>NC_139666.1:2476310-3213810 GCF_951799395.1 Argentina silus
TACTGTGTATACCCAGCCTGATTGGTTACACGTTCAAAAGTGAACAACTTGACAAAACAAAGAACAACTTGACAAGTAAAACCTTGCCACATGTTGTCAACTATCCCACATGTTGTCCTATGACATGATGACCAATGATGATAAGTCCATAACTAGTGGCTAAAGGGATGTCTCCCAGCTATACCCTGTACTTTTGCATGTGTGACATTCAGCACTTTGGGAGATGAGACATCCGAGGATGTTTTGCACTTCTGAGTTGTCGAAGAACTCTGCAATTAGTATCGAGAGATCACCTGACCCTGAAGATCCAAGGTCTGAACAGGAAACCAGTCATTTTCTCAGGGAGCAATAACAAGTTAAAGACGTCTAAACTAACTACAGCCACCACTCACAGTAGAATGGTACCGAGGAGGCAATATCAAACTGTTTGTTTTCAAACTGGGTTGGCTTGACTGACACCAAGGCCTGTCACCATGTCAATGTGATATTCTTCTTCTAAACTTCTTGCACAGAATAAACTTCATATGAATAGCACTGCACTGCATTCCTTTATGGTGAGGATAAACATTGAAACTCTACTTTTAAAGTTTCTATTTCTGTGTTGACTTGTGTGGCTCAGCAATATGTGAGACACTGGAAACAGAGAAACACAGTGAAGCAAACATGAAGCTTGGAATTGATCTTTATTTAAATGTTCCCATTATTTGATGACCTCATTTCATCAATTAATTTAATCATTTTGTTTCATTGTCTGAGTGGTAGGTTACATCAGCATCTGAAGAAAGAGAGAGAGTGGAATCAGGTAAGACATCATGAGTGGATACAACAGAATTAGAATTGTATCTCTACGATTACATCCCAGTAGTATAATGATAACCTTTTAGGGTTAGGGTTAGTTCAAATAACATGGGTTACAGTAGTTGATCACAGTAAAGATTCAAGTGAGGTTACTCAGTATGAGACCAACCACAGTTATAGAGCTTGTTAATCTTCATCTTGTCCAGGTGGCTGGGAGCGGATCTCTGGCCCATCTGGATGTTCCTCCTCCTTTTAGCAACTATGGTGGGGTCACCATCCTCCGAATAGGCGTACCTGAGTTTACACATACAGTCCTACTCAATCAATATTCCCCCAAATGTCTCCAGATTAAATTAGATATGATCATAATGATTCTAGTGCAAACAGACTATTCCATTTATCACATGTGCACTTTGTTTAATCTCGGAAACCATCAGAATCTTAGTGAAACTACGCTGTTAGCGTTGTTAGCATGTGCAAGCCTTACGTACATTCCGAAGTGCATGATGGAGGCGTAGTCGTAGGGCATGTCCAGATTGTTGGTCTTGTATTTCTCAAAGTTCCGCATGCGATCTGTCGACGGAGAGCGTCTCCGTAAACATGCTGATTGACTTACCAATTTTAACCTACAAATGTTCTTGAATCGACTTAATTAATGAACACTGAAACGCCACTCTCTGTGTGTGTCTGTCTGTCTAGTGTCTTACCCTTCAAAATGTTTGACCACAAGATGGTGACATACTTGTCCCGGTCAGCGCGGGATTGCTCGTGCACGAAGCCCAGGGCGTGCATGAGTTCGTGGGAGGTCACCCCAGACCACATGCACTCTGGAGACTGCAGAGACAGGCTCTGTCTGCCCCCATGGTACCCCAGGTAGGACCAACACCTGCACAACAGCACAGACACAGTAGCTTACAGTACCCCAAGTGTGACACCTGCACAACAGCACAGACACAGTAGCTTACAGCATGTCAAGCCGTTGGGTTGGAGATTCATATTGGCTCCCTCCTGGGGTGGGGATCGAACCAGCGACCTACTGACCTACCGATTGCTGGCTGGTCTCTCTAACCTCTAACCTCTAACCTCCACCACATATTGTACGTCAGTGCGGCTCTCACCCAGACTTAGGCTGGAAGTCAAGGTAGTCCCTCTGATGGGTCCAGGGACGAAAACGCACACAGGTGCCTTGTTCAACGGCCTCCATGCCTGTCCGTATTACCTTCTTATCCAGGTCACCTGTGGATGTAAAATGATGGGTGAAACACGTTTAAGTCCACAACATCCCAACATCACACCGAAACACAAAGGCTTGAGACCAAAATAATCATTATCGTTATTTCTCACTGACCTTACTTTCCTTTCAGTTGTATGCTACATTGTTCAGTCCTCAAATGCCTGTGGAGAGGTACAGCAGCATGAACATTCAGTCGTAAACACACGACGATGATCTTACTGTATTCAGAGGAGAGCCTGTATGCGATGTATACGTGTCCGTCCGCGGACTTGGGCCACAAACAGCTCCGGGCAAAGCAGGTCTTCGAATGCGTCCCCTTGGAAACGGCAATGTCTCCATCCCTGAGAGTGGTGCCATCATCTGGGACCTGGACGGCTGAGGAAGACACGGAAATAGAATAGAAAACGTTATCGTCCGCACAATTGTTCACAGTAACATTACAGAAAACATACCAGAACAGAACAGCAACAAACGTCAAAACAGAAAACATAACAGAAACATCCTCATCGTCACGTTCACTGGACAAACAATGCAAAGTCCATGTTCGCTACATGAGAGGGACATACCGCACACAATGCAGAATAATCTGAATCATGCACATCTGCGTGCCAGGCCACTTCTAAATGCACATCTGCATGCTAGGCCACTTCTAAACGCACTTGTGTTTTCAATAGTATTGGCCTATATCTTCAGATGTATGCAATTAGTGATAGCTGATTATCATACCGCACCTACCTTGAAACTCATTGGCCTCCATGATTTGATCCATTGCAGTCATCTCACTGCGTATAATATGGTCGTCTTCTAAATTAAGAGAGGGTCAGTTTGTTACAAGTGGTATCCTGAATCATGAAATACAGTGTTATTATGTGTGTTGCTATTACCTTGATCATGGTCTCTTATCCCTACAGAACTCTACCAAAAGAGAGAAAAAAAATGGTTGTTGTCAGTGGTACACATTAAACTGTTATGCACTACAGACTTTAGCTGCACTAGCATTTACCTGAGCAGGCATGACCCAGGTACAGGTGTACACAATGATGCACAGCAGGATAGGCAGGTCCATCATGGGAGTCAGGTGTGTTCACAGTGCTGCTGTCACTACCTATGTGTCTTGCCTGCTGGCATCAAGCCTTATATAAGTCCCAGCCAGGCTAGTCTTTGGAAAACACCAATCAGATGTGTGTTTACTGCACAACTGCAGGGATTGTAGGTGATGTAATATGTTGATTTCCATGATTACTGAACGATTCATCAGGTTCCAATGGTCAGGGTTTAGAGCGACAAGCCTCAACAGCAACATTATCCAACATCGCATCATGACTGTCCAGTTTTCATTTTAATAATAGCCTAAGTATTGTAATGGTAGGTAGCAACTGAGTTAACATTAGTCTAGGACAACTGGGTCTTTGTATTGGTGATGTAGCGTAGGAACACATATATTTAGATGACTTTACTGGTACACAGCACAAGATCTAGCGTAGCTATTTCTGTACAGGTGGAGGAACACAAGCTTTAGTTGCTGGGTTTCTTTTTCTTTGTTTACATTTTACATTTTTGCCATTTAGCAGATGCTTTCATTCAAAGCGACTTACAACAAGTACATTTGACTAAAGTAAGTGAATCATCACTCATAAGAAAAAAAATCTATGCTAGGGCCCAGGGTCATTGGCAGTCACAATGCTAGAAGAAGGAAGGATTTTTTATTTATTTATTTGTATTATTAACAGTAGAGGAACTGTACAGAGGGGTAGTGGGGGGGTGAAGAGGTCTTGTAAATTGCGAACTTCTTTAATTGCATCATTATTGCATTATCGATTGTTTGATTGTTGTTTGCTGCATTGTTGAGGAGCTAGCTTGCCCTTAGCATGTCATTGCATCGTCTACAGCTGTATTCTATGATAAATAAACTTTGATTTGAAAAAACGACCGCCCGAACAGGGACTTGAACCCTGGATCCTCAGATTAAAAGTCTGATGCTCTACTGAGCACCTGGGGCGGTGAGAGCAGAGGGCTGGGCAGGTGGTGGAGGTGGAGGTGGAGATGGAGCAGGGCACCACTGGTGGAGGGCTGGACAGGTGGGTTTGCCAGCCATCACAGACTCTCTGGTGGACGGGGGAAGAAGAAAAAAAGAGAGGAAAAAGGGAGAAAAAGAGGGAAAAGAAAGAGAGAGAGAGAGAGAGAGAGAGAGAGAAATTAAGGCTTCTTTTCCATTATCTACTTTTTTCCCCCCCCTATTGAAAAACAGAAAAGGCAACATTTTTCTTTTTCTTTAATAGTTTAGAATACATACTGACAAAAAAAGTAGATAATGGAAAAGAAGCCTCAATTTCTCTCTCTCTCTCTCTTTATTTTCCCTCTTTTTTCTCCTTTTTCTTCTTCCCCTTTTTCGCACCTTCTCTCCCCCCCCCCCCCCCCCCCTTAACAGACTATTGTTCCCCAGCTCCGACCGCCGACGGCACCTGTTCTTATGGAAGGTTTTACTTACAATGACTGTTGTATAGTTGATTCACTTAAACAAATGTACTTATTGTGAATCGCATTGGATGAAAACGTCTGCTAAACGACTTCAACGTAGAAATGTCTGCGGAAGATTCCTTTGATTTGTGACAGAATTCACAAACACTAGCTCGACACACACACCTTCTTGGAATTAGGTTGCCAACAATGTTCCACCAACTCATAAAAAGTATAAACGTTAATCTAACAGCCCTTCAAAAGTTAATTTCAATGTTATGTCTGAAATGTCAGGAGTTGATTGAACAGCTGCAGCACGCCGTTGTTGACGCCGAGGCTGGGTTGAAGGAGGAGGAGGAGAGGCGCCGTGTTGACAAGGACATCAGAACATGGTAAACAGCAATTATCCAGATAGCACGACAGATCTCCTACCATTTTTCTACTCCTGCAAATCAAACCAAAGAGACAGCCACATTTAACACAGACAGATACACAGACAGACACACACTCACAATGACACAATGTTAGCTTTAACAATTACAGTTGACTGTTTGGACCATAATAGGCAGTTGAGTGTGATTATTATTAATAGCATTGTAATCATGTTTCTGTTTAGCATTGAAGAGAAGGACCAGAGAATGATGATGGAGCTGCAGGCTGGTGAGGTCTGGGGGGCCCTGGCAGAACTGGGTCTGGTGCTGCAGCAGAACAGTGAACTGACTGGCCAGCTAGATGATCTTGTCACTAATAGGTAGGGTCATTTACAGAGTAGTCACGTTTTTATCATTGTGGATATTAGGTGTACATTAAACCATCCCCATCTCATGGTCTGTCATTGTGTGTGTGTTTCGTTAGTTAGTTAGTTAGTTAGTCAGTTAGTTGGTTAGTTAGAGAGAGTGAGTGACAGTCCATTGTAATCAATACAGTTAGTTGTCACTTCATGAAATATTAGAAATATGTTGTTTAAACCTTTTAATATTCTCTCTTCCCAGGAACAGTGAACAGTTGCATAAAACAGAACAGCACCTAATAGAGAAGGAGAAAAGTTTGCACACCCAGTGTCAGGAAGTCAGGAAGTTACTAGCAGAGGTGAAACCCCACTGCATGACAGGTAAATCGTGCTGCACTGATCAGCAAAAAAACATGTGTTCTGGAGTATCATTTGAGTCTTATGAACAACCATATGCTGTGTAACTTGCTCTGTAGTAACCTACTGGATTTACTGTGTGGTTTGGTGATAAACTGTGGTACACTAATCATGTGCTTATGTGTCGTGTGTCTAACCAAGAGTTTAAGAGTGAGCATTTAGTGAGTGACAATGGCCTCTATTATTTCAGGAGAGAAAGAACTCAGGCAGCAGAACCAGGCCTCTATTAGGCTGAAGCAGATGCATGACGAACAGGATTCAAAGACAGCTACACCACAAGGTCAAGCTGACAGCAGCACAAAGAGAAGCCAAAGTGAAGTGTGTGTGATTTTGTTTGTTTTGTTTGTTTGTTTTTTTGCAATAACTGACACGTCATGCTGATCGTAATTAATGATCTTATGTGTGATAATTTTTTTGGGATAATTTCAAGTACCATGATATTCTCAGTGACAAACGAAACTGAGGCTTATAATAAGGATGATGTGAATAATAGTGCATTTTTAATAAATTTAATAAATGAATGTATGCAGTGGCCTCTGTCTGTCTGAGCACTTTGCGATGCATGTGATGATGATGTTTGCATGACATTATGAGGTGTCATAACGTTGTAAAAGCTTTTGATAAATTGCAGCAAACGCCCTGTGATTTAAGGAGAAAGCCGAAACGCCTTTGGAAAGAGAGAATGATGCCTCTCGGATTCCGTAGGAGTGTATTATGATTGTTGGCTGTGTCAAAAGTGGAGAAAACGAGTGTTGCTCCAGACCCACGTTCAGCAGCTCCCAGGGGCACTAAACAGTCCGATCCCACCGACCAAGACTATCTATAAAAACACTGGACGTGACAGCTCGGTTGGTAAGTGTTCGTAGTGACCAGCTGCCAGTTTGAGTAACTGTCCAGAGAGGCAGAGACTGAGTCAGTCTCAGCTAGCTAAGACAGCTAGCTCGTAGCTGGCTACCTCTCCTCTCTCGTCTGTGAACACACACTGATCACGAAGAGAGCCAACAGAAAGGGGCCTGTCAGCTCGTTGTTACTATCTTCAAATTGCCTTGTAGCTACTAGTTAGGAAACCGCAGTTAGAACTCACCAACATTAATGAGCTAAGCATGGCTAGGTTGTGACATCGCCACACACACACACACACACGTGTCGTTCATGGTACATTAGTCTAGATAAGCTAAAACAGTGTTTTTGTTCATTCAGCATTTAACACCACCCTCACATGGCCAGGTGATCGTGTACGTGCATCAGCCACGCTCCTGTGGAAGTCTTGCTGGGTCGGACTCATTTCGTTGTTCTGTATTTGATCCACATTCTCCAGAGTTCACAATGACCGCTGTCACAGAACACCGCTCCATCTTTGACTACTGCCTTCAAGATCCACAACTCGCTGAGGGAAGTTACAGGTGTCCAGAGCCAGGAGCACAGCGACCTTCCCTCACATACTCACGGTGGGTATTACTTATTCATTATGAGCACTCTCAGACAGGATGGTCTGCTCTGCCTGCCAGTGCCCCTTCGACACCCGGGAAGATCAGGTACATCAACTGACTGGCAACTCCTTGTCCTAGGCTCAAATCAAATAAGTTGGTCATTTGGTAATGGTAATAATATAATGGTCATTTACACAATATACAGGGGGTCAGTTGAGGGGGTAATAGGTCTATGAATACACTTGCATCTGAATATATATAATAATGCTAAGAATGTTATCAAAGTGAAGAGAGTGTAAACGTTGTCATGTCTCTCAGATGGAACACTACAAGCTTGACTGGCACCGTTTCAACCTGAGGCAAAGGATTGTGGGAGAGACGCCCGTCACCATGGACGAGTTTGAGAGGAAGACTGGTATCGGTGAGCGACCTGCAGCCTCGATCCTGCATGTCATCCCTCCTCTCTCTCCCATCCTTCCTGTCAATCTCTACTGTCTCTATCCCAATAAAGCAGAAATGCCCTGACAACATGTTTAAAAATAAATAAATAAAAAAGATAATAATAATAAATGAAAATATATGAAAATACTGAATACTTGGAATGGAGCAGACGGAGGCAGTTAATGGAAGAGAGGTTTGAAAAGCAACATAATCCCTGACTTGTGTTAATTGTTATACGAGACTCTATACCGAAGAAACAGCCTTTTCTCTCATTCTGCTCTGCTCGCAGGAGACATGTCTAGCATCTCAGGGACAGACTCAGACTCGGAGGACAGCGATTCAGACGGTGATCGGGCAGTGAACAGCAACATTGTCGCGCCTGCAGAGTCAGAGCTCTCTCGAGGCTGAGTCCCCCGCCAGACTGTCCAGCAGGGTTGTTTCAGAACTCCCAGGGCCAGTATCTGTCTGTGTACCGCTGTGTTCTTCAAAACAAGGTGAGCTAGCCCTAAACTAGTCCTAAACTAGCCCTAAACTAGTTTAATTTACCCCATAATAGACCCCAAAAAATTGGGAATGATTTCAGAATAATGTGTCAGTTCTCAGTGTGTCTTACCGTATGTCATTGTTTAATCTCATCTTTTTGTGTTCCAGTCTGGCACTGAGGGGGACATGGTGGCGTCCAACTACACACACACACCTCTAACAACAACACACGCACACCTCCAACAACACACACATACACACACCTCTAACATCACACACACCTCTAACAACACACACTTATTGTGGTGCATTTATTTACGCCTGAGTGGGTCTGAAGGGTGGACTGTGTGTGCTGCTGCTAAAAAAAAAGGCCACTAGAGGGCAATCAAGAGGAATTTGTTGGAGCGCTATTGAGCCATCAGGGTCTGAATGCTTTAGGAGAAGAAGTGCTACATGGGTGAAAGTGCAAAGTGAGGTGTTGATTTTAACATCATAACAGGCCTACTTATATAAATAGATAATAACAAGTATAAGATAAAAATAAAATGCTGGGGACATGTAATATCCATTGTGATAAGACAATTATAGATAAAACCCCCATAATAAAGTGGGCATGCGTAAGTGCTGTGATATATTAACAAACATTTTAGAAAAACGTAGAAGGTAAGTGCTGATGTCCTAAAATATGTAAACCACACAGAGACACATATAAATATGAAAGTGCTGTAGTATATTAAATACAAATCTCTCTCTCTCTCTATATATATATATACACACTCACCGGCCACTTTATTAGGTACACCTGTTCAACTGCTCGGTAACGCAAATATCTAGTCAGCCAATCACATGGCAGCAACTCAATGCATTTAGGCATGTAGACATGGTCAAGACGACCTGCTGAAGTTCAAACCGAGCATCAGAATGGGGAAGAAAGGTGATTTAAGTGACGTTGAACGTGGCATGGTTGTTGGTGCCAGACGGGCTGGTCTGAGTATTTCAGAAACTGCTGATGTACTGGGATTTTCACGCACAACCATCTCTAGGGTTTACAGAGAATGGTCCGAAAAAGAGAAAATATCCAGTGAGTGGCAGTTCTCTGAATGAAAATGCCTTGTTGATGCCAGAGGTCAGAGGAGAATGGCCAGACAGGTTCAAGATGATAGAAAGGCAACAGGCCACAGCCTACCTGAGTATTGTTGCTGACCATGTCCATCCCTTTATGACCACAGTGTACCCATCTTCTGATGGCTACTTCCAGCAGGATAACGCGCCATGTAACAATTAAGTTTATTTGCACATAAAGAAATGAACATACAATAGAAGAAAAGATGGATCAAAAAGCAAAAATACATTCATACATCAGTGAACTTCTATGAAAAACATAAAAATGACATCAGTTCACTATCCTCAGCTTCAACGGTGGAACTTTGATAGCTGCCTCTTTAACGTCTGCTGTAATATCCACACCAAGGGGAGCCCTAGAACACAAACCGTATTACAGATTTTCTCAATAGATTTGGCACATTTATGGTAACATGGTTCCATGCAGGGACGTCAAGGTGTGGCGAAAGGGGGTACCAAAACCCCCAGACCTTTTACGTAAAATTAGCCTCATATAGCCTGCGAGACCAGAGAGGTATGCTAGGAAGTGAGCTATTTTCTTTTTTATTTCGATTGGGAATATTATATTAGTGCACATCATTGTAATTTACCTGGCTAGGGTGAGGGTGAACCACCCTTATGACAAGGGTTGGTCGAGAGGGAGCTAAATTCGCTTCATCGTATACCCCCTCTGGTTAGTTCTGGAGGATTCGTTACCATAGTTTCTGATCTGTCTTTTCCTTGAATGCTCTTTTTGGAACAGAAAATTCCGTTGATTCAAGATCTGATTCACGTTTTCTTGCTTACTGATTGATCCTGCTTTCTGTAATACCCCCCTTTTCAAGTAAGGCCCTGGACATACACATACAATAACAATATACAATGTATTATCAATATATATAAAATACACATCAAACACAAAATACAACAGCATTTCAAACTCCTTGTTAACTTACTTAGGCTCATAGTTGACCATCTCCTTGTGGGACAAGATGCCCTTTCCTTGTTGAAGTCTCTCAACTCCGTTCCTGAAAAGTGTTGACCAGACCACAAGCTGAGGTATTCTGAGTTTATGTATTTTCAAAATAGAGTTCATGAACTATATACATACCATGCAATCATGACTCCATTGTCGGTACAAAACCTGGACGGAGGACAAAGCAGATGTAGTCCAGTGGCTTCTGTGACAATCTTCAAAGTCTTTCGGATATACAAGTTACTAGCAACTCCTCCTGATACCACCTGACAGAGCAAAACGTTTGAGACAATGTGCTTATAGAAATATTACTTTTGGTCCAAAAGAAGATCATACATAAAATAATACCCATGGGTGAGACACTGAACAGTTTAAACATTTTATTGTTCAAAATATGTATAAAAATATGGTAACTTAAACCTCAAGTCAATATATGCATGCTGTTTAAGTAATTTCGATCAATTTCCGGATGCAAATAACTTATTGCACCTTTAAAACATATATTTTAACTGGAGAAGGAGAAGGAGAAGTTACAGTCATAATGCTGCCCCATCGGTGTCTTGAAGTGAAACTTCAACCTGTCTCCATCTTGAGCCAGAAGCTCTATAGCTTGTCCCCCCCTCATTTTTAACCACTAACAAGGGACAGGACACATTGACTCACCAACGTTGGATTGCAGGAAGGGAGAAGGCCCTTCGCCTTACAAAACAACACGGCCCGATGTGTACGCTTGGCAATGTGGGAGGCCACTGTGTGCTGTGTGGCGGCGGCTATGTCATTCACACATGACAACAGAGTGCCCTGCTCCACACCTTGGATGGAAGGGTGACAAAAATACTATTAGTGCATTTTTTACTTAATTAGATTTAGGCCTAGATTTTTTTTTTTTAAATATGTTTTTAGGGCATTTCTGCTTTATTGGGAGCCAGCATACATCGAAAAAAGTAGCCATTTTAGTACACATTGCACCTTAATAAAAAAATGTTTTACCTTCCTCCTCCTCTTTCGTCTTGATTGCCATTGTCACCTGATTTCGTAGACCAGCGAAGGAGAAGTTACAGTCATAATGCTGCCCCATCGGTGTCTTGAAGTGAAACTTCAACCTGTCTCCATCTTGAGCCAGAAGCTCTATAGCTTGTCCCCCACTCATTGTGAAGCACTTTGGGTGTTTTATGAGGGACAAACGTCTTGCAACCTGTGAACCCACAAAATTAAGATTCTTCACTGATTCATGAATAGCTTCTTATTTGCGAGTCCCAGTCCACCCTAAATTGCTGTGACTGAACTCCACTGCTTTCTTTCAGAGGTTTCCTGTATTAGACAGTTAGCATTGCATCATTGATGTTTTTTTTACATTTTTACCCATTTTAACCCATTTTAAAGCCTGCAATCCCCAAAAGTGGTTTCAGCAACACACTGCCCTGTCTGTACTGCTTTGCTTGCAAAAATCCAGATGCATGTATACCGCAGAGGGGGCAAGTCGAATTGTTTTTATTTCTGGACTTTGAATGAATTGATGAGACCTCTGAGTTCAGTCAAAGAAATTGAGCTTCGTAAAGCTTTTTAAAAAAAAATATTATATATATATTTACCTTGTCCAAAGTGTCCCCTGGAGCTTCATCTAATGTCTGACCCAAGAGAAGAAAGTCATCAATTCCTCTGGCCAAAGCCAGGAGGGAGTGGCCTCCAGAGACCAGGAGGACAAGGAAAGGGAAGAGCACAGGCTGGAGCATCCTGACCGTCAGGGCGTGGGCCTCCATGTGGTGGATTGGGATAAAGGGCTTTTGGTGGTGCTTCACAAAACTCAAGCTGAATTCAAGGCCTACCCCAAGGCACAGGGCCAGTCCTGGCTTCACTGTAGTGGCCACGGCAGAGAGTTGGCTTGGGGCAATGCCACTTCTCTCCATGGCTTCCTGGACAACAAGGGCGATGTTCTCTCTGTGGAGCTGCTGTGCAACAGAAGGAATAATCCCACCAGTCCTGCAAATAGGTACAAAGGAGAATGAGTTATAGTGCAGCTCTCTTATGCCTGACAGCTCTCTTATGCCTGACAGCTCTCTTATGCCTGCACAAATGATGTGATGGAACACACCTGACACTCCAGAAACACCTGTCAAGCCAATTGTCCCATTACTTTTGGGTGCCTTAAAATAGGGGGATTATGAGAATCTCTACTTTAACCTCATAGTAATTCTTTGATTTCAAATTCGAACGTTTGGAGTGTAGAGCCAAAAGAAGACAAAATGCTTCAGTGTCCCATTACTCACGCAGGGCTGTACGTCCTGAGGCATCTCTGCAGAGCTCTTCCCTTGAGCAAAGACGAGCTACATTCCTTGTTGAATTGACAACAATAATGACAGAATAACAGATATAATAGTCTAATATACTCACTTCAAGTGCACCTCTTTTTGGGAATGTAGAGATTCTCCAAGGATTACGCCTGTTTCATCTATTACAGCTGCACCTGTTTCATCACAGCTTGTCTCAATGCCCAACACCAGCCTGGAGGCCAATGCCTTTCCAAATGTACTTCTGCATAAAAGCCCGTGTCTCAAAATAAGTGAGCCCTGATGACCCACAGCTCTGAATGTAAACATGGTTAACCAAATTAGTTGCTAAACATTAGGTCTACTTGTTGTTAGATTCCTCTGTATCACCATGAGAGTGCAGTAAAGGTTATTTGCCATATCACATAACGGGCGTATTACACAGGAGTTCCATAAAGACTAAACTCGCTGTGACCGAGTCCTCTCACGCTTGTTGTAAGGAGTGTGTCTCATGTAAACATTTCCTACAAGAAACAGCAAGCCATCTCAGCGGTAGAATAAGAGGGTCTTTTTTTATTAGCAAAGAATCGAAAGCTGTCGAAAAGATGCGGTGACAGATGCAGTAACATAAAGACAATTAAATGGTTGCCTTCGGAAACTTTACTCGATGCGGCTTTTTTCTTCGCCATTTTTATTTTATTTTTTATTTTTTTTACTGTTCCTTCAACTCGTTTGAAAACGTCGCCAAGTTCAGTTCCGGACACGATTCTTGTCAAAATAAAAGTCCTGATCAAAACGGTATGTTATGTATGTTTTAATGGTATGTTTCATGTAATATTTCATTTTCTTCCATTGCAATTAATATATGGTGGTGATTACATCGATACTTTTGTGTATTTCGATGGAGAGCTTTTATTTTGAAGGTTTCGACAAACCGGAAGTTTCCTTAAAAGTGCTAGTTTATGATATGCTGAAGGCAGCCCCTTGCCACAGCACAAGAAGTATTCTAAAATAGGGTAATAGCTATCATTACCCTGGTCTAGGTAAGTTTAGTTGCGCTACCAATATATTGTTAACGTTTTAGCAAACATAATACAGTGTTATTCCGTTTCTTTCTACCTTTATGTTCGCTCAATATGTGCACTTCATAAGTCATCCGGAGAACCGATATCCACTGTATAATGTGAGTGTTAGGGTTGGCGTTAGGGTTAATTAGGTGGTTCGCTATTTTCAAACATAATTTGTCTTTCGATGTATCATGTTGCTGCTCGACCCAGATGTTGTTGGTGTGTATCTTTATTATCTACGTCCATGGGCCTAGTATTTCAAAACGTTTCATCTGGATCAGTGTCTTTACGATCCAAACTCAGTGAAGTTTTTCATTAATAACATGATTTACAATTATTTCGACCAAGATCCTGTATCCTGTATCTCAAACAGACCGGCACAAAATCTATTTATTTTCTTGCAGGTATCATATTTTCCCCATAATTAAGTTGAAAAAAACCACAACTTTCAATTGGAGTCCAAATGGAGCCACTGTGCAAACGCAGGAAAGAATCAAAGTGTGACATTGACGCCTGGGTCGCTTACCCTGTGCTCTCTGACGAGCAGTCACAAGACACTAAGCTGGTTGAAGCCTTTGCTGCACCCATCATCAACAAGAGAGAAACAGCTCGTCTACTCAAGGAGTTGGCTACACTGTACCCTTTACCTGGACTTCACCACATAAAGAGAGTACGGGCGTGCAAGGATAAGGGCAGCCCTCACCCCCTGGAGGTCATAGTATGTCTTGCCAGTGATGTACCAGACATTCACAACAGGAAGGAGATGCACATATCTTCCCTGTTGGCCTCAGACTTTGACTTAAACGGTCTTGGAGATCCTTTTTTGGTCAAGATACCAGAATGTCCCCCTTTGACGAGACCTCAGTTTGAGCAAGCGATCAAGCACTGGCCTACCTCCTTCCACGAGGACAAGCATGTGACAGTTGCCCTGAGAGGACAGCTGTTCACCTACGATCAGAAAGCCAGGATGCAGGAGTACATGATGGTTGCCTTGGCTGCAGCCAGAGCAGGGCAGGAGAGGGGCATGGAGGCTGTGGGGGCTGTAGTTGTTGACCCAGAGGCAGAGAAGGTCCTCGCTGTGGGCCATGATTGCAAGAAAGGTGCTCATCCACTTCATCATGCCGTCATGGTCTGCATTGATCTTGTGGCACGGGGACAAGGCGGTGGGGCGTACACCTATGATGATTACCCTGCCTGCCACTATACTGTGCATAATTCCTCAGCCTCTCTGAGACTGGGGAACATGCCAACCTCTGGGGTCCTGCTGGATGCGGTCAGTGCAGAGGAGAGCGGACAGTCGTACATCTGCACCGGGTATGACCTGTATGTTACCAGAGAGCCTTGTGTCATGTGTGCCATGGCGTTGGTGCACTCCAGGATCGGCAGAGTCTTCTACGGTACCAGCTCTGCTGATGGGGCATTTGGGACTAAATATAAAATCCACACTCAAAAAGATCTGAATCACCACTTTGAGGTTTTCAAAGGAGTCTCGGGCCAACAGTGTGAGGATCTTTTAACAGGCCAGTGCATTATACCAAAATGAATTCCTGAAGGTTAACATCTTGTTTAGGAATACTAAACCTTTTGGTTAGATCAGGGTGTGATGGAAATACCTATAAGATATCAGTTTACTTGGAACATTCTAGATCCCTAATTAAACCTTTTTATATGCTTTGTTACACAGTTGAAATGCAATAAAGCTTTTACATTTGTGTTGTTTCACTTAATTGTGGCTACCACTGTATACTTCACTGTTTGGTTCTCATTTTAAATTTCAGACAGATAAGACAAGCATGCAACGTTAAAGGCCACAAATGTTTTAATGATATTATAGGTAAAAGGGCTGACAAATCCCCGAGAATATTGTAGATGAGCCATGGCCAAATAAAACAGGACTTAGCCTCTAGGCAGCAGAGCAGCAGCAGAGCAGCAAAAGGACAGTCAGAGGTATGGAATAGCCTAACTTTTGAATGAATTAATGAAGATAAGTAAATAAAATACATGTGGTTTTCGTTTGTGTGCCCCGCTGGTGGAACGAGCTTCCCACTGCTGTCAGGACTGCAGTTACCTCCTTCCGCTGTAGATTGAAGACCATCTCTTCAGGCTACATCTTAACTGTCCCTCCTAAAGACCTCTTCATCCCCACTACCCCCCTGTACAAGTTTCTCTACTGTAAATAAATAAAAAAATAAAATAAAAAAAGTAATTCTTCCTTCTTCTAGAATTGTAAGTGCCAATAGCCCCCTGGTCCTAGATAGATTTTCTTATGATGACAGATAGATGGATAGATAGATGATTCACTTACTTAGACAAATATATTTTTTGTAAGTCGCTTTGGATAAAGGCGTCTGCTCAATGCCATAAATATAAATGTAAAACATACATGGAGGACAAGACTTGTGAACCCAGTAAGCGGCCTTCGTGATCATTGTTAGCCTACTACCGCTCGGTGGCTCCATCTGCTGGCCAGGAGAGGTTGTGTCCAGGAAGGGTAAGAGTCTAATCAACTTATTTAGTTATTTATTTACTTGTTTTTGTTCTCATTATTACTTAATTTAGTTTTCTCTTGCTTTATATTTTCTATTCATATTTATTCTTATTTGTTTCCCTTTCTTTTTGTTTATTATTATTTCTGTTTTTATTGATTTATTTTATGGTTAATTTCCAAATAAGATAGGCCTCTCATGGTCATGCCATAGGCTTACAAGGTGTTTTACTATTATGAGGGTAAATCTAGGGTGAAGCTTGCGGGAAATCAACAGGTGGTTAATTGTGCCTCAAGACATGACTTGGAGGTGTAAGCTATCAATAAAAGGTGTGGTAGTCATGAAAATGCTTCCAGATGTGTGATTTAACAGTGTGAAGTTTCAGGCTATACCATTAAATAATAAGTAAAAGAGATGTCATGTCAATTTACTATTTTAAAATGCTAAACCGTGTTTAACGTGGGAGCTTTTATTTTGAAGAAATCCTCATTTCCATACACCGGTAGTTGGTGGGCGGAGTTCCGTGTCGCTGGCAGTAATAGGTACACGAGCTGAGCGCCGTCTGAGGTCTCAGTCAGAGGACCATGGAGATGCTGGGGCCTTTTCACTGCAAAGAAATGTCCTTTTAAACTAACTACAAAGCAACACGGTGAGTCATTATTGTGTTAATAGGCAAATTGTATAGCCCTGCAAATGAATGACAATTTGCGAGGGTGCATCGACTCGTCGACTACTTTCAGTGTCATTAGCCCTAGCAAACTTTGCAAAGAGAATGCTAACTGTCATGCAACTCCAATGTAACTTTTTTGACAGCAGTTAGTAGCTAGCTAACTAACTAATGCGTGCAATTCATGCTATAACTCATCCATGGGTAAAAGCGGCTGACTTAGCCCTGTCTGTGAGCTCGTATTAATTGTATGTTTTTATTCGGGTGTTGTGTGATTAATGCTCCGATAGGCGGATCGACAGACGTGCGCCCCGGACCAGAGTGCGCCCCGGACCTAGTTTCAAAGCTCCCGGGCCCAGTTTCAAAGCTCCCGGGCCCAGTTTCAAAGCTCCCGGGCCCAGTTTCAAAGCTCCCGGGTCCAGTTTCAAAGCTCCCGGGTCCAGTTTCAAAGCTCCCGGGTCCAGTTTCAAAGCTCCCGGGCCCAGTTTCAAAGCTCCCGGGTCCAGTTTCAAAGCTCCCGGGCCCAGTTTCTAAGCTCCCGGGCCCAGTTTCAAAGCTCCCGGGCTCTTTCCCACTAGTGAGAAACTCACGTCCTCCGTGTCCTCTCCTCGCGTCATACTCACGTCATATGGACATGAGGAGAGGACACCAGCTCGTAAGAAACTAGGAAAATAAGTTCCAGAAACTGTGGGCTTGCGAAGTCTTATTTTGGTAGTGTAAAGGTGGAAAAGGTTTAAATATGTTTCAATAGATAGATTTGCGTGATAGTCCGTGAGTGCATACATTTCAGTATATATGGTCCCAGCAGGAATCAAACCCACAACCTAAGCGTTGTTAGTGCCATGCTCTACCAACTGAGCCACAGAGGACCACTTTGTGCTCAAGTAATGCTGACAGTTTAAATTTTACTGCAGGTAGGCTTACCAATCAACAGTGACTATGATGAAACAGCTGACTGCGGACACCGTGCGGCTTCTGTCCAGCTCCCAGGTCATCACCTCAGTGGTGAACGTGGTGAAGGAGTTGCTGGAGAATTCCTTGGATGCTGGCGCCGCGAGTATCGAAGTTAAATTGGTAAAAGTTTGCATTACTGTAGATATCTGTAGATAAGTGTAAACTAGATCTTTATTCTGATGATACTGTTGTGTACCCGTGTGCATCCTCTGTAAACCTTGCCATTGACAACCTGTACATTTTCATTTTGTATATTGTATGTGCCTTAGGAGAATTACGGTCTGGATCGAATCGAAGTAAGGGACAATGGCTCTGGAATCAAAGCTGCTGATACTCCTGTGATGGCCGTGAAACACTACACCTCGAAGATCTGCAGTCATGACGACCTGGAGCACCTTGAGACCTACGGCTTCAGAGGAGAGGCCCTGGGTTCCATCTGTTCCGTGGCAGAAGTGAGACTGAGGCGGCTCTCTTTTCCCTTTTGCAGGATTATAACAGAACATTTTGAGCGAAGATCCCTCACTCTTTTGTATGTTTGTGGTTATTGTAATATCGTACTGTTTTCTGTCAGTCTTTGCTATGCGAGAACACATTTCCATTTTGAGCTAAAGTTTAACCTCAAGTTTTGAACTTTACTTGAAACAGGGCAATGAGCAGCTCTTAATGCTTGTGACCTCCCACCAGGTTGCTATCACCACGAAGACAATGGACGATGATGTCAGCACCAACTACACACTTGACCTCACAGGAAGGGTTGTTTCCCAGAAGCCCTCTCACCTAGGGCAAGGTTAGGCATTCCTTCTTATTGAAGCTGAGAAATCACACTCTCAGTTTAACTATCAATTACATGTGAGTGAATATAATTATGTTATTGGTAGACATTACCTTTTATGTCTTTTCAGGCACCACGGTTAGTGTGCTGAAGCTCTTTAAGAATCTTCCGGTTAGGAGGCAGTACTACGCCAGCACAAAGCAGTGCAAGGAGGAGATGAAGAAGGTGCAGGACCTGCTCATGGCCTATGCCATAATAAAACCAGAGCTGAGGCTCACTCTCCATCACAATAAGGTATGATAACTACGTTTCCTCTTAAGCCAAATCTCCACTGCACACAGCTATTCTAGAAGGCAGAAATCAAAAGTGGCAGCTGTACATTTTGGTGGGCAGATTTGAGTTTGGGTCCGGATAGTGTCTTATGAATATCATAGATGCACACATTTTCATCTTATATTTCATACTTATTATTGTTCTTCAGGACCAGCTGATACAGCAGACCTCCCACAGTTCGGCCCTTGAGGGAGGTCTTAGTCTTTACATAACTAATCAGACGGCAATGTTTGTAAACACACTATAAGCAAGAATTTCGTTGTACAGTGAAACATGTTTTCTGCTGTGCATATGATAATAAACACTTTGAATCTTTGAATCTTGAATCTTGAATCTATAACACACTGTAAGCATATCCATCATGCTCAACGACGCCTCCTGGTGGTTGTTTTGACGAGGTGAATGTCCTGAAAAAAACCTCACTAGTGCCGTCATCGTCACACCGGCGGCTCATGTCTAAACCTCTGCCAGCTGTACAAACTTCTGCTAAACCCAAAGTCGCAAACAAATCCCCTCATTCACAAAACTAATCAGACAAGTTGATTATGTCAAACAGGACCACTGTCAACTCCCATTCAGTAGGTAGCCTATGAACACCTACAGGTGTTTTTTTTATTTTATTTTTTTAGGTCGGCTCAAAGTAACGTGTGTTGCAGGTGGTGGTGTGGCAAAAGGCCAAGGTGTCAGATCACAGGACGGCACTCCTGGCAACGCTGGGAGCCAGTGCTGTAGCCAACCTGCTCCCCGTCCACCATCGCCAAGAGCAACCAGAGGTCAGTGAAACTCGTGATATAACACTAAGTAGCACCAGCGTCTTGGGCCCAGTTTTGTTCCATCAAAATCAGTAACCGTATCATTCTGCGTCTCTCTCCTGTCTCAATAGCTAAGCAGGATTAGGTTTGGTCGATCCTTGGATGGGAGACCCAAAAAAACAGAAAGGCTGCTGGAAGTGGTGCCAGAAGGGGGCTCCTTCTAGTCTAAGGGCCCCCCAATGACCCAGACCCTCAATGACCCAGACCGATGATTGGGGCACTTCCCTGTGTAGGGTGGTGTCTTTCGGATGCACTAAAGATCTCATGGCACTTATTGCAAACTACATGAGCTGCAGGGCTCAATGTCGCCCCCTAATGTCTCTGAGGGGCTGGAACCCTCTTATAAAATATTATTCACTATTATTCACATTTTTAGAGCTATAGCTTTTAAATGGTGAAACGAAGATGGACCAACTTGGTGGGATGGTGTAAGTATGCGTGTTGAATACATCTGATGCTTAGTTCAACATTGTTATACACATACAATAACTTCCTAAATGCTAAAATACACCAATTGCAATAGATTATGACATTAACAACATACGGTCATAGGTGGTAGTGGCAGCAGATCTTCTATAATTCTTTTTTTTTTTAAATATGTTTTTAGGGCATTTCTGCTTTATTGGGATAGAGACAGTAGAGATTGACAGGCAGGATGGGTGAGAGAGAGGAGGGATGACAGGCAGGATGGGGGAGAGAGAGGAGGGATGGCAGGCAGGATGGGGGAGAGAGAGGAGGGATGGCAGGCAGGATGGGGGAGAGAGAGGAGGGATGGCAGGCAGGATGGGTGAGAGAGAGGAGGGATGGCAGGCAGGATGGGTGAGAGAGAGGAGGGATGACAGGCAGGATGGGTGAGAGAGAGGAGGGATGACAGGCAGGATGGATGAGAGAGAGGAGGGATGACAGGCAGGATAGGTGGAGGGTCGGAATCGAACCAGGAACCTTGCGATTATGTGGTATGAGCAACAGTGTGCTACGCCACGAAGCGCCCCTAGATCTTGTATAATTCTACGCATTTTGGAATAAAGAATAAAATATATTTATTCTTATCTATTCTTTTATTCTTTCAAAATATTGTTAATTTAAACACAGCCATTCATATGGAGACTCTATCGATACATGTGGTGCTCCTCTACATGCTAGAGGGCGCCGTTTGCTAAGGAGATGGAGAGTCGTCTCTCTATCCCTCTATCCCTCTATCCTTCTCTCCATCCCTCCCCCTGTGACCGCTCACACACATTATCAGTCTCTCTGGATGCCAGCGACGTAGAGGGTCAAGTGTGACATACGCAAATATATGGAAGAGCCTACTGAAGCTAGGAGCAGAAAACCTTATTGATATGAGCATCCTACATCCCTGTACAGCCTTAAATATAAACAAAATAACTAGGAATGAACAATAACTTTTTTAGAAATGCATTGCAGGAGGTGTTTATGTTCGAGGGAGAGCAAAGCATTTAACACGTAATGAAAGATTAGAATCATAACCTATCGATTTCTCAAACATAACCTCAAGAATGAGGTTATCACCCTGATTACTAGTTGGCACAATCCAATCCACACCTTTCCCTGTGATAGATCGTGTGTTGTAAGCGTTCTGGCATTAGGGTTGCATGATATCAACAAACGTTTCCTTGGCTGCGTCTTTAGGGCCTTTGGTTACAATTTACTCATATTTACAAATGCCTGTTCCTCTGGAATCAGACATTGACCCTGCAGTGACTACAACACTTATATTGGAGCAACCTGGCTGTTGGATGAAAATGACTTGTTTCAACGATCAGTCAAATCATGGAATTACTCTAGAAAAGGCCTGCAACTCGAATATGGGAGTTAATTAGTCTATTAAAACAATTACCCAAAGAACTGATTTGCTTTATTTGTAATAGAAGCTGTTTTGAACTACTAATAATCTGAGCCTACAGATCAGCATATAAAATAGGATACTTCCAGATTGGTCCTATGCCTTAAATTGCTAGAACAATGATAACTTGTGTACTGCGAGATTTGGTTTTCGATGTCCCGTGTACTACAATCACTCTTTTATACCAAACGCTCTGCTAATAACACCCGACATGTGACAGCAACGGCTGGCTCCGGAGCGGGAGCAGCAGAGGTGTGTGTGTGTGTGTGTGTGTGTGTGTAGGCTGAGAGCGGAGGAGGAGAGGCATGCAGTGGAGATGTGAGGAGAGGTTCTAGGTCTATTCAATAGCCAGCCACCTTGTTGTGACTCTGCCATTTCTAACCGTCAGATCAGTCAGTTGACCGTGATGATCAGGCTTTTTTACAGACTTCACAGTATTGGATAACCGGAAGTAGGGGTGCTTGCTGCACCCCTGAGTAACAAATGTATATTTAGACATTCAAATTGTGGCCCATGAAGAACCACCACCATGTCATATAAAATGGCGTTTGGCGTTTGGTTTGAAAGGAAAAGGGCCTACCTCTGTCAGCGTATCAACCGACGTTAAGATGAGAAGCGGCCACAAATGAACGGAACATGGAAGGGAAGGGGCACGAGCCTCGCCACTCACACACAAAGTTAAAAACGCAATTGTCATTGTTCTTTAAACAACGGGTTGATCAAATCAAGCGTTGTGATATATTGTAGAGAGGATGGCATTCAAGTTAATTACGGGATGTTTGATTATAAAAGGTATGATGCTTCATCAGAACGGATAAATAGGCGGATTTACATGCAAGAGGATAAATAGCGAGAGGTGGAATTGCAGGCATTAAGTTAAAGAGGTAGGCTAGGCCCTAAAGAGCACTGTTGCTTAAGATCTTTTGCAAAACTATGTAGAATTGCATGAAATACGTTTACAGAGGGCCACATTTTCCTGGGAGATGACTGTGTTCTGTCCCAGCCTACCTATATTGTGGGGCAAATTAGCTTATGATTTGTGGGAACGATACACTACCTGGTTTTTTCAGTTTTACTCCCAAGTTGTCACGCAAGCAGCGATTACTGCATGAATGATCTTGGGTAGTTTGGAAATAACAAGTCTGTAAACAGAATTCTGCTCCTCTGAAAGAGTCTCGTACATGGTCGAAAGGGTGAGTTTCTGAAATCCAATTATTGCAAAATTGTCATTAGATATCCAGCGAGTACATTTTCTAAGAAAAATATTCATTTTTGGTGAAGGTATAGTCACTTGAAATGTAAATGTTGCATATACACAACATCTGGCATTAAGGACTGTAATCACTTCCATGCTTCACATTGGCCTTCATGTAAAATAATATTTTTGTGGCTCAAAAGCTGAATGAAAATTTACATTCAGAGTCTGGATCACACACATTAGTGTTAACTGCCTATACTTAAAAGTCAAGATTTTTCCAAGCCTTAAAAAAAAGCCAAAGAGACATGAATACAGGCAACATTGCATAACTACGGCCCTTTCCCCTGGGTTTTTCTCTACGGAGAGTGCATGATTTCTATGAGGGAGCTTTGCTGTGCGAATTGAGTGGCTGTGTCTAACTTTCTGCTTGGTCATGGTAGGTGTTGTGTGGCTGCTACCTGCCGTGCGTCTCCCAGCTAATGCGGCCTGACAGATATGGAACACCTGTCCCTTTCCCCTCGTTTCTTTCACTCTCTCTTTCATTTTGTTGTTTTGTTATTTTGCAGCAGCGCTCTGGAGCCCGGTTATTAGAACGACCTTTGACCTTTGTCCCCCTACTGCTGGTTACAATGAAATTTGTATTTTTCCTCCTCCCTCTCTCGAGCCAAAGCTAAGCCATCATGGAATCCAGTTTATGGATCCCACAGGGGCCTCATTTTGGCAAGTTGATGATGAAGCCGTGCCCCTATTCATGTTCTCATAACATGACCTAATGAGCAGGTAATGAGCGGAAAGAAAGGGAATCATATGCATGTGCAAGACCTTAAGCAGCGTTGCTTAATTAACTTTATTGGCTTTTTGGTGGTTGTTTGTTTTTTCTGTTGCTATAAAGAACTACATGCTTACTATTTGCTTTAAGAAATGAGCTGTAGATTACTACAGACAATTATCTATAGATTTATAGATTTATTAACAACGACTGTGCAGCAAATAGGTCTTGCTCAAAACGTCCTGTTCCAGAATTGGAAATGGCTTTCTCCCAATTCATTGTTTTGAGTAAATTCTTGTAATTACCCAGACTGTCCCACCCTGAGGTTTAAATTTATGCTCAAATGATTTTATACACTGATAGGTCGGCTTGAGTAATCAGTTATTAACGTGGGAAAGATGATCACTCCTCAGACGGGACACAAAGCCAACACAATGTGTTCCGACCATCTACCCATGAGCGTGCAACATGTGGAGACAAGTCCGTATGCAGAATGTCTCTTTGACTGAATGGCCAAATTGAGTGGTTTGAAGACCTGCAGTAAATGTGTCAACGAATGTCTCCAGGGTCCTGTGGCGGTGTACACTCCTGCCAATGATGCCCAGATGCCTTTATATAGCTCAGTGATGCCCAGATGCCTGGATATGGCTCAGCCTTGAATAATAAGCTGAGTGGATAGGATCACCACAGTAATTGACCAATGTTGTAATGGGAAAGTGTATGTAATGTAAATGGCTATTGCCCAGGTCACAATACTAGTCATTAGAAAGCTCCAAGTATGAGGCCCTTAAAACTCAAATTAAAACTCAAATTACAAGGCCATTATACCAGCCAATTGCTGAGCTTTTTAATTTTAAATTGTTTCAGTCACATAGTATAGTTTCTAATTGATTAGTTTGGAGCTGTTTCTCATTTCTGCAACTTTTTTAAAATATCTTTATCCACTCCCTTAGTCATCACACATTCTCTTCATTTATTCACATTTCTTCGGTTATTTTGTTGATTTAATCTGTTCTTTTGTTGTTTTTAACAGATTGTGATAGATGGATTCATTCCCAAACCTGGTGCGGACTACTCTTCAACAAGCTCCAGTAGCCCAGACAAAACATTTATCTATGTGAATGACCGACCAGTCTACCAGAAAGATATTCTTAAGGTAAAAGCATGCTGCCCTGTTATGTTCATTAGATATACAGTGCCTTCCAAGCCGGCCAGGAGTTCAACGTTTAATCTTAGTGTATGATTGATGGGGGAGGGTAATCTTTTTGTTGATTGTTTCTGATTAACAAACAAAGGCTTGACAATTTATCTAGCATGCTCTTCCCCTTCAAACGATCACTTTGAAACACTTTTCTATCCAGTCTCAATCCCACTGAAACCCAACATCCTTACTCCTGTCTCACATGACAATTCCTTACTTCATTCTGTAGTCATTCTATTACATTATTGAAGCCTACACGTGCTTTAATGTCAGACTGCGCTAAAACGTTTCCCCGTTTCTCTGCGCTGAGAGAATGCGTGATGACCGTATGAGGTCCCATTGATGGTCCCATTTATTGGTCCTCGTTACAGTAACCTGATATTTAAACCATTTCCACTTTTCATGTCATGAGCTGCTATAATAGATTTGATTTTGCCAATCTATCTGAGAAGGCAAGTTGCTGAGGCAAACCATCACCCTTCACAGCTCTTGTCACCACCTTGTGGTGGCTTTCGGCACCACTTCACACCATGTGTCCACTGCAGCGGCAGCATTGAGGTGTACCCTGCTGCCCACTGCCAACTGTAGGGTAAAAGTGAGTGTCAGGCGGAGCTGATCTCCGGCACCTTAGCTGGGAGAATACGGTGTTCACCCACAGTTTCATGTAATTTCATGTAATCTCAAGCACCTTTTTGGCAACGTGTCACCTTGCCAAATGTATTGTATTTCAGGTAGTCACATTTTCTCTAAGTGATTCATCATTAAGAGATGTTCCTCATAATGAATGAAATGAAATTATGAATTTATGAAATAATGCTACAGATTTTTTTTCTGATTTGTTCTCTGGTTGGCCATCAGTTGGTCCGGCAACAATATGTGGCCCAATACCCAGCAGACGTGCCCCGCCACCGCTTCCCCACACTGATGCTCAACGTCACGGTTCCTGCCTCGACCGTGGATGTCAACCTGACGCCCGACAAGACCATGATTCTGCTACAGAACAAGGTGGGTTATTTTACTTCCTTTGGCCTATGAATTCCAGAACACTCCAACATAAAAGTTTAGTTAAAAGGTTTCGATCCAGGGAGTCGACTTTGAAAACAACTGAGGATTAAATTACAAAGAAAAAAGAATTACATAAAAATCCTCCAAAATTCTGCTTTAGTCATCGTTGGCTAAAGGTAAAACCCTTGGGGGACCTGAGGGGTCTTTTATTTAAATTTGATTCAGATACAAATAAAACATTTTTTCCTTTAATTTTGTTGCCATTGCCACCGCTTAATTACTATTTTATTAATAAATCCATATTGGAAATAGTATAAGCATCAGCATGTTATGTCTCTTTGACTCTCAGGAGGCTGTGCTGGCCACTGTGGAATCACTACTGATTTCACTTTACAGCCCTGGGCCTGTCACTGAGGCCTGTCCACCAGTCAGGGGAGTGGATGATGGAGTGTCCGCCATGCCAAGCAGCCCCCTGCATGCTGGGTCATCCCGCCTGGCTGACGATAGAGGAAGCACTGACAGAGAGAACAGTCTCATGGACCACAGGCCCGTGTCTGACTGCAACGACACAGAGGCGCTGGGTGGTGACACGTCTCTTAACCACCAGACGGCAAACTCCAGCTCATCCTCTTCCTTGGCAGAGGACTGGATTATCAACCAGATACCAGGTGACTTTGACTTGAATTTTTCACTGTTAGAGGACGACATGGCTCTGACTTGTACTGGCACGACAGGTCCAGCAACATCCCCTGATAGGCTCACCACCAACCCTGACAAAGTTACAGACCAAGGCAAAGATGTTGGCTACTTGTCGGCAGAGAGTTGGAGCAGAGGCACTGCTCTGACAGACCCCTCCACAGGAGAGCCCCTGCAGCCCGTCAGGGTCCACCTGCCTACCGTCAGCAGTCATTCAGGTGTGGCTGAGGGTAAGGGTCAGCATAGCCCTGGCAAAAAGCTATCTCACGCCATAACGGAGAAACGAGCAACGCTGACGGCCTACGACCTGATCAGTAACCGCGTCATGAGGACACCGCTGTCCCCCGCTGCCCTGTTCGAGAGGGAGACCCGGACCGAGATTCTCAAGGAAAAACCCAAAGCCAGCCTCCAGGAAATCACCACCTCTTTGCAAGAGAGATGGAAAAACTTGGGGGAGGAGGACAGAAAGAAGTGAGTTCCCAGACTTTACCTTCGAAGCAGTTGTTTCCATTTGTTGTTATTCACAAGGTGAAAAAATAGAAAGATCAACCTGTCACTTGCATGCGTAAAATATGGCCTGGAAATTTTGCTTGGCGTGTCCGTGCTGCTACCCAGAAGGAGAATTGTTGATATGAGCTATGCTTGTATTCCCCAGACAACCGCATCTGATTATTTGGTTAGATGGTCAATATTTTCCACTGTAAAACAGGTATTCTGCGTGATGAAATATCTCTCTGGTTTCCAAAGAATGCCATGCATCCTGAGCATTCACAAAGGTCTTTTTCTGATCATGGGATTCAGAGTTAATATTCAGATAAGCAACTGTCTAAGATTTGCCACATGTCTTGATGTATCAAAACCTCTATTTTTCTGTCCATTGAACAAGTCTGAAAATAATTGGGCGTCAATTGTTTAATTTCCGTGAACACAAAAAGATATTAGTTGCCAGGTGAGATTACAAGTGTGATTCCAAAACGTTGTGCAGTTATTAGGAAATGCTAACTACAGCCAGATGCCGTTCACAGGCCAGTAAAATACATCATAAGGAGTGTTGCCTTCTGATCTCCATCCACTGAAACCTCACAACTCAACCAGAAACATGGAATAAGGTCATTACTGACTCAATTGTCTTAGATTACTGCATACCAATTAAAGGTAATTGAAAGGATGGAAAATGTGTGTCACCATTGCTCGTGGGACTTATGTAAGGTATGGTCGAGTGTATGGAAAAATACATCTGTTAAGAATCCTGCCTTGCTGTCTTTAAGATGAAATAAGATGAAGCAAATATTTGGCTGCTGCTAAGTGGCACACCACTTCTCAACCACTAAGAATCATACTTCGAAGAATAAATATAACATAGGTCAGTTACTGTATATGTGTGGGTGCAGTGCTACAAGCCCAAAGGATTATCAGCTTGGAAGTGTATGGTTGTGCAAGTTAGCAGATCCCTCTGTCTTGATATAGCACTTTTGTTTAGTTTGTGATGATTATATATGGCAATAAAACATTAAAAGATAATGAAAGCAGCAGGTCAAGCTGTTCTCTACAGACCTTGTCCTCCTCCAGCATCCTCAGACAAGGAAGCATTGTGTTTACATGTATACTTTTGTCATGAAGAAAACCAGCTTCTGAATGCAAACATTGCTCCCTGAGCAGCTTTCTAAAGGACAGCTTGGTCCACTGTAGAGGATGTATAGGTTGTCCAAGCTAACCAGAAACTGGACCAAAAAACCCAAATTAAGAACTAATAATGTTTGTCGTTTGCTGCTCCCCCAAGTCATCTTTAATTAACCCATTTGTGCCGGATGCTGCGCTACGCAGCATTGCATCTACCGCCGGATGCTGCGTTGCGCACATTTGAATTTACCGCCAGTTTCTGCGTAGCGCAGCATTTTTGATTCGTCGTAATTTTCATGAGTGCAGCATATAATGCACTGTCATTGGTTCAAATACACGAGGTGGGTCTTGTTGATTTTTTAAAACCACGTGAGCACACAAATGTCGTGTGGTTCGCCGAACGCACTTGTATGTCTGATTGATTTTCGGCGAACATTTGGCCGCTCACGTGGTTTTAACAAATCAACAAGACCCACCTCATGTGTATTTGAACCAATGACAGTGCATTATATGCTGCACTCATGAAAATTACGACAAATCAAAAATGGCGGTAGATTCAAATGCGGTAGATGTCGCGCGGCATTCGGCACAAATGGGTTGCTGAAGTAATGCACACAACATTTTCACTGACATGGACCTCGTTGTTTGTATCACACAAGGTGAATTAAGGATCAGTTGTGAATCCATATGCACTCACTGTAGCCCGTTGGGCAGGAGTCGAAAGGATTTCTCCCTCATTCCCCATGTGTGCATTCTCCTTACACCTGACTGGAATGTGAAAACTCCTGCACTTCATCCAGGGGAGTCTTATAGTTGCTTTACTGTCCGAAACCAACCCTGGAGTTTTACAAGATAAAAGCAACCACCTGGGGTTTGATCCCTTTTCCTTTTATTTGAAAGTCCTGAGGCATTAGCACCAATGTTCTGTTGACTTGTTCCACACAAAGCTGCCACTTTTGGTACACAAACCATATGCTATGATTACTGCTGAGCTGAACAGAGCGGCAGGGCACTTTTTCAAAGGCCGTCATGAATTTTCAATCAATTTCAAAGGCCGACATGAAATTGATACCACTCTCTTTTTTGGTCCAGTTTCTGTTTAGCTTGGACAACCTATACATATCCTCTACAGTGGACCAAGCTGTCCTTTAGAAAGCTGCTCAGGTAGCAATGTTTGCATTCAGAGGCTGGTTTTCATAACAAAAGCATACATGTAAACACAATGCTTCCTTGTCTGAGGATGCTGGAGGAGGACCAGGTCTGTAGAGAGCAGCTAGAACTGCTAACTAGCTTACATAAACAACTATAAGACAAAATAAATAACAGCGTGGGGGTGGCGGAGGAGCTTGCTTCTTCACTTCTCGAAGTAGATCCGACCTCGTTGGATAATTTTTTGGGGTCTCAATCTCCAAATGCCCATATAATGTATTGCATGCATTGTTCAGAGATACAGAGCCCCCCGTAAGTGTTGGAAAGAGGAAGCATTTTGTCTTCTTTTAGCTCTATACTCAGTTTGGGGTATGAGGTCAAAGTAGATATTCTCAGCTTTAATTCAATGTTTTCTTTTTTCAGATTGGTTTCACCATTTATATACATAGTCCCCCTATTTCAGGGAACCGGTAGTATTGGAAAATTGGCTTGACAGGTGTTTCTTGTTAGTCAGGTGTGTTCTGTCATCATTTGTGCAGACACATGTCTAGTGTGCTGTCAATGTCTAGTATTGATCCGAGCCTTTAGGTTTTCCTTTGGAGTGATATTGGTGTTATTGGTGTCTGTCAACATGAAGACCAAACAGTTGTCACTGCAAGTCAAGGAAGCAACTATTGGGCTGAGAAATCGGAAAAAAAAACCCCATTAATATCATAAACATATCCAAAACCTTAGACTTGCCAACAACAACAGTTTGGAACATCATCCAAAAGAAGAAAAACGCTGGTGATCTCAGCAATCACAAACGGCCTGGTAGGCCAAGGAAGACTTCTACGGTGGATGACCGAAAAATACTCACCATAATTACGAAAAAATAAAAAATGACTGTCCCACAGATCAGGAACACTCTCCAGAAGGTAAGCGTAAATGTGTCAGAGTCTACCATCTGCAGAATACTTCACCAGCAGAACCACAGAGGCTAGACAGCAAGGTGTAAACCACTAGTTTGCAATAGAAACCGGATGGCCAGAAGATCTCCATCTCCGGATCTCCATTTGCTGAAGAGTGAACTTAAGGCAAAAAGGACCTCAAAACAACAACTGAAGATGGCTGCAAAGGATTGTTGACTAAATAATAAACAATGGTGTTTCTAAATGGTGAAACCAATCTGAAAGAAAAAAAACATTTAATTAAAGCTGAGAATCTCTGTTTTGGCCCCATAGTAATTGTTTTGATTTCAAATCCAAACTGTGTATATTGAGTATAGAGCTAAAAGAAGACAAAATGCTTCCTACTTCCAGTACTTATGGAGGGCACTGTAAATCAGCTGTGAAAAGAGGCTAACTAACACCTCTGGTGTTGTGCCAAGGAATGTTGGCATCATTTGGAATGGTTGGACAGTTGGAACCAGATTGTGAAAAATGCAGTGAGATGAAAAGCTTCCGCTTGCAAGCATTGGTGACTGAATTACTGATTGCTGTTGCATTTGCGAATGGTTTTCCTTGCAATTAGGAAATAAAAAAAACTGGGATCTACAGTATTAAGGGCATAAAGAACTCAATGAGACAGATTGACAGTGGAACAGGAAGGGCTCCATTTGCTTTATTTGCCAAAATCAATACAATAACTCAGAACTTGACTGACTTGGAAAAATGCCAAACAGAATGCTGCAAAAGATGTTTATGTGAATGGATTTTATGGTGGAATACCTCTATATTCTGTATGGATATGCTAAACATTTATTTCATCACACTTTAAGATACAAACAGTAGCAGTTGCTCGCAAGCTTATGCCTTAACTTTTACTTTAACCTGCCACTTTTGCCTTAATTTGTTACCTTAAAGCAGTGTCTCCCAAAGTGTGGGGCAAAAACGCCCAGGCGGAAATATGTTGAAATATGTTGAGCTGTTGTTTAAACGGCCCACCGGCTCTCATGCCATTTTGTATGAATTGTTAGCCTAGCTGTCCACTCAGAGAAAAACATGGACAAATTCTTGTCAGTGTCTAAAAGAAAGGCATACGCCCCCCAAGTGTTCCAGGTAAAGCCACAAAGTTGAAGATCAGAAAATATGACAAGGCATATCTCCTTCGGGTTCATTTCTATTGAGGTCAGTGCAGATCACTCAAATGAGTGATATCTAGCTTTTGACCTTTTTTTTTTTTTTTCTTTTGACCAACGCATTTGGAAGCTGTTTTCACATGCCCACATACAGCCCACGTAAGGTGATCTGGACAACAATTTTGAGGTAATACATCGGTGAAGTGTCCCTTTAAAACAATTGAACAGCCTTTGTATTAACACTGATGCCAGCTCTGAGTGGAACAGCCCCCTGGCTCATTTTGGAGTGAATCCCCCCACCCCCTGTCCACCCCCATCTGGACACAAGTAGCAGATGTTTTTTTTATCTAGCTGGTTTCTGCACATTTTCTATGCCATGATTTACTGCTTGTCCCTGGGACCACTTAGATTCACTCGAGTAAATTGAATCAAGGTTCCACATGTGAATTGGTTATGAATGCTTACATCAGAGGGGCTGATTCTGTAAAGATTAGGGCCTTGCGACAAAAAAGATGACCTTTCAAACTGATACAAGATGTGCCCATCACAGCAGCTTGGAACCTGCTTTAATTTATAATACCCCTTATATGCTTGCCCTAATTTGTGAGTTGTTCTGAGACAACGCTTAGCATTAAAACCGATTTATGGTGACTACATTACATGCCTGGCAGAGCATCAACAGAGAATATACCCAGGGTCTGGTTGGGGTCAATGGGTCGCAGACTTCAGGCAGTTATTGCATGCAACTACTTGTCGACTAAATGCTAAACATGAGTGCTTTATTTTAACATTATATGATTTTTTTCCAATACTTTTGGAGCCCTGAAATAGGGGGGGAGTATGTTTTAAAAAAAAAAAAAAAAAAAAAAAAAATCTAAATGGTGAAACCAATCTAAAAGAAGAAAAAAAACAAAATTAAATTATTTAAATCTAAATAATCGTTACTTTGATAGTCATTTTTCATATTTCAAATCCAAACTGTTGGAGTATAGAGCTAAAACAAGCACACAATTGTGTGCTTGGTTCTCCAGGTGAACTTAGTATACCTGGCCCACATGAATTACGGTACACCCGTCACTCTCCATTTAAATGTATGAAAATATTTTAAATGTGGAAATAACGTTGCTTAGGATGTGGTCTGTGACGGTTAATTTTTTTTGGGGGGGGAAACAAACATTTATTTTCATAGAAGTATACTTTACCCAATAGCAGGAGTGTAAAATAATGATTAGAAACAATTGTTTTGCTACCCGAATCTATCTATCAAACTGTCTCCGTCTTTTCCCAAAGGGAGCTGTGTAATGCTCCTTTCACTTTTACGTATCACTTTCGTTTATAGCAGATGTTCGCTTTCTGTTGAATAAATACATCAATTTAACATGAAATAGATCTTCTATTTAAACATGTTGGATGTCTAGGCCTATATTAGTTATTCAGTAATACGCTAAGGTGGAACGTCACTGACACCCAAACAAACCTGCAGCGTTGCAACACTGACATCAAAATGGTCATATTTGGCTACTAAATGTAATGAATTGTGTTTTAACTTTATTTTATTTTCTGTTGGATCGTTTTTGGAATCAAGTTGATTCATTCTTCACAGGTGGGGGTTGTCCAATAGGCACTCGAGATGCAAGAAAACAGATCCAAAAGCAATGAAAAGAAAGCCAAAAGAGACAAACACATACACAAAAATACATTAAGACAAGAATACATCTGTATAAAAGTTAAAAACCGAAATAACCTCAGACTCAAATGTTAAAGGCATAGTTCACAATCACACATTGTAATCACCTGCGTCCTTTCTAATCGGAAGTCTAAAATCCAGTGACTCATGGACTGGTTTATGTTTAACTCAAGTAGCTTATCAAACAGCTTCAGGGGTGCAATCGTATTAAAAGCTGAGCTAAAATCTATGAGAAGAACCTGAGCATACTGGAGGATGGAGAGTGGAGCCCCAAAGAAACAGCATCCTCAACAGACCTATTGGACCAATATGCGAACTGGGTCCAACACAATGGTGGACAAATTACCATCACAGCCGCTCAAAGATGACTCAACTCAGTGCAAGAGTATAGAAGCGATATTTACCTTTCATTAATTTGGTCATTGATTTCTGGTTATTTCAGGTATGAGGAGAAGGCAAAGAAGCACTTGGAACACTACGATCTCCAGTCCAAGCTTGCCTATGACAGAGGCAAGAGAGAGTCCAAGAGGCAGCCGAGTTTGGGCTCCAAACTGAGTTGGTCCCAGGGCCAGAAACGCAAAGCCCCGCTATCCAACCAGCAGTCCCTGGACCAACTCCTCTCCCCCCAGGCACAGAAGAAGAGGTGCCCCGGGACGAAGCCCTTGCAGACCCTCCCGTTCAGTGTGGATACCCTCAGGCAGCAGCTTCATTGCCTCTCCTCCCAGAGGGGCCCAACACCACGAGGCCTCTGGCTTGTTAAACAATTGGCCTCTCAAAACACCTGGGTCGTTTTACGTGGCAGAAAGCTCATGTTGTTAAATCCATTTCGGGTGGAGGAGGCACTGCTGTTTAAGAGACTTCTGGAGAATAATATACTTCCAGCAGTGAGCCTGCAGAACCCTATACTGTTAACAGATGGGTAACATATCACTCATTTCGATGACGATTTATCATAACTTTCATGAATGAGCATAATACATTTATGAATGGTGTACATTATATTGATAAATGAACATCGCCGTATTTACCCATTTGCAGTCATTTGAAGGCATTGTAAACACAAGCATTTATAAGATTCTGTTCTTAATTGAATCAAGATTCGGTAAATTATATAAATAAAGATACATATAAGCATAGTGCTAAATGGCCATGATAAATCGGTCGTGACCAACGAATGAGGTCACATGATGAACGTTCAGTTGAAGAGCTCTGGTCCAAACAAAACACTTTCTAAAATCTGGTGTAGAGGTCAAGCACTGGCCATGACGTACCTGTTTTACATTGTAAAATGTTTGTTTACAAGGATTTGCACACATTTGCAGCTATTAGAAACAGTTGTAAACTGTTCTATTGTACGTTTGAAACTGGTTCAGTATTGTACACTTCTTTTTATTTGTTTTATTTAGGCAAGGCCCTGCTGCAGGGAGACTCTGGTCAGGATCCTTGTATAAGAATAAAACATAAAACATAGGTACGGTAAAGGTCAGTGCTTGACCACGACACCCGGTTTTAGAAAGCGCTTTGTTTGGACCAAAACAGCACTCTTTACTGAGCGTTCTTCATTAATGTGATCTAATTTCTTGGCTTTTGATTTACTATGGCCATTCTGCACTATTTTAAAACTCCAATCTACATAATAGACCTTTAACAAGCATTTATAATGGCTTATTGATGAAAGTTGTTATATTTTCACCTAACAACATACAGGTATCCTTTTAAATGTATGTTTCTGTCTTTTTTTAAGTAATCTAGGGGGAGCGGAGTGTACTGAGGCTCTGTTCGCCATGGAGAGGGGACGTCCTGAGCTGGATGGAGCAGCGTTCTATTCTGATTTTAGGCTTGTGGCCAATGGGTTTAAAATCAGACTTAATCCAGGTAGGGAAACATGATTTAACCCACGGTTACTCCACGCCACTACAGTATGTTTTACTGTTCGCTATTTGCCGGACCATTGAGAAAGTTAACGGAAATCACATGCATGCGTAATATGAATGCTGATATTTCCAGGTTTGTACATCCATTTTTCCAGGCGGAATTCCCACAGAGTGTAGAACATTTTCATATCAGGTTTCATGTCTTAGTCATTTTAACTTTTCCTTCCACTATGGTATGAATGCATGATTGTTTTTTTTTGTACTTTTTCAATTCAATTCTAAATACTTTATTTAGACAGACAATTTGTACTGGGCAGTAGTGGTAGGATACATCCAACACATAAAAAGCTCCAGCACATTCCTAAAACATTTCTGAATCATGGCATTACTTTAGAAAATGTCATGATGTACGATGATATTGTAAATTTTTGTGAGCCAAAATTGGCGTCGGAAAGTTCTTGGCTGGCACAAATACTATCAAATAAAAGCTGAGAATCTATACTTTAACTGCACAGTCATTGTTTGATTTAAAATCCAACCTTTTGCAGTATAGAGCTAAAAGTAGAAAACATGCTTCACTGTCCCATTACTTACGTAGGGCACTGTATGTGACACATACAGTGCAGTTCACAGCCCCGACCTTTCCCCCTTGGAGAAAATGGGCCTTTCTTGTGTTTTGATTCATGCTGCTTAAAGGTCTCAAGGATTGTCCAATTTGATTTAACAAAGGTTGGACATCATTAATGTCATAGTTCACAAATGATTTAGAAATGTCAAACATTAAGGGCTTGAGTAAAAGGATTATGATGAATTAAGTATTGGATTAGCAGTGGACAGCACAGAAAATATCCGGTTTCCCACAAAAATGCTTCCACCGTATGCAAAATATTGAATATGGGTGCTAATGGACTTCATATCCATTTTGATTTTTATATTCTTACAAATGTACCTTTGCAAAGACCTCACTTATGTAGGTGCTGATTTGGAATCCTTAACTTGAATATGTATTATTCATCTTCGAAACTTCAATTGAACACAACTTTAAATATTTTAAACTACAATTACTATATACAGTGCGCTGCGTAAGTAATGGGACAGTGAAGCATGTTTTCTTCTTTTGGCTCTACACTCCAAAAATGTTGATTTTAAATCAAACAATTACTGTGAGGTTAAAGTAGAGATTATTACAGTAGAGAGAGCTTTTATTTGAGGGAATTTGTGTACATTTTGGTTTCACCACTCAGAAATTACAACACGTTTTATGCAGTCCCCCTATTTCAGGGTACCCAAAATAATTGAACAATTGGCTTGACAGGTGTTTTTGGTAAGTCAGGTGTGTTCTGGCATAAGAGAGCTGTCAATGTCTAGTATTGAATCTAGTCTTTGCGTTTGGATGCAGTACAGGCCTGGAAGAGCATCATCAGAGAAGACCCCCAGCATCTGTTGGGGTCAATGGGTCGCAGACTTCAGGCAGTTATTGCATGCAAAGGATTGTCGGCCAAATACTAAGCACGAGTGCTTAATTCGGACATATCATAAATCTGTCCCATCACTTTTGGGTATCCTGAAACAATCTAAATCTCATCATCCACACCTTTGCCACTTCTACTCTCATTCACACCCACCTGCTGGGGTTGGCAGAGAATATTCAGAATTCTTGGAATTTCTAAAGGGCACACGAAAACGCTGGTACATACCCACTGTGAGGGCAAAGTGCCTGGTAACATGCCAACATCAACTGAGGTGACCCATACAAGCACCTAAACAACCAGGATTTGGAGAAGGCCTTAGTTGCACTTTCAACCACAAGGAGAAATAAGGTCAAACTGAGGACAAGGGGGAGGGGAATAGTTTTGAGTTTACCAGCACCTCAAGGTATTTTAGACAGCTCCGTACAATCTCGCACAAAATACAATAAATATTCAAAATATACACATTATTGTGCAGGTTAACTGCACTATATGAAACACATATACTTTTAAGTATAATTAAGTAAAATTAGAAACATTGCAAAGCTATGTCTTATTTCTCTCTCTCTCTCTCTCTTTCTCTCTCTCTCTATATATATATATATATATATATATATATATATATATATACACACACACACACACACACACAGTGCCCTGCCTAAGTAATGAGACAGTGAAGCATTACTTATTTTGGCTCTACACATACTGTGTTTGTGTACGTATTGTTTTCACCATTCAGAAATTACAACACTTTGTATGCATAGTCCCCCCCCCCCCCCTTTCAGGTTACAAAAAAGTAATTTAGGCAGGCATAAGAATGCTGTGAATGTCTAGTAATGATTCTACTGGAGGCTTTGCGTTTGCCTTTGGAGTCTGCTCTTGGTGTCTGTAAACATGAAGACCAAAGCAGTTTCAATGAAAGTCAAAGAAGCCTTTATTAGGCTGAAAAATCTGAATCATAGCCAAAACCTTAGGCTTGCCAAAATCAAAAAATGCACTGCTGACATCAGCAATCGCAAACAGGCTGGTAGGCCAAGACAGACTTCAGCAGTGGATGACGTAAGTAAGTGAATAATCTATCCATCAGTCATCATAAGAAAAATTAATCTGACCAGGGGTTATTGGCAGTCACAATGCTAGAAGAAAGGAAGATTTTTTTTAAATTATTTATTTACAGGAGAGAAACTTGCACAGGGGGGTAGTGGGGATGAAGAGGTCTTTAGGAGGGACAGTTAAGATGTAGCCTGAAGAGATGGGCTTCAGTCTACGGCGGAAGATAGGTAGAGACTCTGCAGTCATGTCAGTGTTCGTTCATGACAGCTCGTTCCACCAGCGGGGCGCCGGGACAGTGAAAAGCCTTGACCGAGTAGCGTGGCTGCTGTATCCACATAGAGGCGGCGGTGCCAGGTGGCCAGCCGAGGTGGAGGGTGGAGTGATCAGGCAGGGGTTTGGGGGCTGACCGTTGCTTGCAAGTACGGAGGGGCTGTTCCCTTTGCCGCCTGGTTGAGCTTGAGGTGGTGGGGGTGACATCCAAGCGGAAATGTCTGCAAGACACGCAGGGACACATCTTGCCAGCTGTGAGTCAGAAGGGGGAAAGAGAGAAAGAGTTGAGTGTCTTCTGCGAAGCAGTGGTAGGAAAAACCATGTGAGGAAATTACTAAGCCAAGAGATTTGGTATAGAGGGAGAACAGTAAGGGCCCTAGGACAGAGCCCTGGGGGACCCCAGTGGTGAGGGCTTGTGGAGAGGACAGCGATCCACGAATTCTATTCAAATGTATTTAATACAGTACGTGTTCATATTTGGAATGTCACATGCGGCCCTACCCACTGATTTACAAAGCCATTGTCCACAACTGTGCCTCTTCATTTGTAGCAAACTATGATGCATGACACTGTATGACGGAGAGGGGTGAAAAAAGTCAAATACTGACAGTAGCAGGCACTTAGGAAGGGGGGTGCGGCCCAGTCAGCGGGTGGCTTTTTTTTTTTTTTTTTTAATACAGATCTCTTTTCACCCCCACTAAGCACTGTTATTCTTCTGTCAAACGTCACCAGAATTGCTTGTTTAAGCAATGTCCCCCACGGGGGGCATCTTATATCATTGTCGGATTGTAGTGATTTCATACGTCAATATTTGGATATAATTTCTGATGGACTAGTTTGTGCTATTAAAGGGGAGCTTGCTAGCAAGAGGGGGTAAAACACATTTAGAGAGTAAATTGCATCAAAATGCACTTACATAAGGCCACATTTTCCTGGGGGAGGACTTATAGACCTCGGCCAAATTTGATTTCAAAATGTTTTGTTCATCAAACCTATGCCTATTAATATCACTGGACTCATTTACATTGAATTTTGAGATTCCAAAATAGAATCTCCCAAGGGCAACCAGTTTGTCCAGCTACGACATCATAGCTCTTGAAAATTCACAGAATCAAGTTTTGTCAGGCAACAAAATTAACTTAAAAATCATTCTCAGCCTCCACTTGACTTCTTCCTTCTAGTCTGCTAAGATGTTGCAATAATCATTTAGCAGTCTTTTTGGCCCACTCTTGTTTGATTTGGTCCCAATCCAAGCATAAATTACAATATTTATGTATTATTCTTTCCTGGAGATCATTGTTAGTATCTGGAGTATATGAATCCTTGTTTTCTGCTTTCTTTGGCCAGGCTCCCTGTCCGCTGAGAGACAGCTGGAAGTGACAGCAATGGCAGACTGTGTCCCTTTCCTCTGTATAGACGACCTCAGGGAGATCTTAACTGCCGTTCTGTACAGAAATGCCAAGACGGTACAGGAGTGCCGGCCACTTAAAGTCACCAACTACCTTCAGGTAATAAACACTAATGCATGTACCTTAATAATATGGCCTTTCAAATGGTTAAAGCATGTTTTAGTTTTCAGAATTTAGACCTTATAGTTTATTTTTAAACCTCCTGTTCCTACAACAACCCAAATGCACACTTTTTTTTCTTCTTTCTGGACAGTGGTGTATTTTTTCTTCTTTTGGCTTTGTACTCCAAAAGTTTGGATTTGAAATCAAACAATTAATATGAGGTTAAAGCTTTTATTTGTTGTTATTTGTATAAATATTGCTTTCACCATTTGAAACAACACTTTATTTATTTTTTTACATAGTCCCCCTATTTCAGAAGCACTTATGTTTAGTGTTTCATCACTTTTCCTTTGCATGCACCAGCAACTGCCTGAAGTCTGAGACCCATTGACCCCACCAGACGCTTTTTGCCTTATGTCTAAAATGCATATTTAATTGGATTTAAATCTTGGCCAGTCAAAAACTTTCCACTTTTTGGCCCTGAAAAACTCCCTAGTTGCTATGGCAGTATGTTTGGGGTAATTCTCTTGCTATATGATGAAGTGCCATCCAATGAGTTTGGAGGCATTTGCTTGTACTTGAGCAGACCAGATGTTTCTGTACACTACAGAATTCATTCTGCTGCTGCCGTCAGCAGTAACATCATCAACGAAGACAAGTTAGCAAGTTCCAGAGGCAGCCCTACATGCCAACGCCATAACAGCCCCTCAACCATATTTCATAAATGAAGTGGTATGTTGTGGATATTAGGCAATTCCCTTTTTTCTCCACACTTTCCTCTTGCCATCAATCTGTCCACAATACTTTTTTTCCGGAACTCTGCAGGCTTTTTAAGGTACACTTTTTAGCAAACTGTAACCTGACCATCCTGTTTTTCAGGCTAAGTCGTGGTTCTGTAGGTCTGCTGGTGAAGTTTTCTGTGGATGGTAGTCTCTAACAGATTTTTTTTCCTCATAATGGCTTCCTTGACTCTCATGGACACCTCTTGGGTCCTCATGTTGACAAACACCAACAGTAGGCTCCAAAGGCAAATGCAAAGCCTAAAATCAAGACTAGACATTGACACATCTGGACATTACTGACCAAATACTTATGGAGGGTACTGATGTGAAAATGATGTTCTACGTTATGTAGTCAAAAAGAAAAGAAAAAACATTTCCCAAGAAAACTAAGCATATGGACAGAAATGTCTGGGAATGAGTTTAAAAAGAAATGAGAATTAAACAAACGTTTCCCAATTGCTTTACCTAACCTTCATCTCAACCCTATGTAGCTAAAATAGGCTTAAACACCACTGATAGGAGCTACAGCATTTGGGGACTAATAGTGGTTTTCTCAACTATGGAAAGAGACTGTGTTGGCTATAATGCATTGTTTTGGTGTGTCCTTCCGGAAGGGTGAAGCTGTTCGATTAGCCCGTCAGTTGCCTGTTACCTTCACCAAAGGCGATGTGGAGGACACACTTTCGCGTATGCAGCAGCAGCTTCAGGAGACCTGCCGGACCTGTCCCCACGGTCGACCCTTTTTCCACCACCTTTCTGATGTTCCTGACACAGAGCCGAAGGCTAAGATCATGTCCAATCCTTTGTAGCTTCGGATATTGCACATGCAAAGTTAAGTGTTGTTATTGTTAAAACTGCATAGCTTTGGAATACTGCCATGGAAGTAGAGAGCCACTTAAAAACAACTTTGTTAGAAGATGCGTCTACAAACTGCTAATAAACATGATGACTTTGTTTTTTAACAATAGATAAGTAAATATAGTAAACATTGGCTGATTTATTTCTGTCTACAGGCCCTGAAAATAATTTAAACATGATTGCATCACGCAATTCCTGCAGATTTTTCAGGGGCACTTTCAAGCTGTGAATCTCCCGTTCTACCACATCCCAAAGGTGTTCTATTGGATTCAGATCCGGTGACTGGGAAGGCCACTGAAGAACACTGAACTCATTGTCATGTTCATGAAACCAGTTTGAGATGACTGAAGGGATGCACATGGTCAGCAGCAATACTCAAATTTATTATTATTAGTATTAACGGGCCCAAAGTGTGCCAAGAAAACATTCCCCAAACCATTACACCACCTCCACCATGAGAAGTGGTGTTCCTAATGAAGTCCTCGGTGAGTGTAAACCAGCCAATTGTCAATTTTTGGGTTTGGGTTTCATGTAACATGCTCAAAGCATCCACTGGAGGGAGCATGGACATTCTTGTTTGCAATTGGGATTATATAACAGACAGGTGTGTTTTAAAAGTTATGAGCTTTGAGCTGAGGTAAACAAACTGCTACTCATCGTCTGCTTGCCTTTTGAATGAGAGACAGGGCGGGGAATTGGGAGGAGGAGGCGGGCACATTATACTCTGATCCAATCATGGCAGCAGGCACATCTGCCTTTCATTTATAGACAGCTTAACTGACCAATGGAGTAATTATTTTGAGATACAACGGAGTCTTCTCCGATTACGCACAATATCTCAAAATGATCGCCCAAAACCTGTAAGGAGTAACGTTTTGTTAGAGTCAGCCCACCCCTACTACTGATGTCCTGTAAATCAGCGTCGGTAGTCACCTGACTCATATAATAGTTGCCTGAGATGGTCTCCAATTATATAAATCTAGTGATATTGCCTAAGTCACGATGCCAGTCTAGGTAAAGGATACATTTTTTTTTACTAAATCTCTATTTTTGATCAATATTAAATGGCATGTTGGAGAAGGGCGTTTTTCTTTGTTTCTGACATTTTTTTGTGATTTTGTTTGGTTTTGAGACTGAAAATATTTAATTTAGATTTTTTTTTCACTGATCTACACAAAATACCCCTGCTTTTCCCTCTCAGCCATTCGACTTTGGAGATTTGACCTCAGGGTAGCATTCCTGAGCAGTTGTGTTTCTCTCCATTTGCTCAGTTTGTAATGACAACCTGATCCACACAGTGTGTAATTGATTCCTATGCAAATCAGAGACCCTATAAAAACCAAGATATTCTTTCCGAAACCACATTCCGAACTATTACTCTTGCACTCAGATGGACTCAATTCAACTTGAAGACATTTTTGCATTTGGGCTAGTCTTAGGAGTGTCATAGCAAAGAATATATCAAGAATATTTATTGACTCAAGACATTTCAGATTTTCATGTTTAATTAACTTGTAAACGGAAAACATGAACAAAAATAATCCCTTTGACATTATGTGGTATTTTGTGTAGATCAGTGACAACATTTTTTTCTTAAATACATTTTAAAATCAGGTTGAAAGAAAAAAAGAAAGAAAGACTGTTTATTTGCCATGCAATCAATTGTTGGAATGGGTCTTTTTGCACACACCCCCCCCCGAGACAACACACACGCACTGCACACACCCCCTCCGAGACAACACACGTGCACACCCCCCCAGGGAGAACAGAGCGCTGGGCTCTGGGCACAGGGTCAGCCAAGTCAGCGCCCCTGGAGCAATTCGGGGTTAAGTGCCTTGCTCAAGGGCACAACGGCAGTGGTAGGGACCTGGATATGATGCCAGTAACCCTCCAGTCACCAGCTCACATCCAGATCCCTCCTGGAGCGGGGATCGAACCAGCAACCTTCCAGTTGCTGGCCGGCCTCTTTAACCTCCAGGCTACCTGCCACAACGAAATGTGGAAAAAGTCCAGGGGTTGAATACTTGCTGAAGACACTACATAAAAATAGAGATTTCTTTAAACAAAAAACACCCACACACACAAACCTACAGCAAAGTTAGGCGCCCATGATTCTATGTACTACTCTCTAAAAAGTTCTCATCAATATTATTTTGAGATGTCAAAATATATCATCGGACAGATACCTGATATTCCTCTTCATCCGGCTGTCGGAACTGCAGAGGAATGACACTGGGAGACTGGCGGTTTCCATAATCCAGACATTTTGTGGTCTCCTCAGAGGAACATCTATCCTCCATCATTGTCAGTCTGCTGCCCCCTGAGAATAGCCTTGGACCTTGGCTGTTTTTAAGCCACATTTATGTCATTCCTCCTTGTGAACGATGATTGATATTGAGACATTTTATAAACATGGTTGCTGTATAGGAAAGGAAAAGCGAACTATCAATTCGGATATATTTTTTTAAAATTCTTGAATGGACACCCCCAAAAAATCCCATCTCCGACTTCCAGTGGCTTTACAATGTCATTAATCATGCGATGGTGCCACAGAGGTCAGTTTAGTTTTGGGACAGAAGTACTGATTCTTCCCCTAAGTGAAAAAGCAAGCACCGTGTGGACGGGGCGGATAAATCATTCAGGACTGACGACAGGTAGCCTCCAACAGCTGGACGCCTGGCTCCCCACAGCCGCTGTCTGGAGCCTTTTATTACTTTTCATTGCTTTCTTATGAGTGAGACTTTCCTGAACAACCTTTCAGATGGCCTCGGATTCTCCTCCTCTGCTGGACATGTGAGTGACCTGCAGGTACAGTATCTTGTAAGCAGTATGAGGATCGTGAGGCTTCGTAAGTCTTCTTTTTTTTCAGGAGATTACATGGCCCAGCTTTGCTGTACCTCCCTGCCAGTGTCTAATTGTCTTGACACATAAGTATGTCCAGGAGCAGAATGGATAGTCAAACTGCAGTCCAGGCCTGTTTGAGGAGACCATGCCAAACGATACGGGACACGGGGTCCGTATCCAACGAGAAATAAAAGTTGAGCGAAGGTACAAAAAACAAAGAATGTAAGGAGGTGGTAGGTTGGAGGTGGTGGAGAGCGTAAAATGTGAGACTTTCAATCTGAACGTCGAGAGCTTTTAATGCAGTATAATCTTACCCTGAGTTGTCCTCATAGGCCAGTAGTAAAATCCTCTCCCGTACAGTGTTTTCTACTTTCCTACCCACAGCACAGGCTAACAGTTAGCAACGCCCTCTCCAATAGACAGGATTGCACCGTTGGACACACTCGTCATTTTTGGAGACAGGTGTCAGGGTGTTATGTTTGCTAGCAAAATAAAATGTATTTTTTATACAATAGGTGATTCTGATGAAGCGCCATCCAATGAATTTAGAGGCATTTGCTTGTACTCGAGCAGACACAATGTTTCTATACACATATATTCTGCTGCTGCCATTAGCAGTTGCATCATCAATTAAGACAAGTTAGCCAGTTCTAGTGGTAACTATACACGCCAAAACCATAACACCACCATGTCTCACAGATGTGGTGGTGAGATGCTGTAAATCTTGGACAGATCTTTTTTTCTCCAAAGGTTCCTCGAGCAATCACTCTGGTACGTGATAATATTCATCTTATCTGTCCACAAGATCTTTTTCCACACCTCTGCAGGCTTTTTAGGTACTTTTTTTAGCAAACTATAACCTGACCATCCTTTTTGAGGATAACTAGCAACCACCACTTGCAGTGAAGGCTGGTAGTCTCTGATGCATTCACGCCAACCTCCTGGAGAGCGTTCCAGATGTGTGGGACAGTTGTTTTTGGGTGTTTCTTAATTATGGTGAGCATTATTAGGTCATCCACTATAGAAGTCTTCCTTGGCCTACCAGCCCCTTTGCGATTGCTGTGCTATGTTTCTGATATTTTTTTCCCCCTTGACTTTCATTGACACCTATTTGGTCCTGACTTACGCAGGGCACTGTGTATATAGTCATGACACAGAGCACTTATTTCGCTGACACGTGCACAGAGTACACCGTGAACCTTCGGATCCAGCTCAGTTTCTCATCATCAATTTCTTCATCTCCCATTATCTCACATTGCTTGATTTCTCATAGTGACAGGTGGCAAAAGAGGCCAACAGTCGGCTTCCCAAGGCTGACGCACTGCAAAAGAAGCAAGCTTTCCAGAAGTGTGCTTGATTCTGCTGGCATACCTGGAAATCTTGCAGGGTAAGTGATGCATGGTATACATTCAGATGTTAACTCATTCCTTTAAGAGTTTGTGTTGTTGTGCGTGTCTGAGAGAGAAATGTCACATTGTGCTCCAAGTTCACACATCTGATCCAAATACCACATACGAATATGGTCAAAAACAGAATTCAAAAGTTCAAATTGCATGTGTTTTTTTGCTGTTCAGACAGACTTGATCATGTCACTTTAGTGAGACTTTGACAACTACATCCCTTCTCATCACTATGAAACCATGTACCTGGTGAGGACGTTCCTTTTTGCCTCAGAGGGGACCTGTCAAGGACTGAGAGCGTTTCGCCAGATGGATGTTTTTTTTTCTCTTACTCAGTGTCTCTCACCCGTCTGTCTTGAGGCTCCAGATGTTTTCAACAGCACCTGGTCCCTATTCCCCCTTGTTCTTGGCCCCCCACCCCAACCCCGGTTCCCAGATGTAGGGGGAATCCTGGGCCCAGCAGTAAACCTCCAGTCCCATAACATCGTCTCCAGACACCTATGGGCTCTCCCCCTCCTGCACTCCCAAACCTTTTCGCCGTTTTCTCACTCTCACTTCCTCACCTGTCAGAAGCGGAATGTCGTTGGCGGCTGCAGTTCTCTGGAGTCTCTCTGTGACAGATGTAACAATGCTCAGTCCAAGCCTCCTGTTCATCTAGCATCTACACTAACCTGGCACCAGGAGAGCTTACCCTCATGCTTCACAAAAGTGAGGTTAAGCAATTTAGATCATTTTCTTGGACCTGAATAACATGGAAGTAAAAGGAGTTTGCTTGCAATTAAGATTGTTTTCTTGGGTATGAATTGAAAGGGTTTTAAAAAAAGTCAAATATTCCCAAATGTTACTTACTGTGACAGGGGGCACATGAATTTTGAAGTCAATCAGACAAAATATTTTGACCACCATTGAAGAGAGTGGTCTTGAGAGCGCACGTCAGGCTCAGACCTCAGATGGTTTGAGCCCGACTTGCGCTCTTGACCAATTTCAAATGTGACGATATGGTGCACAAACACCTCTGCGTTCACTTGCAATTGGCTCCAAGAGATGGGTGTCGTCTTCACAAAATATGCTAATATGATATTCACACATGGGCCCTTGGAAAAGTTGCACCAGGGTAGGATGTGGCGCACCATACTTGGGGAAAAAATGGCATTTCAATTGCTTTATCGTCAGACAGAATAATGTCATTATAGCACTTGTTACTATTTTGTAGATGCTAGATGCTTTGAATGCTATCGATGATCAAGGAATCCGAAAATATAGATTTGACAATCACGCCATTCTGGATTTAACCTTGGGGATCGGTTGGACCTTGGGGATCGGGACCAGAGCTTTTTCAAAGCTTTGCATTCCATTGTCGACCATCGCAATCAACCACTTGATTAAGATTTCGTCATTTACGGCATTATGTTTTATAGCAATCTTTGATGCAGTAAAATTAGCCTTTGTTTTTAAAGATAGTCAGGAGCACAGGAGCACAGGTTCATTACTGGTGCACTAGATGGTGAAGGTTTATCGTAAAACAAAGACAACCGTCTTTCTCCAAACTTTCTTCTTCTTCTGGTACATGATAATATTCATCTTATCTGTTCACAAGACCGTTTTCCAGACTTCTGCAGGCTTTTAGCTACTTTTTAACAAACTGTAACCTGACCATCCTTTTAGAGGATAACTAGTGGTTTGCACCTTGCAGTGAAGCCTCTGCAGTTCGGCTGGTGACATATTCTGAGGATGCTAGTCTCTGACACATTCATGCCTACCTCCTGTAGAGTGTTCCTGATCTGTGGGACAGTTGTTGGACAGTTGGTGAGCGTTCTTCAATCATCCACTGTGGAAGTCTTCCGTTGCCTACCAGCTCGTTTGCGATTGCTCAGCTCACCAGTGCTTTCTTTTTCTTTTTAATGATGTTACAAACTGTTGATTTTGGTAAAGTCAGATATTTTAGCCTCATAATGGCTTCCTTGACATTCATTGACATCTCTTTAGCTCTCATATTGACAGAGACCAATATCAGACGCCAAAGGTAAATGCAAAGCCTATAGTCAATACTAGACATTGACAGTTCCCTTATGCCTGAACACACAATGTGACGGAACACACCTGACTAACCAGAAATGTATAAATTATAAATGGTGAACCCAGTTCTTCAGTCACATACACAGACTGTTTCAACACAATCATCTGAACCCCCGGCACATATTGGAGCGCATGCGTGCACGTACACACATGCATTAGTACTTTACAATGGAATGAACTGACCATGGACAATGCATTATTACTTCACAATGGAATTAACTGGACAATAATAACAAACAACACAGATATGGACAATCATTTTATTATTTCACACACTCATGTTTTTTTTATATGTTTTATGAATCACTGCTTTGACCCCATACACACACTGCACCTTTCTGCTTTTTTGCACTTCTGGTTAGACGCTAACTGCATTTCGTTGTCTCTGTACTTGTACTCTGCACAATGACAATAAAGTTGAATCTAATCTAATCTAATCTAATCTAATAGTAATTGTTATATTTCAACTGTTGGAGTATAGAGCTAAAATAAGCCAACATGCTTCCTCTTTCCAGTACTTATGGAGGGCACTGTATATCCATTAATTTCAGAGACAGATCAGATGTCCTTCTAACTTCTGTCAGTGTCACGGCAGCTTGAGCAGACGCGTGTTTGTTGACACTCGTGAGTGGAGCGGAATGTACCAGAAGTTCGTCTTGGGGAGGGCTGAGATAAATCATCATCACAGAGTTTGGCAACAAAACAGCTGCAGTTATTCTAATAGTATTTTTTGTCACAGTGCACTTGTATGTGTTTTGGGGAATAAAATATAACTTTGACAATTTAATTGATGGCCAAACCTGTTACGGAAAAAATAACTAGCAATGTGCAGTGCACTGAACATGTGAAATTCCCATTTGGCATAGAACAAGTAAATGTCAATCAATGTCAATATCAGAGCTTCAATGCAAAAGAAATACATTTTAAGTGACATTTTATCGCTGAAAAAGACAGGAAATTTCACTGATCACCAGAAAACGATATCCTATGCACTGACAAGGTTTTCCAGCACACTGAGCTTTGACTCCTGCTACAGTACAGTACAGTTTGTTGGTCTGGTAAACAACATACACTCACCACTGGGCAGGTTGTTTAGGATTCACACCTTCTAACAGCCAAATACCTAGTCTTCAGAGTGGACATTATAGTGAACTGCATTTAGAAAAACAGCCTAGCTTTGCATTTGGGTATAGGCCAAGGTTATAGGTCCTGCATTCTAATGGTAACATTACCATCTTTTTTGTAAGCAAATTGAAGATAATCACACATACAGTGCCCTGTGTAAGTACTGAGACAGTGAAGCATATGCAGTCTGTGGTTGACAATCCTTGCATCCACTTTTTGGCCCTGAAAAACACTCTAGTTGCCATGGCAGTATGTTTTGGGTTATTGTCCTGCTGTATGATGAAGCGCCGTCCAATGACTTTGAAAGCATTTTCTTGTACTTGGGCTGACAAGATGTTTCTGTACACTTCAGAATACATTCTGCTGCTGCCGTCAGCAGTTACATCATCAATGAAGACAAGTGAGCCAGTTCCAGTGGATGCCATACATGCCCAAGCCATAACACCCCCTCCACCATGTTTCACAGATGAGAAGGTATGCTGTGGATGTTGGGCAGTTCCTTTTTTTCTCCACACTTCACTCTTGCCATCACTCTGGTACATGTTAATCTTTGTGTCATCTGTCCACAAGGCCTTTGCGCAGTTTGTGATTTCTGAGCTCACCAATGTTTCCTTTTATTGATGTTGATTTTGGTAGGGTGAAAGTTATGGCTATGTTTCTAATAGCCAGGCTAATTATCCAAGACCTTGATTACTTGTGTGAGTTATGATGGCAGCACTGTGCTGGTATAAAGATATTGTGGTGAACAGGGGATAGAACACACAGCTCTAGCTGACACTGAACCTGGGCCTCCCTCCTAATGAGACTGTACTAGGCTACGACAGTGTAATAAAGTTATTACACTTTATCTCACCTAGTACAGCTCGCAACACACTGGCTAAAATGAAAGCCTGGGTTTTTCAAAAGTGTATTGAAAAGGTTTAAAACATAAGCAGAATATGATGTGTTTTCATATATTAGTTTGACATTCTGCTCTCAGAGTAGGTATTCGGCTGTTTGAGAGGAGATGTGAATTCTAAACAGCCTGCCTAGTGGCCAGTGTATGTTGTTTACCAGACCAATCAACTGTACTGTACTGTAGCAAGAGGCAAAGCTGAGTGTGCTGGAAAACCTTGTAAGTGCATAGGATATCGTTTTCTGGGGCCTGTCTTTGTCGGCAAAAAACGTGTGTTTGTCACCTAAAACGCCATTTTTTTACATTTAATAAGCCTTTAAGGTGTGTGCATAGCAATAGGAAAGGGATCGTTTTCAAAACAAGTTAACTCTCAAGGAAAAAACATCTCTAGATCCACTGCACCCGTCTGCTGGAGGCCCACCTAATCGTTATGGCAGCCATCCAACTCACAGCAGGAAAGGAAGTCACTATCAGACAGTGCTCAGTTCGCCCTCTACTGGGCGGAAGTGAAGCCTCCATGAAGCCATCAGTCTAATAAGTCAAGCTGTCTGAACCTACAGAGTTCACATCCTCTCATTAGACTGCTTGCTACATCCCTGACTGCAAGCTGGAAAAGCAGATTCAGAGAAGTTGGCGTAAATTACACCTACAACACATTAGTTTGTGTTGATAATTGGTAATTAGCTATTATGAGTGTTTATCTCATTATATTTATACATACACCAGTTGAAACCAGTTGACTGTTTGCAAAATCCCATTCCCAATGTCCCACCCCCCTTTTAAATTACTGTTGCTGTGTCCCACCAACATTTGCCTCAAGGACGCTGTTTTCATTGAAAACCTACTGACAGGACCCATCAAAGTTATACCAATGTGTATTTTAGTGCTTGATTCATTTTTAACAGAATTGTATCCCTTGCTAATCAGTGGACTTTACTAGTTACTGTGGACGGTCATCGCAATCATTTCATGGCAAAAAAGAAACTTGTAACATAACTACAGAGTGGCTGACTTGGAGCCTGTGGCTCTGAACATGCTGCCTGCGAATTCCTCTCACCATTGCAGGCAAAAGACAACTTGGTGCTAGTACTCTCAAACGTTATCTAGACATCAAAGCATTCTGAGGTGAGGGTTACATTCACAATATTAGCTAGCAAACAATACGTAGCATTAATGTTTGCCATTCTATGATCTGGGCCTGTATTCACAAAGGCAGTCAGTCAGTCAATCAAGAACCCAACATTATTTCTCAGACGTTCAGTGGCTGCCAACTTTGACAGGGGATGATAACTTTAACCAGAGTTGTGATCCGATCTCTACCCTTTTCTTAAAGTGTGCACTCGTACATTCCCCATCATGGATTTAAAGGCCAACTAAAGCCTCAAATGCTCAGTTTTCGATGAGTGTGATTTAAGAAGTTTTGCGTCCGTCACCACAAACCTGCTCATGACCAGCCAGCACTAGCAGTGGGCACACTGTCAGCTCGGCAGGTACAGATAACAGCCGAGACTAGATGAAACTGGCCACTTAGAATGTTGTGGTAAAATGCAGCAACACTGTTCAGAACACAAAGGTAAGGAAATGATGTAGCTGAAGTTAGATGTTGTTGTTTGAGCTAGCAGTGTTGTGTTTTGCAAGCTAGAAAAACAACCTGTTTGCTAACTTATCTTTAGTAGAATTTTACAAAGCTAGCTTCAAAGTAACTCACCAAAACATTTAACAGAAATACTGCATAAATCAGCAACAGTGTAGGCTGCTAACAAATTGGTCAACATTACAGACAGCTAAAACACACTGAATCTAGAAAAGAATGGCTCATGAGACAAACTGCCAATCAAAAATGAGTGTTACGCCCAGTCAATCCTTCAGTCTCCTGGCTTAATTGAGATAAATTAAATTGTGATAAGCAAAACAGCTACTTCTTGCTTCTTTTTGAGCATTTGAATTCTAAAGAATTAAAGTATGTAACCCAACATTTACCCAGAAATGATTTGATATAGAAATCAAAGTCACTTTAGTGGGCCTTTAAAGGAAGTGTAAGGAATATGGTGGAATCTCTCTCCATCCATCCATACTTGCACCTGCACAAGGCCATGTACATTGAAAATCATAACTTCAAGCATTTTAGTTTGTATTTTGGCTAGGGATGTCTAAGTGAATGTGTTAATTTCTGGGATTACAAAAATTCTGTAACAATTAAATAATGTTTGACCCTTGGAATGTACCATAATTTTGACCCTTGGAATGTACCATAATTTTATTTTTGCTTAGCACACGCATGGATTTATTTTTCAAGTAGTTAGAGCATGCAAGAATGGAGAAAGACACGCCAACAGACACGCTGATGAAGTGCCATACAACTTTGCAGCATCCAGCAAAGGTGTTCTCAAAGTTGCTCTCCGCGTTTGAGTGGATCAGCCTCAGCAAGACACTGCGCAGATTGGCTGACACTGAGCAACAATCTGTGGTTATATCTTGCTGCAAGTGATTTCTAGATCAGTGACTCTGCGCAGCGCCTTGTTCAATCTGACCCTCAAACACGGAGGCTGCCTCTAAGGGACATGGCCATAGACCTCCTTATGTTTTGATACAGGCCAGGATCTTGTCATAGCCTGAAGAGATTGGACAGTTAGTCAAGTTCCTATAGTACAGTAATTCAATCAGAAACATGGGGGACTTATTCCCTTTGAATTTGTGTTGTTGTGACTCCCAGCTGAGAAGACCAATGCACCCCATCCCCATTGTGTACAGTAGCTTGTCATGTTGTATCTACTCCCCTATCTCCATGTTATTTAAGTCAGAACATGTTTTATTTATTTATTTTATTTAACTTTATTTAACCAGTTACACAGCTATAGAGAATTTTATTACACATGACTGAATTGTTATTGGCTGAGAAGATACTAATAAAAGTGTCTGATTCAGCTGATTTTGATTTTTTTTTCCTGTATGCAGCCTGACGAACCAAGGTAGAGTTCTTTTTCAATAAAAACATCTTTAATTAGGGCTAAATTTGACCAAACAGAAGTTGCGACTCATTCGTAATTAATCACAACAAACAATGTGATTAACTTGACAGCCCTAATTTTGGCTTCAGCAGTTGAAATCAGCATCACCCAAACATGTAAAAAAATAGGTTTGTGTCATTTCTTCGTAAATTCAGCCCTCTCTACTCTCACACACTGTTTCAGTTTCGATGGGTGTGATCAAATAGGGTTTAGGTTTCTTCACAGAGACCTGCTCAATGTAATAGTCCAATAAGATGCTTGCTCGGGTTATACTCTGGGTAGTACAACTCAATCAAATACAACAAATAATATAATTGGTTTACGTTTTACATCCCTCCCTTCGAGCCGGCACTAGCAGTGCACACAGTGGCAGTCCCCGCCCGGTACAGACGACGGCTCAGACTAGATGAAACTGGCCATTTAGAATGTTGTGATACATTCATATATCTTATAAGATTTGGAACCCTATGCGTGAATTGGACAAATATGTTTAGGGTTAGTTAGTTAGTTAGTTACAATGTGTGTATCACGAGAAACTTCATTTTATTATATGAAGAGAATTACATGACTGAGGCTTGTGACCCAATGCTGATATAAAAGGAATGTTATAAATGACCTCCATATGATTTAAACTGTAGGGCTGTGCTCTCTCATACTCAAGGCATTGAGATACCAACTACTGGATGCAATAACTGAACTTAACATATAAGCAAGCACCTTTATTAGTTTAACAGGTATATAGAGTCGCTATTGTACAGTTATCTTCCTAGTTTGTGGTCTTATACATTTACCAACAGTGGTTTAGAAAGCCTAATGAAAACAATGGCATACGTATACAATACAAATTAGCAAACATATAAAAATCAGTTTTTTACAACTTTTGTAGCAACCAATTCTTTCTATTGGTTTGCCATAGTGCAAACTGTGGTGTTTGTTGACATTAGCGTGATTTTAACATTCATACGTATCTATATAGATTTCTCTGTCTCAAACACATCTACGTGTGTAGACTGCATTCATTGTGCCTCCAGTTCAAGTCGTCCTGTCCAGTCATGTTGATTTACGATAGGAATAATTCAAGTGTGCAGGCAGTTCAGGCAGTTGAACGGTGGTAAAGCTATGATTAAGAGTTGAATAAGGATGCTTTGCAGTTGTGTGTATATGGGCCGTATGGCACTGCAGTGGAGGCCAGGTCAGAGTCCTCAGCTAGAGAGTTTTACGTTTTTCGCGCCCTTTTAAAAGTCCGTGAGGATTCCTGGTTTTACTCTGAAACATTGCTGATTGTGATTTTCACACTGACTGTTAAGCATAAGCTGTAAGAAAGAAAGAAAAATAAAGTAAGTGTGTGTGTGTCCGTGTATGTGGGGGTGGTTATTGCAAAACATGAATATGTCTGTGTCTGTGTATATGTGTATATTCTGTCTGTATGTTTGCATAAGTGATGGGAGCGCAAAGGTTTGTAGGAGAATGTCGTAATTGTGGCTCCGTCCACCAGCCAAGTCCAACATGAGTTGTCTTCCTACATCCTTCCGACCTTTAGGCCTCTGTGGCGAGAATGTGATTGGAGTAAAGAATAAAATAACAGACATGTCCGTTGACGAGCGCTGCTTTCTGTTGCCTCTATCCTGGCTCTATTGCACTGTGTTATGCAGAAAGCTCTGGTAATGGTGGATGGGTCTGTCATAAGTCCGGGGTTGGAGACTGGGCCACGCCCCCCCCTCCCCCCCCCTCCCAGGGCTCATGCTCACGAGCAGCCACATCGGTCCACCACCATGGAGGGGATTTTGCCATAGATGATTTGCTCCTTGCGGTTGAAGTAGAGCATGTTGATGGGGGACATCTTGGTGGGGGTGCAGCAGGGGCCTGCAGTGCCTCGAGGGTTGGCCTTGTTCACCAGGTGGGTGTGTGGGTACTTCTGCAGGTGCATGTACTCACACTCTCCAGAGCAGTAGTTGGCCTTGTAGCGTTTGGGGGCAATAATCCAGTCCCATCCAAAATCCTCAAAATCCACTGTGAGAGGATAACGACAGCACCGGGACTCTGGGGAGTTCTCGTCACAGTCCAGGCCTGAGTCCCTCCTGGAGCGCTTAGGGCCCTCTGAGATCTTCACCTCCATGAACGGGAGCTAGAAGTGTACCAATGCAGAATGTGTGAGTGCATGAAACAGTTAATGGTCAGTACAAAAAGATTGGAAAACAGAAATATGTGTTTAAACTCCAATCTAACATTCCTGACCCCGTACCAACTAATGTGGGTACCAAACGTGGTACTGTGGAGTTTTTAAGACATTAGATAATTTAATGCTTGATTAAGTACAGCCCTTAATGTATTCTAATTGCAGCAGAAACGGGTGCCAGCTGCAGCGTGTGATGATACTAACAGAGGGTGGAGGCAATTACTCTGATTTGCACAGTCACACAGAAGACGTTCTGGAATTTGGGGTTGTGTGAATAAGGTGAACTTTTATGTAATCACGTAATAGTCTGTGAAATGGTTGATGGACAGGGGGAAATGTGTAGCACAGGTGAACTGTAATCAAGATGTTTAACAGTACAAATCTTGATTGATGTTCTCTAAACAAAAACACATTATATCAAAACCACTGGGCGATTCTTCCAAATGACTACAATAAATTCATTATAGTCAGCCAACAATGTGTGTTTTGGAGCAAGGATTGTAAAATCAGTCTGGCCAGACCATTATAGTACGTTCTATTTAAAATTACACGGAATAATTTGCCACAGGTGGTGTTCTTAAAAGGGTCCCTTAAAAAGTCTGAAATAATGTCCAGAAGGTACCTCATTGGACAGAAAGAGGCACACACGTCTATGAGCATCATCTTATTTTGCCAAAATGTGTTAGCCTAAAACTAAGGGTTGTCTGGTTATAGATGAATTCCAAATATAAAGGTCCTTGTCTGAGACAACAGGATTAGGGACTGATTCTGATGCGATACACTGTAAAACTCAACTCACCAGTCCCTCTTCTCCCGCTTCTGCAGAGGTAACGGCCAGATCATTTCCTTTCGAGTCGAACGCGTTTATTTCGGTCCCCCAGTTGGTCTCCGGCTGCCGCAGCCACACCGTCAACACTTGTTTCACATCTATGCTTTGCCATGAGCTGACTCCTGCATTCACATCAATCTTTAGAGAGCGGATCCGTATGTGTCTGTTCCCGTCAGTGACGGGCATCAGGCGGGAGATCTGGAGGAACACGGTGGTGACGTCGTCCGCCGGCCGGAGGTGCACCCAGAGCTGCGCGCGGACCACGCGGCTCGCTTGGATCTTCGGACTGAAGGAGAAAAAGCAACACTTGGGTTTCCGTTCTACTTGGACGATGGATTCAGCTGGAGAGAAAAAGAGAGTTTTGATAGAAATCTGCCGGAAATGGATTCTTTGTAATGGCAATGTAGCCTAGAGTTCTTAATTCGTGAACCATATAAATCAGTAGCCTAATATAAACACAACTCAAGATTGACAGTTTGTGGCAAGCGTTTCAGAATATTTTTTTCAAGACTGTAGCAATTATTGAACAATGACAACATATTAAAACATATATCTATATAGGTAACAGGCTTACATAGTTGTACACAGTTTGGCATTGCTTTTAGATCCTCAAAATCTGTCGCAGAACCTATGCTTGGTCGTGCGTAATGACCCAACAACTGCTGCGTAAAATTCGACAGCTGTTTAATTTCAATTTGACACGACATGTTTTCGAGGTATATTGTTTATTTGATAAACCTAGAGTTTTAGGGGTGCACGGTATACGGGAACAGATTGAGGCGAGCTGTCCTATGCGTACCAACTTTGCTGGCGACCGATGCGCTACTGAAGCCTGCCTTTTCATCATTCAATTACGGATATTGAAGCGACACATATTGTGCTGAGTGTAAAACTGTAAAACTTACGTTCAGTGGCCATCGTCATGATAGTTTCTGTGATGGCATGTTCATCATCTTCTTCCATATTATTGTCCTTATTGTCATCTCCAAGCACATCGTACTGGTCAAGAAGTTGCTGCAACGGCGGTGCCTTGGGCAGGAGCTGCTTGACAACGTCTCGGCTGATGTTGGGTGCTTGCTTGAGTCGCAGTTTGCTAAGAATTTGGGACTTGATAGCGTGTAATCTCATATTTTTGATCTGCTGTCGGACCTCGCACGTCGAGCACTGTTCGCCGTCTTCCGTAACCGAGGGTTGATGGTGCGTCGTTTGATCACCAAGACCCACTGGACCGAAAGCAACCATACAACTCAGATAAATCAGAATCTGCGTCAGATGCATGATCTATAGTGCGAGGATTGCTAAAAAGGCTCCTTAAGTATGTCAAGATACAGTCTGCGGCGGACAACAGAATGACCTGTTTGAATTCAGGGTCCACACTGATAGCTGTCATACTTTAATTCCGCAGCCCTTTTTATACTGCAACTTCAGCCTCTCTGTTGTGTCGTCAAATTCTATGATTGGTTGGGCTGGCAACAATGAATTAAACGGACAGACGTGAACTGCATTTTTCTTTCAAACCTTAAAGAGGTATGGCGAGGATAGAAATATTTTGGAGACAACGACACTATCAATCAAAGACAAGACAGTTCTGCAAATGGCCAAATTATAATTTCGGGTAATTGCATAAATAAGGCCAAGTCCACTGTCTGCCACTGTAGAAATGCCAGCAAAAGAGGGAAACTTGATTTATAGGTTATTCCGTCCGTTTTCTTCCACACTACAGGAATTACATTAATCGGGGTTATGGCTTCGCTTCATCATGTTCATCTGATCATTCAACCCACACGTTCTCCCTGCCTCTTCCCTGCCTCTTCCCTTGCTAATCGGCGGTGTATTCATTTAGACGTTGGCAGGATGACTTGAATCACTTTTCATATTAAATGAATCAAGTGCCTTATTCTTTAATCAACATTCCATCAATATTAAACAACAGCTATGTTAAAAACAAGCAACAATTTCAATAATCCAAATGACGCCGTATACCGTTTACCGTACCTTGTTATGTCACAGGAACTATTCATTAAGTGTTTACTACCGTTAGCACTTTGTCGAGTGAAGAAAACTTTAGGGTGTCTTCGACTACTTAACACGACGAGGATGCCAAAGATCCACAGTTTGACAGTTGTGGAATGAAGATACCTTATACATAAGGAAAAGTTTCTGCACATGATATTAGTCTACTCATATAGCCAATCATAAAACACAATAGGCAATACACGAGATTATTTCTAATTTTCCAAATGCATAGGCTACGAAATTTCCTGAAAAGGAATGCAAACTACAATTGCATTAGAATACACGGATATACATATACATACAGTATATAGTACTGTGTTGTACAGTAGGGTTTTAGTCCAGATATTGTTTTGGTGCCATCTTGCGGTACATAAGTAATATTCTATACGCACAGGTGAAACGAAAGCTTTTTAGTCCAGACACATTTTTGTTTTATCTGCGACAAATCAATGATATTCGCAACATCTGTTATTTGTGCTTCCCTCCCTTCACACGCTCATAAACAGGTAACGAGATCAACATTTAACGAAGTCCAGTGCTCCCGATTCATGCCCCAAATAAAATAGCATAGTTCACACTGTATAGGTTTTACGCATCAATTAGATGGATGTTTTTTTTTAACACAACAGTTAGTCAGTTCTCATTGCTTTCACACAAAATGGCAAATGTTAAGTACCTTTCTACAAAACAGTTAACAGAACTACATAAGACACACAACTACATAAGACACGCAAATAAGAAACACAATTGAGTAGCCTAAGTGTTGACAAATAAAACACAATTATTTACAGCGTATAGCCATTTCTCCCATTATAGTGAATCTCTAGTCCATACATGTAAACTCACATTGCTCAACAGTTCAACTGACATCAGTAAAGCGATTTATATTCTCTGTAACAGAAGCAGAAACAAGGTAAATTCTTACTGTGATTTGTTCACCTTTGTTTTCAATTGAATGTTGTCCAACCTGCACAATGCATATTGATGGTTATATTTAGTGTCGAAATTAATGGTGGAATAATTTTTTCAGATGACAAACGATAGTGTTTTGATGCACTGATTTGCTTTTCAGACATGTATTCCAAGTTTTAAGAGTTGTAGTGCGTTTTGCAAAAGAAAGTGGGGTTTTAGCAAACATGTTTAGGGAAAGTGTTAACTGTTTTGAAAAGTTGAATGCTGTTTCAAGAAATGTGCTCAAGCAATCGAGAAAAACTGTGATATAAACTTTAGACTAATCCCTGTTTGAAAGGAAACAACAACAAGCATTTACATTTTGAAGACGGTATCTTGACCGAAACGTCAGTGATTATTAATACCGGTCATTTTTGCAAGTGTTGCAAGTGTTGCATGGAGTTGTCCTTTACAGTTTCATATTCATACTCCGTTTGCACCTGCAGTGACAATATCAGGTGTGCATCTGTTTTCTTTATTCAGAGGAAACAACTAAAAGAACTGAAGTAATATACAGGCAACAATTCAACGTTTTAGTCCAGACATTTGGTGCCATCGTGCGGTACAGTGTACGTCAATAATATTCGCAACATTACGCACAGGTTAAGTGACTTCCTGTACATACTCAAAAACAGACAGCTTCTAACATAATTAGAGAACAAGTAGGTGTTGGGTGCTCCCAAGAAACATAACCCCAATCAAATAGCATATAGTCCACATTATGTGTACAATGTCGTGCAAACGATTACAGCTCATGTTTATAGGCTAGTAACTTGACAAAACCCTCTCTGAAAAGAAACAAACTAAATTAACGCAAGTAATATGATACCACTTATGGGTTCGAACCTATAATGGGAGATACACTCACGTCATTTAGATAAAAAAAAAAAAAAAAAAATGCTACTTTTTCTTGATTGCTTGAACACATTTCTTCAAACAGTATTAGACTTTTCAAAACAGTTGCCACTTTGATCAAAACACCACAGTTCTTTTGCGAAATGCACTATAAGTCTCAGTAGGCCTATCCTTGGTCACCTCTCACTCCACCATTCATTTAATAATGACACACTAAATACTAGGCCTAACCGTAACCATCAATATGCATTGTAGGTTGGACAACTTTCATCTGAAAACAAAGGTGAAAAATACAGTATTAATTTCACTCAGCAGAAACACTTTGTACGATATAGTTTGGTAGTACTGCGCCTGTTACATTAAAAATGCCATGACTGTAGAACACAAAAGGTGCCAACAAAAACATTGACAGTAATATATTCTCTCCAGTCTGCCAGGAGACATATTACGTCACTGATGACCTTTTTCGTGATTTCAGACAGTTAGTTGAACTGGTGAGGGATGAGTTTTTATGTATGGAGTAGATTCACTATAATGGGAGCAATAGCTATATGCTTTAAGGAATAATTCAGTTTTGTTTGTCAACAAAATTCAATACTCAATAGATTTCGGGTATTATGTCACACGAGTCTCGTGTGAACTGTTACAGGTGCGTAACTGTTTTGCTGAAAATGTTACTGTTGTGCTCATGTATGTTATTGTTGTGGGCATGTGAACTTCAGTTTCATACAAATCGTGTAAGCAATCAAGAAAAACTGTAAATGTTATGTCACCCTGATTTGCGAGTAAATTCGAAATGTGCCAACGTGCTAAGTAAGCAAGTAATATGCTATCCTATTGCACTGATGTGAACGGCGATGAGTACTAAGCCTGCGTGACTTTCACAATATAGGCCAACCTATTCTATTTGAGTTTTATTTCCAGTTTCCTATGTCCTCTTTCTCTATCGCATATCTTACATTGTGTAATAAACTTTATGGCACAGGTGGCAACGTGCTCACCCGAAAAGCACACAGCTGCTGGTTCACACATTCAACTGTTATGACCAGAGCACACGTACACTTAAAAACTTGTAGCCTACATTTTGAAATATGTCAATCCTAACAACTCCAAAACAGTCTCTTTAGCCATGTATGTGGAAATTGACAGTAAGAGTATTGTTGAGTATTATATAGTTAATGTAGCGATAAATAATGTAGCGATTGAGGGTGTACAGCTGGAGCAGGTCTGTGTGATGACCGGTCAAGCACTCCTCATGTTCCAGAAAGACTCATACCTCTTCGCAGAGGTTCAACCCGTAACGCAAGCAGTAACGCAAACGGAGCCGTATTTCCAAATAGGGCCTAAGAGACTGCAAGACCACTACAGACTGTGGTAAGTGTGTGTGGGTCTGGGCTCTGTCAGTGCTACACTGCTGATGTCTGTAGGCCGACAGTCACAGTTTGTCAAGGGCCACACGGGGGTGATATTGTACTTCCAAGTAAAACGAGCCAGGGTGAATGCGCACAATTTACCTCCATAATCGTGTTTGCTGTCTATTGTCATTACTGTTTTACATGTCATTATTTTTGTACATGACTCGCACCGCTGCCAGAATACAGTGTAAAATAGGCAATCATTGCAGCGACTCATGTGGAATATTCTTTCTGAAGGAATGATGGCAAATGGCTTCTCAGCCCATGCATTCGTTGGGCACTTAAGGATCCAACTGCCTCTCTTCAAGAACTTGAATCGATTTGTGGATTTAGTGGAATGAGGCTAAAAGGATGTGTGGTACAGCCATGGCACACATTCGGATGCCCAGTTTGCTGCAGGAGCAACTTTGAGGTATTGTGACCGATGCCCTCGCTGCTATCCGAGCCAGCGATGAAAGACGGAATAACTGTCTGTCGAAACGTTTGGTGATAAGAGCGTTCACAAATCTGGTTCTTATGGATTAAAACCAGCGTTTGGGGGAAAGTATCGTTTAAGAGAAAACAACTATTTTCTCTCTGGATAATGTTGATATGGTAGCGTAGCCTATTAATGGAGGAAACGTTTGGTGATAAAAGGGTGCACAAACCGTGGATTTATGGATTAAAACCAACATTTGGGGAAAGTATCGTGTGTAACGAGTGTTTTCTCTCTGGATAATGTTGATATGGTAGCGTAGCCTATTCATGGAGGAGAAACTCAGTGTACCCGAGCAAAGCAGCTTTCTTGATGGTACGTATTAAACTTGAGCAAGTTCATGAAATGTATTATTTATGTTCATATTTAGTCGATCGTTTCTTCTCGCCTATAATCTTAGCTCTTTATGGTTTCTTCTCGCCTTTAATTTCAACGCAGACTATTCTATGTCGCTTATCATAACGTTTTTCATTGAGTTTTTCATATAAAATGTTTTGATAGTGAGACTATAATGTCCTTAATTTATCATTAGTCAAACGTCACCCTTCCCAATGTAATCAAATATGCGTGTGGGGATACACTGGCACCTTGACTAATTGCTTACAGATATTGTTTATTAATTTATGTTACAAATAACTTCCCATACGCACGTATATTAGGCCCTACACTTAATGATGGCATATTCATTCAGAATATTCAGAGTTACAGACACAATTCAAACACTGATAGCAGCCAAGGAAAAATGATCTTAAATGCAATGTAAGCATTTTACTGTAAAACATGATCCTCTTATGAGATGGAGGCATACACCACATTAATGACATCAGTCAACCTGGAGTAAGACAGTCTATTTATAAACATTCTGAGACACTGGCAGCAAGAATGACAAAAACAACACCCAGATCAAGGGTGACGCTTCACACTGATGAAGGAAAATAAGCACAAATCACTGCTGTCCTAGGACTAACTTCAAGGTCACTCTTGTAGCCTGCAATCTTGGCTTCCTATGCAGTGTGTGTTAGTAGATAGCTATACATGCAGAAACAGAGAGAAAGATACTGTGAAAATTGTTGCCTCTGCCATCTGGTATTTTTAAGGCTGGCTCTGAAGGAAAATAAATAACTGAAATCCTCTCTTTCTCCACAGCGCAAAGGAGGTATCAATGATGAGCTCAGGAGCGTGGCTGATCATCTGGACAATTTGAGCACCACTCGGTACAGACAAGCATCGGCCTCCTAGGCATCAGCCCCCCCCACCAGCTACTCTCTCCCACTGGCACTCTCTGAAATCCATGTTACATTATTTAGATATCATGGGATGCGTCAAATCCAAGAAAAGCAATCCGACCCACAATGCCAACTCAGTGGAGAAGGCGGACGGCAAGCCCAAGAAGCGTCAGGGTGAGAAGAACCTCCCGGTCCACCCAGAGACCAGGTCGGCAGAGGACCCGGCCCGGGTGGACCCGGCGCTGCTGGCGTACGCCCAGCGCCTGTCTGAGGAGATAGTGGCCCGGGCCGTGCAGCAGTGGATGGAGGTAGACAGCCGCTACAGTGACATCCCCTACATTGAGTGTGACGTGCCGTGAGAGCAGGTCGGGTGGGCCAACAGAAACACTCCCTGTGGTGCCTTTCCCCTTCCCTGCTCGTCTCGCCGCGGTGAGACAGCCGCCCAGCAGACTACCGGACGCACGGCAGACAGTTCTGTTTCAGGGTGATAACACAGCAAGCGTCTACCTGCTGGAAATGACGCACGTTGCCGTTCTATTGTCCATTGCCATTTTCCGCATATATTGATTGTCTGATTCAACTGGAGCATCTGTGTGTCTTAAGATCCAGTCTACACAACCAGTGACATTCCGACCTTGACTACTGAACAAACACGTTGGCCACTCTGATCTCATACTCACCTCCATCAGGATACGTCCGCCTACGGTTGTCCAAGCTGGTAGAATTGAATCCTGTATTTTACTGGTTCTGCCTTCCAGTGTCAGTCTACACTTTACATTGACACCGTCCTGGGGCCAAATTTCAGTTCCTATGTAGGAAGTTACTTAATAAACCCCTCATGTGGCAAAGGCTTTCACTTGAGATGTTTGCTGAAGTCAGCACATACACACACACCTCCCCTCTTCATTTTCCTTCTCCTCTCTACCCAAACAGAGGTTCCTGGGTCAGGGTTATTGGGTAATGGCGTCTCAAGGGGGCCTGTGGACGACTAACAGAGAGGGGTTCATTCTTCACACCACCCAGCTATCCATTAAGCAGGGTCGAAGAGCTACGTTCAACAGGGATCTCACGGTCACTTTGTGTAAACCATTCTTAGAGCATCATTTCAGTTTCAGCACCTACATGGGAATTGGAATATGAATAACATCCCTAAAGACATGCTTTGTCCTCATGCCTTGAGGCAATCAGGACACTAGGAAGGATTGACACACTTTTAACTGGACTTGGCTCTTGTACACAGAATGGATCCGCCAAAATATCTGCGCCCAAATACCATGGTTCCCTGTCATAGCATTAGGTTGGTTTCTCTTGTTTTAATGTGTTGTATTACACCCAAAAAACAAACTATTGCCATCTGACCAATGTAGTATACAGCACACAAATGCAACTCTCAAAACATGACTATTAAAAGTAGTTTGTAGTAGTAGCTATTTTAACAGTAGGCCATAGATGCACATTCACTATGGAGAGCTGAATTATATTGAATAGGGGACCACAATGAATGTGTATACTTAAGCACAATATGTTTTATGGGCTTGAACAACCTCTGTCATAAAAATTACGTTTTTATGACAGAGGGGAAGGCAATATCAGTTTGATCAGGTGAGGCGTATCAGTGTCTACTGTACCACAACTGATGTTCAGGGAGCATGAAAGGGATTGGAAACATTGTCAGTTTCGTGAAAATGTATCATGATAAGAATGTTATTGAAACAATTATTTCACAGGAAAAATAAAGAGGAACAACCATGAAATAAGGAGATTAGGAAAGTTCCAAACTCTCTCCAACTTGGTGGCAGACTGTCTCCCATTCAGCAGGAGCCATTAAACACAGATCAAAGGGGCTTTGTCACAAGTTACATTTACCTTCTCCCAACTGTAGTGCTACATGAGGCTTTGTAAAATATTGCAAACTGCGGATCAAAATTAAAGTTCTGTCACAGTGATCATAGCGATCACTTGTGACAACTATTTTGAAAACCCACTCAATTATGAGATGGATTACATACATTTTATTACGTGGTTTCACAATGTTTGCTTTTATGAGCTATGAGGAAACATTGAAGGCATGTGGGAAGGCAGAGTCACCCCAGTGCACAACTAAAGATTAGCTCTGATTCATCCATCCCTCTCTTTCACAACACATCAAACCATGGCAACAGTTAAAAGTCTGCCTATACTTTCTTATCCCTCTCCAATTTCCTACTGCATTCATCCATTTCCTAATCTTTGCGGCAGAGGTCAGAAAAGCTACAATTGTCAAACGATGACACTTTTTTTGCGATGTAAAATCCATCGAACATTTATGTTAATCCATGATTTACAACATTTCACAAAGCTTTATCTAGCACTGCAGTCAGGAGGGAGGACATGTCATATTGTGACGAAGACCCTTTGATCTGCGTTTTTCAGCTCTCACTGAAGGAGGGGCAAGATCAGAGGTTTTAAATGGACTTTGACCCTGCATCCAAATTCTCCACCCTTTTGTGACAGTGTCCATTCCCCAACATCTACTAAAAGCACAGGACTAGTGTAACAATGGGCTCTTACACCAATCCTATGCTATTAAGGGTGGTGATGGTGTGTATATGTTGTCCCAAAATTCATTACAGTTAAACACAAATAACATGACTTGCACTAATCTTGGTTGAGAAAGTAATTTCTCCGACCGTCCCAAATATTATGGAACAACCTAAAAAGCCAAGTAGTGACGAGTGTTTTCCCATGGTCTATTACTAGATCTAGAGGTCTAAATGATGATTAGGTGATAAAAGATTGGGTACAAGGAAGCAGCATGCCTACTGTATATCAACCTTCTATCCGATAGCCTGTCTTTCTTTATCCCACCAAAGAAGTGGTGTTAACAGTCAAGAACTTTGGAAGCTGTGGTCAGTTTGCATTTCATGTTTAGTATAAAAATTCTAGGATTCCATTCTAAATATGATGTCAGTAACATTGGCACAAAAAAGAAAAGGATATGGTATATCACCTTTTACAGTATGTATCATGAAAACAACTGCCTTCCAGTCAGCCCTTTATCTTTGTCATAGACTGAAGGGCATGGTGTTTTCCGTTGGAAGGTCCTCTTGATCATCAAGAAAATAACGAATAAAATGAATGAACATATATATTTCACCTGCAGCACTGTACAGCTCTGTAAATAAGTAAATGAATGATAAAACACTGTGACGCAAATAAATCTTAAATGTGTACTTCTACTGAAAAAGCTTACTTTTAATTGAGCCTGCAGACAACTTTTCAGCATTCAATCCAGATCAAAATGATCATATGTTGTATTAAATTCAGTTTAATTGCACATTTCTTGAGACCAACTACAGACAAGATCATGTTTATATTAATGAGTCCATGACATTTGTAATATTGCCATTCAGTTTGTTTAAAAAGAGGACAGTTAGGGTTGGGGTGGACAGACTGGAACAACACTGGATCCTTTAGATCTGAAACACTGGTCTTGGCTGTTACTGGGCATCATTGAAGTGTAGTAGTCTGCAGAACTACAACCTAGCCCTGCCTGAGGCTAGTCTGCAGAACTACAATCTAACCCTGCCTGAGGCTAGTCTGCAGAACTACAACCTAGCCCTGCCTGAGGCTAGTCTGCAGAACTACAATCTAACCCTGCCTGAGGCTAGTCTGCAGAACTACAACCTAGCCCTGCCTGAGGCTAGTCTGCAGAACTACAACCTAGCCCTGCCTGAGGCTAGTCTGCAGAACTACAACCTAGCCCTGCCTGAGGCTAGTCTGCAGAACTACAACCTAGCCCTGCCTGAGGCTAGTCTGCAGAACTACAACCTAGCCCTAACCCTATGAGGTCACTTTTACATTTGTAAACAACATTGAGGCAGTTCCAAAAGCTCCTTCTGCACCTGTCTAACGTCACATTAGATTAGCCGACAGACTTGCCTTATCTACTTACCTCAATAGATCAGTTAAACTAGCTTTGAAGAATCACATAACTGATGCAAAGAATTAGAAAGACACACGTGGAAAAGGCTGGCCCTTGCAGTGTACCATAGAGTTATTATTTTTTTCCCTTGGTGTTGTAGTTATTAGTAATATTAGGTAACAAGCAAACTGTTGCCTGGCTGGTGCCATTTTGAAAGGCGAATCATAACCATAAAAGCTTGTCTCTGACACCAAGAGAATGACTGAGCCTACATTCTTAAGGGGAGTGTTTATGGTGATTTTTGCTTACTGAGCAATCTTTGCCGTGGGTCATTTAGCCACTCTGGGCCCATTCCTCCGGGAGCTTGTAAGTGCTCTTCTAAATTGTGTGCACAGACTGGGTTTGAGTGCTGCAAATGGGCTATGATATAAGCAATGATCATTTGTGCTGGGTACATTTCAATCGAGAAGTCCATATTTAGTCAAACCCACACTACCAAAATGATTAGCTTATGCACTAATAATCCTCCATTTCACTTAACACTTCCCAAACAGAGGTTCACGGGTGCGCGTGACACCCATCTGATACCCGTGACTACCACAGCTGCCAACATCTCCATGCCACATCCTGAGATGCGATTAATACCTGGTCTAATGGTGGACTGAAACTGACCTTACAGTTATGAATGGCTTACTCATTTCCATAATGGAGATATCAGCAACATACACAGACAGACAATAACATATTATTGTTATTTGCATGATCAAAGCGATTACATGTGAATGCAGTTTTCTCTCAGTCTCTTTAAATCTTGTTTTCAATGAGCATCCTATGATATCTCCTCCCATGTGTGTATGTAGTATGTGGGTCTGCGTGGCCAGTGATGTTGATAACAATACCGAAAGTGGGTAGTCAATGCGTAATGATGGGGATAATGGACAACCATTGTGGAAAATCGACAAACAATTTTCTCTCCTGTGTGTGTGTCTGCTGTTTATGAAATGTACCTTGCAGTTGAATGAACGGCTTACCCATTTCAACTGTTAATGCGATATCAGCAACATACTGTAGACAGTCAGACAATAACTGTTATTTTCATGATCCTACAAAGCGATTACCTGTGAATAGAAGCCTGGCAGCATGCACCAAGCCTGTGAAGAACAGACACGTACCCTTCATCACACCCATATTTCGAAGAGTAGGCTTATTACATTTGTTTTACTCAAGCCATAGTTCGGCTCTGAGTATATTAGAACAGATTAGAGCCCATGCATGTCTGATTGATGAATTATTTATGTAAAATGTTTAAAACTATCATTTAAATATCATGCCAGTCCAGGACTGTATCTGAAATTGGTACCCTGAAATAGGGGGACTATGTATAAAAAGTGTTGTCATTTCTAAATTATGTACACAAACCAATATGTACTCAAATACCTTTAACCTCCTAAGTCACCTTTAACTAATGTCCGGTGTCCCACTTCAGCAATCTAAACCAGCACTAGAATTTGCCAAACATTGAAATGTTTAATGTGCAGCCCAACTTGTTTTCTAAAATGCTGAAAATGTCACTTTTTTTATCAGTCTGGTAAAAGCGTCCCTATCCAGCAGAAAGTCACAGTCCATTTTCATTCACCTTCACGACAAATTTGCGGTGCTAAGAATTTAATTTGTTCATGATCAAGGCACATAAAATAGATTTGATTTGTGTTGTCGTAAAGAACATCATTGTAGAAAGATACTGTATCCAAGTTTTTAATCCAATAATGCACTACGTGCATTATTTTTTCTCTCTGTCCCCACAATGCCAAAGCCCTGAGCCTCATTCAGTGGGATCTAACTACACAGGACATTCAGAATGGAAAAAGACAATAGGACAGACATGTTATCTCTGGCATGTCTAAACAAAATGTTTCTATCTGTAACATTTACAACTCTGCTGCTGCGAGTGTCAGAGTGGCTTGAACACTCTGACACTCACTGTCCAACACTCTAGAATAGGTTCCTTTCCTGGTCTCCTCTCCTTCATGGTCAGCGATAGGTCAAATCAGTGTCTTGTTTAAAGAGCTCCTACAGTAGCAATAACATCTAGCTGACCAGTGGCCATGAAGGAAAGGATACAGTAAAGGAGGCTTGTTTAGGCGATTGGGATGCTCTATTAGGCCTCTGGGGGGAAAGGCTGCTGAGGTCTGGAGCCATGTGTTCTTGGAGTGGTCCTCAGAGCTGAAGGTCCCTTTCCCCAAGGGAGGCAAAGCAGCTGTCCACACTCTCCTCAGAGACGTCCTCGAGCGTGGATGGGCTCCATTTGGGGCTCTGGTCTTTGTCTATCAACACTTGATATTGAAAGAAAAACAGAACAATCAATAACTATAATACTGCATTTCCACAGAAATTTGATTGGGATTTGGAGGAGTTTGTTCCAACTAATAGGTAATATAATTGTGCAGAACATGTGCATGTGTTTGTAAACCGTGGGGGTGGGTCCATGGCAAACATAACTGCCACCCAGGCGTTTGAATTCTGTGGTAACCGCCCATCATCGTCTTTGGTTTAAGGGACGGTTACAACAGAATTTATAGTACTCAGTCATTGTTACATTTACCAAGACCCACAATTGTGCCCATAAGCAGTAAAACTCAAAGGCATGTTAGAACTTTGTTTATGAGTCGAATATCTTACCAGCTCTCACACCCTCATAGAAGTCACAGCCTCGCTGTAAAGCAAGGACAAAAACCCGTCACACACATATCTGCTTTAAATCAATTAGACCAGGAGAAGGGCATCTGTTGAGAGGTGGTCCTATTCAAAACCGATTTAATGACTAAACAGCATTACCTTCCTATGAAAAATACTGTACATGAATAAGAAAAGTGTGATGGAGAAAGGAGGTATTTAGTGAAGAGGTTAGGGCTTTGGGCCTCTTGACACACACCATACAAGCCTGACTGAGTCTGTACTCCATCACCAGCACGTCCTGCAGACTCATAGTAGCTCCTTCCTGCAGCTGCTTGAAGGTGATCTTCAGTGATGTGGGAGACATCTGAGAAAGGGTCTGAGACATGGACAAATAAATAACCTGTAGCCAATACAATCTCTTGGCTCTGGTAGCTAAAACATGGTTCATGATAATGTTTTGAATGAAAGGATGAGCATTTTAGGATTAGCTAGTAATGCCTGTTTTTATCTAAAAAGTGACAACCTTGTGTTATCATCTGGAGAAATTGGATTAATGACTATAAAAACAGCAAAAACAATGGCAGTAGCAGGGCAAGAGTTTATAAACATCTGATATGCTGCTAACACTCAATATGCTGTGGTCATGTTCTCTTCTTGGTCCCCAGAGGACAGAGGTGATGACTAGCACTTCAGAAGAGGACTGTGCCGATGGCGAACCTTTCATCTGGGCGGACACCCAGAAATGGAGAGCAAGTTGCTAACTGTAGGAAGAGATTCTTTGTCCTCATCCTTCTATTTGAAGATGAGCAGGTACATTTTCATGTTTTACAGAACCAGTGTATTCGTATTCCTCCCAACCACACACACAGGATTCTGGTATGTTTACAGTCAGGCACAAAACCAAACAAAGCCCATGTCATTAGCACCACCATCTGTGCCAAATGATGAATAGACAGACAGTCTATATGTGATATATTTTCAATGTAGTGAATCGGTTAGTCAGATGATATCTGTTTCTTCACTTCATCTGTTCTTATGGCCACAGGGACAGTAATTATGCACAATGTATCCATAGCCTAAAATCCAGCACTTCAATTTATCTGTCTCTGACAGGCATTCACTTTACAGCTTTCAGTGCAAAAGCACTGCATGGCTTCCTACACTTCTGACAAGGTTCTTATCATTCAGGGTAAGTTTGGCAACAGTGTTGCCCAACAGAGGACTTTGCTCAGCCACTGTAAAATGCAGTAGTAAATTAATAAAATCAGGGTATGAAATTAACACCTGCCAAATGTGGCTACATTTTGACATTGGGGGGTAAATCTGTCAGTCTTAATAGTCGTGTTGGCGGGTAGCCAACAAGGGTGCGAGAATAATATCTTTAAATCAGTTGCACTGGTGCAAGCCGCAATTATGGTCACCATTGATTCAAAATATTTAGGACAACTCTCCTGCTGCTCATACAGTTCTGCCTGTCGCCTCCATCTGAATTTCACTGCTGCTAGGGGCAGTGGTGGCTGTTTTGAATGTATTTAAGTTTTGACCGCTGTAGTAGGACAGTGAGGTTTTACTTTCTCGTTGGTTTTGCTTAAACAGAGATAGTTTAGTTATAGCTCGCCTTTTAGGAGCTCTCTTTTGGTTATATTTGTTTGTTTGATTTGAACAGCACCCGCAGGCCCTTTTTCCTTTGTAGTTTTGCCTCTTGTATTGTTACCGTTTTACCTTAAAAGACTTTCTAAGTTCCTTGTGAATAAAATAATTTTAAATTGACCAAATCCATCAGGTTCTATGTTGCTTCCCTTTCCCCTAACGAGCTGGGTTGTAACACGTACTGATTACAGAATGAAGTTCATGCGAGACAGGAGTAGAAAAGTAGCCTACAATTGTTATGATTAAAACCATCATAATAGGGTGCAAACATCCACATTTTCATTCAATTTTCTCTTGTTGACACAATGTAATAATAATAATAATAATAATAATAATAATAATAATAATTATGCATTTATTTTGTATATAGCGCTTTTTGAGGAATCATTTGAAGGGGGAGAGCATGCTGGATAAATTCTCTCGCTTTTGTTTGTTAATCAGAAAAGATTTGAGCTTGTTGTAAGCAGAGCTCGGGCAAGCACACACAGACATTTAATTGCCCCATTTGTCCTTGATTACATTCCAGTTGATGGGAGAATAAATGACACAATGACACAAGGCCTCCAGCTTATTCACCCGAGTGCACCCGTCCAGACCCAATCAAGAGAGCGTTGCATATATTTGTCAGTATATCAATCCCAAATCATCCAAACCTGAACTACAATCTAGCAGGAGCCTATGCCAACGCGCATCACCACACAAAGTGATTGTATATAGGCTTTAGGAGTAGCCTAACCAGTGTGATATCTAGACTAGTGCAAGTGGGGGAAGGTGAGCGAATTTGTCAGCAAATGTGGGCTGATTTCATCTTCTGCTGTCCTATATATAGGTTGGTATTAGGGTTGGGAAGTATAACGGTAATACGGTAACACCGTAGGATTTGAAATCTGTTTCAAATACACCACAGTATGCAAATCTGCTCCATTATCTATCAAACTGCCAAATTAAGCGCTGTTTGTCAGTACACAATGTGTAACAGCGTGGTCGGAGAAAGTATTACAATATACTCCAGCTTCATTAAATAATGCTTATATTGTGTGTAATGATTTTGACTACCTCCGATTTGACAGCATTTTCCCCAAAACTAGTAATATATTCACTTGTACTCACTCACCTTTCGTTGCTGGGGATGGGGGTGTGGCTAGTGATGGGGGTGTGGCTAGTGAGAGCTTCATGTAATGGCCTAAGATAACTGTTGGTTCTGAACACACCTTGGCTTGCTTCTGAGTGAATGGCGAGCTGTCTGACCGGAGGTTCTGCAGGATCCCCTCCACACTGCTAGAGTTGAATAGCCTAAAGTCAGCATCAGGATAGAGACAAGACGTTTCAGCGTACAGTACACATATACTCAAATACACACATGTACACAATCAATGCACCACTTACACATGGAACTGCACCTCTTTATCAACAGATACATATTTTCTTGGAACAAGAGTTGTGTAGCTTTGCTTGCATATCAAAGGTTGATTTCAGGGCTTTTGTTTCACTCAATTTCAAATCAATTATTCATCGAGAAAACGTCAACACTTTCCTGTAAAAACAATAGCTGGCATTACGAAACACTGTTTTATAACAATGGCTGTGATAAGAACAACAAGTAAATGATAAAAGCTCAGTCGTGACTAGGCTCAATCTCAACGGGCCTCTTTCAACTTACTAGAACTGCCGCAACTTAACACGTTTATTACCCAGGCAGCGTATTGTTAAGTGTAAACTCAGTTGCAACATCAAATTGAATTGGTTTAAACTTTAATTGGATGCACCTGCTCAGCAGTGCTCACGTTTTAACCTCACCTGCTGCGTAGCATTAACTACTCCCTGTGGGAGGGCTGTCATGGTAACCATGAAACATAAACAAAAAATAAACAACCGTTATAACCGTTTTAATACGTCAATGATTCTGAACAACTTACACACGCTGTCTCCCTCAAAATGTGCTCCCATTCTAATCCTTCCAATCCTCTCTGACCTGGAATGTTAATTTCATGAGGAATCTTTTCTTAATTTGTAGTTATAATAATAGTAAAAAGTAATAATAAAAAGTATAATAGTAATTGTAAGATTCTTTATTCACTGTTTGTCCCTGTTCCCATTAGTCTGATAGTATAAGTAGCCGACTCATCATGGGTTACATACTACATTAGCCCAAAACAGACAAATCCACAGCTGTCCCTTTTGAATGATTTGACTGATAACCATTCCTGTCCTTGGTTCGACCATCAAGTTAAACTGAGAAGGAGTGTGTGGTGGTGGACGTACGACATTCAATGTTGTAGGAACGTTTTGCCACAGCGTCAGTGCGTGCAATGAGCTCGGCCGTGTGAACATTTGATTTTCAGATGAAGAGCCCAGCACGCTGTCATCAAGCCAATTCCTTGCTCTATCAAACATCTTTCTATCATATTTGGTGATACGATTAGATATTTGGGTGATATGAAATAAATGTATAGGCCTACCAACCAGTAACTGAATAACTATGAGAGATCATATGTCATTACTGACGTGTCTGTCAAAAAGCAGAGGTGCGTTTTCTACTAGGTCAACCATCAGCATGCTAATCAGTTAGGGTTTGTAATAAATTACATTGAGATACATTTTCTAACTAACTGTAGCTACCACACGTACTGACATGGAAAGAAACAGTAATGATCAAACAGTCCCAAATAACATGTTAATAGAGAGGCGGCATTTGCCATGATTTGTTAACATTATGAAACCATACAATTGGAAAACATGTTTTGTTCTAAAATAAGGTTTATCTAAGGACATCATCACCCCCCTCACAACATTTTAGTGAGCACCCCCTCATGAAATATACTTCCTACGTCCCTGGTAACAACTGTAGGCTACTTTTCTATCCAGTCTCAATCCCACTGAAACCCAAAATCCTTACTCCTGTCTCGCATGAAAATCCATAACTTCATTCTGTAATCAATACGTTGCATTATTAAACCGATTTGAGCTTATTCATGTCAGATTGCACTAAAACATTTCCCTCTGCTTCTCTGCACTGTGAGAGAAATGTGTGATGATGGTTTCAGATGTATTGCTTGGTCCTTGTTAAAATAACCTGATATTTAAACCATTTCCACTCTTCGCTGTAATTCATGAGCTGCTACAATAAACTTAATTTTGCCAATCTATCTGATAAGGCAAGCTGATAAGCTAAGATAATATACCACCTCTGCGATGCCGGCCCACTGTACCAAGTGTATACCAGTGCCCATCACTCTTGTGTCCTTATACCATTGTCTGGTTGAACCTGGCAAGAAAGGAGTTGAGGCAGAGAGAGAGGGCTAATCAGAGGGCTTACCTGTCAATCACATCTGTGTGCTGCTCAAGGACAAATGGCTTCTCTGCATCCAGAGTGCTCTGTCGACAGAGAACACATGGATACTAGTTAACACACAGACACACACACACACACACACAGACACACACAGACACACACACACACACACACACACACACAGACACACACACACACACACACACGTAACTATAACAACCAAAATAATTAGTAATGATGACTTGGCATGCAGTAGGGTTGGGCAATATTTTGTTTTTGCAATATACTTCATGCATTTTCTGCAATATATGGAAAAGATACAATTATCTCCCCAAAATGTGTTAGTTAATATAGTCACTTCTTTAAATGTAGGTATCATAAATTTGGTCTTTTGGAAAATCATATATATCCAAATGAAGGACTCATGTTTAGTATCTGGTCGACAATCCTTTGCATGCAATAACTGCCTGAAGTCTGCGACCCATTGACCCCACCAGACACTGGGTATATTCCCTGGTGGTGCTCTGCCAGGCCTGTACTGCAGCCATCTTCATGTTGTTTGTTTCCCTAAAATCTTATCATCAGGAAATTAAATGCATGTTTAATTGGATTTACTTCTGAAGATTGACCTTGGCCAGTCAAGAACTTTACAATTTTTGGCTCTGAAAAACTATGCTACACTTGCTATGGCAGTATGTTTGGGGTCATTTTCTTACTGTATGATGATGCGCCATCCAATTAATTTGGAGGCATTTGCTCGTATTTGAGCGGACAAGATGTTTCTGTACACTTCAGAATAAGTCTAAGGTTTTGGAAATGTTTCTGATGGATTTTTTTTTTTTTTTTATATTTCAGACTCATAATGGCTTACTTGACTTTCATTGATGTGTCTTTGGTCCTCATGTTGACAGACACCAATAGCAGACTCCACAGCTCTCTTATGCCTACACAAATTATGTCACGGAACACACCTGACTAACCAGAAACATTGGTCAAGCCAATTTTCCAATACTACTGGTTCCCTGAAATAGGGGAACTATGTATACAAATTGTTGTAATTTCAAATCCAAACTGTTGGAGTATAGACATAAAAGAAGACAAAATGGGTCCTCTTTTCAATACTTATGGAGGACAATGTATAATAAGAGGGTTCCTGTGGTTTCAGACCAGTCCTACTGAGAAGCTGAGAATTGACAGTGAAATCTAAACGACAAGATAAACCACAGTGTCTCTCACCTGTTTCTGATAGGAGTCCAGTACTCTGGTAATGTCGACAATGGAGGGACACCTCAGGTCCACTAGCTCCTTCTCAAGGGCTGCAATCTGTTAAGAGAAAGAGAGGAGATCAGTCTCAAACAAACAACAAGCCTCAAGACGGGCCAAATTAACTAGTAGTTCAACGTAAAGTGACTGATATTTAGCGTTGCGGGAGAAGTTTCTCAGAGTACTCCTGTTCTAATCGATATGGCTCAACAGTGCCGGTATTTCTCCCATATTCTTCCTCCTCAGCCGCTGCCACCTCATCACCATCACCATCATCATCTGACATGCTTATGTCCTCAATCTAACTAAAACAAAATATTCTTGACCATTCTTGTGGAAGGTCGTGGGATGTCTTTTACCTTCAACTTTGTCATAAACTGGCATTCTCTCAAGACTGTGGTCCTGCGTGAGCTCCGGCCCCTACTGTTACCTCATGCTAACAGTACGCAGCTATAAAGAGTTGCATTTTGTGCAAGCAAAGGCCTGGTAGTGCCTAGAGACACTGGCTACAGACTCAAGCAAAGGCCTGTTAGTGCCTAGAGACACTGGCTACAGACTCAATGACTCCATCTTCACAGCCGGAACCCTGACCTCAAGATTCTAGATTCTAGATTCTAGATTTGTCACGTGCATACAAGTATACAGTGAAATGCAAAAGTGACAGTGCCACAGAGTAGTGCAACATTAACTTTTAAAATACAATAAAATAAAATAAAATAGAAGTAATAAAAAATATAAACAGTATGAACAGTATAAACAGTATAAACAGTATAAACAGTATAAGCAGTATAAACAGCGGTGAAGCAATGTACGCAATGGAATGGCAATATACAATGGCAATGACAGGTTGACAGTACAGATAATTACAGTGGAGGATGGACCTCCCACATTGTTATGTCTACCCTTGGCCACGCTAATACCTTCTGTGACTCCACAAAGTGACTGGCCACTCCTGCTCTCTGTACGTCACGGCCTTTGAGACGGAAGCCTGTGAGGGCCAGGAACAGGCCCAGCTTGCCTTGGAGCCTGGGCAGGAAGTAGCCACCTCCGACATCAGGAAACAGTCCTGCCAAATGAAGACAGATTGAGAAAAGGGGTTGGGAATGGCGACTGGTCTAAAAGCAGAAAGAACAGACAGAAAAACAATTATTGCAAGACTGGTAAAGAAACAAAAAGTACTGTCCGGTAATGTTTGGTAATTAGGGGATTGTAAAATAAAGCTCCTCATCTTACACTAAGTAAAAAAAGAAAAGAAAAGCGCCATTGATTGCATTCTCAGTGATGTCCTGGAACAACTGTCCAATAATCTATTGGATTTCATGAAAACAGACAACCCTCCCATCACATGGGTTACTTCTAAGAGTTGCTGTCTGCAGAGCAACGGCTGGTAATCTACCAAAGAAAGGACTATTAGGATTAACAGCATCAACAGTAACAACATCAAAGCAGTTCATTGTTCAGATCACAGCCACATGGCCCTGTGAGGCTCAGTTGATAGAGCATGACACCAATATGGCAGAGCATAACTCTAAGAATTCACAAGAATGTACAATTCAATTCCCCATATATTAAAATATATACGGATGCACTCACTGAACAGTAACTTTGGATAAAGAGTCTGCTTCATGGCATACATTATATGATCACATTATAATTGGTATGTAATTAAGTGATTAAGTGTTACAATAATGTATGAATTGTCAGTATTCCTGTCGGAAAAATTATGCAATAGGACAGAAGTAAAGGGTTTCTGTGGTATCACATTGCACATGGAAGGGGAATGATGAATAGTCTGGTGGGATAGCAGGATCAGGGATTACGTCGCCTGACCTGATTCTAGGATGAAAATGTAATATTATAAATGCAGATTATCAGCACTGTTGAAGGCCGAAGTGAGGGGAGGGAGGGGGGGAATCTCTTAATCCCACAGTTGAGGGGGTTAATGGAGGAGGCTGTCATAGGGGGAGGGGCATCCAAGCACAATCCCAGATGGACAGCACATATTGTTGTGTGCAGAGGGTTCAATTGAATCCCGCTACCAGATAACAGGCTAAGTGTAAAAAACATGTGTTCCTATTTGCCCAAGTTTTTAAAATGTGTGTCAGTGCATTCCATGAGTCATCATGATACTGCAGGACATTTTCAGGTTACAGCACCGTTACGTGGTTCAGGAACTTATCATAACAAATTCAGAGAAGCAAGATTAAACATAGGTGTTGTTCTTTTTCAGTGTAGAACACAAGGCAAACATCATAATCAGATCATGTGCACTTGCATGCCCTGCTTCAAGTTCACACTTCAGCCATGCTAGAGATTATGGGTGTGTGTGGGGGAGGGGGGTACCAATTAGAGTACCACAAGTAAAAGGTAATTGATTCTTACCGCCCTATCTCAAAGCTCTCCTGCCTACACACAATTCGAGAGCCTCCCGTCTATGAAATAGCATAGACATATAGCAATGACATAGCACCATTTCTGCAGCATCCCTCGTTTTAAATGATATAGTAACTACTCTAGATCAGAAACATCATTGTGCCTCTATTATGTACACTTGGTCAATAGACTTGTGACTGGGTGTATGTCCCTTTTTTTGTAAGTCTCCCCAGGCCTCAGGGTAGCATTCCTGACCAGTTTTGTTCCTCTCCATTCGCTCAGTTTGTAGTGACAAGCTTATTCCCACAGTGTGTCATTGATTTCTATTCAAATGACCCTATGTTCTCGTATTGTGTTTCTACTAGGGAAGTATTTGATGATTTATGTTAAAAGGTCTACAGGGGTTGACATGCGTGATCCGTATGTCCTGCAGCTCTCTCTAGCTGAACCTTTGGCTCATATTATTAACATACTTCTCTCTGGTACCATTCCCAACGTGTGGAAGGCGTCAGTGTACTCCCTCTTCATAAGGAGGGTGATCGCAGTGAACTTGAATAATTACCGCCCTCTCTCAAGGCTTTCTTGTTGAGCAAAAATTATGGAGTCCCTGATCAATTCTCCTTTTTTGTCAATAAATTGCATTTTCAATGCACAGCATTCAGGTTTTAGGCCTGGACATAGGCACCGTCTCTGCCTCTTCCCTAGTTATAAATGACATTGTGATCTCTCTGGATAAGAAACCACATTGTCCACATTCGGCTTTTGATGCTGTCGATCATGCCCTCCTATTACAGAGGTTATCTGCCATTAGTTTGGATCAATTGGCCTGTAATTCGTTTAAAAATAACCTGCAGGACAGGACAGAACTGTATTTCAGTAGATGAAGTTCAGTCTAGTTCTCTCAATATTAATAAAAATGTTCCGGAAGGTTCGATTCTAGGTCCACTGCATAATATTGGTTTGCCGTTGAAAACGTATTTTAAAATCTGTCCTTAAAATCTTTATGCCGATGACACTGTTGTCTACTCCCATGTCCCCTCAGTCCAGCAGGCTATTCTTGACCTTCAACATGGTTTTGCTTCTACTGAAAAATCTATTTTTAAACTGGTGCCGAAGGAAGACAAAACCAAATGTATGTTTTTCTCTAGATCTCGTAATATTGATCACAATATTCATAATGTATATCCAGTTCATCCTTCAAGAAGGGCTTATCATTGGATTTCTATTAGTATGTAAAGCAGTTCTTTCAAAAAATTGACCTTACATCAATACGTGGCGACCTCGCGGTAATCAGACACGCTCTCAGAACTTGCTACTTTTTAATGTCCCACAGATTTCTACAGAATTGGGGAAAACAGCTTTTAGTTACTGTGCTCCTCGGTCTTGGATACCATAGGTATTTGGTGTGGGACTTGTTTAAGGAGGATTGCATTTGTGGTTAGTTGTGTCTTTTTAAATGAGGTATTCTTGTAAACTATTTGTATTGTGTGAATTGCACATTCTTGTGAACAGGGCCCTGCTGTAGGGACCAGTCTCAGTCAGAACTACCTGTATAAATAAAGCTTAATTAAAATAAAATAATCAATTCATCCTGGCCAGTGGCCAACAGCAACCATTCACCGCCCTGTACGTGATGAGCATGACGGAGATAACACTACCTACACTCCCACCATGTAGGCCAGGAATAAACAACAAATCAAACCAAACTTGATTTATATAGCACATTTCGTACACAGACGCAATACATGACGCTTCACAGACTTGGTTTTATACAAATAAACAAATAGAAACAAACAAATACAACAGAGAGACTAATGCATGGCGAAGGATAAAAGTGGGTAAAAACGCAAATGAAAGACTAAAAGAACTGAAAAGAACCAACTAAAATAATAAAAGCACCTTAAGTAAAAGCAAGGCTAAAAAGTGTGTTGTTGTTGTATGTTTTAAGATGTCTTTTAAAAATGTCCAGTTTCAGCCCCCCTCAGAAACACTAGCTAGCTACTATGATGTTAATGTTAAGCCAATAGCCCACAGTTCAGGAAGCTATCCTCCGTTCAGCCCATCAGTTCTCACATTGATCATAGAAGTAATACAACGTGAACTGATGGGATAATCCTACAATGAGGAACTGTCCTGGATTACAGACATCACACACAAACATCCAAATGTGCTTTGACACAGCCCCATCTGTGACTACTACTGTGACTACTACTATTTATATACATTGCCTTAACAACTGAACGGAGACTTGTGTTTGTCGTGAAATGAAAGGAAAATGTAGTCCTTTTTAATCCGACTTGTTTATTACGTCGAACAGCACAACATACTTAAATCGCGCTGTTAAACGTCAGAACGTTGATGAAGTAGCGAATCGCGACACTTTCAACGACACAAACGGCACTCGGTAGGCATGGCAACAACTCTATGACGTCACATGCGCGTCATGAACAGCTGTGTGATTCAGCCACCGTCTCATTCTCTGTACCAGGGTCAACCTGCGGGGGGCGACACCACTGGAAGAGGAGAAGAACACTACTGAAGTTAATTTGTACTGGTGAGGAAGCAGTCAGCAGACAAGAGCAGATTCAGGCTTTGGGGCAGAAATGGGTTGAGGGTTTTTCCTACTAAGAGAATCTTTCGGTGGCCCGTCTGCACGTTTCTGAAGGAACATGCCCAAAATTGGGTAAAAGAAATATACAAAACACTGTGACAGTGGTGATAACTTGTGGTGATGAGTTGCAGTGGACTTGAAAAGTTAGGTTGATACAGTTGGAGGTCTGCATATAAAGTTAGTGTCCATATTTGACTTTGTAAAGAATGACCATGCACAACATTGGGGCAAGACAGCAGTTTTCTTTTTAAAGCGCCAGACTTGATGAAGCAAGGTGAAAAGTAGCCTACAAAGCACACAAAGCCAAACAATTGAATAAGAAAAATGTACCAGTTGTATGTCATTTTGTAATTAACATATGTTAAATGCACTTTCAGTGATTCGTTTTTAATGTGGCACCATTAAATCACTGTTGTCAGTAGCAAGTTAGGGCTAAGCAGCAGGAGAACACACAGGCTCTGGATGAGAAGGGACAGGGACAGAGGTGGCAGAGAGACAGCAGAGGAACAGCAGTCTGAGGCAGATGAGGGACAGGGGTGAGCATGAGGTTCGGAATATTGAGTGATTTCTTGATAAACTGATAGATAATAAAATGAAAAATGTTGATTTTCCAACCAGCTGGGAAGCACAGGGCGAGAGGACTTGACCCAGAGTGGAAAAAAGTGCCGATTACTTTTTGACTTCTTATTCTGATACAGGAAGGCTGGGATAGATTATGATTCAGGTTATTATTCATTCTTTAAGCAGGGGTTTCAAACCAGCTTCCAAGGCGACTTTATCGTTGTGTTTTGAGTGTACACCAGCCAACTTCATGTCAATCAAATTGTCCTCGTTTCATGTCCAGCATTAATGTCAAGCCACCAGAATCGACCATTTAACAGCTGGCTTCTAAAAAAAAAGAAAATTGGGAGAAAAACACCCTAGCAACAGCGCCCCTGTGCCCCACCCCCAACTAAGCCAGGAAAAACACTGCCATAGTACATCCAGAAAGCTAGGGTGAGTAGAAAAAGGATTAATCCCTCAGTGACGCCTGCCACGATTCTGTCTCTGCAAAAAGCATTACAGATGAGTGGCCTGCTACTATATCTAGCACACACACACACACACACACACACACACACACACACACTTTAACAGGCTTTATTAATTTGACAGACATCTTTATGCAAAAGCCAGACGCAAACATACACAACAAGGGTTGTGTACAACACTCAGAATAATCTACTGTAAAGTTTAACTAATTCAATTAGCAAGTATCTGGGCATTGTTCTGAACTTCTCCATGTGTACAATAGCCAAAGGGGGTCGCCAAAACCGCCTTGTTTTGTGTAGCAGTTCTCACGCCTTGAGTGTGAGACAAGCTTTTGACCTGAAATGCACACACTCATGCCACTTACTTCTCACACCAAATATTTGCTATGTAATGCAGTAGCAGCAGAACATGCCTTTTCTGACTTATATATATATATATCAGCCATTTAGCTGACGCTTTTATCCAAAGTGACTTACATTGCAGTGAGTGCATACATTTCAGTATATATGGTCCCAGCAGGAATCAAACCCACAACCTAAGTGTTGTTAGCGCCATGCTCTACCGACTGAGCCACAGAGGACTTGATGCACATATCTAACTGGACAACTACACAGACAGTGTTGCAGCGTTGCAGCTCCGTCTGGTTTTCAGGGAGCTGCACCAGAACCATGACGAGATGCTCTGTGACAAACAAATCTGAAAACTAAGTAAACTATTTTACATTTTACATTTATATAACTGGCTCCTGATTGCAAGCTCCCTATTTGGCAAGCACCGAGTTAATATCAAATCTAAACTAAAACTGTTTGTAAATTGTTTATAATTGAATAATAAACTGGTTATAAGTGATTTATTAACTAAATATAAACCATTTATAAACCCTTTACAAACAAATGTAAAGTGTTACCGAATATTGATTTGAAAGGACATGTCCGTTCTACTCACTCTGAAAGAAACCACCAAATCATCTGGGTCACAATAATACAGAATGGGCTTTCATGAAAGCCTCCATTGTTCATTTCGATCAATGAACTTGGGGGAGAGGCATCCCACTTGAGCATTGGTAATTTGATAAAAGAGATGGGTAGGCCAGTGGCCAGTAGCACGTTAGTGGGCATACCCCACAGCTGACAACATGGCATAAAATAGTTGCATGCAGTTTAACGACCATTTGATTTGCTGTCGGCTGCATGGCGAGCATTCCTTCCATCCTCCTAGGTAGTGCCCACCAGGAGATCATCTGCATACCTTCTGTTCAAGCAGCATAACTTTGTAGCAGGTCCATCTGCTCTCCCAAAAAGCTGTTTTCACACATGTAGCAGATGTGAACCAGCGGGTGAGAGCTGGCCATTGAGCGGACTGTGGAGACATCACCTTCTCTGGGATGTTTATTTTTATTTGCTTATTTAACGAGGAAAAGCCCACTGAGACACAGTGTCTCCTTTGCAAGGGAAACCTCGCCAAGAAAGCAGCCGCAGTCAATATAATATTCCAAAATGTAAAAACATACAATACAAATCAGCACAACATCATGATCCGGCCTACAGAAAACCTTTACACTCCTCATGAATTTTTGCAGCATTTTTAAACTCATTTAGGGGCACTAGGACAAGCATACCTTGCAGACTATTCCATGCCTCCGGTGTACAATATGAAAAATCAGTCTTGCCTAACTCGGTAACGGCCATGGAGACTTAGTAGCAAAAGTAGCAACCATCTAGTAGACCATGTCTGGTAGACCATGTCTGGTAACTGTGTGTGGTGAAGGACAACAGGCAGGCTACAGAGGTACAGGGGGAGTTTATACCCAGAAGAGCTTTGTATACGAACACCTACCAATGTAGCTGTCTGCGTGTGTAAATGAGGTCCAGCCCACCATATGGGGCAAGGTGCAATGGTGGGTGAGTGACTTGGCATTCGTAACAAAGCTCAAGGATGCATAATAAACTGAGTCTAATCTCTGTAACACAGAAGAGGCTGCATGCATGTACAATAACTCACCATAATCATCTAAAAGCAAACGGTCACTCTATAAAAGCAAAATATCACTATTGCCCTGTCTGCTCTGACATGTGGGCTTATGACAATAGGGTATTGATGTGAACAAGGCAATTATGCGGGTAGACTTTGGCATTCTTTCCTAAATTAGTTCCTCAAACTCATTTTGTTTTACCTCTAAATTAAATCACTGAACCTATATTATACAATAAAAAATCTGTTATGAATTATTTGGTTTTTGTTAAGAATGTGATTAAATTTACAGCATCCCTGTACTCGTGGAAATTCTGTCGTAGTTTTATTGCACAGCCCTAGTGAAGGCTAGTCTTACCAATTCCCGTCTCTGGCATGGCGAACAGCGTCTTCTCAGTGGCCACCCGAAACTGCCCATGTACCGAGAGGCCAACGCCCTAATAGGGATAGAGAGAAAAAAACAATACGTTTGTAAAGTGGAAGAAGATTTATTTAAAAGAAATCAATTTTAAGCTGTGTCCGCAATTTATCACATTAGCCACATTACTGTACCAATACATATCGAAAATGTCTAATTCAAATCTCGTTATGCTCAACAAATTTGCTTTAGTTCTGGTTTTGTGTGGAAATTCCAATCAAATGTTTCCTTTGCTTGTCTCCAGACAGCTTGTTGGTAGGAAGGTTGGATATTTCCACTGGAATGGGTATGATGATGCCAGTGTACAGGAAGAGGAATAGGAAAGAGAGATGTAGTGTAAGGAAATCCAAGAGAGGGAAAGAGAGAGAGAGAGAGACGTGGACATGCATGATAGCGTAAGAAAGAGAGAGAGAGGGGGGGGGGGGGGGGGCAAGAGAAGAAAAGGAGAAGAGAAGGCCATGTACACTCCATCAATACCTGTGATGCCAAAGACAGAGAGGAAGGTATGTACCAGATGGGGAATGCAGACTGAGACAGCAGCCTTTTCTAAACTGTTAGGAACACCGGAGGAGAAGATCTAGCTTCTTACATATTCTCCTCCGATGCTTTCGGAGAATGAAGCGAGTGGAGGACGAAGGAGAGGACACGAGGAGTCATGTTCCTAACAACTGAGAAAAGGCTAATGTCTGGGGTCACAACCTTTGACCTTCTTAGTGTGTGGTGATTAAAAGTAAGAGCGCCCGTGCCTGTATTCACATGCGTGATTTTTGCAACTGAAATAACTTTGCCACTGTGAAAGCCACATCCCCCTCCTTCCCTGACTTTCCCTCAATTATAGTATTTTTTTTTATATTAACCGGCAACATACTATTAGTATAATAGAGACCGTAATGAAAAACATGTCAATGCATTTCATAATATTTATATAAATTAAATTAACTCACGCACCCTTAATTTACTAACTTATTTCATGTGACTGAGCATCCCAGCTGGGTTGGTCAGCCACACCTTGCTGAGAAGGGAGACTTTGGCGCCTTCTAGTGGAAACCTATGGCTATAGCTTCATCTTCTCAAGATTGTTACCCCTTTCCCTGCTTAAACACGTCCTTTACGCTTTCACACTGATCATCATTTAAACTATAAAATACATAATTTCTCTACACTTTAGACGTGCATGATAGTTAGCCTATTAAAACAGAAAACTGTTAAACATTTAAATATTAAACAAAAAATATTAAACATTTATTTGGCAAATATAGGCCTATAGACATAACCCACAACAATCATGACAACGCACAAACGAAATCTCAACTAGGGAAACATGCACCTATGGCCTAATAAAACTGTGCTATTCACATTGCCTAACCAAGAACTGCCTCTCCTGTTTGTTATTAAATTGTAGGCCAGATGAATCGATTGATTAATTCACAACTAGACAGCATAAGCAGCACCAACGGTGTCTTAAATTTTCCCAAAATCGCCTCTCGTTGGCAGAGCAAAACCATTGATAGACAATGCAGAAAAATGAAAGGAGACAACTGAACGTATAGGGCCTCGAACAATTTGCAAATAGGTGATCAAACTGGGCCATGGGGGCAGATCCTGTCTTTGACAGTGTTCAGAGGCTAGAGCCTCTGCAGTGGAGAAAACATCCAATCACTGAGGTTTGCATTTAGGTTGCACAGCACTAATATCCTAATGTTTCATGACAATGACAGAGGCCTAACAATTCTATGACGACCTTGAAGGGGAGGATAAGGGAGTGTGCATTAACCAGATATATATATATATATATATATATATAGGTGTAGGCCTATTATTATTTTTACAGTTTAATATGGGCGGCGTGCCTGAAACTCCCAGGGTGATTTTTCATCACAGTCCGTCACTGGATAACAAAAAGCTTGTCAACCTCAAAGAAGAGAGGGCGCATGTTGGCCTACAGTATATCATTAAGCGTCACAATAGGCTGTGTGAACGTTTGGTGTCAATGATACAACAGTTTAGAACATCATTAAAAAGAAAGACAAGCACTGGTGAGCTCGCAAACAGGCTGATAGGCAGAGGAAAACTTCTCCAGAGGATGACCGAAGAATGCTCACCATAATTAAGAAAAAACAACATACAGCTGTACAGATCAGGGACACTCTCCAGGAGGTAGGCCTGAATGTGTCAGAGACTGGCGTCCACAGTATACGTCACCAGACGAACTACAGGTGCAACATCACTGCAAGGTGCAAGTTATCATCAAAAAGGATGGTCAGGTTACAATTTGTTAAAAAAATAAAAAAATAAAAAGCGTGCAGAGGTCTGGAAAAAAAGGTATTGTGGACAGATAAGACTAATATTATCATGTACCAAAATGATTGCAAGAGGAAGGTTTGGAGAGAAAAAAGGATCAGCCCAAGATTTAGAGCATACCACCTCATCTGTGAAACAGTGCTACTAGAATTGGCTAACTTGTCTTAATTGATAATATAACTGCTGATGGCAGCAGCTGAATGTTTTCTGAAGTGTACAGAAACATCTTGTCTGCATTGCATGGCGCTTCACCATATGGTAAGACAATGACCCAAAGCATATTGCCATAGCAACTAGCCTTTTTCAGGGCCAAAAAAGTGGAAAGTTTTTGACTAGCCAAATCAATCTGATGTTAACATGCATTTCATTTCCTGATGAGAAGATTTCAGGGCAAAAATACCTCAAAACAAAAAACATCTGAAGATGGCTGCAGTACAGGCCTGGCAGAGCGTCACCAGAGAAGATACCCAACGTCTGGTGAGGTCAACAGGTTGCAGACTTCAGGCAGTTGAATGCAAAGGATTGTCGACCAAATACTAAACATGAACGCTTAATTTGGACATTTGATATATCTGTCCCATTACTTTTGCGTACCCTAAAATAGGGGGATTATACATTTATACATACTTTTTGTAGTGTAAAAGTGGTGTAAAGTAACCCAATGGTCCATCAGAGTTTTGACACTACTCAACTCAGAGGTTCAGCAATTTATACGTTTCTATTTCTACAACATTCATAATAGCACTCCAGCATTATCAGATGTAATGAGAAAAATAAGATGTAAAGAATAGGAAGAATTAAAATGTACTGTACATTTGAGGACAGTCCTATGTATGTTTCCATGTACTGGATATGTTCTTATATGGTGGTTAGTGGTACCAGCAGATTATACTCTACTTTTATGGGTATGTTTTAATCTTATGGAATGTTAAAACAAGCGCACCCTTTCTAGCTCCCTCATTCCAACCAGCAGTTCCCATTGCTATAAAAAGGCAAGAGATATACAGCTTCAGATTCATGCCTGATAAGGATTCTCCATCAACCTTTTTTTTTGCAGAGAATCTGCTTTCCACTCTCCTCTCCAGAGGCTGAAGTGCCATATCAAGGGATGGCAACAACTCATTTTCCATCCATTTGAAATGTCTAATGGCTCCTAAATATCTCTGTAAATCAGCAATAGTTTTGATATTGTTGATATATTGTTATTTGATATGAATGTCAGAACAGAGAACAAGAACAAGAACAGTCCTTTGTTGACCATTTACACAGAACACTCCACAAAACAAGTCTGACTCCTCAAATTTGATTTGCATAAAATATAGATCCATAAAATATCCATGGTAACACAAGGTCAAGGGGTCAAGTATGTTGTAGGCGTCTCGAACTGGAATCCTGTTTTTGTCCTTTTTCATGCCATCCTCTCCTCCGAATGGAACATGGCTCTGGTGTGACAGAGACAGGTCGGCGTAGGCCTACACAGTGCATCGTGCACGGGCCTACCACATTTGTGATTGTCTGAACTGAATATTCACAGTGACAGATTCAAAAGGCACAAGTTATTTTCTATAGGCTTTGCAAAGGGAGGTGTCTTCATACTGCTGTGTGTGCTACACTGTGTATATGGGACACTCTTTTCATGTAAAACAGCCTGAAACAAGGTCGCTTGGTGATGACTCAAAGGCTTAACATTGTTATGTTGCTATTTTTGCACTAGGGGGTACAAAGACTGAGGCACTCAGCATGATATTCACATATATCGGCCCTACTGTTTTGGGACTGGGATCTAAGTGCCATCTTGTTTGGATACAAGTGATGGTGAGCCTACTCTTCCCTGAGAGAGATTAATAGAGACAAGCTGCCGTGACAACATGACAGCGACCCACAATCTCCCTCTGCCTGCCTGCCTCTCACCTACCCCCCAACCCTCTCCCACCCGCCCCCAACCCTCTCCCACCCTCTCCCACCCGCCCCCAACCCTCTCCCATCCACCCCCCAACCCTCTCCCACCCACCCCCTAACCCTGTCACACCTCACCACATCTCAATACAAGTAAATCAAGTTTATAATGCCCCCTCAATCTCGCCATCTGGTGGCCAAAATAAAAACAACATCCCAACTTCCATCTGCAGAGGAGTCACAGATTATACACAGAATTTGAAATGATTTTACTGTTTGAGTGCTGACATACATTTGTTTTTGTTTTTTTTAACGACGTAAAGGCAAGAGAGTCATTCTAAGAATGGGCTTGAAGTCTAAAGTGTCAAAAATACTACTAATAATAATACCAACAAAAAACAAAAAACAACAATAATAATAACAACAATAATAATAATAAAAACAAATATATATATATATATATAGCTCAGGGCTACTCAGATCAATTCTTCGATCAATTTTGAACATTAACAAACATCTGCAAAAAAAAATGTTGTACTCATGTATACAAATACACGCTCACACCTTTAATATACAGGACAGAAAATAAATAAAATACTCACCCCTCCCATGGTAATTCCATCAATAAGGGCCACATAGGGTTTCGTGAATGTTCCTTAAAAGACAGAATACAATCTATATCAAAACAGGAGCTGTAGGAAAAGTAATCGAAAGTGCAGCTCTCTTTCTTTGAAGTTTCACCTGCCAGCCTGTACCGCACCAAACAAAGGTCTGGGCTTTCATGTTCAGTTTTTTTTTTTTAGAGGAGAACGTGAACATCAACCACACTGAGAAGCCCAGAGTCTGGACACCCTTTGACTAATCTAATGAGGGGGATAAGGATAGTGAAATGCTAACTTTGCCATAATGAATTGGCTTACAATGTGAGTCCTGGCTCAATAATTCATCATATGAAAGGGAAGCATCCTAACAGAGCTGATCACTGAAGCAGAGGCCAGCAACACCTTGGGCTCAACACAGACGGCGCTGCATAGCTATACTAGACCAGAGCCATATATCAAATATGTTTGTATTTATTGCACAACTTTTACTCATTTAGATTGTTGAAATTGTCCCCTCAAAACGATTAGGGTTTTTACATTTTTTAACATCCCTACCTACAATACATAAACAAACCAGATAAGTGCATGAGTATACAGTGCCTATAGAAAGTCTACACCCCCTTTCAAAATGTTCAACTTTTGTTGGCCCAGAGCCTGGAATCATAATACATTGGATCAGGATATTGCATGAAGGTGCATAGCCTGAGGACACAGCAATGTAATCAACAAATTACTGTATTATTATTATAATGTAGTATCTGGTATATAGTTATATGTCTATTTCTTTACAATGTCATTATTGCTTCACATCATTTTTTGCTTGTTTGCACTTGTTATTAAGCGGTGAACATGCGTCTTTGCAGGTTGAGACAGGAAACTTTTGGACTTCTCTTTACAAAAAATAAGCAATTATTGCGATCAATAACTGATAACGACACCTACATTGACCGCAAAAAGAATGATGATGAATGATCTTTGGAAGTTTTACGAGGCAACGAGGGGGGTGTCACCTGTTACCAAATATGGATGTTGTTCAATCTTGACTGTAGGGGGTGTTTAAGATTGTGATACATACCAATAGCATTGTTCAGGATGTATTCCTCACGAAAGAAGTCCTGAGCAAGGGGATCTCCCACCTTTCCCGCATCTGTAACAGCTGGGAGGAAATGACATCATTTGTAACAGCTAGGAGGAAGTGACATGTTCGGTAACAGCTAGGAGGAAATAGCATCATATAGCACTTGGCAAACAAAAAGATACTGACACACAAATGTGAAAGTAGATCATGACAAATTCACTATGAATCAAGCTGCTACGCACAAACTCTGACACTTCAAATAAGTTCTGCCATTGCTTACCTCTGATATCTCCACCAGCACAAAACGCCTTCCCACCTGCTCCCTTAATAATAACGATATCAATCTCCTCATCCTTCTCCCATTTCTACAACAAGACACAAGATAGATAGATACATAGATTCAACAGTCTTTACTGTGTGTGGGGGGTAAGGGGGGTGGGGGGGATGCCACCCATAAGCAAAGTATATCCATTTAATCCAAAGCTATCATCATTTCCATGTAAACCCTGATTAAACAGCAATTGAGCAGTGGAAAAAACATCACAGTATAATCACTTACTACTAAAAGGCTAAGCAAAACCTGATACTCTTGTTTTGCACCAATACAGGTTTTGTGACATTTGTGATTTTGAATGCAACGCTGACGATTCCGTTTTCGTTCTGTAAGATGGCTTGTTGTCATGGGGCCAAAACAGACTAATCTGCAGACTCCTCAACAGACCCTGAACTAAGGAGTACTGGCTTTGCGTCAGAAGGCGCAAAAACGGCCAACACCACCCCCACATTCTAAGGAAGGTGTGAGAGAAGGAACTTTCAGAGAAGGCACTCATCCACACATGAAACACAGACAAAATGCTCTGTGCACATGATTGACACTGATAATTTCTTAAAAATATTAGAAATGCCAACATTTTACCTGTAAATGCATTTTGAATAGTGTGTATAGTCCTTGCAATTTACTTATCTTTATCCTAAATGTGTTACTACCAGTCTTGCACCAATGGTTTAGATTGCAATCACTTATGGTTTGATATCATTCTCTCCTAAAATATGAAACAAAGACTTTGGCAATAATTGCAGACGTGCATATGCCCATGATAACATTTTAGGAATCACTGCAGCCAGTCCAAAAGGAGAGGTAACACTTCCTCTCACCCAATCACAATTGCGGGACCAGCACACATTTATTTACATTTACATTTATGGCATTTAGCAGATGCCTTTATCCAAAGAGACTTACAACAAATACATTTGTTTAAGTAAGTGAATCATCTATCCATCAGTCATCAGAAGACAAAGTAATCAATGCTCACACCAGGGGCCATTGGCAGTCGTAATGCCAGAAGGCATATATATATATTTAAATTATTTATTAACAGGAGCTTGTACAGGGGGGAAGTGGGGGTGAATAGGTCTCTAGGGTTGGGGTTAGGGTTAGTACAGGGAGGGTAGTGGGGGTGAAGAGGTCTTAGGTCATTTCAAACACACCCATTTTCTGCTGGCAGGAGAACGGCATAAAGAGCTTTGGCTCAACTTAAACAGCGGATTTTGAGGTCTTTGGACCTTTTTTTTTTTTTTTTTTTTTTTTTTTACTTTTGAAGAGGCTCTACCTATACTCTGTTCGAATGGTCCCCTCAAAGGACTGAGGAGGTTTAACACAGACTGTTATTGATTTACCGCAGGACTAGCATGGTTGCTTCATAGTTACCTGGCCTTGACCCCTGGCCTTACGTGGCCTTGACCCTTGACCCCTGCCCCAAGTAAGGGTCCATGTATTGACTCTCTCACCTTGAGCTGGGGGTACATGTGTCTGATCATGGGGAGATTGAGTGCGTTTAGGGCTTTGGGCCGGTTCAGTGAGATCACCCCGGCATTCCCCACTCTCTCCAGCAGAACCTCTGAGCCAGCCTGGCTTGACATCTGCCCCCAAACCAACATAAACACAAAAGACAATTGCCGACATGAGTGGAACCGGTAACATTTAGGCTCAATTAATAGCATGGGTAATGACATGTACTTTGGTATTAATTTGCTGCATCCATCAGATTTGATAGTTCAATTGTAGAACTCTGGGAAAAACGTCTGCACCCATATGCATGTGAAGGAGTGGTGCTTCAAATCCCCCTGTCTAATACAGCAGATTTGAGTCATAAAGCTTACCATGTGTCCTTGAATTCGTTGCAATCTGCAGAGGGACCTCAGTCTAAAGAGAACACAAACAAGCTTTGGTAGACAAATCTGAAACATGAGCATGTTCTTGAGACAATCTTAACCTCTTATGTAGGCTAACAGAGATGCTAGACCAAGCAGGTATATTCACGTACGTACAGATACCCTCACTATGGACCCCTGAACTCTTGCACCACACCACATTCCACATTAGTTAACTGTTCAGAACCTGATCAGCCAGGGGAGGATGGGTCCCCCTGGCGTCTGGTTCCTCTCAAGGTTTGTTCGTCCCAGGGAGTTTTTCCTTGCCACTGTGCCCTATATTTTTCCCTTGGCTTACTTTTTAGGGGTCTATGGTTTGGTGTTAGATCATATTGTTTGTATTGTATTGTATTTATTGTTTACTATTGTTTTTGTTGTGAAGCACTTTGCAACATTCCTCTATGTAAAAAGTGCTATACAAATAAATGTAATTGATTGATTCATTAAGAGCATACGCAATAGTCTGCTCTGCCGCTCGTCATTCAAGCCATCGTATAAAATGGAAATTGGGAAATAATGGACAATAATGGAAATAGCACCCCAAATGACGAGGGGTGCTATGGTAATGATTTACCATATGACCACATACTGTCATGTAACAGTTGTGACTGCGACCACTGCTAGTTCAGGCGAACCGCGTCGCGCTATAATAACACCTGATTACAATAACCTCATAGGATCCCAGTGCAGTGGACGGTCCGTAGATCACTGTGTCCAGCTGTTATATCATCATGGTAGACACCCTACGCAAACATCATATCATCATTTGATCACAAAACCACATTCAGGACCATGTCTGAACAGGGTCTCACTGCATAACTGCGTCCAAAATGCATGTTCTCACCAGTAACTTTGGAAAGGGACAAGTAACAGGTTTAAAACCTCTTTGGTGACAGTATCACTCACTTTATTTTTCAAAACGTACCTGTGAGTTGAATTCAAGAACATAGTGATGAGTGTCTGAGTGGTGTTGAGGGGCTTGACGAGCTGCTACTGTGACCTCTTATTCGTCTTCTTCTTCGTCAATGAGGGGGGAGTTAATGGCGGATGGCAACCGAAGTTAATGGTGTATTACCGCCATCTACCGGACTGGAGTGTGGACCAGAGACGATGGTACAACCAGGCGAGGTCTCATGTACAGTAGATACATAGCTACTGTAAGTACAGTTGCTAGCCTCATGTTAATACAGTAAACCAAAGTAGATAAAATATCTTCATATATTGGTACAAAACATACATATATATCTATATCTATCTACACACACACACACACACAGAGAGAGAGAGAGAGAGAGAGAGAGAGAGAGAGAGAGAGACACACATTATAGACATAGATTTTTGCTTCCCAGAAGCCGCAAGAAGGCCTACGTTGTTTGCTTGACAGAATGTATGTTTGTGCAGTGAGTATATGTGCCCAATTGGATTTACAAAATCAATGTATGTATATTTTAATGTCCCATATAAATGACGAAATATGCCATTATTTAATGGTCCATGAATTAAAATGTGCAGACTGTTTGTGATGATCATGGTTTAGGAACCACTAGAGGTCACTCTTACTCTAGGTTAACTTTGCAATTTAACAATAATGTGCATTACAATCAGAGGTTGTACACATTTATTAGACCCTCTTGTTGTGATAACTGTCAAGGCAAGATCAACTTTATTATTCGACAATACTCTGTGGAATAATACTAAAACTAACTCTGTGGCTCATTTGGTAGAGTATGGCGCTAACAATGCTGAGGTTGTAGGTTTGATTCCCGCTGGGACCATATATACTGAAATGTATGCACTGACTGCAATGTAAGTCGCTTTGGATAAAAGCGTCGGCTAAATGGCATTGATAGATAACATAAATTATTTAGCACAGTAAGAGAAAATATTTGTCTATCAATGTTTTCTATGTTATGATTTTGTGGTTAATAGTGCTTTCGACGGCTTGTTTGAAGAAGAAAAAAGAGAAGAGGCTGATTTAAGTCTGCCCTTGTCTATAGACTGCTAACAAGGTAAGGGAGCAAAAATGTGTAATTGTAATTTGGGTGAACTATTCCTTTAACTTCACTAAATCTGTTCTCCATAATTGCAGAAGGCTGTGTTCCAAAATGTGTTCTTGCACTCTATCTAGAGCATATCCGTACTTGGTATATGTTCTAGATTGAGTGCAAGAACGTATTTTGGAACACAGCCAAAGTGTGTCTCAACATCTGTCAAGCTTTCTTGTATAAATAAAAGGATCAGCACGACCCAGTAGACAGTTCAATTAACAAAACACTGTTTCCTCTTTCAGCTGAAACTCTGCCTCCATGCTCTCCACTGAATTCAAGGGGGGATCCAATCATGTCAGTATTGAATGTCAAGAGGCTGTGTGGTACAGTAGATTAGATCTTAAAGGAAAACAAGCTAACAGCAATTTAACAGGTGAGTGGATTTACCAGGGTTTACCCGGGGTGGTATTTTCCCATCCCTGGCTTTGAGAGAGGGAGCCAAGTCCAGGATGGAGATCATTGAGATTGCATGTGATGGCACAGACTGTACATTCCTTGTATATCCCTTAGTGCTGTGTGGGAGGTCATAAATATGGAAGGTTTGAAGTGTACATAAAGGCGTTACTGCGTCACTATCCTGGCTTTGGATTAGATGGTGGAGAGTGTGGTACAAGGGCAAAGAGACAGCTTCAAGAGAGGGGGAGGCACCTCTATGATCATGGAATTTTCCTAGTTGCTCTCGAGCGTTCTATTCTCATAATGGGTGGAGGGCGTTAAATTTGACCCAGACCTGGATTAAAAAGTATTATACTTTCAAATACTTTGAGTGTTTGCTTGAGCCTGCCTGATGAGCAGAGATTGCACTTTTGGGAGTCTTCCATTGGTTTCTTTGTGCCAGGCAAACTCAATCAAGCACAGCTAAGTATACTATTTAAACCCAGGTCTGTAAATGACATTCACTGAAAAGGTGAGAGGATAGTAGACACAGACACGGACAAAGACACAGACTCAGACACACACACAGGCTTTATATTATATAACATAAACATATCTTTAAAAGCTCCTAAAAGAAGGCAAATGATTCCATGTTTCCTGTCTAGTTGCAGAAGCCACACAGGTTATGAGCTGGCCTGTCATGAACTCCCTTTTACATCATGGCATCCGTCCACAACAGTATGAGCCCTAGGCATAGCAATCCCTCTAACCTATCCTGTAGCTATGCTGTATACTGTTGTTGTTTTACTGCTCACCAAGGGAGTTTCCCAATGAGCTACATTTGATTGATTGGTGTGTGAAGAATGCTCTGTCCTGTTTGATGACTAACTGGGAACACAATTTAACAACACAACATCAAGTGATTGACTGATTCTGGACAAAGGCAGGTTTCAATGTTATTCATACTGGATGGCAATCAATTCCTCCTCACTGTTAAGTGTGCCAAGAAAACATTCCCCACACCATTCCACCACCTCCACCATGAGAAGGTGTACAGGTGTTCCACCACCTCCACCATGAGAAGGTGTACAGGTGTTCCTAATGAAGTGCCAGGTGAGTGTAGATCACTGCCCCATACGGATACAACATATGTAGAATAGCTGTAGCTTCAGAGCTATCTGCTGAATTTCTAATCTTTTCAGCATGCTGGCCATGAATAATTTGAGAAGCATCAGTAACATTTTATATTAGCTCTATCTCCATACAGCATACATTACACATCTATAAACACGTAACAGCTTCATAAAGCATCACTAACACGTCACAGATTTATTCTTGTGGGCGTGCAACCTGTGACTTGCGTGTGTGGCTCATTAGCTAACTACTGCCTGGGAGCCGCGAGCATTTCTCAGTGCTGGAAACCGACCTAAGCAACGGAAGCCTTTGTAACATATATTCTGATGTTTTTTTCCTAATAAACATCCTGCCAAACATCACAGCCTTGTCTGAGTTTTTTTTTTTTTAAGAGTGGACATACACTTTCTGTATCTTTTCTTTGTTAAGACCAATTACATTTTTTTGGGGTGGGGGTGGGGGGGGTGGAGAAGACAGGAATCCTGCGGGACAATGTGTTACGAACTGGGGCAGTACCAATTGACAATGCTCAGACGCATTGTTCTGATAACTTCTGATGAAGGCCTTTTACAGGCACCACTGAGACCAAACTCAAGCAGCTAGACTCCAGTTTTGTTTTAATCTAATCTGACAACCCTCATTTACATTTACATTTATGGCATTTAGCAGACGCCTTCATCCAAAGCGATTTACAACAAACACATTTGTTTCAGTAAGTGAATCGTCTATCCATCAGTCATCATAAGTTAAAGTAATCAATGCTCAGACCAGGCGCCATAGGCAGTCACAATGCTAGAAGAAGGACAAATTATTATTATTATTATTATTTTTTATTAACAGGAGAGAAATTTGAACAGGGTGGAAGAGCGTCGCCGTGGTGGAAGAGCGGAGTGATCGGGCAGGGGTTTGAGGGCTGACCATTTCTTGCAAGTAGGGAGGGGCTGTTCCCTTAGCTGCCCGGGAGGCGAGCACCAGGGTCTGGAATCTGATGTGAGCTGCTACCGAGAGCCAGTGAAGGGTGCGGAGGAGGGAGTGACATGGGAACCCTCCTGTTCATAAAACAGATCTTGAAAAATTCATCTCTCACAAGGGAACTCTTTGACCTAGCGACTTGCCGTCACCATGACGTTGTAGTGGCGGGTCTTATGCACACACTGACATGCTGCTCTGATGGGCCAATCAGCGAGGGAGACACAGATCTCCAGTCAAGAAGGCAAATCCTAGGAACCGTTTCCCTGAGAGAAGCATTTGTTCCCACTGTGTAAAGACCCGCTAGACGGCTCTGTGAAAAGGCAAATCACAGCCCGAGCTACAGAAAATTGTATATAATACTTGGATATATGTTGTGATGGATTTTTTGTGTATTACATGTATTGGGTGATCAGCGTTATGCCTACAATTGAAAATGCCAAATCGCCTTCACTAATTTGTCAGCTGTTTGACCGCCGATGTTTATGCCATTTCGTAGTGTCTCCTCAATGCGCCAATGTCTACACATCCCCTGAATATTATAACAATTACTTCAGCCGTTTTCGTTTACCAGACACCTTTAAAAAAATGTGCATAAAAAATTAAGAGATTTCTCTAGTCAGACCTACAACAATTTCTACACAACCCGATTAAGATGCGACCTAGGGTCTCATCAGGTAATGTCTCAAGAGCGTTGCATCGCGACCGAGATAAGTTCGTAGGTAATCGTTTTTATTCAATTTATAAAATTGCATTCACCTGCCCTATCGCGCTATTCGGTCACGGCTTTTCACTGTCCTGGCGCCCCGCTGGTGGAACTGCTGTTAGGACTTCAAAGTCATTACCAACCTTCCGCTGTAGACTGAAGACCATCTCTTCACGCAACATCTTGACTGTCCCTCCTAAAAACCTCTTCATCCCCATTACCCCCTTGTACAGTTTCTCTACTGTAAATTAAAAGAAAAAGAAAAAAAGCATTGTGACTGCCAATGGCCCCCGGTCCTAGTATAGATTTGTTTTTCTTATGATGACTGATGTATAGATGATTCACTTACTTAGACAAATGTACTTGTTGTAATTCACGTTGGATAAAGGCGTCTGCCAAATGTCTAAAATGTAAATGTAAAATGTGAATCTTGACGCTCCTCTGCACGATCATGTAAATAATCCATAAAATGGCAATGGCATAATACGTCCTCCAATGCCAGTGATGTAACTAGGCCCAGCCAGTTAACTGCAAGCTTGCCCGCAAAAGTTCGCACTGGTATTGTTATCGAGAAGATCGCCATTGAACATCAAATGATTCATAGTTTATATAAGCATGTAAAACACGCTACTTTCTCAACAGAGACAGGCGAACACACAGACTAAATACACAGGGAAGGATGATGAGGGACAGGTGAAACCAATCAGGGTAGACGATCACACAGGCGGGAAACACACAAGGGCAGGAAGTGTCTGAAACAAGAGACGAGGTGAGGATAACAACATAAAACAGGAAACAATGAATGACTGACATGAAACCAAGACAAACATAAAGTAAGGAGCAGGGCGAGACGTTACAAAGTAATCTGATCAATCATTTTGGCATCAAAAAAGGCAGACATAAAGGCACAATCCGTACGTGTCCAGGGGCTTTTTTTTTTTTTTTTTCTTCTTCACTACATGCACTGATCTAGTCCTTTTAGATCTGTGCAGAGAATTCAACAACCCCCATGGGCATTTTATATCGTGTCACAGTCAAAAACGAACCAAACTGATTTTGCACAACGGTACACCTCAATTTACAGTGAACAAATGAACATGATACATAGCCCATATCAATAATGGGATACTGCAACGATACCTGACACTCCATGCACATGTGGTCAAAAACAGAACCAGAATGAAAAGATGAAAAAATAATGTTTATTTATTTCAAAAGAGATATTAGTAAACATAGTAAAATTGGACAGAGAGAACCTTTTCTTCTTACTGATGTTCAACTCGTCAAACTATTCTCGGTGTAACAGAATGTCTTTAAAACAAGTAGTTCTAATTTCTCCGATGCACAATCTGAACTCCATTATTCGTCTCTCTATGGTTGCCACAAGACAGTGAATCAACATCCTTTTACATACGTATATACAATGTTTGGATTTAGACATTGCTGCACCATACCATTTTCCATCATGACTGATATACAACGATGCAACCAAAAACCAATGTTAATACAATGTCGTTTTTTCTAAAATGCCCAAGGGGGAAGAACCTTTAGGGCAACCAGCAAAAGATTGGTTTGAGGTTAGGATATGGTCCCCTTTTAATCTAGTGCAATGATGCTCAAAATGTCATTGCCCTTGTGTTCTTGCTGTGAAAGCTGTCATAACATCTGTCCAAGAAGAGCCTTGGATTGTCATTAGAAGTGGAACTTTTAGAAACAACTCAGAACGCAGCACTGCTTCAATGGTTTCATTGGACTTTTCTTAGTTGTAGGTGTCTCAGCTGGTGCTCTTAGACCAGATGCTACAAGAGAGAAATAGGGAGAGAGAGTGCCTGCAAAGTTTTATAATCCAGAGATTTAAAACGTGGTATGTCCTGCCTGCATTACATCATCTTAATAATGCTTTCCAGAACTTTCTGAGCCCCCCTGAATAGCATTGCTGGGCTTAGTAGAGCTCAGGAATAGTTTGGGCTTGAAATAGGGGTGAACAGAGACACTGGAGAGCCCGGGCTCGGGTGTCAACTCACTTCCTATTTGTTATTTACGTACCAGGAACGGAGCTACTGACTTAACTGCAGGCCGGGAGGCCATAGAAATAATTGGATCTGCCAATGAATGGGCTTCGCTCCTCAACACCTTGGCAATGGACTTGGTGGGGAGGATGTCAGAGCTCTGAAATAAAGGTCGATGGATCCCAAAAATATAATTGCCGGAATAATGAGTTCCAAAACTGATGAAAGACCATGGTGAAATGTATGTTTTAAATCAAAATGCCATCTTGTAGCTTACAACAAATAGATGAAGTATAATAGGGAACAGTAATATTAATTCCCTCTCAAATGTTTGCTGAATGCCATGCAGTTTGTAGTATACGCCACATCATGAGTGTAATTTACAGTAATACATTTGGAATTAAATTGTTGTATACATGATTGCAACCGAGGGAGCTGATAATCAGCTGTGTCGAATCGTGTCAAATTGTTTAGATACCAGAAGTTCTGTGCTATGAATTTTCCACCTATTAGGAATCTCTAAATCAGCAAGAGGAATATGAAGGTATTTGTTGGAAGAACTACTTCATACAATTGTTTTGATTCAATCATGAAATGGTGATTGGTTTCATGTGAAATACTTTGATAAGAAATATGATAATATGAATAGCCTACTATGTAATGTGGTCTCTGTGGTCTTTTGTGTGAGTCAAGACCCTTGCAGCCGCATTCTGAACTAACTGTAGGTGTTTAATACTTTTCCGGGGGAGACCAGAGAGAAGGCTATTGCAGTAGTCTAGGCAACTGGTGATGAAAGCATGCATAAGCTTTTCTGTGTCCACTTGTCGGAGGAAGGGTCTGATCTTTGCAGTGTTTCTTAAATGGAAAAAAGGCAATTCTAGTGACATTTCTTATATGGGGCTCAAAACTATAATAACACATAAGTTCTTGGCCTCCCGACTACAGTATCGGCCCAGATGCTCTAGATTATTTGATGTTGTATCTCTTTGAGGTCTTGGTCCAACCACAATGACCTGTTTTTTCGTCCTTCAGTTGGAGAAAATTCTGGGACATCCATACTTTGATATCTATTAGACATTTCTCCAGTGTGCTGAGTGGACTTGTGTCACTTAGTTCTCTTGCTGGTCCCTTTCAGCCAGTGTTTGTGAACTTCGCGGTTTTCCAAAATGTTCATGCATATGTGAATGACGCTTCAACTGATCTCAGAATCGAACTGAGGTCAGAGGTCGGTTCACTGAGGTCAGAGGTCGGTTCACTGAGGTCTGAGGTTGATTCACTGAGGTCTGCCGTGCAGTTCAATGAGACCTGATCACTGCTAAAAATGGACCAGCGAGAAAACAAATGAAGTCCTCATACAAACAGACAGTAAAAGTTATTGTACTTTTATTTCACCTCTTGGTTCACTTCTTTTGAAAATGGGCGAACGACTCTGAGTTCACAAAAATCGGCTGAAAGGGACCAAGTGTGAACATCCCTTTACATGCTGGCTGCGTTGGAAGTGGGCCGACACTGTGTAGCAGACAGAGAGGATGAAAGATGTGGGAGCTTCAAAGGATGTCACTGTGATTTATGATCTAGCCCTCATGAACTCAGTGTCACAGCTGACTGACATACAGTATAAACACATGCTCACATGCATGGACGGAACACCAGTGTTGTCCTCATGTTTGTTTGCCCTATTGGAATCTGGTCCAATATTTATTTGGCCTGTGAAAGAAATGCAGAACAGCTGTTTGTCATGCTGGGCTGGGTTAAATGCTAACACAACAAGATCTCCAGTTTTAGGTTCAGAGCTACAAGTGGTTTCACTATCTTTTAATCTATCCTGCTGGACAAATAGACCAGTGGTATTTTTGCAAATCATATCATTGATCATTGCCCTATTGCTTGTGTGTACTAGGATTCCTAAATGTAAACCCAGATTTACCTCTAAGAGGAATGTTACAATGATGCATGATATGTATCTGTGTGATTTAGAAAATGTGTCCTACATACCTGACCCTGAATTAGCCCTTGCCGATTTTTCCGCTGCCTTTAACTCTGTTGCAGACAAACATGCTCCCATTAAAAAAAACTAAGCATGAAGGATAGACATAATCCATGGTGTACTAATGGACTGTCAGAGGCTATCCATACGGACTAAGGAATACTGCCTGGGCCAAAGCTAGACATACTGACCCTGCTGCGGACTGGTAGTCACTTAGACAATTGAGGAATAGATGCATTGTTATGAAATGTATCTCTCACTCGAAAAAATAAATCTGAATCAATGAGTTTATGATAATGATTTATGCCACTGACATGCCCAACTCTACAGTTTTGTTTTCAAAAGACACTGAGCCAGCCTTATAGGGGCAATCTGGGATTGGTACTGTACATCCATTTTTAAAAAAAAATTATTAATGACATACAGCCATTGATTCTTGAAGAATATAACTTACCTCATGAGCTTACTTCAACTGTCTTACCCCATCAGAATCCAAAATATAAACACTTTATAGCTTCAAACATAGTTGATTCAAACATTTTGATCTCATGGATGGTCAGTCATTGCCTCCATATCTCTGTCTATGAATTTGAGGGTTAAATTTCTCCAACCCTATTCATCAGCTGTGGCTGGGCGACCGCTTTGATGTTGTTTGAATCCGAGATTGCCCCTTTAAGTGAAACAAAACAGAGCCCTGAGAGAAGTGATAGGAGTCATGGGAAATGTCATGTGTGGCATCGGTGACCGAAGAGCTGAGTATGAAAGCAAAACAACTCACAGCTCTATGTTACAGATGTTGTGTGGTGGTGGTGCCCCTGAGGCTGACTTGGGAGGGTCAAACCCAGGCTTGTTTTCTTAGCCTGACTTTCTCATGGTGCAAGGGCATGGAAATCCTTCCTTTCTGGGGGTAACTCAAGTGTATCACTCTACCTTTCGGTCGTAGCTTCAGCTGTTCAAATAAAAGGAAGTGGGTTCCCCGCTGCGATGCTGTGTTTTTTGGTTGCCAAATGCAAGGGTTGAGTCTGGATTCAACATCTACATTGTATGTTGAATTGTAAGCATTAAATACTAGACCACGTCTCTACCATTTAAATTGTCTTATGATCAGATATTGAGAGTGAAACACATTTTTTTTTTTATTCAATTAGATTCAACTTTATTGTCATTGCAGTACTGAGACAATGAAATGTAGTTTGGCATCTAACCAGGTAATGCAAATAGTGGCATAGTGCAAAAGACATGAAATTGTAGACAGTGCATGGTATTACAGTATGAGGTATGACAGTATGGTATTACAGTATAAGGTATTACAGTATAAGGTATTACAGTATAAGGTATTACAGTGAGTATAAATAAATGAATATAATAAGTGAATATACATGACAGGAATATAAATATGATATGTACAGGTGAACAAGGGCAATAGGTCTTGAGGTATGTTCCATATGTAAGATGTATAATTAGAGACCATTATAATAAATATGTGCAAACAGGCAGTAGTGCAAAAGCTAAATTGAAGTCCTGAGTGTGCAGCCAGTAGAGGTGTGGGGGGAGGGAACCCTGATACTGGGAGTCAATGTTCCTCTTATTGGGGGATGGAGGGGGGCGGCTGGGAGGGGGGGCGGCTGGGCTACCGCCAAGATTCTGAGTTCAGCAGAGTAACAGCTGCAGGGAAGTAGACAGTTAATATGACAGTTACAATTAGCCTATGTCAAAGATACAATTGTTTTCAAAACATTCCAGAAAAGTTTTGTCAAATGTCAACTCTTTCATACAAGACGTTCGTCAAATTAATCAAAAGCTTTCCCCTTCAAACTACAGTCCGGGGGGCCAACTTCATACCAAAACCTGTTTGCAAGACCTTTACACATAGTACACAGCTCTTTCCCTTTGGGGCAGCGATGAGAATCAATTGCAGTTTGGTGGCTGAACGCAGACCTTTGACCCAAATGTCGGTTTCATTGAGAATAATGTTGTTAGCTATCCCAAAGATGGGCCAAATAATGTTGTTATGTGTCCCAATAGGTTTATCTGAGGCAGCAAGGTGGCCACCTGGAACACACAATAACAATATCTCTTTTTGGTCTGCTGTAACCTTGTTAAATAGAAGGCCACGGGGGATAGTGGTCAGTAATTGCCGTAATTGCCATCCACTGAGCAGGTGTATGTTCTTTTTGACCTGAAAAGGTTGTGCCTGTTACTTTTCATTTGTATCATGTCCTATGGTTCCTGAGGGGGAACAATTGACAAAACTAGGGCCTGGTGAAGGGCTTATTGTGTGCAATTGCATTTATTTCCACACATAACCTTTCTACTCCCAGGGTGATTGTTTTGTTCATTGAGATCTGATAAAAAAAAGATCATCTTGCCAAGAAGTACCAACACTTGTAAGTGGCTTTCACAACTAGGGGAGGAAATTACACTGCGTGCACAATTATTAGGCAAATTGTATTCCCCAGGATACATTTTATTGTTGAACAAATACAATACAATCAGTCAATCCAAAATGTTATTGAACCTCAAACCTGAATGTTTAACAAAGGAAAAGGGAACCTCAATCAATGCACACTATCATAATTCAGGTGATTTTTTTTCAACTGGAAATAAATGTTTTACTGGAGTGGGCCTTTAAGATGTCTTCTGAGCACAAACATAGGTGTGCTTTAAACATATCTTATATGAAGATAAACAACTAGTATCACAATAAATTGCTACATTTCAGCTAAATCACTGTGTCCTCATCACTGATTGATGATTGAAATTCATTTGCATAATAATAATGCCTTTTGCATTTTTTATTTTCTGTTTTCATGTCTGGGTCTATGGGGTATAGAATAGATAATGATTCATGAAATAATTAACTCTTGTAATTATAACCTTAATTTAAGGTCATTGGGTAGGGAACAATAAGATAGTTTCCTCATTCACTGCACACAATGCAAATGCACAGTTAATTTCATACATCACAAACGTTACACCTTGGCAAGGACATGCAACTGCAATTAGAGTAATTAGTTCTGAGGAAAGTAATTAGTTTTTACCAATGATAAAGGAACTCAGTTGGTAGGTGTTTAAAAGGTTCATACTGCCATCGCAACGGTATATTGTAATTCACTGCCCATCACCGGCATAGCGCAAATTGCTATCAGTATGTTAAGGATTGTGATCAGGATGATGAGGGTTCAGTAATTTATAGCCTTGATATCACATGGGTTAGGCTACTCCTATTGTACGAGTATTATTAGTATGAGTATTGTATGGTATCTATACAGATAGCAGGGTGATAAATTCCAGTTTCCATATGTTGAGCGAAATGCTGTACAAAGTTGAGCGTGCCCCTTGAGGATAGGGGAGTAAATGTGAGAAACAGGAGTGGGTCTTTTTTAGTACACTGCTTCTGGGTCTGAGGGAATCCTCTGGGTACCACGGGGCTTCAGTATATACATCAGTGATATATCACTGAGAACAACTGTAGATTAATGTGGGAAGAGTGTACTGTTCTCTGGGCTCTGGGACTCACCCGTACGCACGTACATTGTATTTACCGTGTCTTCAGTACATGTGAAAAAAGCCCAGGGGGGTGAATACTTACTGAAAGCACTGTACGTAGCATTACTCAAAGGGATATTAATGTTAGCTATCACGTGAACAAAATGTATGAGGTGTCGCAATTATTTTGGGTCAAGTAAAAAGCCTTTCTTACTTAGGACGATCAATATATGTAAGATGCTGCTTACTATTAAGGGGTGGAACTGAAAAATTATTGAATGACAGAACAAAATCAACAAATTAAGCAAGCGTGAAATCAAACTTCAAACTGTAGTTAGTCTCTTGAATTAATAAATGCTTTAAAGATACAGCAGTAAAATCATTGCCTATAATTATGTAATCATTTAAATCATGAAAAACCATAGAAGTAATTGCACACTTCATGTGAGCATGAACGCAGATTCAAAATGTTGGGAAGACAATAACACATCATTTCAGAATCAGAATGTTGGCAGAGGGCCTGTTAGTCCCCTGTTAGTCCTCTCTTAGTCCTCTGTTAGTCCTCTGTTAGTCCTCTGTTAGTCCTCTGTTAGTCCCCTGTTAGTCCTCTGTTAGTCCTCTGTTAGTCCCCTGTTAGTCCTCTGTTAGTCCTCTGTTAGTCCCCTGTTAGTCCTCTGTTAGTCCTGTTAGTCCTCTGTTAGTCCTCTGTTAGTCCCCTGTTAGTCCTCTGTTAGTCCTCTGTTAGTCCCCTGTTAGTCCTCTGTTAGTCCCCTGTTAGTCCTCTGTTAGTCCTCTGTTAGTCCCCTGTTAGTCCTCTGTTAGTCCCCTGTTAGTCCTCTGTTAGTCCTGTTAGTCCTCTGTTAGGCCTCTGTTAGTCCTCTGTTAGTCCCCTGTTAGTCCTCTGTTAGGCCTCTGTTAGTCCTCTGTTAGTCCCCTGTTAGTCCTCTGTTAGTCCTCTGTTAGTCCTCTGTTAGTCCTCTGCCAGGCAAATTTGGCCTTCTGCTCCAGTTTGTGCAATTCTAGATTCTTTATCAACAGTTTGCTTTCGACCTATCTGGCCAAACTGGGGGGAGAAATGCCATCTCCAGTATCCTGTCCATCTCTTGCTGCTCTACTAAAGGCAGCAGTGCTTCCACGGGGTCCGAAAGTGGCAAATACAATATTGTAAAATATTAAGATATAAGATATTAAACAAGAACACTAGATAGATACTTATTGTCCTCAGAGAGGAAAATTAGGTTCAAAGCCCACAGTTACAGATAGACAAAGAAATATAATGTCACAATACAGGCCCATATTACTCTATGTAATGATCAGAGGCTCTTGTTCTTGTCCAATACAGATCCTAATGTTTTATAGCTTTCATTGGCCATGTTGTATGCCTCTCTCTCACTGTGCCAGAATCCTGGCGTCCCACAGGAAAAGGGATAGCAAAGGTTCAACAAGCACATGTTGGAAGGTCAACAAATGGCTTGACAGCTTTGCTCAGAATAAGGACCTTTGTAGCCATGGTAACATGGCTCTTTTTAGACCACACTTAAATTTCCATTTTTATTAAACAGTGAGGAAGAATACCAAAGTTCCCATTCTTACCTCTGACGATAAGTGTTGTGAAGGGATCCCCATGCCTTGACAACTGTAAACTCAAATACAAATAGTCGTCCTCCATGATATTCATGCAACAGAGCCCCCCCTTCACACCCTCGCAACATTTTAGGCTGTAACCCCCTCAAATTTGTCGGATATCCAATACAGGCAAAATTGAAGATAGTAAAACTACTGTACACAAGCTAGACCAATCTTTTTAGCTTACCGAGGCTATGACAAAAAGAATGGTTTGCCTTATCAGATAGATTGGTAAAATCAAGTTTATTATAGCTGCTCATGAATTGCAGAGATGATGAGTGGAAATGGTTTAAATATCAGGTTATTTTAATGAGGACCAAGCAGTGGGACCAACTCCTACATACACAAAAATGCACCCCTGGTTTTGGACAGCCTCTGCTGTTATCCCCCCTCCCGTTCTCTCTCTCCCGCTCTCTCTCTCCCGTTCTCTCTCTCCCGCTCTCTCTCTCCCGCTCTCTCTCTCTCCCGCTCTCTCTCTCCCGTTCTCTCTCTCCCGCTCTCTCTCTCCCGTTCTCTCTCTCTCCCGCTCTCTCTCTCCCGTTCTCTCTCTCCCGCTCTCTCTCTCCCGTTCTCTCTCTCCCGTTCTCTCTCTCTCCCGCTCTCTCTCTCCCGTTCTCTCTCTCCCGCTCTCTCTCTCCCGCTCTCTCTCTCCCGTTCTCTCTCTCCCGCTCTCTCGCTTGATCGTGACTGTGAGGGAGTCCTCTCTCCCTCCCCCTCCCATTGTAACTATACCTCAACTGCTCTGCTTTGATTGTTAATCTGAAACGATCAAGCAAGCGATTGCGAAACGCTCTTATTATGATGAGTAACCTTCAAACAAGTATTTTACACACGTCACATGAGTCCAATACAATGCATGCACAAATCGGAAAAATGATTTGTCAGCAGTATTTGAAAACGTGAATAAGACCGTGACCGTTTTTTATTGACGCAAGTGTTTTGGGCTGAATACATTTGTCAGATATCCAATACAGGCAAAATTGAAGGTGAAGTTAAAGCTATACCAAAGCTAGACCAAACTGTTTTGGCCTACCGAGGCTATATGGCTCAAAACGCAGCGCACAGTGCATACGCATATGGTGCAACAACCATTCTCTATTCAAACCTCCTTCACAGCTCTCATCACCACCTTAAAGTTAAGCTACTGTACACAAGCTAGACCAAATGTTTTAGCCTACCGAGGCTATGATACTGTACAAAACAGCGCATTTGAAACAACTCATACAGCAAGCTACAGTACAGAACACACCTAATATGAGCTGATATGACAGAGTACACAAACACAGAGAAAGAAAGCAATATATTTGACACACCTGAGGTATCTCGTATCTGTCGACATTCATCTCACTGGTCGAAATGTCGCTAACAGCAGCAGGTGATGGATGATGAGCTAATTGTCGACATTCACCTCATTGGTCGACTCGAAATAAAGCTGGCAGCAGGTGATGGGTGATGAATCCTGCCTACCCCCACCCTCACCCCCACCCCCACCCTCACCCCTAGCCAGCTTGCACACCAGCTCAGATGTATAAACATTTCTTAGTATGGGAAACAGAAGGGCTGGCAGTAAAAATCATATTTTTCATACCCCCCCCCCCCCCACACACACACACACACACACATACTTTTATTACGGATCTGCATGATTCACGTGGGTCACGATTTTAGAACGGAAAATCCGGAAGAATCACCTTCCTGATGAAGGATATTGTCAAGAGAGAGATTAATACTTTCAACAAGAAAGTGTATAACACAAGGACTTCCTTCCTGTGTATTTCCATTTCTGTCCTTTGCCTCTTTTTCTTTTGACAGTGTCTGCGAATCAACAATGCTATTTGTTTAACCATCTTTAAAGTAAAAACAAAAAGCACTGCTTGAGTTGGTGACAGCCATTGTTTTGCTTGTCCTGAAAATGGTTGAATATTTCCTTGTGTCCCTCAGTTTCCTGAGCTTTCAAAAAGACACAGTGGCGTGTCCTCCCTCCCCCAGGCAGATGCGCTGAAGTATGGTGCCATCTCTCTCCAGCAGGGGAAGAAAAGGAAGGAGGAAACACTTCCACTTTCTCTCTCTATTGTTCTCATGGCTTGTTTTCTTTTCGGTTGATTGGGGATACATCTGGGAGTTCAAGATACTAGTTTGGCCAAGTTTAAAAAAAAAAAAAATGTTTTACTATAGACAAAACACACAATGGACTGTAAATTGTAGGAGTCAATCCTTTTAAAAGTTCATTAAATTGCTAGATGCAGTGAATCATTTTAGACTGTATGTGTGCAAGCTGTTGGGTCATACCCATCTGCTGTTGGTCAGCTTTAGTCTGGTTTGAACTATGTGACATCTCTAACAGACTGAGAAAGACACCTGAGGCACTAACAGCAAGGTTGAGTTGAAGAGCCAAACCGACGAGAAACCTGGCAAGAACAGGCGGGGGCGGGGGGGCGGGGGGCAGTGCATCTGTGCAGTCTCAAGTTGGACAATTGTAGTAATATTCTGACACCATGGCTTTTTAGGGATATGGCTGCTATTGTTTATAATATCCTCAATGGAAAGTCCTAACCACCACATAACACTGAAATGTCAAAACTGAACACAAAACACCAAAATAACTGACCCACAGGTCAGGAACACTCTTCAGGTGGTAGGCGTGAATGTGTCAGAGACTACTACAGTATATGCAGAATACGTCACTAGCCGAACTACAGAGGCTTCACTCCAAGGTGCATACAACTAGTTATCCTCAAAAAGGATGGTCAGGTTACAGTTGGCTAAAAAGTACATAAAAAGCCTGCAGAGGTCTGGAAAAAGGTCTTGTGCATAGAGAAGATGAATATTATCATGTACCAGAGTGATTGCAGATGGAAAGTTTGGAGAAAAAAAGGATCTGCCCAAGATTTACAGCATACCTCCTCATCTATGAAACATGGTGGAGGCGCTGTTATGGTTTGGGCATGTATAGCTGCCACTTGAACTGGCTTAACTTAATTGATGATGTAACTGCTGACAGAAGTCCAAGCAAATGGCTTCAAACCCATTGGAAGGTGCTTCATTATACAGTTAGACAAGAACCCACAACATACTGCCATAGCAACTAGGGAGTTTCTGCCATAGCAACTAGGGAGTTTTTCAGCGCCAAAAAGTGGAAAGGTCTTGACTGGCCAAGTCAATCTTCAGATTTAAATCCAAATTGAACATGCATTTAAGTTCCTGATAAGATTTTAGGCAAAAATACCTAAAAACAAACAACAACTGAAGATGGCTGCACTACAGGCCTGGCAGAGCATCACCAAAGAAGATACCCAGCGTTTAATTTGGACATTATATGAATCGGTCCCGTTACTTTTGGGTTCCCTGAAATAGGGGGACTATGCATAAAAGGGTTGTAATTTCTGAATGGTGAAACCAATATGTACACAAATACCATCAAATAAACACTGAGAATCTTTACTTTAAACTCACAGTAATTGTTTGATTTCAGATCCAAACTTTTGGAGTGTAGAGCCAAAAGAAGAACAAATGCTTCACTGTCCCATTACTTACGCAGGGCACTGTACTTCTACTGGTATGCCATCAAGACTGGCTTGAATGGCTTTGTCAGTGAGAGAAGTATTTTGAATCCTTCTCATTATCATACTAGTTATGCTTGTACTCTATATGCTGCCTGCCAAGAGCAATTTGAGCTATAATTTCCTGATGCATTCTCAGCTCAGACAGCTGCTGTCCTGTTGATTTATTTAGTTTTGCATTCTACAGGATTCTCCCAACGGAGACACTCAGCCAATCTGAGGCAACGTGGACTAATAACTGCAAAGTAGGATCCATCAACTCTATGCTTGTTGTGATCAACATATAGCAACATGTTTACCCATTCCATGATTACACTGTACCTTACTTTTGAATTGGATTGTCACAAATGATCACACAAGATCTCAGGACTGGCTAATTTTGGAGGTTCCCTTATGCTTCCACAGTTTCTGGGAGAACTGCTTTTAGCATTCATGCCCCAAGTGTTTGGTTATTTGGTTAGTTGAGTGTCCATGAATTCAATTGACATGATGACTAAGGGCTATTTTTTCCAACAGAAGGTAGGTTGCTAGCTAGAAGCATGGTGGCATCTCCCCTCTGTTTTATAGCATGTTTGAAATTTCATGCCACAAATCATCTCAAAGTATTTGGGATGATTTGCGCATGAAATTTCACACAAGCTATCTTAGGGTCCGTGATAGAGGACGCAGATTCGAGACTTGAGCTCGGAGTGTGACACACAGTGTAGCTAACCGAACGCTTTGTGAAAGGGTAAGGCTGCTTCTGAAGCAGCAGTTTTTACTCTGTCTGAAGGGTTGCGCTAGGAATGATCAATGCATCAATAACATTTTGTGTCTGAAAAGGATATTAGTTGCACTCCTTTTGTTTCACCTATCACAGATTGTGTGTTATGGTTGTATGTGGGAAATGTTTTTTTCCATTTGTTTTTCCTGAAATTTCACATCAATTTCAGTGTTTTCAATGGTAGTGGATGCACCTGTAATGTGTAATGTGGTTTATGAGGAAGTTGTGTGTGATGGAGTGAGGAAAGATTTATGACAAAGGACAGTTAAGACACAAGCTTCCTTCATAAGAAACAGCAGCTTCCTCTGGGAAATTTTCCAATACAGTGAGCCATGCCGGATCACACTTCCTCTTGGAACATTTATTTCTATTTTTGACATTTTTATATAATCAAAACAATGATATCATAACAGCCAGTTAAGCCAAAAGCTATTTTTGCTTTATAAGAGACAGTTGTATTTTGTAGCAACTGCAATTTAAATTGATGAATAGGTCCTTGAAACCATCAGCATATTTGTAACACTATTGACCTTATTCACGATACAAAACTTTGGCCGAAAGAGTTCAGCAACAAGAATTAGATAATGTCACAAAAGCAGCTGTATTACTTACTGTATAAGTGTTTTAGGATAGTCTTGTTGTAAACAATAAACATTATCGACCCCCTCCAGTCCAACATGTTATGATGAAAATATACATTAACAACACAGGGTTATGTCCTTGGTCCATTTTCTCACAGTGTCAGACCGCAGATGGTGTCAAGCCACAAACATCTGTGGGAAGCTAACTCTGAAGCCAAAGATGATGGAGACCATTTGGAGACCGTAGCCCCTGGACAGAGAAGTGAAGGGGCTTCTCTAGGCCAAGCGAAACCTACCGTTTGCTCTTGGGTCTCCCTGTTTTGTTTTTAAGTTACTTTAAAACATGGAAATCCTGTCCAATTAGCTTTATTTAATATGTGAAAATGTTTTATCCTGGGCTCAAATACTAACAATGGCAGTTACTATACATTGACAACATTTATTTATAGTCTTTATTCACACTGTTTCTGTACACTTCAGAAAACCCATACATAAAAAAAATGAATATACTGTCTTGATTAATAGTCAATAATGTTTTCCTGTAATTAATGCTATCGGAATTGGACTGGCACTAGTTCAGTCTCCCATCTCATTCGATTCAATAACATTCTAATTTTGTTTTTCTAATTCATTCTAATTCTAATTCAATCCCGCTGCTCTGCACAATTCTCCCACTCTGACAATATATTCCATCCTCCCCCAACTTCGTTTTATAGAAATGGCCTGGGCTGTCCCTAATAAGGTTTCCTGTGTCTGGCTTATTTCCCACAGACGTATAGATCCTGGGCTATCGCTGCACATCCACTGGACTGGACAGGAGACTAGAATCCCAGCCCTATTCCCTGTCTAGAAGCAAACGCCTCAGGCAGTCATTGTAATTCCCTTTAGCACAGGGGACGTCCATCCCATCCCACAGCTTTTTGGCGATTTTATAGCTTCCAGTGTTAAGCTGAACTTTCTGGCTCTCCCCAAGGCCTGAAGTGCATCCCAGTAGGTGAGGTGGCTTCCTCTGCTTAGATGGACATTCACCTTCTCCTGTCCACTCATTTCATAATCAGGGTAGATAAGGGAAAGGAGATGTTAATAAGGAGCTGAAGATTATTACACTCCTTGGCTGCCGTTCGATTCTTGGAGTGAAGCTGACTACCAAACTTCACCCGCAAATTTCAGTCGGGGGGAATCCACAAAAAGCCTGGATGAAGAAACGGCCCAATCGTGAAGTACACACTGACAGAGTGTCTGTCAACCCCTGTCCTGCCCTCTATTTCTGTCTCTCCAGTCTGCTCTTTTATCTTGATTACGATCATTAAAATATGCAACAGTGGGGGCATTTATAGTGTACATGTCTATCTATGTTAAAGGTACACTATGGAAGTTTAGTTGCACTGTATTGTAATTAATCATGTGCCTGTTAGTTAAAAATGATTCCTTTCTAAATGAATGCCTAATCAGAAATAACTGTGAATATTGAAATATTTCTGGACAACTATTTACTGTTAATATCATTTATTTATTTTATTTTATTATTTGTGTCATAAGTTACTATAGTTTTCAATTTATTTCTTGGGATGTGGATAGGCTGTTCTGTCTATATCTTTGTGGAAAACCAATAAAAAATGAAGTTACAAATAAAAAAAAAAGATTCCTTTCGCTGTGCTGGGGAGAGAGCTGCCTTGTTTTATCACCCAACTAGGGCACTGTTGTTGTAAAGGGTGTGTGGATGTGTGCACGTTTTCATATCCACTGTATCTGTCGTTAAAGGGATGGTTCAGCCTATTTTCATGTTTAGGTGAAATGTCATCTGACCGTGAGTTGTCCTCAAAGGCCAGTAGTGAAGGTTCTCTGGTAATGCGGCCTCTTAAGTTGGACAGGACAGGCTAACGGTTAGCAGCGCCCTCTCCAATAGACTAGATTCCAAGGTTCTGAACATTAGCATCATCTGAATTCAATCTCGTCATATTCGTCTGATTTTTTTTTTAATGTATCCTGCGTCCTTTCAACATCACTCAAACGAGACTCAAAGGTGTTTATCGTAATCTGCAGCATGCTGATGGAGGAGTGTGTCTCCCTTCGGAAAGATTCAATGAGATTGATGGACAGCCACTTCTACAGTAGATCATTTGCAATGAAATAAAAGTGGGAAAAAAGGGTTGTTAAGAAAGGCAGTTCAAAATGTAAATAAAGTGTCCCCTGTGTCCTCTGTGTCCCCTGTGTCCTCTGTGTCCCCTGTGTCCCCTGTGTCCCCTGTGTCCTCTGTGTCCTCTGTGTCCCCTGTGTCCCCTGTGTCCCCTGTGTCCTCTGTGTCCCCTGTGTCCTCTGTGTCCTCTGTGTCCCCTGTGTCCCCTGTGTCCTCTGTGTCCCCTGTGTCCCCTGTGTCCTCTGTGTCCCCTGTGTCCCCTGTGTCCCCTGTGTCCTCTGTGTCCCCTGTGTCCCCTGTGTCCTCTGTGTCCCCTGTGTCCTCTGTGTCCTCTGTGTCCCCTGTGTCCCCTGTGTCCCCTGGCGGTGGCGATTTGTCAACAGAGATCTTCCTCATATGTGACAGGATCTGCACATGATTACTCGCTACAAAAAACAACAACATTCCAAACAGAAATCTACAAGGCAGCAAGAGGTTAACCAGAACCCCACCAACACTAATGGGGATAGCGCTGTGTTCAAAACTGACACAGACAGATTAATCTCACCACGTGCAGGAAGTTTCCATGGGCCTTCCCTGCACACCACTGGGACTGCTATTTCCGGTTGATACCCCCCCCCCTCCCCCCTGTCCGTCCACCAGTTGTTGTGAGTCTATGGAGGGGGAGATAGATATTACACAGGTCACTCCTTAGTCCCTGTGCACTATAGGATAATGTCAATGTTTCTCTCACACTTGGGGCAGATGTTGCGCAAAGCCCCAGCAATCTCTGGGTGCCCTGTCAAGCACATGACCTCAAGATGGCTAGCCATTTCCTGCTGGAGATGTGGCGGCGTGGTGGGGGGGTGGGGGGGGGGTCGTCTCCAGAGTTACTCTCAGCCTCTCCTCATCCTTCCTGAACTATCCCTTGTAACTCCTTCAGGACGTGAAGCAATATTTTCTTCACTCACCACTCCCTTCATTGCACATGAACACTTTCACAACCAGTGTGTGGCCTTTTCACCTCTGTGTTGAAGTGTATTTCATTTTCCCTTCAATGCCTCCCATGTAGCCCTTTGTAGTCATCGGATCATGTTTCTTTAACTTCTACTGAAATCTTTCACCATATGGAATCGTAATGCTGTTCCATTATCCATTATCTCTCTTTGCAAAGTGAACATTTCTGCACATCTTACACTGTAAGCATTGTATACAAACACGTTTTTGTATGTATCATGCCCTTTTTGCCATGTTATGAACTGGTTGGTAGAATGAAGAAAGTAAAATGTGTTCTTGTGGCATTTCACATACATTTACATTTTGGTTTGACAGATGTCCTCAATGAAAGGAGTGCACAATGTTTTAAGCAGGCTTACAAGTGTTATCAGTTTTGAGTTTTGAGTTTTGTGTGAAGAGTTTTGGAAGTTTAGCACACACATTTGATATTCGCATCAAAGCGGTCAGAAAATACTGTAATGTGAAAGTAATGTGATTTGTAAATTGCAAAGTTGAACTGTTTAATTTCCATGCAGTTGGAACTGGGGGTAATATGACATATGCATATCGCGTATTAATGGGCCAGTTAACATCCTATAACTCTATCAAGATCATAAACGTAAAATGTGTAAAAGAACAAGACTGTGAATGTCAAGATCAGGATTGAGAGGCCAGAGTGTATCTGTGGGCCCCGCCACTGCTCTTATATGATGTTTGGCAGGCATTCCGCGGACAGACAGGAAATGGGGTGCTCTCACATCCCACCTTTTCCCAGAGCTTAGGCCCGAGCCGAGGCAGAACAATGACAGGAAATAGGGTTCCTAGAGGTGGGCCCTTCTTTAGAGGGAACACCTAACTGAAAGAGACTGCCACTCAAAACACTGAACATTGGACCAGATGGACGCTTCCTGAAATGGAAGATCTGTATACATTTCCCCTCATCTAATAAAGCCCTGAAATGTCACGAGGATATTAGTCATACCATGGCTTGTCTACTTGATGATGCCCAGTTCAAAGTTGTTATAACAAAAGTTGTTATAATGCATTTTCACTGAAGCCCTAAACACCCACTCACAAAACAAAACACCGTAAAAAAAAATCTCTTTATTTGTCAGTTTACAGAGGGTAACAGAAATAAAAAATTGTGCATACCCCCCCCAAGACACACACAGTCTACCCTCACATATACAAAGAGGTCAGAGTGCAAGCTGTAATGCAGTGCCCCTGGAGCAATGGGGTGTTAAGTGCCTTACTCAAGGCCTGATTTCACTGGTTAGCCCTGGGGTTTCAAACTGGCAACCTACCAGTATCTGGCAACCTACCAGTATCTGGCCCACCTCTCATATTTGAGGCCACCGCCGGGTCAGGTCAGGTTTGTTTTACTGTCAGCATATTGCACCAGGAAATAGATTGAAATGTGTACTGGAAAGATTACCCTGCCCTTATAGTAGATTTGTTGCTCTGAATAGGATTATTGTCTTTTGTTTCATCCTGAGTTTAGTCAAGCATCCATTCAACTGAGCCTGCCGTGAGCAGCGTTGATGTCATCGCATGCAGTAATGGGACGTTATTAAGAACGTATTGCTCCATGAATCCTTGCGGCACGATGACAACCACAACGTCACACTTCCTGCAGTGCCACACAATTGCAGGTCACCGTGGTAACCGTGGTCCGGTGTTTGAACCATCACGTGTGGCTCATCAAGGGCTCTCCCTATGACCAAGAACACAACGCGTCCCTGACATGGCTACATCATTGGGCTGGCTGGGACAGTCGTTGAGAAAAGCAGTAGATTCTGCTTTATGCTTCATCATTTGTCACAAATGTTGACCTATTTTTAATCTTCATATGTGGTCTGGGGAGAAAATGTCATCAACAAATCACTCAATAAGTTGAATTGAGCCCATCTTAATGCAAGGATAATAGTTGTGTAATTTTGGAATTAATATCTTTGTTTTTGTAGGGTCTCTTACTTCATATTCATCTTTGTAATGTATGAGCTGCTCATAACACATACTACTCTATAACCTCTACTCTATAACCTCTACTCTATAACCTCTAGTCTATAACACATACTACTCTATAACCTCTACTCTATAACCTCTACTCTATAACCTCTACTCTATAACACATACTACTCTATAACCTCTACTCTATAACCTCTACTCTATAACCTCTAGTCTATAACACATACTACTCTATAACCTCTACTCTATAACCTCTACTCTATAACCTCTACTCTATAACACATACTACTCTATAACCTCTACTCTATAACCTCTACTCTATAACCTCTACTCTATAACCTCTACTCTATAACCTCGGCCGACTTCATTGCGGTACATTATCTTGAGCAGGGTAAAAGTCTACATTATATCATGTAGCTGTCAATTTGTGAATCATGTAGCTGTCAATTTGTGAATTAATTTGTGAATTAAATCTATTTATATGTCTGGTGGGTTTAATTAACGATCAGTCCTTGCATCCATAGGGTCAGTCCTTGCATCCATAGGGTCAGTCCTTGCATCCATAGGGTCAGTCCTTGCATCCTTAGGGTCAGTCCTTGCATCCTTAGGGTCAGTCCTTGCATCCATAGGGTCAGTCCTTGCATCCATAGGGTCAGTCCTTGCATCCATAGGGTCAGTCCTTGCATCCATAGGGTCAGTCCTTGCATCCATAGCTCTGTTCAATTAACAACTATCCAGCCCTATCTCTCTGCAGACCGCTTTGTTATTGTTTGAATCTCAGATTGCCCCTTTAAAGTTCATATTCAGCTTTTAAAAATCAAGTTGTATGTATGGTGCACTTTTTTATGATAACCCCCAATGTATCCACCACACCATCTTAGTCCCTGTCTGGTGGGTTTAATTAACACATGAGGAGGAAAAGGTAAATTATGGAATAAGGTTATGACAAAAAAATATCCAGTGTTCTAAAAATACCCAAAATGTTTCAGTGCCTCACTTAATGTTCAACCCCTTGTCTAGATGTGTATGCATTAAAATTGCATGAGGGTTGAGTTGGAATGTCTGGACTATTTCTGAAAATGTAGAAACACTCAAAATCTACAAAGGGATCTATTTTCGCCACAAAGAAACAATTCACTAGGGTCTGGAAGACCATTTGTGTCATCCCGCTGAGTGGAGAAAAACCCACAAGCCATTGACCGTTGTAAATATACAGTGGGACCGGTGTATAATTGCCTCTGCATTGTGTTTTTTTGGCTGGGTTGCAACAAAACTCTCTCTCTCCCCGAACAATGGGTAGTCTGGTAGATATTCAGGGAACAGCTAGTCTGGTAGATATTCAGGGAACAGCTAGTCTGGTAGACGTTCAGGGAACAGCTAGTCTGGTAGATGTTCAGGGAACAGCTAGTCTGGTAGACGTTCAGGGAACAGCTAGTCTGGTAGACGTTCAGGGAACAGCTAGTCTGGTAGATGTTCAGGGAACAGCTAGTCTGGTAGACGTTCAGGGAACAGCTAGTCTGGTAGACGTTCAGGGAACAGCTAGTCTGGTAGACGTTCAGGGAACAGCTAGTCTGGTAGACGTTCAGGGAACAGCTAGTCTGGTAGATGTTCAGGGAACAGCTAGTCTGGTAGATGTTCAGGGAACAGCTAGTCTGGTAGATATTCACTTCTAAGTTCGCTTTGAAAACAGATACCGAGAAATGACCTGTTTCTCCACTCCCGTCTTCTGAATTAAAAACCACAAAGAGGAGGCTAGGCTACATCCACCTAAATCAATGACGTTGATGAACCCTATCATCTCAGATAATTTAGATTTATTTTTTTCAAAAAGCCTAACAATGTCATCTTATGACTCATCTAAAACTGGTTGCTAGGCAAATTTTGGCCTTGAACTTCCAGTACAGTTGCCAAGGAACGCATAGACAGTTGTTCGTTCTATTTTCAGTAAGGTTCTTATATAAACAAATAAAAGTGTTTTAACCAATGGGATGTTTTGGAGTTGAACAATTGATGCAATAGGTAGCATAATTATCAGGGGTGATTATTGGGAGGAACCCTTCGACTCCACCTACAGTATCTGTTAACTTTTTGCATGGTCATGTTCAATGCGGGATATCAATCTGACATGTACTTCGTCCTTGCTGTGTGTATATGAATGGGTATCATCCCGAGTAAGCAGGGGTCATCCAGAGTAAGCAGGAAACGGGGCTCGGTCGTGGACACATGAAGAAGTTGCATTGTGATGGTTCGGTTGTGTTGGGGGTTGATAAGCCTTGGGCTCCTTGCCATATTGTATATTTGTATGTCGTGGTTGTTTTACTCCAGACAGGGAGTTATACAAAGTGGAGCCATCCAATTACGCAAAGCTTAAATGTATTACCATTGTCATGAAATAAATGGTTAAACTGACCTGAGAGTCCTGACTGAACCAGTATGCATGCGCTGTTCTCAACATGAACATATTTTCTTTAAATGCCTGTCTCTGAGCAACAGCAAGGCACCATGGCGCTTAGATCAGCCATTGGGTTTGGGTTGTTAAAATAGAACTCAAAGTGGGCTTGAAAATGTGGGCAGCATGACCAGTCTTTCTTTTATCCAACCATTTGTTTCAAGCAAATTCCATCCCCACTTACATTGACTGCTGCTTGAAGTGGCGTCAGAGGCCAGGTTAGTTAGTCACTGTTGTGGTGACTCACTCTCCCACTATAATGCAGTACATTCCCCACTTGAATAAGAAGCACTCTAGTAGAACTCTAATAACATTACTTTCCAAAATTCATATAAAAAATGAGATCATCCATGATACAGATTATACATGATATATCACGCATGATATAACTATTCTGTGATTGTTTGTGCTTTGTGGATTTCTCTGTTGTTTATTTTTGTTTTGTTTTTGTTCAGTTGGTTTGGTTTAGTTTGTCTTGGTTGTTTTTTCTCATAACACACAAAACCTAATTGTTTACACATAATAATCTGCGGTGGTGGGTCTGGGTGTGGGAGCTGAACCACGCAGCAACCCAGACCCACCACTGTCGGAGACAACACACTTCACCATTTACATGTCTTGTATGTCTTTGTACGTTGTGTTTGTATGTTGTGTTTAAAAAAAAAAATATATATATTTTTTATATATATATATTAAATATATATATATATATATATATATATATATATATATACACAAAAATAAATAACTACTGTGTAGAAACCTGGTTATCATTACCCTTGCTAGTAAGGGTTGATGTTATCATTGTATGAGTGATTACTTTACTTTAGTTATATACAGTATAACAATTACATTAGCCATTATTCATTGACTGTTTCTAAACAACCCACCATACCATGCGCCACCAGCGGTCAATTATCACAATTTGATATAGTAGCTTGAAACAAATACATCTCAGAAGCGCAACAGTGTTTGCATTCAATGTCACATACAATATTTGAGGCAGATTTGTTTGAATTTCAAGAATGTCCCTAAAATAGGGTACAAACAGGACAGCCTGTCAACAAACCAACAACACAGACTGATGTCAGAGCTACTTTAAGTAGGCAGAAACCTTGAAATATCACATCGTTCTCACATCCAGGAAGATCCATCAAGGTCAAAACCTTTGAAGATTAGCTAAGAAACATCCCCCCACCCCAAGCTACGTTTGTCTTTATCCTCCTGAATTATCTACAGTATGTCATCATTAAAAATGTGCTACACAACGGCATGCAGTGCTGAGAGCCATGTTCCTGGTGGGGAAGATAAATTCAGCACACCCCCATCTGACCTTTGGAGGAGAGGGAATATTCTGTGGGAGAGTTAAAAAGTGAACTGAGTTGGACAGTTCATTGTTCAAGCGACAGTGTTATTATCCTCCAATGTAAAGACAGCTGCTCTCTCAATTTGTGCCATAATTCCCATTAATTAGATTTTAATCTCTTTAATTAGTTTAACTTCCGAGCTAAGGGCAAAGGAGAAAGAGAACATTTGTAAATAATCCCTCTTGTGTTTACGGAGGGTTCTAATGTAAAAACATGCAGGAGATTGACTATTAAACATATTTGTTTTTGTTGGAGCGTCACTGGGAAAATACCTTACTTGTGGAATAAATGTAAACTGGTTCATTGTTGGTTCATTAACACAGAACATAAAACCAGCCTTACTCACATAATATAATTCATTTGAATTGTTGATTTTCATGGTTAGGTCATGTTTAAACTACTTTTTAACACTAGAAGCCCCGAACCCTCATTACTGACCAAAGAGTGAGGTCCGGAAGTAGTTTTATTATTATAAGTGTCACGCGCGCCCATTGACCTCCGTTTGGGACGACTAGTGTTAAAAGTATTGCCATTATTACTTAAAAAGAAATAAATATTATTGAAATCCCTGGTTTCAGGATGCTATTTCAGGGTGTAAACAAATAAACGGCTATCAAGATCTTGCTTACATCATCACATTGGAAAACAATCATAGGCAGTTGAAGAAATGTATTATTTTCCTTTGCCATTTTCCCATGTCGTCTTCTTTGCACACAACATTGTTGACCTATATGGGACTCGATAAGGTGGGGCCACTAAAGTAGCCTAATGACCACAAGAAGAAAGCCGGTGATTTCTAGCCGGTGATTTTTCACAATAGCAGGAAGGCTGCCCACTGCTCACAGCCCTCCTCCTCGAGAGCGACCTGGGCAGATATTTCCTCCTTTGATAGTCATTCCTCAAGCATGAAGTGGCAATTGTTGATGGTCAACTGACACTTGGCTCCGCAAACAAGTATACTCCAGACTCATTCCCGCAAATTGTGTTATTTCACATTCCAAGGGGTTTGGATGATGACAGATTTCACTTAAAGGTGCAATCTGTAAATCAAACAACTACAAAGAGGGCTCCCAGACACTTGGGGGGGAGGGGTGTAACCACTCTCAATTTCATAGACAGAGCAATGGGACTAAAGTTTTAACCATGTTTTAAAGCTATACAGTGTTTGTTTACAATTGCATTGTTTACAAACAATGGAGTAAAACAAGCTTATATTTTGGGTTCTGATGGGGTACGACAGTTGATCTAAGCTCATGAGGCATTTATAAGTTATATTATTCAAGAATCAATGGCTATATATCATTAAGTTAAAAGTTGAAAATTGATGTACCAATTACAGATTGCCCCATTAAGCAAAACAAAACAGAACTTGGAAAATAAACAATGCTATATGACCAATCAGGGGATATTCTACTTTGCACTTGCTCTTGACAAGACCAATCATGATTACATTTCAGCTCCACCAACCTCTAAAAAGTAGTATGCCAACCCAGAAACAGACCACAGGCATTTAGTAGGGGTGTGACGGTTCACAAGTATAAATAGTATCATTCGGTACAGGCCCTTGATTGGTGTAAAGTGAGCAGCCGCAACCTGTGTTTGATTTCCCCACACCTCTACGCTAGTTCTCCTTTTTATCAATGAGCTTGACATTCTACTTGGCTCGTTTTACAGTGTTACGGTAACTTATTTATACGACGTGATTAATTGTACAGCACACCGAAAAGGATGCTGTCTTTGTGCCTGCCATTTCATGTGACAGACACAGCTTCCGATTGACTGAAAACTACTTTTACCAGCTTTGTTGGAACATCCGCTTCATTTCCTACTGTGACCTAGACTAATTAGTCATTTTTGTATCACAACAACAGAGAATTTGGCGGATAGATAAAGACTATATTGTGTCTGCTGCTATTGTCAGTGAAGCCGGACTCCTTGTTTGTGTCTTGGCACATGGGTCCTTTCCTCTCCTTTAAAAAGGTTTGGCTACATAACCTGAACATGAGCCAAACCATGAACCTGTTGTCTGTCTGGGTTAGTAGGAAGTGGAAATCACATTTTCTTCAAAAGAAATAGCAGTGCCCTCGACAAACTATTTGCACGTCTGGAATGTATACCTTTGGCCAGGGACCCTCGACGGTAAAGCAGGTGCCTGTGAGCACTGGAGACGACACAGGGAGAAGGACTCATGTTGACATTTGATTCACTGACAGACGCAAAAGGGGCTTATTCAGATATTCTGATAGATGCCAGACACAGAGGTGCAGACATACAAAAATCCTGACGCAAGAAATGGAACAAGACCCTTGGGTGTCAGGCTCCTCTGACCAACTCTTGATTTTGACTGCTGTGCCAGTAAGCAAGTGGGACCTCATTTCCCCTCTTTTCTTGGTGGGCACCAAGAAGAGGGCAGTTGTATGTTCTATGTGCCAACCACCCCTGCTTTTCTACATGGAGCATCAATAATACTTTCTCTGTGAAAATGGTCTAGTTAATAGCAACACTATCAACACTTGCTGTTTTGGTTTAGGATTATCTTCAACTGTCAATAAACTTAAATTCATATCTATCTCAAATTTACCGGTTTTCTATGGAAACCTGTGTTAAAACGTTACATTTAAATACATCTTACATTCAGTGTAAACATCAATGATCCTTTCCTGTCAGAGGACGAACAAAAAACTTCTCAGAATTGGAGATTATATTAATCCCCAGAGAGATAATCTCTTGGTGATGTCAATTGCACTTGACCCAATGATCTCTTCCGTATCGCCATGGACAGTTTTAGCTGGGAGCAATTCCAAGACCAACATATTCAATTCAAGGACATGCAGTATCTAGTACACTGGGTTTTATGGAGACTGGCCTGTTGCCCTCCACACACACACACACACACACACACACACACACACACACACACACACACACACACACACACACACACACACACACACACACACAGCTCTGATTACACACACTCATGAGCTATGTCCTGAGTTTATCCTTCTGTTCTTACTTTCCGTTAACAGGCTGCCATTATGACACACCTGTCTTTGCGCTGTAGGTGCGAAAGGCACACAGTCGTCAAGAGCCTCTCAGGCTGACGCACATTGGCACCGCACCGGAACCCTTCTACGTTGGATGTGGACAGGAGGCTGGCACGGTTACGGAGTTTGATGAAGAACTTTGTTAGGCATGAATTATGTTTGTCGGACTGCACACTGGCCTGGGACGCAGTGACAGAAGTATTTGGGCCGCCCTGATTCTTGAGCTTCCAGGTTATCCTCCGCAGATATTCCATTAGCATTCTCATTCCTTTTTTTAAGAGGACGAGCTCCACCGCCTGTTGTTTCGTATGCATGAGTGCCAAAGCAATTAGAAAGGAATGGCTGTTGATTACTCAGTAAACAGCAGAGCCAGGCCCACACCTCAGAGAATGCAAACACAAAGACCATGTTCTTGTTTGCGTTCTGTATTCGTGGGACTGGTTGGACCCCTCGAGATCAAGAAGGCATTCAGTCCTGATCTTGTCGTTACAACAGCGCGTCCTCTCTTATACTTGTGGATGAGTTGGTCCCTGGCTCAGGGAATTGGGCTGATGAGTGCAGACTCTGCTTAAGCCATCAATGCCCTTTCTGAGATCATTAACCACCATGGTGATACACGTACACTTAAGCACACATGCATGCACATTGACATGACATTATGTTGTTGCATTTTCCAGGGTTACCACAGTGTGATAACTTAATGACCCTGTTCTCAGGTATAACTGAGTCCACCCAATTATCAGCACCACCACTGAATCAAATACAAATAATTCAAACCTTGTTAATTCTCTAAAACTGCATGTCACTGACATATATGGTAGGCTTTCATAGGTCATAGGCATTCATAGGTCATTCTATAGTTGACCTGCTGTAGGGGTGCTATACTGTGAACAGTGACCAGCATGTTTATTCAGACAACATCCAGGGAAAGGCTTCTTTAGAATGACTAATTCTGCATTGCAACACCTTTTTGGATTGCTTATTGTAAGCCATTAGACCGCTGGGTATTTCTCAAGGCATGGAAAGACCGATCTGACCCCTTCTCACAGCTGGTACCCCTACACAGGGTCAGATCTGACCCCACAGCTGGTACCCTACACAGGGACAGATCTGACCCCCTCTCACAGCTGGTACCCCTACACAGGGACAGATCTGACCCCCTCTCACAGCTGGTACCCCTACACAGGGACAGATCTGACCCCCTCTCACAGCTGGTACCCCTACACAGGGTCAGATCTGTCCCCACAGCTGGTACCCTACACAGGAAAACTGATCAACGCTCTCAAATATCAACACCTGTCCCTATTGTGTTTCCGGGGATGCCCTTGGTGGAAAGCAACAAATGAGAGGGGGTCGGCTTTCCCAGAACACCGAGGTCAACCAGCTAGTAAGAGCATGAACTCCAGAGAGTGTCCCCCCAGATTCAGCCCCATCTTGGGCCATCAACGTCCCAGTAACCCTAACCCCAGGATATAAATAGTGTCAGATACAGTTGAGCTGGGGTTTGTTGTGGTGTTAATCCCACTGCTATTTTCTCTCTAGTGATACTCCAGAGGCTGACTGTGTAGATACCCAAACAAACACTAGTGTTTCCAAGACTCAACTTGGACGTTGCAGTGGAACAATTCAATAAGTGTCTGTGTTACTATGTCTAATGAAGATGATTTTAAAATCTGACCAAGAAGGTAATAAACCAATCCCAAACTCAATCCTCTTACATAATGACTAGCTCAGCATTACAAAAGTGCAAACATTGGTCAACAATCCTCGCAGTTCATTTGGACACAAGTAGAGCCTGTTTGTTTTGGTAAAAGAATTACTTTACATTGCAGATGGCAATTTCCAAGATTCCGGCAAATAAACAAGCACTCTCCAGAAAAGCTGGCTTCCCGCCTAAGGATACAATGCAGCTATCAGCATGAGGCTTGGTAATTGTTTTTATTGAGCAAAGACCCTCCTTTTACCCCATTTCCTCTGCTATAATAGAGGGGGTGATTAGATAGGAAAAGCACACAAGTTGGCGCCTTCTCATCCTGTGTTGCTTTGCAGCTCACAAGAGAATATTGCAGGCCAGGACCTAAGGAGATGCTGCATGAAACCAAACATGTCTGCCTTCAACTGTATCCATGCTATTAAGGGATTTTAGTTGAGTTTATATTTAACATTTTAAGCACAAAGATTATGATACTTTTAAACTTTTTGGTTCTTGTGTCCTCCTGCATTTCAGAATGTAAAAATGATTGATGGCACTTCCAGGACACATTTTGCCACTCTTCAGTAGATGATGTCATTATGAGGTTCAACAGGGGCGGAGCAGTGTCTGTTATCCTCTGTTAAGTGGTCGCTAGACTATAAACACAGGGTTTTCCTGGCACCGTGCAAATTATGTTTCCAGATTGTTAATGGAGAGCCTCTCCAATTGGGTTTCTCATGAGGTCATGTGTTTGCTTTGGGCAGTCGCCACTAGGTTAATGTCTGTCATGCGAAAATGCATACCCACGGCAAGATCAGTCCATCATTAACTGCAAATTCAAACGCTGTGCACAAAAATGTTGTCGATGCTGCAACCGTTTTCACAGATCAATTTTGATAAGCTCTGCTCTGTCCAAGTAATACTAATTTTTTTATTTCAATTTCAGTCTCTGAGGAAACAAAATGTGAGGTATTTTTGGTAGGTGTTTTTGCCTTAAGTTCCCTCTTCAGTAAAATAAATGCATGTTCAATTCAATGTAAATCTGGAGATTGACTTGGCAGACAAGATGTTTCTGTACACTTCAGAATTCATTCTGCTGTTGCCATCAGCAGTTACATCATCAATGAAGACAAGTGAGCCAGTTCCAGTAGCAGCCATACATGGCCAAGCCATAACACCCCCTCCACCATATTTCACAGATGAGGTGGTATGGCAGGGATTTTGGGAAATTCCTTTTTTTCTCCACACTTTACTCTTGCCATCACTCTGGTGCATGTTAATCTTTGTAAGCATTCTTCGGTCATCCACTGTAAAAGTCTTCCTTGGCCTACCAGGTTATTTGCGATTGCTGAGTTCACCATAATGGCTTTCTTGCAGTAACAACTCTTTTGTCTTCATGTTGACAGACACCAATAGTAGACTCCAAAGGAAAGTGTAAAAGCTAGAATCAATACTATTGACATTGAGAGCTCTCTTATGCCTGCACAAATGATGTGACGGAACACACCAGACTAACCAGAAGCGCCTGTCAAACCAATTGTCCCATTACTTTTGCGTAAATAGTAAATGGTGAATTAATATTTTTTAAATGGTGAAAAAATATATTGAATTAAAGCTGAGAATCTCTACTTTAGCCTCATAGTAATTGTTTGATTTTAAATTCAAACTGTTGGAGTATAGAGCTAAAAGAAAACAAAATGGTTCCTCTTTCCAATATTTATAGAAGGGCACTGTATATCCGAAACAGTGAATTGCACACTGACTAAGTTTACTGATGACGCAGGTATCAGTTTATTGCTTAATTTCTGTTAAAAGTAAGCTAATAACAATCCATCCCATACTATTTCACAATACCCTGTTCTGGACACACACACATACACACACACAGACTCACACACACACCTCTGCAACACTATTTTTGCATGACAATGCACACGTCTATCTTATGATGGGTTGATAAGTGTCGACATTGAGCACCACCCCCAGCATCTAGTATTATAGGTGTGGGTTCCCCAGCATCTAGTATTATAGGTGTGGGTTCCCCAGCATCTAGTATTATAGGTTTGGGTTCCCCAGCATCTAGTATTATAGGTGTGGGTTCCCCAGCATCTAGTATTATAGGTTTGGGTTCCCCAGCATCTAGTATTATAGGTGTGGGTTCCCCAGCATCTAGTATTATAGGTGTGGGTTCCCCAGCATCTAGTATTATAGGTGTGGGTTCCCCAGTGATTACAGTGGAGAAAGTACAGTAATAATCAATAAGACACAGTGGGAAGAATGACTTGCTAGAATAACCTCATTCACTCATTCACTCATTCACTCATTCAACCTCATTCACTATTACGTTGGCAATGTGGCTGTATCATATGTGTCAATAATGGTCTGAGGCTTCTCTCTTTTCCTGTGGTCTCAAAAGACCCCAAACCCCAAATGTGTATTCTTGCACATATAAAGTTGACTTCCAAAGGTTGCGGTGATGCCTCTCCTTCTTGGCACTCTTCCACTCCTTTGGATGACTCTTTTTTTCTTTCCCGCACCCGGCTTTCAAGGCTCATTATGGAACTTGTGGGAGAAGCGGAGCGCTGATCCGTGAGGGGAGAACCATGGGGTCTCAAACACATTTCACACACATTCATGACAGGATGAAAACAGCAATGAAAAAAGCATGAGAAAAAAAAAGTTGAAAAAAGCAAAGGGAGTGCACTGGGAACAAGTTGGACTGGAGTGCATTTTGACGTTCGGGTGCATCCATTGTGGCTCAGCAGCTGTTTCACAGGATGGTGGCTGTTAATGATGATAGTATTAAAGATATATCTCCTCCTCCTGCACTGGGCCTCCATGATGTGTCTCTCAAGTCAAGTCTGCATTATACAGGGTTCGTGTCTCCCACATTGTGGGTCAGGACCCTCTGGTGGGTAGTGATATCTGCTGTTCTGGGTTGCATTTTAAGAGTAGGGTTGTTGCACGTGGCAGGATTATAATCGTCTAAAGGTTACCAGGAAAGGTCTCAGGAGGGTCTGGAAACAGACATGTTCTGGAACCACTGCTGTAAGTAGAGAAATCAAAAATATAACAGGTTATCATCTATATTTCTTCTACCAATTCTTATCCTACGTGTTATACAGTCTGTGGAGATTCACTAGAATGAATTTACGGTAAAAAAAAAACAACAACAAAAAAAAGCACAATTATCTTAGTGTGAAATGATATTGCAGGAGCTTTCGAGGTTAAGGCAAGGGGATTGTCCACACTGTGCCTGCAGTAGTATTTTCCCACTTTGAAGTTAAGCGCAGGTGACAGTGCCCTAAAGCAGGTTTGCCCCTCTATTACAAGCCATCAGTGTGGCAGCCCTGCTATTCAGGTCATTTAGGAGGGGGGCGAGTTGGCAGCAGTAGATAGAAACAGAGATCTGCTATCTCTGTCTGCTCAGATCTGCTCAGAATGTCTCTCTCAGGCCGTAGAGAATTCAAGATTCAAGATTCAAGATTCAAGATTCTTTATTTGTCACGTGCATACAAGTATACAGTGAAATGCAAAAGTGACAGTGCCACAGAGTAGTGCAACAATACGTTTTAAAATAGAATAAAATAAAATAAAATAGAAGTAATACAAAATATAAACAGTATGAACAGTATAAACAGTATCTCTGCTGGTGCCTGCCACTGTTATCTTTCTCTGCACAATAAATGTATTAACTATTTTTCCAATTAGTAAAGAAAACATTAAAAGCACTAGGGCTGTGCATAATGGACATGTTTCCCTATGAAAATCTTACAAAGGGTCATTTTAAGTTGCAGCTGTCTAGTTGAGCTGGTTGGGGGCAGTCAATCAAGAGTAACCCAGTTGTACAGGGGAGTTATAATTGGGTAAAGTGTGATATGGAAGGAACTGGTGGTGAAAATGTTTCCTGCATTCGTCAGTAATGTATCACAATCATTGCAACAAGTAAGACTTTTTATAAGACTAAGGGGGAACAGTAGGGGGAACAGTAGAGGGAACAGTAGGGGGAACAGTAGAGGGAACAGTAGGGGGAACAGTAGGGGGAACAGTAGAGGGAACAGTAGGGGGAACAGTAGGGGGAACAGGGGCTAAAAGCAGCTAGAGTACTAGAGAAAGGGAAGCAAACAATGAGCAATGGGGTACTGTAGAAAAAAGGTGGGTAAACGCTGGACACTGGAGAGCTTAAGGTCAAGTGGTCATTCAGCTTAAGGTCGAGTGATAGAATCAAGAATGACCGGCTGAGGTGAGGAGGCACGGGAGTAGACAACAGTATAATCAGTATAAAGATGTAATTTATAATTGTTCAAGGACAAACCAACATTATTTGTTTACATACATGGTAAACAGCAGTGGACCTAGAATCGAACCTTGCAGAACACCTTTATTAATATTGAGAAAACTAGACTGAACTCCACCATCACACCCCTGGCTAAGGGTAGGGTTAATCGCTGGAAAGAAAACTCCCCCTTTGGTTTGCATTGTATTTGTTACAGCAAACTGCATGTTGTATTACACTCAGCAATTATCTCTACCCCTGGATACTAGCGTGTCTAGCAACAAAACGCATTTACGAACCTAGTTGTCAAAGTATTTCAACAAGTTATTGTTGGTTATAAGAAAAGTCATACTTCACTACTTCCACATTTCTTGTTAATTTCGCTCCCTGTCGTTCTAGTCGAACAAAATGGAGTATAAAAAAGTTTGGATCGCCAGAATGTTTTATGTACAACATCTAAATACATGCATCACAATACTGACAGCTTTGCACTTTCATAAATGACATATTTATGTTCGCGGTTGCACGTGTGCCCCCATTTCTTCCATTGTATACTGATGAGGGTATCACTTGTGCCGGGAAGTTTCTCAAAACCAGGCAAATTCACAAAGAAGTGTCTGTTCCCTTCTACAAATGCCATTTAAATAAAAAAAATAGAGATTTGGTAAAAAGAAATCTTCGATGCGGGCGCACAGATTGGTCATCAATCTCAATTTTCATGGGCAATTTGCAGAAAGTTTCTGACGCAAACGGGTCACGATTGACGATAATTATGAACCATGCACTGTCCCATCGAGGACGACGCGACCGGCATGGAAACTACTGAAACACCTGTGTTATACACTTCACTACCCTATACTTCCATATCCTACACCTACGCACCAAAAAAGTTAGATTAACAACCTTCTGGTTGAGAGGATGACGCACGCTGGAGCTGTTGAAACCTCCGCATGGCCTTCAGGTACCATAAAACACTGTGAAATGTGGGCTGTTGGTAAAGTACTTCTCCTCTGTTTGTCAAGTGTTCTCTGTCTGTGAAATACCCTGTTCAAATGTAGCATCACTCCAAAGGTCATTGACTTTTCATTTCCATCCCTCTTAAAATGGTTGATATGGTTTGTTGATGGAGGGAACAAGATAGTGTATATACTTCTCTGTCTCGGGAGCTTTAGAAATATATCAAACTGCTGTTGATTAAATTCAAAGCTATTGTTAAAGACTTTTACATTAGAGTACCCTTTTAAAGGGTTTGTAAGTGGTTTATAATTAGTTAATAAATAATGTATAACTACTTTATGATTCAATTATAAACCATGTACAAACAGTTAAATTAGTTGAAATTGTTTCACTTGGTGCTTGCCAAATAGGGAGCTTGCAATCAGGAGCCAGTTATTAAAGCTTAAAACTACACATATAAATGCTTCGAAAACTAACTCTGATGTAAAATCATGCAACATTATTTGCAATGATTGCATAGTGGTTGCACAGTAGGAAAATTGTATTTGCAAGTTTTTACACCGGATTTGTGTAATTGTTGGTGTAATTTGTGGGCTCTTTCGGATCTGACCAGCATTTTCATTTATTCATTTTGTTTAATGCATTCATTTGTCTGGGAAGATTGGCCTGTTCAATGTGTCTCCTGGTTGTTGTGTGTATTGCTCATTTTACAATATTATAGCCGAGAGAGCAGCCCAAGGACAGTATTTTATGAAAACAATCTAAGCTCTATTCGGACAGGACAATTTTACAAGGGGAGGCAGGGTAATGTAATCATTCTCAGAGCATCTACCCCATGCGAATCGGCAATGTCAGTCATTTTTATTGACTGTGTGTGACCGTGATTGTAATAATTCTGGCCTCTTTCTCCCTGTTTCTTGGCCTGTACAAATATGACCACAACTTAATTTGCAATAGGCTACATGATGTGAGATCTGTCCACTCCACTGATCATCAGAGACAGGGGAGGGGGGAGGCTATCAACAGTATAATGGCCCATGGTGTGAGACCTGCAATTATGCTGATGCTGGTGACGTTCCCTGGTCGTTCTGTGGCTGGTACAAGCCTACTGTGATCAGTGAAAGTAATATGTAATACAAATACAAAACTCACAAATGTTAATCTCAAAACAAATTACATTTTCACTGTTTTACAGCCCGTATCCAACGAGTCATTTGTAGTTGCCTGCTGTCTGGTTTTGACTGTTCTTTTTCGCCCGTGTCCGGCATATCATGTATCATAGTTGGCTACAAATGAGTAACTTTCATATCGGTGTTATATCATTGCTGCAGCCTTGGACAGTTCTTGATATGTTTGACATTCATGATCTGTAGGCTACACATTTTGAGTCCTTCATTTAACACACGACTTCAGTTCCTGCGTAGAAGATTGACTTGCAGACATTGATTTTACTGTAGCCAAAATGTAACATATTTTAGCGAACTGTAATCAATTCCACTTGACATCACAAACACAATAAAATGATTGTGTTCATTTATGCATTTCAATTTGAGGCTACGCATCTTAGCAGTGTGGGCTTCTGGAGTAGCCTAACCAGCGTGATATCTACCAGAGTGCAAATGAGTCCCCCTCATTTCAGGGTACCCAAATGTGATGGGACAGTCGGCTTGACAGGTGTTTCTGTAGCTCCCATTCTACAGCCTGTATCATAGCAAACTGATTAACACAGTGGTCAGGCATGATCAAATTAGTGCTAGGAAAAGAGGGAACATTTCAAACTGTGATCCTCATGAAGGATAAGTTGCAACGAGTGTGTTCTTGGAAATTTTTGGACACATCTCCAACTCCAGATCATCTCCAACTCCAGATCATCTCCAAGTCATATTTGCTGCCAATTCATCTGTATCTCTTAATGTTATTTCTTATGTAGAGTAAGCACATCTAAACTTAAATCTGTGTAAAAACAATTGGCTTGATGGGCAACTGCTGTTGTATGTGTATTTGAATATGTCCGCAAAGTATTGATTTATTGATTTATTTCCAATATACAGACGTGAAATGAGAACTAAGCTACATTTGTTTGAAGTTGAGAACATCAGAGAGACGTTTGCTAGCGCTGCACCATATTTGTTTGATAAGATACATACACAGAAGACTGCAACATTGCCCACAGTCAGTGAAATAAAAAATAAAATACATTTTAGACAAATATATATATTTTCATTCATATATATTTATATTCCAGAGAATAAAACACATACAAATTACATTCATACAGCAGAATGGAGTCAACTTCCAAAGGTATACAGTAGTTGTAATATACAAGACCTTGTCTGTAAAATGTTTTGTCACACTTCAAAGAAAGCACATTGTATAAGGGCTTCATGACGCCTTCATAAGCCCTTTATATAGGCCTTGCAGAAATGCTTCACAGATCTAATTTAGAAGCAAATGCCATACTAGAGGGTTACGCCACATCTGACTCACCTGACCTAGATGGACACATTATTAGTATGACATTTGGTTATTAATGATTTATGATATCTGTGTAAGCCTTATGAATAGTTTAGGAAGGCTTCATTTTGACTTTATCAGATGTGTTTACTTTAAAGTGTAACCAAATCCTTGTCGCAGTAGCAAGTGCCTTCACCAATTTCATATGCCATCCAAATATGAAAAAACATTTTAAGATTAAGTCCTGTAGTGAGAAACTGTCCTGCAGTTAATGTCGCGATCTGACAAAAGTTACAAAACAGGAAGCATGGTATCGACTAGCCTTAAATACAGCTAATATACAAATGGGTCTGAAAGCTGGTGCCAACATGGCTTCTTCCATGCTGCACCACACACATACTAGTGCTATGTTATGGTATTTGTTTACTGATTAATGGTCACTGTATGACAAGGTGAAAATAAACCATGTTACAAATGCCTGTCAGCATATAAACAAATACTGTGTATGTATATACTCTGTTTATATATATATATACACACACACACATAAAACACACACACCCTCCCCCATTTTTGCACTGCAAAATTTACAACATATTTACATAATCTGTTTGTGAGTAGTTTCCAGTATTTGGATCACAACATGAATTAAATAATCGTGAAATCGTCATGATTCCAATATTGAGCAGAGGAAATGAAGGAATATCTGAAGAAATATCTGACGACATGTGCCAGACATAAGGAACAGTGTAATAGGCATACTGCTTGCCACAGAGGGAATGTCATGGAATAGAATCTTTTAACAGTGCCAGAAAAAGTTACATTCAGATGTACAAGACATATATTAATGTAGTATTTTGGTATTTGATGATGGTTGTACAGTAACATTGCTGATGCTATTAACCTTAATATAGAATCAGTATTACTGATACCAACTCTCAAAGTCCCATAACTGAAATCTGGCAAATTGACTTTTAAGTTAATCATAGTAAAGTATGTGCCTTTAAGTTATTCATTTCATTAAGCGAGTATCTTTGTTGAAAGTATAACTTTGCCACACAGCAAGAAAGTAAATGATTTTACATATGAAGCCTGTAAGTATTCTGGTCTGTTATTTACTGTACGTGTCTTTAGAATAGAAGAGTTTTTTAGAATGGAATTACCTTGCACAAATGTATCATAGTTGTAACACAGAGTTTACCATACACTTGTAAAACTAATTATAAGAGGGGGTCTTTTTAGCTCTTTCTGAGAGTTCAATTTAAGATATAGAAACTATGGACATGATGTTCATCAATTCATCAGTGATGTCGAACACTTGACAAAGGTGAACTACATACTTTCGCTGGTCGCTATATTTGCAAAATAGTGTTGAAATAAAAGTGGGATCAAAAACATGGGTGAATTGATTATGATGAATGCTAGATAAAAGACAACACTGACAAAAACCTCTTCGAGGGCTGTCAATCAAAACCTCTTCGAGGGCTGTCAATCAAAACCTCTTCGAGGGCTGTCCATGTGTGCTAGATATCTTTTATCTCACTGAGAACCACAACGTCTACCTCCACTTCTGCAGAGGTCAACTCAGCAAAGAAAGAGACCATTGTGGTTCTCATTAAGTATATAAAATAAGTCAAAAAGGGCAGTTCTTAGTTTGGCACAAAACATGTCAAAATACATTTTTTGGGGAAATAACATCAATGCTTTATCTGATATTGAACATTTAATATGCATAATTATTTTTGGACTGCTTCAAAGTTGCAAGGATCACCTACCTACCGGAATATATACAGTTGGCATCCTCTGAAAAGTATTAAATCAGTATGAAACTGTATACTTGAATAAAAAGTGGCAAAGAGTGATTTTTTATGGTGCAGATAACATGATTTAGTGATGTTGCAAAATGTTGTTCTGGTTGTATATTCTGCATACGTAATGGGACAGTGAAGAATTTTCTCTTCTTTTGGCTCTACACTCCAAAAGTTTGGATTTTAAATCAAACAATTACTGTGAGGTTAAAGTAGAGATTCTCAGCTTTTATTTGATGGTATTTGTGTACATATTGGTTTCACCATTCAGAAATTACAACACTTTGTATGCATAGTCACCCCTATTTTAGGATACCCAAAAGTAATGGGACAAATGGCTTGACAGCTTGATGTGTGTTCCATCAAATAATTTGCGCAGGCAATTGATTCTAGGCTTTGCATTTGCCTTTGGAGTTTGCTATTGGTGTCTGTCAACATTAGGACCAAAGAGGTGTCAATGAAAGTCAAGGGAGCCATTATTAGGCTGAACAATCAGAAACAAACTATCACAAACATAGCCAAAACCTTAGGCTTGCCAAAATCAACAGTTTGGAACATCATAAAAAAATATTTAAAAAAGCTGAGCTCAGCAATCACAAAGGCTGGTTACACCAAGAAAGACTACGTCACCAGCCAATCAACAAACGCTTCACGGCAAGGTGCAAACCATTAGTTATCCTCTAAAAGAATAGTTAGGTTACAGTTTGCTAAAAAGTACCTAAAAAGCCTGCAGATGTCTGGAAAAAGGTATTGTGGACACATAAGATTAATTATCATGTACCAGAATGATTGAAAGAGGAACATTTTGAGAAAAATGCATCTGCCCAAGATTTACAGCACACCCTCTCTTCTGTGAATCATTATGCAGGGGGTGTTAGGTTTGGACATGTATATCTGCCACTACAACTTGTTAACTTGTCTTAAATGATGATTGTAACTGCTGACGACAGCAGCAGAATGTATTCTGAAGTGTACAGAAACATCTTGTCTGCTCCAGTGCAAGCAAATGCCTCCAAATTCATTGGATGGCACCTTCATCATACAGTAAGACACTGACCCAAAACATACTTCCATAGAAACTAGCGAGTTTTTTAAGGGCCAAAAAGTGGAAAAGTATTGACTGGCCAAGTCAATCTTCAGATTGAAATTCATGCATATTCATTTCCTGATGATAAGATTTTAGGAAAAAAAAAACCCTCAAGACAAACAACAATGAAGATGGCTGCAGTACAGGCCTGGCAGAGCATCACCAGAGAAGATACCCAGCATCTGGTGGGGTCAATGGGTCGCAGAGCTCAGGCAGTTACTGCATGCAAAGGATTGTCAACAAAACTGTCCCATTACTTTTGGGCACCCTGAAATAGGGGGACTATGCATAAAAAGTGTTGTAATTTCTGAATGGTGACCAAACCAGTATGTACACAAATACAATCAAATAAAAGCTGAGAATGTTTTTGTTTGATACAAAAAAAAAAAACTTTTGAAGTGTAGAGCCAGAAGAAGAAAACATGCTGCCTCACTGTCCCATTACTTACACAGGGCACTGTCCCATTACTTACACAGGGCACTGTATAAGGGTAAGAGCTTCTGTCCTTCTTCTCTCCTCCTACTGCTTACGAAGCAAGTAGTACCCCCCCCCGTCCCCCCCCCGGAGTACCCTCAGGCGAAGGGGTTGTCGGACTTTAAGATGGAGGTATCGTTGTCGTGGCAGCCTTTGCCGTTCAAGTGTTCCGTATGGCTGTCGATGCTGTAGCAGCCCTGGACCTCAGTGATAGACGACGCCGTGTAGGAGGCGGAACGCAGGGCGTCAGAGTGGGTCAGGGTGCTCCCGAACTGGATACGGTACTGGTTCCAGTGCCTCCTTAACACCCCTTGCACCTGTCAAGACGGGATATTGACCGTTAGATTAGCACAAAAGTAAATGATTGATCAGTGAATAATCAATTAGTTGTTGGCCATTGTTTTCAGGATGTCTTCAACTGAATTTCCCTCGTACAAATTCCTCACTCAAACTAACATGCATTCAGTGTCCATCCTCCTATTTGCCTCATCTCCAAGGTAACTCTCAGCACTCACAATAACCATATTGACATTTGACCTTTTTACATGTCGCTGTGAAGTGTCCAAACCCAATCCAAACACTAAGGGCTAATTTGGTGCTGTTTAGCCCAGTGTTTATCAGAATTGCATTTTTTACTTTTTGGTCTACAGGCTTGCATGTTAATCTCCCCAGATACAGAGGACGTTGTCCTTAATCACACAGGACATTGTGTGTGTGTGTGTGTGTGTGTGTGTGTGTGATCCAATCTCACCTCTCCATTGAAAAAGCAGAAGATGGTGGCCACCAGCAGTCCCTAGAAGAAAATAAAAGACAAACAAGTGACAGTCAGTACTCAGTAGTGATATACACAACCAGTACTCAGTAGTGACATACACAATCAGTACTCAGTAGTGATATACACAATCAGTACTCAGTAGTGATATACACAACCAGTACTCAGTAGTGACATACACAATCAGTACTCAGTAGTGATATACACAATCAGTACTCAGTAGTGATATACACAATCAGTACTCAGTAGTGATATACACATTGCCTTACAAGCTGAACCTCTTAAAGAGTGCTTTAAAGGTTACACCCCAAATCAGCATTGATATGTCAATATGTCATGGCACAGACACACAGTCGAATATAGAGAGCATAAACAGGCAAATGAGCACAAATGCAAAGCAATATGACATTGTAATGGTGTAGAATTGTCAATATATACAATGACGTCGATACAAAAGACATTAGTTGATTATTATATTGGATACAATATTGTGCTTTGCTCCTTATTTCAGTGGCTATATGTGTCCCCTAGGTGGAGGGTGTAGGGTGGAGGGTGGAGGGTGTAGGGTGGAGGGTGGAGGGTGTAGGGTGTGGTTTTGTTTCCCAGGTCCTTATGTGATTTCCATGTGAAGACACGCGTTGGCTCTCGTGGTGTTAAACTCACAAACACCATAAGTGGTGAAGACAGAATGACATTTCATCACTTTGTACCCGCCCTCTTGAGGAGCATGTACACTGGGAGGGAGAGACTGTGCAATGCATGATTTATTGAGCTGATTCAGCTTGTGGCCTCAGAATGTCCTTAATGTACCACCCATCTGAAGTTGCAGCACAACATTCTGTTGCAACCCCGCTGCCCCGTTCCCCTTCCTGTTGTTCTTCCATGGGCCATGAAATAAACACGCAGGGGTAAAGGTTTAATGGGGCGTTGACCTGGTCTTATTAAATACTAATGGGCCAACACTAAAGACCAGAGAGACAGCTGGTTCAGACGACTGTGTCTCTACAGAGGCCGTGTGAATGTTACTGCAACTTACTTTGGAAGGGTTTTTTCTATTGTTTCCGAGACCTCGTTGAATATACTTACTGTAAGTTGCTCTATATAAAGAACGTCTACTGGATGACTACAGAGTACAAAATGTGAACAAACCTCAACGTTGTTTGGAGAACAATTCCAAATCATGACTTTTTATATGACAATTATATATACCTGTGTGCAGCTCAGACTTGTCAAGATTTGAATCAAAATGTGATGCACGTCCGTACTCAAAGTGGGATTCAGCCGTACTTTGCCTGTAACTTAAATGACTTCCAACGTATATAAAGTATAAAGTATGTATAGTATAAAGTATGTCCGTCAACCGATGACTCCCATGGAGAAAACATCTGCACAATCTGTAATTAATGGATATAACGAACGTACTAGTGTGGCCTTACCTGATAATGCATTAAGATGTTCATGATGTAGTCGTAGATTTCGTAGGAGCCCCTGCCTTGGGGTTTGTAGGGCAGCAAGACAAACTGGATCCCAAGCAGAGGGACCAGGATGAGGGTGGCCCTCACAGCCTTCATATAGAGACTGGACTCTGCCTGGTGGGTCACCTTCAGCTTGGTGATGAGCACACGCACAATATTCAACAGGAAGAACAGGTTCACCTAAACAGAAAGAAAGAGAAAGAGAGAGAGAGAGGGAGAGAGAGAGAGAGAGAGAGAGAGGGGGAGAGAGAGAGAGAGAGAGTGAGAGAAAGAGAGAGAGAGAGAGAGAGAGAGAGAGGGGGAGAGAGAGAGAGAGAGAGTGAGAGAAAGAGAGAGTGTGAGAGAGAGAGAGAGAGAGAGAGAGAGAAGGACAAACTGATATTTATGTACAATAAGGCCATTTACAATGTATTCAGACCCCTTCACTTTTTCCACATTTTGTTGTGTTATAGAGTCAATTTAAAATGGATTAAATTAAAAGAATTTGCCATCAATCCACACACAATACCCCAGAATGACAAAGCGAAAAACAGATTTTTAGAAATTTCAGTAGATTTATTCAAATATAAATACAGATATACCTCATGTACATAAGTATTCAGACATTCTTTGTCACACCCTCTACTTCCACCTAGCCTGTGTCAGTATACGTCCCAGCATTTCTAGTCTGTTGATTCCTAGTTTCGGACCTACAAGTGTTTTCTGGACTGTGCTTCTGCCTAACCCCTGTCAGATGATCTGCCTTCCCTAGAACTGCCTGCTTGTGTCTCGACCCCTGCCTGGATTTCCCTGTCGGATTCCTGATCCCCGCTCGTGACCCCCCTCTTCTGCCCGTGCTCTTGTTTACAACATGATTTGCACACACATCACATCGGGTGCATCGTCAAACTAAATGGAGTCTGACTGAGTGAGACTAGGCCCCTGTGTGCTACAACACCTTGTTGGCCTGCTGAGGTTCTCTCCACATGGGAATCTCAGGCACGTTTCGCCATACCTCCTCCGTTATATTCAAGATTCTTTATTTGTCACGTGCATACAAGTATACAGTGAAATGCTAAAGTGACAGTGCCACAGAGTAGTGCAACAATACGTTTTAAAATAGAATAAATTAAAATAGAAGTAAATATAATATATTTTGGTGTCCACAGCGACTCTAATAAATATATTTACACCCAAAATGCATGCTCCAAACCAGCTTAGCATCACAAAGCCATCACTATCCACCAATATAAGTACTGGCGGATAGAGCATTCACATAATCATCATTATAGTATTTTTAATTACTTTCTCCTCCTTTCACCATGCGAGTAATGCTCCAGGTTAAACTACAATTCCTCAAGTTGAGGAAACATCAACAGGGCATATTTGATAAGATAATAAGGCCAACGATTGGACCCTTGACAAGCATGTTGTAATTGTAAGCCACAGGGGGATGTTTCCTTTGAAGCCAGACCATTAGTGTTCTGTTAGACCCATTCCGAGAATGCCACAGGCACTTTGTTCTGCCAAGGGACTCACTTGGGTGGGTCAAAACATCTGAAACCAACCCGCAGAGGGGCCTACCATTGAGGACAGAGTGTACACTCATAAATAACAACAACAACAATAGGAAAATACCCTACAAATGCATCCTACTGAACGAGTTTGTACTTGTGATAATGAGAATAACACTTTATTTTACATTACTCCATTTACTTGGATACTTGGATATGATAACGACTATCAAGCCAAATCGTGCTCAGTATTGTTTGTTCCAGTTTCCCAAGGATTCATTGAAATAAGGAACTAAAGAAGTCCTTCCATAGTTGTCTTATTCTGGACAGTGTCAATTATTATGACACATGAAAAAAAGAGAAAATACTAGGTTAATATTTCTGTAAAATAATATAACACCTCTATGTTACAATCCAGACATGGGTCTTGAGGAAAGGCCAGAACAGTCTTACCATGAGAGCAGCACAGATGGGCCCGTGGATGATATACAGCAGTGACGTGTTGGAGCTGATCCAGCAGCTGTAGGAGGAGAGAATGTGATTACATTTACATTTTACATTTAAGTCATTTAGCAGACGCTTTTTTCCAAAGCAACTTACAATAAGTACATTTGTCTAAGTGGATCAGCTATACAACAGTCATCCTAAGTAAAACTTTGGATAAGAACAAGTGCCAACTCACTTGTCGTTGTAGTAATAACTACGAGCAAAGGCATGTATGAAGGCTGGAATCAGAGGAAAGCCTGAAAAACAGCAGACGTCCGTGATCAGTTACAGATGACGCCACACAATAACATCAAAATAATTAACACAGTACCGGTGATGAGCCTAGCTGTATATATATATATTTTTTTTTACACAAATCAAAATTCTTAAAGCACATATGAGAGAAAAGGGTTATCCCTCAGACCTACCCCATCCTAGAAGATAGTACCACATCAAGTGTTGTTTCTCCGCAAACACCGCGACAACAATGAGTGTATGCAGGTATATCCCCTCACACAGCATCCAAAAGTAGTTGCAGCCAAAAAGGTACAGATGGACGAACTGGGACACTTTACAGCTTGTCTGAAAAACACACATGCAGGAACCAAATAAGAAATACAACTTGACTACATTGTATGAAACATTTATGGTCCTTTCATAGGCCTATTGTATGCTTGTTTATATTACCTCCCAATATTACCATGGATTGAAGAAGTGGAATTTGACAATTTTTAGGATGATTCTGACAACCATCTTTTTAGTTTGTGTGTAAAGGCTCTATTAAGTCGGTCTGTGTATTACTCTGTACAGCATACAACGTTAAAGATATTCTCCTATTTTATTTGATACCCTATCAAAGACATGCACGGTTGCATGATTTCATTAGTGAGCGCAGAGGCAATCAATGTAAATCAATGCAGAGGGACAATACTAATGATAAATTACGGCCTCAATGGCATTATTGCTTTTATACAATGGTTACACAAATTCAAAAACTATGAGTATTTTTCTCATGATAGATTGTGGTGTTTTCTGCACTCAGAAATAGTTCTCAAAACTACCACCGTTGTCAAGCGAACGTGATCTACTGCTGTGCGTGGATACCATAACAGATGTTTTAACTGTGCATGGATACCATAACAGATGTTTTAACTGTGCATGGATACCATAACAGATGTTTTAACTGTGCATGGATACCATAACAGATGTTTTAACTGTGCATGGATACCATAACAGATGTTTTAACCGTGACATTATTGTCCATTAAATTACAGTTTCAAACACCTCTCGGTTAATCACTATGCTATCAACCGTTGTATAAGTGCTTATAACAAGTGTAATAATTCATTACGACAGCATGATAATACAATATACTTGTTGGCTTTCAGTTAAATGTTACCTCAATTTTACTGGCAAACCTAAAATACATTGAAACAAAGACACCTCTGATTAGGACAGTGATTTAAACCACTTACTGGATTTCTCTGTACTAGCTCGTGGTTATTGGCCACGGCTGTTAGCCAAATGATGGTGATGACTGAGTTCAAAACAAAAGAAAAGAAGAGGTTTTTGTGGAGGGTAATCCTTTGACAGCTTAAACTCCTACAAGGAAAAGCAGAGGAGGTTGTCATTGTAATGTTAAAAGCAGAAACACATGGGAAAAAAATTGAACGAGGAACAAAGCCTCTGAGTATTCAATTAGCTCTAATGGTTGGTTTATACTTACTTGAAATGAAAAAATATTCCCAGAGAAATTAACAGGGATGTCAGTGACAATCCATGACCAATCAGGGCCAAATAGAACAAATTCATTGCAGTCTGTAAAATAATAGAGAAATAATAGACACATTAAGCCTCATATTGCCTTAGTAAGATATGAAGTAATGTAAGGTAACACTTTTCAACTCTTGAGTTACACGTGCTGATCTCAAGGAAGGATTTCGGCCTTAATTAACACAAATTCACATAATTCAGGCATGAAATAGTGTTGGATTATGTTAACCTAGATCTAGATCTGCATCTATAATGTATGTACTATTTCAGCTCTTAGTTCCCTTGAAGATTGTAATGTACCATGATGCCTTCCTTGGTGCGTTGATTGCATCGGGTGTAGTTGGTCCACGTTCGGTTGCTCTCTGGATGCAGGAACCAATGGCCAGTGTCACTGCAGGTCTTCGTCACCATCTCTGTACAGAGTAAAAGACATAAATTGTGAATAAATAAAAGTCTAAACACATCAAACACATGACAAGACATAAGATCTGATGTTAATCTTCAAACCATCTCTAATCTCTGAACTCTGTGGCCCCAGGGCCAACAACTTATCTCTTGTGACAGTGGCACTGTATATCAGTGGATAATAGGTTCAGGCTGCCAATATCCACTCAATATTATAATAATAATAATAATAATAATAATAATAATAATAATAATAATAGTAGTATCCGACGGCACTGTAAATAGGGTCCAGGGTCTCACCTGAGGGATCAAAGTCCAGGAAGTAGTCCGGGCAGTGCTGCTCAGAGGTGTAGCCTGCCTTGGTATCGTCCCAACACAGCCAGCCATCCCAGGTCCGGTTACACACAGGCTCTGAAGCATATGAAACACCAGAACATGAAATCCATTCAGGTGAAACAGGAGCACTGAAACTGCTGGTAACATTTTATGACTTCCATGAATAAACCATTATGGACTCTAGACTTGGGGGGGGCGGGGTAGGGGGGGGGGGGGGGGTCATGCATTTTTTAGATGACATGTGGGCAGGGACCTCTGAAAACTTTGTAGATCCTGAGGAGCATAATCTATTTCCCAATGATCCTCTGTGGATCTGGTAAGACAGGTGTTTTCTCACTATGGCGTCCTCCCAAATACACTAAACAACTTCTCCTGCATGCCAGAGCACCAAGCCAGAGCACCAAGCCAGAGCACCAAGCCAGAGCACCATGCCAGAGCACCAAGCCAGAGCACCAAGCCAGAGCACCAAGCCAGAGCACCATGCCAGAGCACCATGCCAGAGCACCAAGCCAGAGCACCAAGCCAGAGCACCATGCCAGAGCACCAAGCCAGAGCACCAAGCCAGAGCACCAAGCCAGAGCACCATGCCAGAGCACCATGCCAGAGCACCAAGCCAGAGCACCAAGCCAGAGCACCAAGCCAGAGCACCATGCCAGAGCACCAAGCCAGAGCACCAAGCCAGAGCACCATGCCAGAGCACCAAGCCAGAGCACCATGCCAGAGCACCAAGCCAGAGCACCAAGCCAGAGCACCAAGCCAGAGCACCATGCCAGAGCACCAAGCCAGAGCACCAAGCCAGAGCACCATGCCAGGGCACCATGCCAGAGCACCGTGCCAGAGCACCAAGCCAGAGCACCAAGCCAGAGCACCATGCCAGAGCACCATGCCAGAGCACCAAGCCAGAGCACCATGCCAGAGCACCAAGCCAGAGCACCATGCCAGAGCACCAAGCCAGAGCACCAAGCCAGAGCACCAACCCAGAGCACCATGCCAGAGCACCAAGCCAGAGCACCAAGCCAGAGCACCAAGCCAGAGCACCATGCCAGAGCACCAAGCCAGAGCACCAAGCACATTAACAAAACAATGAGCTGAGAAAATGTACAGGGGCTAACAGAGAATTCCATTGCTTTCCAGAGATGGATGGTAGCAGGACCTGAGCATACCAGACTACTGGTTGATTTTGAATCCCAGTGTGCATGGAGAAGGGCCCAATGCAAACCTGCAGTATGAGCAGAGTTTATCACAACAAGCAACATTCCATTACAAAGTGGCAAACTTGTCCAGCACAATCATCCAAAAAGCAATGGGATTCTCTGTTAAACCGATGGCTCCTCCTGTACCAGCTCATTCTTTTTTTAAGGGCTTGGTGAAACAGCATGCATGATAACTTGTTTTTGTGTTTTGTGTTGACCCATTAGTTACAAAATGTCTTGTCCAGCATTTTCCTTTGGCCCTTTCAAATAATGGTAAACTCAACTTGCCCATTCAAAGGTGTCATCTGCTTGGACTGATAATTGAGTACCCATCTGTAACATTCTCTTTTCATGCTAAAATCGACGGACTACCATTGTAGACTCTTTGGTGTAATCATTGCATTCCCACCAAGTGTCCACATTTGGTGAATATGGAAGCAGTGTCTTTCTGCCTTTTGCACTAGTTAAAGAGCTGTGAGAGAGCCCTTTGACAGCATAGAGTGTGTCTGGAGTGATCTTTTGTGATATATACACTCACCAAACACTTTATTAGGAACACCAGTACACCTTCTCATGGTGGAGGTGGTGCAATGGGGAATGTTTTCTTACTCTGCTTCTCTTTAATCTGATAGTTGGGTTGTTTCAAACTTTTGACACAAGGTGGGATGTGTTTTAAAGCTTTGAATTGGAATACACAGTGATCTTTCTCCAGACAAAGATTAGGGCTTTCTACCGGAGGGAATATATTCTCTCCTATGGTACACACCCACACAAACACATTAATAATTATAGAAATATTACATAAAAATCATGAATAAGGCAAATGCAGTTGCCTGAACAGCAGAAAGCAGATTATGCAATCAACTTTCATGCCAGTACTTATGGTGATAACATCTACCAAAATGCAGCAGCCACTACTCGTAAACCTTTGGATGGCATCTACCATAGCGCACTTTTAAATATTGTGGTTTTATATGATGTATTGATTTCTGTATTGAACTGTGTTGTATTTTTTATGTGTTGTTATTGTGTAAATATAGTGGACAGGGTGCACCTGCAAAAAAGGCCTTGGTCTCAGTGTGTTTCTCCTGTATAAATAAAGGTTACATAAAATTCCTGGTTACATACTCTTTCTGTTGACTCGATTCAACATCTCGCTATGGGATATGCACCCTTGCATACCCTAGCTTTTTTCTACACCAGCCGAGGAAGAAATTAAAGCCACCTTAAACAAGTCGGAAATGGCTTCAGGTGCAACCTCTTGTCATATCTTATTGTTGCGTTAATTGCCTGGATCCAAATGATGACTTGAGCGATTATGCTCCCGAATAAGGAATAAAATAGATCCTAATAAAACAAAACAAATGAAACAAACAAAAGAAACACAAATTGGCACATCTGGGGCTCGCTGGGGTAAAGAACATTCAATTTCAGCTTTAAAAAGCTTTAAATGCTATTATAAATAGATAGCAATCAGAGAAGGAGATTCTGTGGCAGAAATTGAACATCGAACAGTGTTGACTTGGTCTCTAAAATCACCTCTCAAAATACGGCATTGAGGTCGAACGCTGCGCTTTACATAAAGTTTTTATGTTCTGGTTGTTGAGATGCAGGATCTGCTGTTGTGAAGAGCAGATTTACATTTTATAACTGATTCACATTTGACATATTTACGCTTTACAACTTCTTTACCTTTAAAGCTGCCCTCCTCAACCGCTTTTTCCACCCACAGTGGGACCATTAAATCTGTGTTTGTAAACTGAGTTGTGGGTCTTGGCAAGTATAACTGCCACTTCTGAATATTCCCTTCTTGTCTTTGGTTTTTGGGGGTGTTCATCACAAAATGTAAAAGCAGCAGTTACATTTGAAAGGCCCCATCCCTTGGCACACATTTAAAGGGCTCACTGTGATGTGCCATTTTGAGTCAATGGCTGACAAGGTACAAACATCTGCACAAGGAAAATCTCATCTAATCCTTCAACTCTTCAATGAGACAACACCGCCCATTGTTTGGGAGTCAGTTACTTAGTTCGCCCCGTGACAACACACAATCATTCAGACAGACCCACACTGGACAGCTGAATAAAAACACTAACTCACCAAAACATATTTGTGATAAAAATAAATGTGTTTCTAGATCTACCGTGTCTGTTGTTGCTGTTATCATTCATGATCTTCTGGTAGCACTCAAACTGTGCGGTCACTATGTTGTTCCTGGTGAGTCCAATGTCGTGGTAGACATTCTGTGGATTTTGCTGTTGAGTGTCATTCACCCCTGGGCTAGCCGCTACGAAGATCTGCAAGTTAAAGGACACAGAGAATGCAACATCACATTGCATGTGACACAGTAAAGGACAACATACTGTATCAAATGGGATAGTCCCACATACTGTAGCTAAACAAGTTTTATCCAATGTAAATCTTGTGTGTGTGTGTGCGCATGTGCGTGTGTAAATGTTACCTCAGAGGGAGTGCACAGCAGGAAGTAGGCCACCATCCAACAAAACCCGAAACCATCCATCTTTTTTTTCGACATGCCTGAGGATCCACTCTCGATGGGACTATCGATCTGTAAAGGAGAGAGACCAATAAAACACTGTTCACAGTCTGGCCTCTTCATTAGCAGAATCGACAGCCACTCTTTCCCTCGAATACCATGACTGTTTCACCCAGCTGCTCTCTACCTAAATCCAATGAGCTTGAATGTGCCCAAAGGAAGCCAGCGTACTTGTCCCTGCTCCTGAGATGACTTTGGAACATGGCTCCCGGTGCAGCTGTTGGCTGTTGTTTGCCCTCATCATGCATGCACTAATGGTTCAAATGGTCCAGTGTAGATAGCCAGGTCAATAGTATCTCACAGGATGCTTCGAGGCAGCAATGACCCTGGGACTCGATTTGTTTCACTTTCAAACGTATGCCAAACAAAAACCCTTGAGAGCAAAGTTGAACAAACTATACAACACTATGCAGAAGGACTACTTCTAAACAGCTTCAAACTTCAGTAACAAAATGACCCTAAAATCTCCCTGGGTAACCATGTTTCCTCAAAACTCTGTTAAATACAGTATCTGCTCCAAATTAAGATTCAAATATTCGAAACACATTAATGACTTTTTCTTGTCCATGTTTCCTTAGAATTTTTCATATGTTTGACTAGTCAAAGACAAGTCTTCTTTATCCCTATTCTTATGATGGAATATGGTTCAATTTCCCCAAAATATAGACTCTTAGCTTTCATTTGACACCCAATTTGTTAACCCTAATTTTCACATTTCGGTCCTGATGGGTCCTTTTACACGGAACTGCCCACATATTAGAGGTTTATTAACTTAAGATTTCTTAAGGTTTCCAACTTTTAAATGCTAATCTTGAAGACCTGTAAAATATTGCTGACCATTAAGAAATAACACATGTATCTACACATATATAGAAATACAACGTATAAATTGGACACAACTCTCTGTACCATTTTAATGTCAAAATCTTTGTTTAGACAAGAAGTCTTACTGACTTTAATGTTAGGGGTTGAGACTCATCAGCCAAAAGCCACAGGTGGCAGCATCAGTGTGAAGACCGGAGGTTACAGACTGGATGGTGAAAAGTTAATAAGGCAATTCTAATGTCAACACATTGCTCAGACCGTACAAAATATGCATGTTTGACTTGCAAAATAGTGGGCAGGGTAAGGGAGTTCCAATGTAAACAAATGCACTTGCCGTCTTGCTGGACGAGATACAATAAAATGTATACTCAAAGTGTACCACTGGGGTCTAGTTAAGACTCCTCTCCAGCACTTGCAAGCAGTAATCCAGCTGATTAAAAGTAATGTGGACACGTTAGCAGAGTCAGAGGTTGGTATGATTTATTGACTGAGCTTTGTGACTACATGACATTAATACTGTCTGTACTATCCATTAGCTCAAACAGTAAAGAGTTGGCTGGCTAACAAGGCTCTGCCCCTTCACATCAAACACAAGATGTTAGGTATTATGTCTCTTTAGCCTAAAGTCTTGAAAGGAGAGATCTGTAACACATTAGTGGTATATCGGTTAAGTTAAGGCACTGTGAATTCCATTTCAATTCAATGCATTTTTTAAATGCCCATTTTGACCTAAAGGAATGGGGCAATTCTCCTTCAAGTTGCTTGTCTGATTTAATTAAACAGGCATGCACTTGACTAAAACTGTATAGGAGGATAGGACTGAGAGGAAGCACTGCAGTCTTTTATCTATGGCTGAACCTCTATCTGCCTTGTAAGAGCACTGTAGACATGCCTCAGAGTCCACCACAGAGGGACGGCATTCTAAGTGAGCAGTCCGGAGGCTAAGAGAGCCTTTAAAGCCAGAGGGACAGCATTCTAAGTGAGCAGTCCGGAGGCTAAGAGAGCCTTTAAAGCCAGAGGGACTGGCTGCCTGCCTCCCAAGTCTGCTTGGAATTAAAACACCATTACACCGGGGGAAATGCTGGAACTGGGATTGTAAAACATTATGGTAATGTGCAAATTGGAAACAGATCAGCTGCACCGACACAAACGGTCCTCTCTGCCAAGTCACCCAGCTGTTCCGCAAGGCCTGATTCCAACCATTTACCAACTCAAAGTGAGAAATGTGTCTGTCCGATGACAAAACAAAACAATAACTAAAATGATTAGTGAATACATCCAGCGTTTATCTGGATATGATTCAGATCAACAATGCTATTCAATATGATCAGAATCAGAATCAGAATTATTTTATTTGGCCAAGTATATTTGCACATACAGGAAATTTACTTGGTGAGGTTGGACATAAAAAAACAATGACAAGTATTGACAGAAAATTTACAAAATAGCAAAATATTAACAAAATAAACAAACGTACAAAAAAGAGCAGCAGAACAATCCATCTTGTAGGCTGTGTGAGGCTAAGTGGCAATGAGGCTAGAGGCTGTGGAATGGTTATGCATGTACACTAGAAATTAGAATAATTTAGTCCGAGTCCCTCTGAATAATGAACAATTACAGTAGACTTATCATTAAAGAGATAGCTCATGATTTTGGAAATACCTTATTTTCCATGCCTGGGGCGTTGTCGACTCATCCAGACACTTTTTTCTTTCATATTTGTGTTCTTGAGCAACTTTGCTGCAGATCAGAGATACAAATGTTGTAGGCCTACAACCTTTTGTGGAGAGGTTTTGAATACAGTATACTGAGAACGGTGGTTCCCTACCTGTTCCTTTAGGATGGCTACTGTACATACTCTGATCTGCAGCAAAGTTGTTCCAGAACACCATATGAACAAAAACAAAAGTCTCTAGACAAATCGACAACACCCAGGTAAGTGGAAAATAATGTTAACTTCCAAAACCAAGAACTATCCCTTTAAAACATGAACAAACAACAGGAATATTTTACAGCGTCAGACATGGAAAGCATTGCTTGACAAGGGGGCTTTATTTGGCAGATATTCAGAATGACATAATTTGGTCCATCAAAAAGCCAAATCCCACGAGGAAGTGCCTGTAAAACGCTTGAGGAGACCGCCTGACCACACCCTTTCTGTTTCAAACATACATAACGCTGCTATTAATCATGTTGCCATGGATGGCAACTCATATTTATGGTGGATATGACCACAATGTCGGTGGCCACATGCTAGAAGACAAATGGTGGAACACCTAATGCATAGTTTACCTTCCAAGTGACCTAGCTACAATACTCTATATCAATATTGACAGGAAAAAAGACAGAATTCTACCAAGGTCATATTCAATAGAATGAACACGAGGTGTTGCAGATAGAATTGTGTACTACATTACTAGCTTCCACTGTCTAAGTGTTCATGCAAAAAATCCAAACATAACCCAAAAGGTTATTGCACGTATTGGATTTCAATATTTGTGTACAATTGTTCTTGTTATTGGTGTACAATTGTTCTGGGAATTGATTTCAAACTTTCAAACGTATGCCAAACAAAATCCCTTTATAGAAAAGGTTAACAAACTATACAACTCCATGCACAAGGACTACTTCTAACAATTCCAACTGAACATAAAATAATTTTTAAAAAACCCCATTATTTTAAGAACTGTGCAAGCTTCAAAGTTCGTTAACGGAATTACCCTAAAATCTCCCTGGGTTTTTTATGTAACCATGTTTCCCTAAAACTCTATATGCTCCAAATTAGGATTAAAATATGCCTGCAGAAAGAGTGGGGTCTATACTTGAACAAAAACAAAGTTTGATAAATACATTTAAAGACCTTTTCTGGTAGATGTTTTCTTAGATGCTTTTCCATATGTTTGACCAGAAGTCAAAGCCTTTGCTTATCCCTATTCTTAGGATGGTTGAGAAATTAATTTCTCACTTCATTTCCCAAAAATATAAACTCTTAGCTTTCATTTGACACCCAATTTGATATGCTCTGATAACATTTTCGTCCTCATAGGTCCTTTTACATGGAACTGCCCCCATTCACATATTCACTGAGGGGGTTAGACCGTGGGTGGTCCTCTATTATCTGTAGTACCTAAGAGTAGGCGCGGGAAGTGGTTAGTCATGGACTCTTTGTACAAGAACAACCATCACCTCTTACATCTGTGATCGCCCAAGAGAGATTCCTGGGAAATATGCATAACAGCTGTGCATTCTCACTGCCAGGAGCAAACAGCCTTCGCTTATCAACTCCATTGTCTGTTGATGCAGTTGTGTGTAGTAAACATCCTACTGGCTTCACAGGATGTTTGCACCCCACCCCTTCACAATTTCCTCTCTGTATGGCATTTAGAAAAACCATTTGCCTATTATTTACAAAAGCTTACTGGCACACCAGACACTGACCGAGCGCAAGGATGCAAAAGTAAACATTGACCAGATACAATGTTTACATAATTCCCATCACAGTTTAAAAAGTCAAATATTTAAATGGACGCTGTTGCTCTCAGAAAAGAGCTGTGCACCTAGGATGAGCTCAACTCCAGGTGTCCAACACCAAACCGGCCATTAGGGCTCATAAACCTTTAACTTGAACTCCGTCGTAGAGTTCTCCACAGGCCCAGTCCTACCCTTCTCCCTGATAGTGTGCAGGTAAATAACATCATTCTGTCCCCAGGGAGATTGGGCACGGGCTGGGACAGTAAGTCAAGGTAACAGGTGTCTCTAAGTGCACAGGCGTTATCAGCTCGCCCTGCCACTTGAACAGACACACTCTTATGGGGACACAACATGAGGCCTGCAGGTGTTGTGTGTAGATGTTACTGCCTCAATCTCGCCTAATGGAGAGCACTACCATGCATCCAGCTGGGCTGTGTTTATTTATGCATGCTGGTTTTAAGGCCTGCAAAAAAGCACTGTGTTAATGTCAAGGGAATGTGCTTCAAAGTCATTTTATTTTATTTAGATCATTGGTTTGGTTAGAATGGTTATGGGAAACTTTCCCTGGCAATAATCTTTGTTTCTCAAAAACTGTCGGTTGGAAAGTAAGTCAGATCCCAGGAGAATCCAAGCGAACTAAGGGGAGATGTTTCTTGAATGTTGAAATATGACAAAAAGACCACATATTGGTAAGCTTGGTAGAGTATTTCTGGAAGAACCCATCTAACAATTTAAGTTAAATTTAAGGGGAACATTCTCATACAGCTAAGTCTCAAACTCGAACCATAAAATGCAAGTTATCATGTTCTTCTACGGACGTTTCTCATCCACTGGGTTGTGGCATTAGACTATTTGGGTAATTCCTCCTATGCGATTGCTGATGTTTCTGGCCTCACATCTCAGATTGCCATGTTAGCAATAGCAGGACATGAGAGCGGACGTCATGCTGGCTCACAGTCTGCCTAGGGCACCACCAGATGTCAGGGACAACAATAACAAACCCGGGCAGATGTCGGGGGAGGAGCCACTCGGCACGAAAAGCCAGGGAACCAAACTTCTTAGTCATCATCAGTGTTTACTTACGTGAGAGAGATTCCTCGCATTAGTATGGTATGGAAGAAGAGCCTCTTGCGGCCCAAATGACAAATCCAGCTGCCAAGCCTTTGTCTCCTCCACTCCCACACACCCCTGGTCCTACCATTTACCAACCCTCCTGAAGCCGCCATGCACATTCAACCATCTACCCACTATTGTGTTTGTGTGCGTTTAGTCACTAGCTGAAAAAGTAGGAAAAGTAAGAAGGTCTCTCTGGTGCTATCAAACATTCTGTTGAGCAGTATTGCAAAAACATGATTGTATGTCGCGCACTAGGGATTAACATTAGAATCCAGGATCCTGGGAAACACTCTTCTCATTTCCTGAAAAAGTGAAGCGACGAGACCTGGAAAATTACAAAATGTTCCCCCAATGTCGGCACTAACGCAATACCACGAAACACACCACATTCTCATCATGAAATTAGCAACAAATAAAATAGCACATTCTCCAAACAGGTTGTTGCATGGAAGCCTTTAACCTTCCGTATTTACTTTACTCAAAGACACCATCATTTCAAAACTCTACAGGTAACAACAGGTAAACTCTACAGGTAACTCTACAGTAGGTCTAGAAAATAATGTGTGCCTCTTTCAGCTGTCATTGGGAATCTTCAGACAGTCACAATTTTGATAGGCATCTTTGTCACAGACATGAAGTCCTTAACAATTCAGAGCAGAGGCATGAGAGGGAAAATCATATCTTCTCCTATCCTAGTGCCTATTTTTCGCACTGAAAGCAAAAATCCTGACTCCTGTCTTGCCTGAAAACTGCTAACTTTATTCTGTAATCCATAGGTTGCATTATCAAAGCACGCCTCTCACCTATTCATGTCAAAATACCGCTAAAACATGTTGCCCAATTTGGTCCCCTTTAAGATATCTTGATTTTTAAACAATTTCACACTTCATATCCCCATTATTCATGAGCTGATCTACTATCTGTATAATAATGAACTAGATTTTTGCAAATACAGTAGATCCTATCATTTGTCGAAGGAGATTATCTAGAAAGCTGAGCAACTTTGGTCATTTTACTTTTGTTTGACTACCGTTACAAAGTTAGAATGATTCGACAATGCTCGTCGGATTGTGCTTTGTGCGTCCTGAGCGAGGTCTGTGTCAAGATAGCCTCCTACTGAAATGCACTGAGGAACACAACGCTCAGAGTTTATGAACGGCCTGTTCTGCAATTCACAACAATGTCATTGGCGATCAAGGATTGTTAATCTATTACTAAATATCTGTGTCATTTGCTTTGACATGTTTCCATAGTGGCACAGCTCCCCTCATACATTCTTTGGGGAGAACCCTGGATAACACAGAAAAAAGCTCATACTAAAAAGCCGGCTGCACTTTGACATTAATAAATGACAACTTCAAAGACCAAAAGAGAAGCCTGCTGGGCTACGTGGGTAAAAAATAAACTAAGGACAAGCAGCACCATACACAGCGCCTGCAAAGCTATTTTCTATTCTCGGGGTAGCATTTCAATATAGCGTGTTGAGGTGTTAGTGGGCTTATGTTTAAATAGCCTAATAGCCTAATTTGCCTGTGTTAGCCGAAGTAAACTGAAGCAGGTGGTCAAGTCGGAAGGTATACTGTAGCTACTTTCCCTGATTCTTTCCACTACATGGGGCCATGTTTTAACAGGTCATTTGACGTGCAAAGTCAACTAATCAAGTGCATTGGATAAAGTCCATAGAATCAAGATGTGCTTCTTTATCCAGTAGCTAACACACCCCAGCCCTCCCAAGTGTGGAAGATGTTGGAAGAAGATGTTGTGCAATGTCATGTCCAGTACAATGATATTTATACTCAAGGAATTTTCAGGCCAAAGGTCCCAGTGGAAATGTCAGACGGTTGATTTACTAAGTAAATATGTTTGTTTACTTAAAATGCACTAATGAAATACAGCCTTGGTTATTCATGCGATACAATTAAACAAACAGAAAACAGTCTTACAGGATCTCTAAACCCACTGGGAGAGGCCCGCTGGAAGAGGCCCCATTACCCACTGTAGGCTCTAAAGTTCAGCATGTCCATCTAAATTTAACTGTGTCACTCTATCCATCCCACAGCCCCGAGGTCTGCTTCCAAACATCCGCACGCACACATACCCATTCTATTCTAATAAAATGGAATTCCATAATTCCAAAAGGAACTCAGAAGAGCTCAGAAGAGAAGGGCCACACATAGATCCTATCTACTCTCTTTGATGTAGACAATCTCGCACCACATAGAGGTAGACTTTGGAAGTATATTCAGTCTCTTTGATGAAGGCGATCACAGGGTACAAATGTTGTTTTCGGAGAAGCAGGACGAACGCTTGGCCAAAGAGACGATTTACTTTAAAACCTTTCAGCATTTAGTTGAAAAACTAAACTGTCTAATGGTTTATAGGCTGTTTAGATCGCACACAGGGAGAAATGAAACCTACATACAAACAACTGAGATAGAGGAGGGCTCTCACAAAAACAAGTTATAATGTTCACCATAAACGGCTTTATAACAGTCTTATAAGAGTTTACCTCTTAGCTGTCATAACACAAAATTACAATGGCTCATTTAATCATGTTAAGCTTCAATACTCATTTAATTAGATAAACCCTATGCAGAAACAGGCTATTTTCTTCATGCAAGAGACCTCTTGGAAATACAGTAATAGTGCTGCTGAAACATGATAGCATGTTGCTTTAGCTACAGGGCAGGGTCATATAGGCTACTGGATGGATACAAATTCCCAGGGAACCTTTCTCTCCGTGTCCCGGCAGAGGCCGCCTCCCACCCTCTAAATCAGGAAGGCGGTGTCAGCCGCTGACAGTTTGTTTAGCACACACAAACATCAACCACCCCTGGAAACTGCACAGGCTATTTCCACTGTCCAATATTGCTCACATAGCACTCCATCTTAGAGAGGCACCATAGGCCACACGCAGGCCAAAGACACAACTGTTGCTCTTTGTGGCAATACACACACAAGTGAAGCATAGTTCTGATTAAACAAATCAGACGAGAAACACTATCCTCTTCTGTATAATGTATGGGTGGAAAACAAACTCAGGACTCATTAAGGGGTTATTTTCACCCCGAAAAATAAAACTAAACCGAGGTCGTAAGGAGGTTTCATACAGTAATGCATATCAGCATCAGGTGTAATGTGATAGTGGAGCCCACGGTGAGCAGAAGAAAAAAAATGATATGATGAGAGAGGATTCAATAATGGCCCCGATGCACTTGAATGCATTGGAAGGGTAATAAAATACGGAGGCAGGATATGCCGGTGTTATTGGCTCTGATCTCAGATGAATGACAAAAGAAAAGGGAAAAAAAAAAAACTGGGCTGGAGAGAGAGAGAGCAACGGTGAAACAAACAGGGACGCCTGCAGCGTCATGATGAAAGAATCACAATGCTTTTCTGTCGCTGCATCCACATGTAGCGATGATCTATGGAGGATAGCTCAGTTTATATATATATATATATATATATCACATTTATGGCATTTAGCAGGCGTCTTTATCCAAAGCAACTTTCGACAAATACATTTGTTTAAGTAAGTGAATCATCTATCCATCAGTCATCATGAGAAAAAGTAATCTATGCTCGGACCAGGGGCCATTGGCAGTGACAATGGTAGGAGAACCAAAAATTACTTCTTTGTTTTTCTTTTTTTACAGGACACTTTGTTGAATACTTGATTGTGATTGGTCGAGAGGGTGTTTCATTTGTTTTCTATAAATGCACACATAGTCCTGTAGCCTGATCACCGATGGAAGCAAAGCTCAGCATTCACATGAACTGTCAAAGTTACAGAGCCAACTCTGACAACCACATAAACCTAAAATTGACACATGGTATAACCCTTACATGCCAACGACAGTCAGGACAGGAGTACATGTGGTCCTACAGGATCGTATCATTTCATCTACCTCACGGACACTTTCCAACTCCAACTTTCGATAATCCTTCAGAATTGATTTGGTCAAATTTTTGTCTTTTCCTTTTTTCCTCTTTTCCTTTTAACCCTTAACATTGCACGCACAGGGTAACATCTGGAACTACAGCAGTGAGAGGAGACATTTAGCTAAGATACATTCTGAAACTAGATTAGCCAATGACGCCGCAGCAAAGAGTGAGTGAGAAACGGACTGAATCTACACTATTGTGAACACTGTAGACCTTTCTAGATGCCATAGTTGGGGCGTACTAGCCTGCGCCATGGAGATGGCAGAGGCTGTTGAAGCAATGTCGCAAGGCAGGGGAGCGACCTTTTTACACTGACATATAATAGCAAGTTTTCAGGAAACCTCACTCCGGAGACTGCTCTGGGGCGCGAATCCAATGCTTTAGGAGTTTAACACAAGACAATGACTCCCCACGCACAAAGTCTTCAAGTTGTTCTTACAGTATGAACTCATATATTTACTGTGAAGACTTAGCCGTTGAGGATTCGTGGGATAAATCCTCATGGACTCATTAAACACTCCTGCCAGCTGGCTTCTCCTAAGATAGTCAATGTCCAAACTCCCCGGGTGTTCCACATCCTCAGGCCATCAAATAAAAAACATGTTCTCCTCAGCATACTTTTAAATGGAACATATGTAAAGATGTAAAGATGTTTCATAGAATGTTGAGTAGAGCAATATCTGACTTCATGCCATTTTTCACGACAGTGTGTTGTTGTGAATGTTGAACAGAACTCAAGAGCTTGCCTGTGATTTACAAGTGTGTGTGAAATTAAGTTAGCTGAGATACTGAGGATTGAACATGACTATGTCGAAATAAGGGTCCTTATGGACTCAAGTGTTCTATAGCATTTGGCTTGTGAGCATTTTTTCCCCTCCTTGATTGAGCAATCGTGCCTCTGCATTCCTCATCGTATCATGGCCAGATCTGCCAAATGTGAGCATCATCATCATGTTCTTCCCTCTAGCTGCCCCACAACATCTCATCACGTCCAATATGAATCTTACATAACCATGCACATGATTTAACAAGTCCAGATAGCACTGGTACCACATACCAGTGGTGGGGGTAACCCAGAATGACAATGCTGCGATGCTGTCAGTGAAAATCAGCTCATCCAACAACGTTCTGTCAAATGGCACAGTGCTGATGTCTTGGGATCTGTGTGTTTTGGAGTCATGTTTAGTTTCTGCTTTCAAAATGTCAGTGGAAAACCATTTTCTTAATGAAGACAGTAGATGATGACACTATGATTATGTATGATTAAATCATATTATCATTTAATTTTGACAAAGTGATTCATATATATATATATATATATATATATATATATATATATATAATTCTAACACCTTATCATGCAGCAAATATGGCATGGATGCGCAAATACACTTGTAGAATGCTGAGGTGAATAACACTTAATTTTAATGTCCCCTGATCATGCTTAAAACATAACACATGTAGGTCTTATAATGAATAAAATAGTGGTATTTAGTATCATATTGAATAGTGAAAATTAATGTCACATTGCTGGTATTGACTCGGTCATATTTCTGTTATGAACCATGACGCAATGTGTCCTTGCATTGTTAAAGTGATCGAAATCGGGTGTAAAAAATATACCTTTGTGAAAATATCTGATGATAACTGCGGCTAGGCATCAAATCCGTCGAACAGTAGGCCTAGTCTAGAACGTTCATAATATTTCCACCTTATATTAAACAAATTAATACATTTGAACAATATCTGTTCTTGACACGTTTCATCTTCCCAATGACATTATTATAGACATAACTGCGCAATTGTTTTGTCTGAGGTCCACAGTATCCATTCATTAAATACATTAGCTATCATACAAAGCACATTTGGTTTAAATATCATTCTACAGTGACAACTCTCAGTAAATAGCAGTAAAGACGATTTATCTTTCTGATACACAGCAGTCCGTACGGCTGCTATGACATGTTATTCAAAGGAAAGGCATTAGAAAAAAGTCTTGTATCCGATGTTTAAACTAAAGATGAAGACAGAACTCAATCATATATTCAAATAGGTCTTACCTGACAATAGGATACAATCCAATATCACTCTGATCTAGGTATTCACTTAAACCGATGGAGCACCGCTTTCCGAACGTGCGAGCGGCGCTTCGGTACCAAATTGAAGCTGGGAAGCTCGACTGCGACAGCGAACCGAATGCAACGAGCTCCGGCGCTCAATGAATCAAATTTTGGAATGGAGCCGCTGTCAAGTTGGAAGGCAACCCACACAAGTGACTTCCTGTTACATCACAGCTGATCGCTTACCACCAATTCAGGAGAGCCAACCGAACCGTCTCCTTCACCACCCGGTTTCTCTGGGCTGCCCTGCAGGGTCACAGTCGGGCTCCTCCCTTCCACCAGAATGAAAATGCGTCAGCCACTCAATCACGAAGTATGCTGTAATTTGAAAGTTTATAAATGCCAGCTAAAGCCTATAGCTATAGAGAGTACACTGCACAATGAAACAATCCCTAGTAAGCTAGGCTTTTGAGGGTGGACTGTATTATTTGGCATTAATAGACTGGTTTTATGGACCAAACTCGAAGCAGAGAGCGCGAGCGGCTTATTGTGCAGGTATAGGTCGGGGAAGCCCTGACGAAAGTAACACGATAACATTTTCTCAAATTGCATGGAAGGATAATATGATCTAATTATCCACTTATGTGACTAATACTGAAGACTAGCTCCCTGCAAAAAAGAGGTTGATCTTAGTTTCATCTGTCCAAAGAATGCTGTTCCAGAACTGGGCTGGCTTTTTTAGAGGTTTTTGGATACCGCATAGTAAAGTGACTTACAATTCTATATCTATGAATACTTCCAAAAGCTGAGGGGAATCTGACTTGAGATTACAGGGTTCTAAAAAAAGGGTACAAAGGGAATCAATAAATACCACCAGAAAACAAGTTTAAAGGTTTTTTTTTTTTTTTTTTTTTTTTAACATAATCCATAATAACCATAATCAAATAAAAAAACGTGATGAAACAAAACCAAACCAGCATAACAGACTACTGTACAGTATACAGATGAAGTATTATCTTATAACATCTCTCCTCCTTTACTGAACAGTTGAGGATACATTTCAGTCTAATTGAAGCATGGCATCCCAGTAAACATTTTGTTGTTGATTCAATGTTGAAAAGACGTCTATTTCTGACATTGATGCCATGTTAATTTCAGAGGCATATAAAAGTAGAAAAGCCTGTGCTGGGACCACCCCTGACAGAGGCAACACCACCAGCGCCTCCCTGTGTGAAACGAACATTATAGGGGCACCCTGCTGCAGAAGCAGGCCATGTGCCTGCTCCCCCGGTCATGCCATCGCCACTCCCTCAACTCCATCATTACCACCAGCTCCTCCAAGCCACCGTTGGCGGCTCTTCACACCACCACCTCCTAAGAAGACACCATCACCCCTGTCTAACCTCGCTGGACCGTCTCCTCTGGGACCACAGCCTCTCCCGCCTCCCCTGGCCATGCCACTGCTACCGTCTCCTCGAGCGTGACTCCTCCCTCCTGTGAAGGCTCAGAAAGGCACAGACCTCCAAAGGTGTTTTTGTAATAAAAATGTCAAACTATTGTATCTTCAATTTGTAGCCTGGTCCACCTCAGCAGCTTCCTCCAAAGGTAAGGTGGAAAAGTAGACATTTGTAGAAAGGTGTAGCCTACAATTATTAATGTACAAGTAAATAATGGTTGTCATGTATGCTTTTTGCCTGACATGCTCTGTTTAACATGAGCTCTTTTTTACTTTTGCCCTCTGCAGCCCAAAATAAAAGATTGTCTGTCTCTGTCTTCTGCTGCACCACCCATGGCACCACCTACAGGTACTTTGTGTTACTACAGGTACTTTAAATTCTGGTTTTAATTGATATATTATTATGTTGTTCATTTGAGTCAGTTCGTTTTTAAATCCGTTTTTTTTCCTTCTCTTTTTTTAAATCAGACCACTGGCAAGCCTCTTCCTCCTCTGCCAAAAGGAGGAAGACGGATAAAGAAGAGGAAGAGGACACCACAGTCTGTAGCGTCTGAGGGGAGCCTATCCCGCCCCACAGAGGCTGGGGAGCAAGAAGAGGTGGTGCCATGGGTGTGCTGCAGCCCCCTGCTGTGACCAGGAGGTGGAGAGAGATTTTTACTGTCTAGTGACCAGGAGGTGGAGAGAGACTTTTACTGTCTAATGTGTGACAATGTTGATTTTTGAAATGTAATTTATTTCTAGGTATGTTTTTATTAACAACCAATACAGTTACATATTCATCACAATGTCTCATGTATTTTGTCTCACAGTCTTGTTGATATCTGCACTGAGAATCTTATATAATGTACTGTAGCCTACTAGTTGCAGCTGTTTCTAGCAGTTTTCCACGCTGCTCACACATTCTCTGTGCGTGCCCTGGCTGGCTGCCCTAGCTGGCATAGGCACTACCAGTCAGCAATTTATAGAAGGAAGACAAATGTTATCGTCCGATCTAGGGTATTAAAACAAAATCTCATACAAGTTATTTATGGGAGGCAAAATGTATGCTATAGTACAACACTGCCCTCCTGTGTCTAAGAGTCACTACTACACACAAACAAGACTATTTAAATGTCTTGGTTTATAAATGAAGCAATATGAAAAGAGACTGCAGACATAGAACAGACAGGAATATCCACACATGCATAGATGATGTAGGCATACTACAAAACATATGGATATAGAATATGCAGGGCAAACACATTTTCCCCATCAGTGAGACATATATGAATTGTTGTCTTAGGGTGGAATCCTAGCTTTAAATCTGCAGGCGTAACTCAGACATTACTAAATCTTGCATTGATGTCAATACGCAATGATTTAATTTATCGCAAACTCGAGTTAGGATTCCACCTTTAAAGGGATAGTTAATTATTCACTATACTGTTTACAACTTATAGTCAGATGGTTTCTTATTGTTAAAGTAGTATGCGGGCCTGGAGAAATTGTAATCCATGGTTCAGAGTTGTTTAAATAGCCACTACTAACTTCAGCTAACGTTAGCCACCGCTAACACAAAAGCAATGGGAGAAATTGGGGAACAATTGGAAACAACTAAGTTTAGTTGTCTTGGACGCCAAAGTGGCAAAGTTTCAGTTAACGTAGAGGCGGAGGGCAGGTCTCCGGCAATGAGTGGGCTGGGATGATTGAATATGGGATGAACATGCTCATTATTACAGTACTTACCTACGTAGGGTTGCTGGCAATAGTGGATAATATAGAACGTACAAATAAATACATTGCAGGATCATTGTGGAGCGCATTCACATACGGTTGCTGTTATGCTCCAGTTCCAATGATCAGTGGGGGCAATCATGCAGTGTGGTGGTGGACTTACATAGGCCTATTGTATGCTAGTTTATATTATTCTCTCCTCCCAATATTACCATGGATTGAAAGTGTGGAATTTGACAAATTTCAGGATGATTTTAATAACCATTTAGTTTATGTGTAAAGGCTCAACGTATTTTTTTATGAAGTAGGTATGCATATTTTCCTATAATCTACTAAAATATTTGATTTTATACCCTATCAAAGACATTGGCACAGATGTATGCAACATTGGTCATTCAATGTTTTAGGGAATATAGCTTATGGAATTTAGTAATGCGATAATACACTAGGCCTATTCCACATATTTGTAGAGGATGTACTGGTGGTATGAGGGATTATCCCCGACCAACCCTTATGATCAAATAAGTGTTTATGTTTGCCTATTGTTCATTATTGAATGTGAAATGTCTAATTTGCCTCCTTCCCTGGCTCAAGTTAAGTGAAGTTAGTGGTTGCTATTAAGACAACTCTGAACCATGAATTACACTTTCTCCTGGTCAATAGACTACTTTCAAGGTATGGAACCATCTGACTATAAAGTATAAAATCCCTTTAATGCGTTACTCAGTTACATAGACAATACACCAACCAACTTAATTGTTATTCAATTACTTAAATCAATGTGCAGTGCTATATGGGGTCCTTTAAATGCATTTGTCAGCTAAACAAATTTGTCTATCTCAGAGAGAAATAACATATGCATATTTGGAATTTTTTTCTGTGACAGTGAAAAAATATCGAACAGATTTGTGACCATATAAAACTTCCCAGTCAGATATACTGCATTTACTCACTACAAAGGTAAAAAAAACTTGAAACTTGAAAATGTTTAAACATAACAGTAATAATGTACTACAGTGAAATAAATGGCATAAATAAGAACTAATCAAAACGTAGTGTATGGTACAATGAATTGAAAAGCCTTGTGTTCAGACAGCGCTAAACAAGATGTTGGTGTTCTTCTTCCTTATACGGATTGTCCTCCTTCTGTGACCTGCTAAAACAAAATGAAAAATAGATACATTGTATAACTCTTTCCCATAGCATAACCATATCTTTAGTAATAGTATTACATTTAACAAATAAGATAGTTAAAAAATATATTCTATGATAAATTGATTTCAGTCAGGACACTCAGGTCAGTGCATGTTTAGGTGAAATATCATCTTCCCCCGAATTGTCCTTATAGGCCAGTACAGTGTTATAGAACCAGTACAGTGTTATAGAACCAGTACAGTGTTATAGGCCAGTACAGTGTTATAGGCCAGTACAGTGTTATAGAACCAGTACAGTGTTATAGGCCAACAGTTAGCAGTGCCCTCATCAATGGACAGTATTCCTAAATTAGCATTGCTTAAATTACATTCCAAAATCTCCTCAGAGAAACTTGGTTGTGAGTTACACTTAAAAGGATTTTTTTGACGTGCATACTATTGAAAATCAAACAGTTACAGTCTCTTTAATCAACTTGCTCAGAACTGGAACTATTTCCTCCTCTGCTAATTGCTGCTGTGGGTAGGAAAATAGAAAATGCCGCACAGGAGAGGATTTCACTGCTGGCCTATGAGGACAACTCAGGATAACATTATGTTTCACCTTAACATGAAAATAGGCTGAACCATCCCTTCAATTTGGCAAATGAATTATTGCCACTGAAAAGTTGTATCATTTCGGTACTCCATAGAAGCCCATAATAAATAGCAACAATGTCTTCTGTAAAAAATCTTGTGTACACAAAGTATAAATTAAACCAGAGTGTTGGCAGAGTGTTTGACATGAATGAAACATTATTTTTCGTGAAAAAGGCTATTCTACACAGGTTCCAGCATTACCATATGATAAGCTGGATCTTACCTTTCATACACATCTTCAGGCAGTGTCTCTTGAGGACAAAGTTGTTCTTGTTGCCCCCACAGCCGCTATAGTGGAACCCCTGACACCTCTTTGTCTTGGGGTTGTACATAAATCTCCTCTCCCTTCCATCACACGTGCCTTTGTCAACGGGACTGAGACAGAAGACTGGGAGGTTGAGCTCTGGAAAAAAAAAAAAAAAAAAAAAAAATGGTAACCCATGGTAACATAGTGAGCATAGTGAACATTGAAAAAAAAATCTGGTAGGCTAACTTTAAGGCTGGTTATGTGATGTCTGCATCCATCACAACACTGACCCTGCACATTGTTTTGGACGTTGAGGGGTTGGGCTGGTTGAATCAAACATCTTTTCGGCAACATCGTGAAGTAATCATGACAGATATAGGGCTCAAATTTGCTTCTGCTAAAACCCCACGGGCAGCACAAAAAACAACTGCAAAGGTGGTATATCTACTCCCATCCAGATACAGAATCAAGACCCTGACCTAGACAAAGACCCAAGACCCAGAGTATCATGACAAGACAAAGACCATTTTAGATGGGAAACTAAATCTTAAAGAGTCTGAAAAATTTAAGACTGGGATTGTCCTGTGGTCTTAAATCATGGCCAGCAATACCCCACAGCCATACAGTACATACAGTATGAATTGTAAATCTGATTAAACATAATTTTCCTAAAGTAAGTAAATAAATCTCAAGAGTAAATATTCTACTTGCCAAGTATAACTTGACTAAAGCTAATCTTCATGATGTCACTTCACCACCTCAGTGGTCACATTGGAAAATCCACAAGATGTCAGGCTTGAGTTAGAAGAGTAAGCTTTCTCTATCTGCTTACTGGATTTACGAATGTACTGTACTGTATAGACCCTCATTTTATGTATTATGGCTGGTGCTGAATTCCACAAATCAAAATGCATCATAGTCCAAAACTCTCTGCTCCTGCTTGTACCGTGCCACACCCTTTGTACCAGGCAGGAGTAGTCTGTCTACACCCGCTGCTGATACACCAGGAACACTGCTAGTGCTGAACCAGACCTGGGTTGAAAAGCATCTGAAATACTTTGAAATAGTTTGAGCATTTGATTGAGCCTGCCTGGAGTGCCAGTTGGGTGGCGTTTGATTTTTTGGGATTATTCCAAACGCAATCAAGCACAGCTAAGTATTTTTAAATGATTTCAATTTAAACCCTAGTCTGCGCCGAATCAGAGTCAAATGGACCAAGGGGAAGAGAATGAGGATGCCGTTTGACCCCCATCGCATGGACAATTTAGCAAACAGTCTACGAGCTATGCTTTGCTGCACTTGCAGGGGATTAGGTGGGCAGAGTGTGCACTGTAATGAGTTGTGAGATTACTCAGCAACCAACCATTTCTGAGATTAATAATGAAGAATTACTTTTGGTCAGCTGGTGTAGTTGAAGCACGGTAGGGGAGAGTCCTCAGGGAACAAACACTTTATTTTTTCCCCCTATTGACTGAGATCGATAGAGCTAGCGCCACCATATTTTATGACAAACAACATATATATTTCCTCTACTATTAGCAACTGTAAATTCATTCCAAGTTAACCTCTTGAACTGCACAGGCCAGATCTCTGCTTTCATTTGATATGTTTAGATGTCTGATCAGTTAGTCATAACAGAGTAAACTGCATAGGTGAATGCCGTATATCACAGGAAAGGTGCGGATCTTGGCTTCCCGAATGTGCTATAATATCTTTGTTTTCCAATCAGGAGGTGTAAAGGTGATTATTGTTCATATTGCTGTGCTTGATAGGTTATTGATTTTATAATGTTCTCTGCACATTTCGATGGTTCTAAAAGAAAGTAAAGCATTTGGACACTTTGGAGAGATTTCGCGACACTTTGGAGAGATTTCAAGGGAACCACTAACAAAAAGCCTTATAACTTCTGTTCTGTTAGCAGTAGCAATACAATTCTTTTGCACACATGTTATTGACAAGTTGCCGAGGCACTGTGAAGCTTGTGTGACCTATAGTAGATTTGTCAATGTTCTGTGGAAGATGACTTTGAAAATTAAACTCTGTGTGGAGTTACAGTAGATCATCTTATTCTTCTGTGTAAATTTGAGAAAATCGGCGTGTTGCTTTCATCTCAAGTTACTTCCATCCTGGTTCTCCCCTACTGTATGTGGGCAGCAGGAATACACAAACAATGACTATTGTTCTTACCTGTGGTTCGGTCATAGTTGGGCAGCATATGTGCCAAAGCAAATTCATCTGAAAAATATGACAAGTGATCTGATTTCATTCAGTGTTGAAGTCCCCTCTACAAATACAGTATATTACAGGATTAGTAGAAGACATCATTCCTGTTCAGTGAGAAATATTTGAATCAATTATTAGTATGCAATGAACTATTTTGTTAAGTATATTCATCCAAATGTGCATCTTTGCAGTGCAAAGAAAATTATATTTGGACCTATCCTGGAAACTCTCTGAATGACTGCATCCATGAAAACTTAAGAGTTTGCTTCCTTTGGAACATTGAGACTAGATATTGGCATAATCGGTAAAGTAAATGTACGAATATTTCAGAGTTTAACTTAAAGATCTCTTATCAAATCTTTAGTGGTGCCTTACTGCAGGGGCAACTTCATGTGAACTTGCATAGACACATTAGTCTAACTAACTAACTAACTAACTAACTAACTAACACATTAGTCTTACCTGTAACTTTGAGCGGCTGTACACTGGGTGAGTTGGTGGGCACCTGGGCGATGGTGACACCACCTTTAGGGGCCTCAGTGGCCTTTCCTGTCCAGAGATAAACAGATGTTTGCAGGGTAAGAGAAGAGAAGAGAAGCCACAATAAGAGTCTCGGCTTGATGATGTTCAAAACATACTTTCTTGCAGCACAGGGAAAATGCCTATTTGCCTTACCGATTTGATTGAACAGGGGTCAATGGGGTTCAAATGGCTCATTGGATATGGGTCGTAAAATAGTAAAAAAAAAATGTTTTTGTTTTATTCTCATCATTGCAACATTTTTGTTTGATTCATGAAATCTCTTATTTCAATCATGTGAAACACGTTAAATTATTGACACAAACTGCACTCTTTGCTTTGTGAGTGCACTATGTCCATATAGCCTACTGCTGAAATGCGTGGACTTCAATTAATACAGTATATCCCATGTCTGACATAATTTTATGAAGTGTCCATGAAGATAGAATTTGTTCTAAATTAAGGTTTATCAAAGGACTTCATTTCAAATTTCTCCAACCAGACAACAAACAACTCATAAGCTACTCTTCAAGTAATTCACCAGGCGGTTTGTAGACACACTATAATACATTGTAAGCATATCCATAAAAATTGCTCAACGATGCCTCCTTGTGGTTGTTTTGCTGAGGTGAATGACCTAAAATAAAAACATGCCAAATAGTCAAGCTGACTCCCAACTGCCGTTGCGGTACCCTGATGACATTACGGTACCCCGATGACATCGGCAAAACATGAACTCTGACCTACTGTATTTGCTTTATTTTTTGGATCATCGGACGGATCAACATTCAATAGTTCGCGCTGTGAAAAAAAACTGAGCGGAAATTGGCACACACACGCAACATTTGACGCGGTGGAGTCTCTCACTGACATTTACCACCGCATTACTGGTTATTGTAACCAGGGGCAACTTCATGTGAACTTGCATAGACACATTAGTCTTACCTGTAACTTTGAGCGGCTGTACACTGGGTGAGTTGGTGGGCACCAGGGCGATGGTGACACCACCTTTAGGGGCCTCAGTGGCCTTTCCTGTCCAGAGATAAACAGATGTTTGCAGGGTAAGAGAAGAGAAGAGATGCCACAATAAGAGTCTCGGCTTGATGATGTTCAAAACATACTTTCTTGCAGCACAGGGAAAATGCCTATTTGCCTTACCGATTTGATTGAACAGTGGTGTAAAAATATGAAATTGTTTGGATAATAAAGGTTTAAAATAAACTTCTACAACTCAAGATTTTTAGGAACATTTGACCGGAGAAAAAAATCTATTTAGGCCCAAGGAAGATAAATGAAGGCTACTAATAAAGAGGAACAGAATAATTACCTTTGAATAATCATCAACATTATGTGTCCCCTGTCCTTGTAGATGTTTATCTAGCGTAGTGCTGGCTAGTACTTGTCCTTGTAGATGTTTATCTAGCGTAGTGCTGGCTAGTACTTGTCCTTGTAGATGTTTATCTAGCGTAGTGCTGGCTAGTACTTGTCCTTGTAGATGTTTATCTAGTGTAGTTCTGGCTAGTATTTGTCACGGTGACATTTTGTTTTTCTTACATATACAACATCTACACAAAATGTTCTTGTGTCTTTCTCTAAAAATAATCAAATGTCTCTCAGTAACCAAAAAAAATTAAGCTGGGATGCAATTGCATGGTTTGCTCAATATTGAATGTTCCACTGCTTAGTTATCACCTCATTTGCAGTGCAACAATTAAATGAATATTTGGGTTTCAAAGAACTATGACTGTGTTAGTAAGTAAGTGCCCAGAGCAAACTTCTTAGGCATCCATGAATTGACTGACAGGTACTCTGGTGAAGCACACTTCTAATAACTGAAGCCCTGATAGTGCTTTAGAGGCAAAAAGAGGGAACCTATTATTTCAATAAGATATCCGATGTAGTTAAAGAAGAATTAGTTCTCTGAATCAACATTTTGATCGGCAGCACTGCGTGACCATTTTCTGACCATTTCCCTAGCATGACTACTCGGGGCGTACGGCAGTCTTGTTTACTGACAGCGGTTCTGATGTCTTACCTTGGTTACGACACCTTGCCTCACACTCCATCTTACTCTTGAAGTTGTTGGCGTTGCCGAAGCAGCCTCCGTAAAAGAAATGCTTGCACTCCTGGCTCTGGCTGTCAAATAAGTAGCGTGTCACCAGTCCTCGACACGGGCCAGGAGCCTCCTCCAGGTGACAGGGACTCTTATCAGCTGAGGAGGGACGGTGAAAGAGAGAGAACAGGGCTCAGTTTCATTGGACCAAACAAATAACACCTCCATCATTCCAAAGTGTCTATTTAGCTCGGTTTTAGTCACAGAGATAACTTTGTCGACCTTTGTCAACCAACATTAAAGACAATTTTTGTTTAGTTGAGTTTAGTAATTTAGTTTTTTCTGGTTCTATTTAGTAAGTTATCATCTCATCTTTTGCCACGAAAAAGTAGGTGTTTAATTAATATTTTCATAATTATTTTTATTGACGAAATTAACACTGGATTACAGTGAAACTCAAAATTACAGTGAAAATCAAATAAACTAAAGCCAATACAAAAAAAAAAAGAAAGAAAAGAGAGAGGGGGAGAGATGGTAAGGCAAGGCATCCGATTTTTTAAAGCTTAGTTTGTGAGTAGATTAGTTCATCTATGTTTTTAGAAATGATTTCTCCTCATATTTCATTGTATTTCATAATATTTGTTTACATTATTTCATAGTCACTTTTGTATTATTTACATATTCACACTACAACAATTTGACCACATTAAACGGATGTGCAAGTGGATCTTGATAACTTTATGCTCCTTCATCGTTGAAACTACCTCGTGCTACTTCAGTGAAGTCAGTCAAGAGTGTTTAGCTATCTGGTGATGTGTGCCTCGCTACGCGTATCACTGAAAGGTGATATGTGTTGTAATACATTTTCTATTTGTGTGAGGACTGATAACACTGCCTTTATCTGGAGGGATTATTTTCACCAGAAACAAGTGGGAAACATCATTCCATGCTCCTCCTCTAACCTCTTGATATAAAGTTCTTAAACATAATTGTACAAACAACACAAACGCCTGCCCCCATTGATGATATGAACATGTGATATACCATAATTAATTACATTTAAAAAAAAAAGAATTTACTTTTTAATTGATCTTTTAAAGTCCTTGCTGACTTCCCTTGAACGACAGACTTGGACTGGTGCCACACACACATTATATTGCTGCCAGGTGATTGATTTGATTTTGTCTCATCAAGACAGCCTGCTGCTCAAATGACTGGCTCAGGGCCAGGCCCCCATAGATAAAAAAATCGCTTAATATTCTGCCACTAGATACGCTCAGATAACAAAATGTATTTATGAACATGGTTAATTAAAATATTTCACTTAACTGGTCGTCCATTATCTTGTGGGACACCTCCAGTCCTTTGTGAGCATGACAAGAGAGGAGGAATATGTAAAGTACCATAATCTAAACAGTGTGTGTTCTAATCCTGTTATTCTGCCTCTCTGATATCTCTGAGATTAATAGCAGCCGAGCGAACATCACAGCGACAGCACGCTCCTGTAGACTCTTCCTCTACAACATCAGAAAGATACGTCCCATTGCTCACCAGACAAGCAGCACAACTCTTGGTCCAAACACCTGTGATCTCTCGCCTTGACTACTGCAATGCACTCTTGGCCGGGCTCCCCGCCTCCGCCATCAGGCCTCTGCAGCTCATCCAGAACGCTGCTGCCCGTCTGGTGTTCAATCTCCCCAAATTCTCCCATGTCACCCCCCTCCTATGCACCCTCCACTCGGTAACAGCTCACATCAGATTCAAGACCCTGGTGCTCGCCTACCGAGTGGCAAAGGGAACAGCCCCTCCCTACTTGCAAGCAACGGTCAGTCCCCAAACCCCTGCCTGATCACTCCGCTCTTGCACCTCGGCTGGCCGCCTGCCACCGCCGCCTCTACGTGGATGAAGAAGCCGCGCTACTCGGTCACGGCTTTTCACTGTCCTGGCGCCCCGCTGGTGGAACGAGCTTCCCACTGCTGTCAGGACTGCAGAGTCACTACCTATCTTCCACCGTAGACTGAAGACCCATATCTTCAGGCTACATCTTAACTGTCCCTTATAAAGACCTCTTCATCCCCACTACCCCCCTGTACAAGTTTCTCTACTGTAAATAAATTAATAAAAATAATAAAAATGTTTAAAAAAAAAAAAAGAAATTCTTCCTTCTTCTCGCATTGTGACTGCCAATAGCCCCTGGTCCTAGTATAGATTACTTTTTCTTATGATGACTGATGGATAGATGATTCACTTACTTAGACAAATGTATTTGTTGTAAGTCGCTTTGGATAAAGGCGTCTGCTAAATGCCATAAATGTCATGTAAATGTCACCCAGCCATAACACCTTTCTCTTTCTCCACACTTTACTCTTACATCACTCTGGTACATGTTCATTTTATCTAATCTGTCCACAAGACCTGTTTCCTTATTTCCTTTTACAGGAATGTCTGTATTGACACACATTCCACATATAATGCACCGAAGATATGGGTCAGCCTTACATTCCGAAATGACAGAACCCATTAGTATACTCAGATCACCCAGAACAACAGCAGGAAGAAAGAGAAAGACCTGCTCTCTACCTTCTGTTTTATACCCACACCTCAACCGTCGATATTCAGAATTGTTGTCAGGATCAACCAATCAGACATCATCTTATCAGTTACAGAGTCAAATGACACTCAGTGTTCAAACATTCCCAAAGAGGTTCAATCACAAAGGAAGATCAGAGGAAGACTCTCCATCCTGTGCTGCATATAAAGAGCACTGTTTGACTCTCCTTCCTGTATGGGGAGCACTGTTTGTGTGATGAACAATGTAATTACAACCCAATGAATTATTAAAAACAGCATATCTATATAAAGGCATCTAAGGTGGAAAAAGTTTGTGTGTTTGGGCACCCATTCATAATACCCACTTGACTTGTGTGTGAATAATATGTCCCACTGTCTCTCAAGGATATGGCTGATTGCCAATGTGACAAAATCACCTCAATATTTCACAACAGAGTTCAGCTTTTAAGGCAGCCCAAATTACATTGAAGGAGTATCCCTCTCACATGCCGTGCATGTCCAAAACATTGGATTTTCACTCACAGTAATACCATTTGACACAAGATGGAGACATACACGCTACAATCTCATAGCAGGACACCAACTAGGACAGGACATACTGTTATCCCTGTTCATAAAAGACGAATGAGAGTATTACAGGCTTAAAATAAAACAGAGTAAGTCTTGACACTCAGACACATCTGGTCCCTCCTAATCATATTCGCCATGGATACCCACTCTGAATCATCTCCAAGACGCCACACAAATGTAAATAGAGGGCAGCCATTTATATGATTTATGTAGCAATGTCAACAGGGTTAAGGGTCTTTCACAGTCGACGGGATAAACTTTGATGAGACTTTAATGTCGAGCGGTCGCAGTGATTAGGCCCTAAATTAGCAGAGCTGAATTTGAATGTTCGGTGAGATTTCTAAGGGCGAAACTAATCGCGACTTTACCATTGGCGCCATTTTCTGCAGAGAGGCCGCCTCCGCAATCCCCACAATCCCCCAGTCTTCGGAGCTCTAGTCATCTCCAGAGGTAGGATATTATTCAGCCTGTCAGCTTCAGTTTTTTTTAAATTTATTTACAGTCTATTTACAAGCCAGACAAGGGGGTACTGTTTTTCTGCCACTTGACAGTCTGTTTTCCTGTGATTATGCTTTTGACCTCTCACAGGAGTGGCAGGGCAGGTGTACACCATCACTTGAGGCCTGGGCTTTGTTCGCTAATGCATCTTCTGTCCTCTTTGGGGACTTCTAAACACACACAGCAAACAGTGCGAAAAATGTATGCTGCAAAACTTGCTTTAGATTCATTGCGGTGTCCTGTCTTTATGAAATGTTGAGGTTACAATGCCCTTCCGCAAGCAACTGTATCCAAGGCCTTGAGACAGATGGCCTCTGATTTGTAATGCTGCGAATATCTGAGAAGCAAACGTGTATTTCCTGTAAAGTGAAAGTGAATTGACATGGTTTAAAGACTAGAAAGATAATAATGTTCCTTAAGGAATTTCTGTATCTGCAAAGCAGCTTCATGACGACCATCTCTACACATACTGTACAGACTGGTATGGGAGTGACATAAACGGCTTCTGAATATTGCTCAATTATAAAACCAAATACACTATTATGTGTGTTTCATGTACAATATCATTGATTTTGAGTGACTCCGAAACACTTTCATCTGAGATTGTGACTATCAGGGCGGCAAATTAAGTAAATTCAGGCAGGACACTTTAAGTCGACGCAGATGTCCGTCAGGTGATCTCACGTATTCAAACACATCACATGTTCATGGGACAAGGCCGAGTTATGCAACACTCCACTCGGCTACATGTACCTGGACGCCAGCATGCCGACATGCCTTGGCCCCTTTCAGCTAGACTGAATGCGTTGCTTTCTATGTGTCCAAGGCTGCAATATACATGTGAATGGGGCGGCAGAGACGACAGAACTACAGAGGTTACAACATGTGGGGCTGAGGCAACATGAGGCGTTGATTTATGGTTTGATTTGACGGCTTGTGATTCTACTTGTTGTCCTCTTAACTGGTGCTGGGTTGGCATTCGTTTCGGTACTAGTTCTTCAGGACGGTGGTAACACTTTCAACAATGGGATGTTGAGTTACAGATAGTTAGTAGTAGGTCAGAATTCCAATCGTGCTTTGGAGTTTTGCATTAGCGGGTGTGTGTGTTGGTCAACACAGCAGCTATGTTACCCTTCCTCAAGTGATTAGGAGTTAAAGAGTACTATTCCAGGGGCGTTCAGTGGCGTAGCACACTAAGGTGCATACAATATCACCGCAAGGTCCCTGGTTCTATTCCGGCCATCGAAATATCCTGCATGCCATCCCTCCTCTCTCTCACCCATCCTTCCTGTCAAGCTTTACTATCTCTATCCCAATAAAGCAGAAATGCCCTAAAAACATATTAAAAAAGAGAGTGCCCTGAAGAAGGTGCAGGGGGACACCAGAGGGGTTTTTGCTGATACACATAGAGCACATAGTTGCATTGGTGTTGGACGGTTCTGTTTGAGAAGTTATGGGCTCCCTGTCTTATATTATTGTATTTTATGTTGTTAAACTTCAGGCGGGGAGCGATATAGAGTGGAGCCATCCAATTACGGCAAACCTAATGTACTACCATTTTATTGAACAATATTAAACCGACATAAGTGTCCTGACCAGAACAGTTGTCACCTCTGACGCAAGACCCATGCTCACAGACCACCCGAGCTCATCTTGTAGTGTTTCCTTCAGTTCTTTTCCACAATGTAGATTGTTTAAAGATGGTGTTGTCTGTTCACTGAGTAAAACAAATGGAAGCAATTCAAGATGATGTATCTCTATTAAAGTGTTGCTCGCATAATGTAAACACACCAATGATTTTCTTGTCCTCCCAGTGAATAATGCATATAGCGGCACACAATGAGGGGTATGATGACAGAGATAATTCTTCACCATTTCTCACAATAAACAAATTATCATCCTGATAAAAGAGCCACAGAGCACATGCTTTGGTTATTCTATTCACTAATATCCAAGGGCATATTTCATGTCAATCGTATGTGAATGCATATTGTTTGTTTTCCTTGAATAACACCCACGGTTTGAGTAACATCCAAATGCATTGTATTTGACAACATAGCCATTAAGTGCTACTATTGTCCTCTATAAAACAAAACATCCATCTAATGAGGTAGACAGGACTGAGGTTGGTACATTTACTGGCATCAGCCCACCTTTTTGTGTTTTGTTGTCCTTTACATCCAGTGCATCTATGCCTCCCTCTAATTTCAATAATTGGCAGAGAAAACTTTTTAAGGCGAATGGCTTTCCTACCACTTGTTTTGTAATTAATAATTAATTAATTAATGCTTAATTAATAAAAAAGGAGCCGTAATTAAGTCTGCTGGAAATCTGGCCACTGAGGCGAAATTCAACATCCTCTCTAATAATAATATAACCCCTGAAACTGACTTGCAGTGTCGGCGCACAACTTGAAGAGGCAGCCACCAGAGACAGAAACATCGTTTAGTCCAAACCTCCAGAATGGCCAATGGTAAACAAACCTGTTTCGCCCCTAGACAATCAATTTTAGAAAGTGCTTTTCGGGACCAAAACAACGTTCATAAATGAGATATTTACTTCAAGGGATCTCATTCCCTGATCGCTGCCAGTTAAACATAGTCAATACAACCATTAGAAAGCTTTAATGTTTCATATTGCACCTCTGAGAGGTGGGGCTGGGGAAATGTGACCTCTCTCAAATTCATAAACAGAGCTCTGGATGCACACATATTTCAAAGCTATACATTGTTTGTTCACAAAAGAAAACAAAAAAAACATTTATTTTGGATTATGATACGGTAAGACTTAACTTATGTGGTATTTATAAGTCATATTCTTCTGTACTTATCATGGATTATAATAAACAGAACAGCAGAACAAACCCCAGATTGTGCCCTAATACAGAAAAGGGGTATAATTAATACAATTCTTATGGTGGAAAAGGTTAGAGTCTACCAGTGATCATTAAAATGTAATCTCCCTCCTAAATGAGTCCAGATGACAATCCGCTTCAACATTATCCAATTAGCCAGCGCCATTGTTGTTGTCTGGCCAAAAGGCTTGCTTTATGTTTAAACAGACATACATCCCAGTTTCCCCAGAATGGCACTGCGAGCCAGGGGTTTGAGTTTGTGGATGTGTTTTGGAATCAACGTTGTGTCTGACAATCTTAAACAGAAAACAAACAAAACGCATTCCCACCCAAAACCATAAAGCACTAAAACGATATGGTTGACTTAGGAAGATAGGACACTGGGAACTCCCTACACACTTAAGGACCTATGATGATGATGTCATTATGTGTATTGGCTCAAAGATAGGGTCTTATCTCGTTTGATAATTGAGAACATGGCGATGCTTGTTTTTAAACCTATAATATAGCTATAACTGTGTTGTTCGGCATTAGTTAAACAAGGAGCATTTCAAGCAGTGGAGCTAAGTGCATGTTTTACATTTGACCTGAAAAGCTGAAAAAAACAGTCAAACTCACCAGACACCAGACACATTTCTTCACATGCTTGCAAGGTGTGGAAATTGTTTGCGTTGCCTTTGCAGCCCCCATACCTAAAGGCCTGGCAGCGGCCTATGTCGATGTCGAAGTAGAATCTCTCCTTTGATGCCTTGCAGGGCCCTTCATCCTTCTTGAGGGCGCACGACTCATGGAAAATGAAGAGTTCAGGCTGAACTCCATCTGCTAGAGGGATGGAAGAAAACCAAAGTTACAATTCTGCTATGCACAGAATTCATCGCAATGTTGCGGGGATAATTGAGTTGTTTGTCACGTGCTATACCTGGCAAAATGGACTCTTCAGGTGAGGTTCACTCCCACTTAACACTGTGTAGACAGTGCTTTAAACTTAACTGCTGTTCTTTTTTGTAAATTTGTAAATTTGTTATTGCTATTTTGTTAATATTTTTGCTATTTTGTAAATTTCTTGTCAATATTTGCTATTGTTTTTTTATGTCCCATGCACCAACCTCACCAAGTCAATTTCCTGTATGTGCAAATATACTTGACCAAATAAAAGAATTCTGATTCTGATTCTGATTAGAAAACAAATCTATGCTAGGACCAGAAGAAGGAAGGATTACTTTTTATTATTATTATTTACAGTAGAGAAACTGTATAGGTGGGTAGTGGGGATGGAGAGGTCTTTAGGAGGGACAGTCAAGACGTAGCCTGAAGAGATGGGTCTTCCGTCTACGGTAGAAGATAGGTAGTGACTCCGCAGTCCTGACAGCACTGGGAAGCTTGTTCCACCACCGGGGCGCCAGGACAGTGATAAGCCGCAATCGAATAGCGCGACCGCTGCATCCTTGTAGAGGCAGCAGTGCCAGGTGGCCAGCCAAGGTGGAAAAACGGAGTGGAGTTTGGGGGCTGACCATTGCTTGCAAGTAGGGAGGGTCGGTTCCCTTTGCCGCCCAGTAGGCGAGCACCAGGGTCTTGAATCTGATGTGGGCTTCTGGGACAAGATACAAGTTCATTTTATCTGATGTGGGCTTCACCCCAAGATTCTTGGCCGTCTGGGAGGAGGTCACAGTGGAGTTCTCTACAGTGATGGACAAGTCTTGGAGAGGGCAGGCTTTCCCTGGGAGGAAGAGTAGTTCAGTCTTGTTAAGGTTGAGCTTGATGTGGTGGGCTGAAAGCAGAAATGACTGCAAGACACGCAGAGACACGTATCGCCACAATACAAACCAGGAGAGTGCAAAGCCAGACATACCCAGTTCTGAAAGGGTGAAGAGAAGGATCTGGTGGTTTACTGTGTTGAATGCAGCAGACAGGTCCAGAAGAATGAGAACAGAGGAAAGGGAGGAAGCTTGAGCAGAGTGGAGGGCCTCCGTGACAGCAAGGAGAGCAGTCTCAGTAGAGTGCCCAGCCTCAAAGCTGGATTGGTGAGGGTCAAGGAGGTTGTTCTGAAGGAACAAGAGAGATTCCATCTTTAATATGTACATATTGAGGTGACGCAATATTTGCCAGCCATCCAATTTCATTGTTTTGCTGGTCAGTCATCGTCATTTTAGTTTTGACTGCCAAATGAAACAATCCCTGCCGTATGGCACCTAGCCGCCCAGCACTATAACAGATCAGCAGTCTTAACAAATACCCTCTCCCTGCCAGGCTCCCAGGAATGAGAGCACTGGTGGAGCATTCCAATTTGCTCCCTCTTCCATGGATACAATTCCGTCTTATAATGGAGAGCCCCTTGAACACTAATCAAATACTCCCCACAAACTCAAACCCCTGGCTTGTGGAGTTTGCTTTTGCTGGAGATTAAATGTTTTCTGCATGGCCCCTGATATTTTTTATTTACATTCCTCTGTCCAGGCAGATAAGCGGCAAGAGAAGCAACCATCCGGGGGGAAATTACACAGCAGACAGACAGGCAATCCACATAGCTGCCTTAGTGCTGTGAGGCCCCTCTTTGGGTATGTAAACACGTATATGTGCTTGGCCTACCTAAACTTTAATAATGAGAAGTCAGGATTTGTTTTATTTTTTTCTTCCGCAATACATCCCTCAAATGTAAAACCACTGTTCACTTCTGCAAAGTATGAAAAGAAAAGAAACTGAGAAGAAAGTTCCTGCTCAATTGGTCCAGAAAGTTTGTTTTAAATGGACATGAGAAAAACTTTTTTTTTTTTTTTTTTTTAGAAGAAGAAGAAGAATTAAAGAAGAAGAATAAACTGGGACAGGGCTGCCCAAGAAGAAGAGAGCAAACAGGATGCTCATATTGATTTGTTTTCCTTCTGCTGAGGCCAAGAGAAGTACAATAGCTAGTGTGCTATTTTTCTGCACTCTTGCCTCCAGTCCCACTAGTATTGAGGCCATCCAAAAACTACACTTCCACGAACAACAGTATCAACTCAACTCCCGCAATGCATCGACACAAGCTTGGTTGATGCCAACCAATAGATCAGTATTTTAAGCTCCCCAGAATATGCAGAGCTCGGGACACACTGTACAGTCACATTTTGGGCCCTTAAAATGTCCACTGGCAGCTGTTCTTCCAGAGGGCCTCGCACGCTGGTTCTGCTTCGCCAACATTGAGACTCTACACACCTCAATTTGGTTAATGGGCTGACTTACTCAACACTGTGCTGCTGTGCCAAGCCGAATGCTAATGCAGAATACGGGCTGTTGCCCCGAGCACAGCCTCAGTCCAGGCTTGTTTAGATTAAATGTCAGGGGTAGGCAACAGTATGCACTGTTGATTTTATTGACATGATGAGAAACTTGACATTTAAGAAATTATCAGGCTTGGGAAGATGTTCAATAGCGTGTGGGCAGACAATATCACAATCCCATAACATGATCATGTAGGTTGAAGACAAATTGCAGTATCTTACAGTGTTCAAAGTCCAAGTCAGTCATCATTATCAAAACAATATCTGTTACTAACTCGTAAGTCAACAATGGTATATTTACGTAAGTGAATGTTACTTGGAGTTTTGTCTTGGGGCAGGGAGCATTGGGTGTGATCATTCTAACAGGAGTAAAGGGCACACATTGTCCCTGGCTGTGCAAATAAAGCATAAAAAGCTGTCAGCTGATGACTCATCGCCCAGTACGAGGGCCGTGCTCCAACTTGACTCATAGTTCCAATTAAGTCAGTTAATCAAGCCAGTAGATGTGGGCCAAAGCAGCGGGGCATGGTCACTTTCACTGAGATACTCTTGAGTCTTTTCTGTACAGGTTTTGGTGAGAGAAAGGGGAGGGAGGGTTAGGGAGATAAAGAGAAAGTCTGTGAGAGAGAGAAAAAGGGCGAGGTGACAGGAAGAGAGAGAGAGAGAAAATGAGAGATAGTGAGCAAGAGTGAGAACGAGAGAGAGAAAGAGGAGAGGTGGCAATGGGTCTCTCCCGAGAAAGTACCAACTTGCATCTGGGCAAGGCCTCAGTATACCAGTATCAATAAGTTCAACGAGAGAGCCAGGAGAAAGAGTATGTGTGATAGAACATGAGTCATGGCTTGTGGAGAAAACAGCCCACAGAAATGTGAGGACATATGATGACTTCATAACCGGGGAGATCCCAGGGTTGGAGAAAGGGGCTTTATCTCAATGGTGGTTGGTGAAAAAAAAAAAAAAAAAAAAGCACTTTCCAACCCACTCTCCAAACCAGATCAAGAGACTGGGTGAATATGGTGCGCTGTTCCCACATGGAGTACGATTTTGCTGCTTTCATCCAGACGAAGTGTGGGAAACCAAAGAATGTGGTCAGGTTTCATTATACATGGTGGTGACCATAATACTGTCCTCATCGAGCCTCACAGAAACCTGAGAGAGGAGATTTACTTAAAAACATAAAAGGTATACTCTACTCTTTTTACTCTGGGCATGCATCCTGATTAAAGCTGTTTTGGAAATGTTCTGTTGTGGAAATATTTACTATGCAATGGTAAGATCCAACCAAGCATGATTGGCCAAGCCATGCTAAAATAACAATATACCACGGCAAAACCTATTTACTGTTCTGTTTGAATGATCACCGAGCACTTTTCTCATTTCCAAAAGGATCTGTGTTTTACAGGCGGTTTCACATTTGAGGGTGTGTCTCATGAATATCATAGCATTCTCATCTGATATTTTACGAGGAAAATATCCTTGTTCCCTGCGTGCTGGAGAGGCTGCATCAAGTCCAGCAACGCTATTGGCAGGGTCAAAATTGCATCTTGTGGTATTAGCATTTTATGGATGATGGTTAATTCAACAGTAGGCTACATTTTAAGTGAGAAGTTATGGCTTGTCAAAAGCCGCAAAAGACAGAAAATTCAAAATGAGCACCACCACCCATAAATTCACCTATGCACTAACAAGGTTTTCCAGCACACAGCACTATAGCAGGTGTCAAAGCTGTATGTTGGTCTGCTGTACTTCAAACAACATGTACTCGTCGCTGGGCAGTTTGCTTAGGATTCAAAGCTTCTCTCAAACAGCCTAAGTCATATTCTTAGAGTATGTTTTCTCCAAGATAGTAATTTATATGTTGCATGACAAGATACAAGTTCATTTTATGGCCACACAACCTAGGTTAATGGAATTTGTTGTCAGTAAGGCATGGTGGGGAACTCACATACACTGCAATGAATAGAAGAGCATAACAACTGTCTCACTGATCAGAAACACTCTCCAGGAGGTAGGCGTGAATGTGCCAGAGATTACCATCTGCAGAATACGTCGCTAGCCGAAATACAGAGCAGGCATTTTTAATCAGTGCTCAGACAGTCTCTCTTTAGCCTTGATGTCCAGGGGATGCAATAACAGCTCCAGCAATTGTCACTCATTTGTCAGTGTTGTTCCTGACTTAACATTCATCACCGGTTGTCTTCGCTGCAACCTCTGATGCTTTTGCTCTTTAGGCTCGAGGCTCTGGCACATCATAAATCTCTCCGCTTGTCTGTTGCTTTGGCCCCCTTCACCAGATTTGGCGACTCAGTCACCCACATTGACTCCTGCCCTCTCTGTTGCCTTCTCATTCTGATGTCCCAAATGAGCTCCTACCTGTTTTCACCTGGTTTTGAAAGATAACAAACAATAGCCTGTTTGAGAGAGTGTGCCCGTTTGTAAGTCCAGGAGTCAACAAACCAAACAATCCACCACTGCCAGTGAGAGACCTTCTATCTTTTCTGAAGGTTGAGGAACAGTAGCTGGCAGAGGGGAAATTGCCATTATCTGATAGAACATATGGCAGCAGTTCATGTGGACATAAGTTTACCATAAGTTCTGCAGAGCTCCAGAGAGAAAGTACCAAAGCACCATCTGCCATCTTTACAAACCCCCTTGATGAGGAAAAGTCATTTATTCATTACATGGCTGGCGATGAAAACCAGTGAATCACAGAAAGGAACTAGTCATATGTCCTGCATGAAATATCAATATGTAACATTAAACAGAACACTGGTGAGTCAGAACACTGGTAGGTCACATCTCTCACCTGTGTCATAATGGCATTCAATGGAAGAAACTAAGAAAGGATAGGTTTGTCAAAGAAAATGTGTTCTCCAAAATCACATTAAGTATTATTCTTGCACTCAGATGGACTCAATTCAACTTATAGAGTGACTTGTTGAAGACATTTTTAATTTGAGCTAATTTTAGGAGTGTCATAGCAAAGGGGGTGAATACCTATTGACTCAAGACATTTCAGCTTTTCATTTTTTATTAATTAGTAAACATTTCTAAAAAATAATTTTCACTTTGACATTATATAGTATTTTGTGTCGATCAGTGACACAATTTTTTTTAAATATTAAATCAATTTTAAAGACAGGTTGTAACACAACAAAATGTGGAAAAAGTCCAGGGGGTGAATACTTACTGAAGGCGCTGTGTCACCTCCTAAACTGCACTAATGTTGTTACACTGCAATGAAGCCAAAGCATGTGAAGATAAGAAACATTTGAAAGGAAAAGGAACAATTCCTGAAACCATTTATCATACAGGGAGGGCGGTTTCAAGGACATGAGCATGCATGACTGTTTTCTGCCTACCGTGTGGTTCCTTAAAGAGGATGTGATTATACTGTAGAATCAATGGAACCAATAGAAACAGAGGGAGAAGGCTTCGCCTAATGCCCTGTGCAAATGCCACGCTGTGACTGATCCACAGCATAGACACGCTCTGGATTAAATGGGAAGATCAATATCTACTCCTTTTTTTTTGCAATGCGGCTTTATCGTTCAAATAATACAAATTAGATAAAGGGAACACTCTTATATTGGCAACAGTGGGCGGCAGTGCTACTGAGAGGCTGCATTCAATAAACATCCTCCATAGGGGGATTAACAGTAGGGAGCAGGATCAGAGAGTCCTGAATATACCTCCAATAATGACACCCATGAAATGAGAAACTGAATGGAATTTCATAACTGGTCCAATTTGCCTTGCTTTAGCTCCATGAAGTCCGGAAGGGATCGTTATTAAAAATGCTGGCATTCCTTACATTGCAATTTGGTGCTCCTCTATGGCAAACTCAACTCAGAAGTGTACACACACACACACACACGCACACACGCGCGCAGTCGTCTAATTACTGATACAGTCCCCACAGAAATCCAATGTGACAATATATGCTCTCTTCGGAACAAAACTCTGCACACACTTCCCATCACTTGCTTTCGGAAAAGGGCATATTTTTAAAGGGTTGATTTTTTTTTTTGCATTTGTCTCTTTTAGACACACAGGCAATACATAACAACCTCCCACATGTTTTCCCTATGAGCTTTGTCTACCTTTCAAATGCCTGTGTGCTTCTTCTCTGTGACTATGGTTTCCTCATCAACTGATGACAGACTTTCCAATTCGGGGGAAGGGTGAGAGACAACTGCATCTGGGACAGTGAGACGCTGAAGGTGTCGGCCTAAATAGGCTTTGACAGCAGCGTGTAGCTACAATCAGTACCACTCACTGGCCTTGCCTGGCATTGTCATTAGAAGGTTTGGAAGATGAAAAGAAAGAAGAGACAGACAGATTGGTAAAGACCATGGGGCATGGCCCCAGAAAACTGTATCAGACTAATACAGCTTGAACTCAAAGAAACAAACATTGTTGCTCTAAAGCTCAAACTAACTCCAAACACTCCTGTACTTTTCTCAACCCATTGCCCCTACAACGCCCACTCTATTATAAGGAACAAATACCACATTACCTGAGAACAACTAATCACTCTTTTATTGCTTACTTTTTTAGTGCCATTTGAGCAAGTACCAACAGTCCTACCATCTGGTCTTTACCACACCTTTTGTACATTCTGGGCTATCAGCTGTTCTGCATGAGAGCTTATGAGAGCACGCTATTGCACAACATCTTGTTGTGAGTTTCTCCCAACCACTTGTGTTATGTTGTGCAAGAATTCTGTTTTATCTAGAGTCTGATAGATATATCGGAGCACCAATATTATCGGACGATATTGGCCTTTTACATAAGTACCTGTATCGGCACCACTCCGATAACGCACCGGCGCTGCACCGAAGACGTGCGTCAGCTTCACATCCCGAAATCACAGGAAATCAGTGTAATTGGGTTTTTCCAGAGCAAAGTATGTACATATATGGATTTTTGGGGAATTAATAAAGATGTTTATTAGCATTTGATGTTACTGGAGTGCCTACTGAAGTGGCTGAATTTAGCAAAGTAACGTTAGCTCTTTGGAATGCAGTCAATTAGGACAGTTGCTAAAAGGATGTTGACTGAACAAGAGAGTTATTTAGTTATTAAGGAGTCACATAGTAAGATATTATATTGTAATATTGTAAAATTGTAGCTTGTATCCATGAAATTCTAAATGGATGGACTGCACTACGCAGGTTTGTTTACTCTGGTAAAGACTGCGGAACATACCACTTTGATAAAGTTCGACTTGGGGAGGGGGAAGGATTTGAATAAACCATTATTGGAAATTGGCAACCAAACAGTATGTTTTAACAATACTTTTCACAGTGCATTTGTGTACAATGTTTAATTTGGCATATTATAAGTAACTGTGCACATAAAATAAATACATTTTGCTCTATTCATCAAAGGTTAGCCTTATCAGCATTAAGAGCAGCTTTTTGCCAATGTTTTCTTATGAAAACTGTGCTAAAAAGGACAATTCGGGCCCAAAAATCCAGTATCGGCCGGGCTCCAGTTTTTATCTCATCAGAGGATCATCATCACTTGGCAGAATGTCAGGCTGAATGTGTCTGAGATATAGAACAGGCATGCATCTGAACTGACCTCGCAATCTCTGCTTCATTTTAGCTTTTGACCTGAATCTGGATCTGGTGCTGTTGCTTTGTTCTCGTCTTATCACGGCTCTCAAGCTTTGGCTTGTTCATCTCTACAGCCTTTCAGGGCGACATGTTGACAGTGGAAATGTACCATATAAATTCAAATAAGCACAGCAGCACTTGATTCAAAATGAGTTTAGAGCTTTTAACAGATTGTGATTCCATTGCACCACATACCCTTCTACCCATCAAGGTAAAGGTTTTAAAGTAACCCCCACTTAATACTGTGTTGTATGTTGTAAGCAAATGTAAGTACTATATTTGCACTACAATAACACTGTGCCCACTATAAACCTAATTGATTTCAGTTACCTACAGCTACCTAATTGAAACATAACCTACCGTTGTTATATTTAATTATAAAACGGGTTAGACTGCGTTCCAAGCCGTGCATTAATCCCGACAATCACACAGTTGAGAAAGGAGTGTCGGGCAGTTAAGGGTTAACAGACGTCAACCCAATGGCTTTTCAAAACCAAAAATATGGCCAACATCCCTCTCGCCTCAAATGATGTTACCCCTGGTTACCACTAAACAACGATGTCAATCTCAAACCTAAAATACATATCTAACATGACAACACTGTAATAACACTATGTTGTTACGATTGTACGATTTATACTTGAACTGGAGGGACTACTTGGCTGCTAGAACATAGACGCATATGCTTGCCGAATTTCAAGGTGTCTGTCGAGGTTTGTATTAATAAGAATATCCACACTCTTCCGTTGCTTGAGGAGTCAACTTTTAACGGCTAAAATAGCAAGTTTCAGGGAGAATCATCACATCATCAATCAAAACATTACGATCCGTTTTATAAACTCGTTAAAGCACTCCAGGATGTGCATTAACAGCCGGTATCCTCACACTTCTAGCGGTAAACTGTCACAACCGCTGGAAGTGTGCGAATATCGTCTGTTAATGCACACCCATTCTACTTTACTAGGCCAGTGACGAGGAACAAATCATTGATGACCTGCATGGCTACTGCAATCTACATCTTTTCACACTCAACATTTCCTTGAAAATTTTTGGAGACTTTGGAGACATGACTTTTACTCAACACAATAAAACACATACTGTACATTCCAGTGTCTCAAGCCATATCTCTCATGGATTCAGTATCATGTAAAGAACATGGTTTCCTGAAAAATAAATTCCTTAAAATAAAGCACTGGGCCTCTCAGCAGTGAATCATCTGTGAGTCACGCGGGAAGTACCATCACGCTTATCTGCTGGCAGATGACTCGTGAAAACCTCATCAGGTCTTATAGTCATTCTACACTCCCCAAACCGTTTCAACACAAGGAAACAAATATCACTATCAACTCCTGACTCATGTATCGAGCCATGACAAATGGTACAATACTGAATGGTAAAACATACTTTAAATCTGCAACAGACACCATATAACTCTGGAGCATTATTCAATGCAAATACAATTAAATGTTTCATTGGAACCTTTATTTAGTTTGCCAGAGGTGCATCCTATTTGTATCAATCGCAAGACATACAAACCAATTTCTTAACAGTTAAAAAAAAAAAAGAACGTTACAAAGGAACAGTGTTTGTTTTGGTGGCTCCGGCTAACAATAGGTATTTGGTGTCATTTAATTAAGCGGAAGTGCCACGGCTAGTCAGGGTATGATGGAAAGAATGAGCATGGACTGAGCATTGCCTCTCCAGATTTAGAAACTGCAAGCTTGAAGTACACCAATTTCTCCGAGTGACAGAGCACAGGACATAGGGATTAACCTGTGGCTGAAGCTCCAGCGAGTACATTTGTCATCGCAGTGCTGTGTCACGCGTTAGCGCGCAGGCCTTTTCTCACATGACTGACTTTTTGGTCAGTCACTGCATCCCAGTGCTGAGCCGGTCCAGGAGTGGGGAAACAGCACAACACACTTCATGTGTTCAAGTGAACCGACTGTCAAAAGAAGACATACAGATCTGCCTTACTAAGAGGGTAATGTCTAGCCGAGCCGATGAAGATGTAAGAACTATGTTATTACAACGTCCTACTGTACACTAGACATGTCTTCTTCTCTCTACTCTCCATGACAAGCGCTGTTTTGAAAGCTATAGTCTATAACTGAGGAGCAAAAACATTTTTAATGGGAAATTTGACCAATCGACAAAGTATATTCCAATCACAAATGTCTCTTAATGATCTCTTGCACAACAGATACAACGTTATTTTTTCACATATGGTTATAGCGGAGCTCAGACAACACCGTCACCAGATTTTGTCTGGATTCTGAACCGGATACAATGTTCGGAAAATCGCTTATTAGTTTGAGGGGGTTTGAGGGGGTTTGAGTGCCCTTTTGGGGGGCTAAGCACCTCTATAAGTCTGTGCACATGCCTGTTGGTGTGTTGGTAATATGTTCTATATGACCCTTGAGAGATCACATTCAGGGGAAAAAAAGAACAAATTGCAAGAATCTCATTGAAACATGCAATTAGCAGTAATACAATCACCTTTCTAGAAATCTTGAGGGAGGGTACGGCAACAGTCTCCCATGGCACCGGAAGGATGTTTAAAAAAATGCCTTGATGTTCAATGTCGTGAGTCAAAGCAACAGATTTCATTATGTTACCACATGCACAAACTATGTTCCGCTGCATTAATATTTCATTGTGCAAACACCAATCTATTTTTAAAAATGCCTTCATTAAAATATTTATGACAATAACAATCTTGTATCTCTGATGGAAGGTCATAACCCCAAAACTGGCAGGGATGATGGGAGGTAAAATAGACAACGGACGATAATCCAGCATATTGACTGGTATAGTTAAGCAGGTCTGAAAAGTTTGCAGTAGAAGGCTTATTGCCAGAAAAGAACCCAGGGACAATACTGAAGCTTAATTCACCTCCAGGTGAGATTTACGGTCAAGTGAAATGGACACTGTCTCATTAAAAATGTTAGGATTAAACGTTAACCGATTGCTGAAAACATTTCACACATCAACTGCCAAAGTACAACCCTGAGAACTGCCGCTATCCTTTGGAGCACATCTACAAGTGAATTCACAACAGTTAAACAACTTGAGGTAGACTTTTGTGAAGCCAAACTCCTTGCTACTGAAGTTAATTAAAAATGGTCACATGCTAAGGAATTGCCTTTTGCATATGGCCTGGAGTTTCAATATGGTAGACCACATCAAACACTGAGTGAATAACTAATTCAGTTTCTTCACAAATTAATGAGTGAGTCATCAAATAAAAGCTGAGAATCTCTACTTTAAATCAAAATCCCCCCCCCCCCAAAAAAATGCATATTATTATTTTTAACAAGCATTGTGCTTATGTCGACATATCTGCTTCATTTCCCTCCTTTGTAATACCTTATATGCCTGCTAAATAACCCTCATAATCACGCACTGACCACTGAGTCTGGATAAGCCAACCTCATCCTATTCTGTTTGGGTTAGTAGAGCCGTAGTTAATTCATCAAACAATGTTTGTGTACATATTGGTTTCACCATTTAGAAATTACACCACTTTTTATGCATAATCCCCCTATTTTAGGGTGCCCAAAAGTAATAGGACAATTATCTTGTATTGATTCTAGGCTTTGCGTTTGCCTTTGGAGTCTGCTATTAGTGTCTGTCAACATGAGGACCAAAGAGGTGTCAATGAAAATCAAGGTTATTAACTCCAAAGGAAAATACAAAGCCTAGAATCAATACTAGATATTGACAGCTCTCTTATGCCTGCACAAATTATGTGACGGAACACACCTGACTTACCAGAAACACCTGTCAAGCCAATTGTCCCATTACTTTTGGGTACTCTAAAATAGGGTTAGGGGTTAGGGTTCGGGTATGCATAGAAAGTGTGGTAATTTCTGAATGGTGAAACTAATATGTACACACATACTATCAAATAAAAGATGATAATCTCTACTTTAACCATAAACAATTACATAATTGTTTAATTTCAAATCCAAACTTCTAGACAGTTGAGCCAAAAGAAGAAAAAATGTTTCACTGTCCCATTACTTACGCAGGGTGTGATATACTGCCAAGCCCTAATCTAGATACTACTACATATCATATTAAATTATACCCAACCAATCACTGCCAAAGACCTGCCCTCAGCCTCTACGGTAACTAAAACGTTTCTGAACTAAATTACCAACTTGGGGCCATGAGTCTGTCGTCAAGACTAATACACACCAGTGTCTGCCCTAGCTTTACCTATACTGAGTCTAAACAATCATGTTTCTGCCTCCCCTCAAACCTCCTTCACTTGGCCTCTCATTATGCCCTTTCACAACCTGTGAGACTATTGCAACCTGACATAAGGAACTCAGCTGCAGCCCTGACCAGAAAGTGAATTGTGTGCCTTGTGGACTTTGAGCCAGACGCCAGAGTGATGTTTCACCTCGCTGAGCACGTCATAGGGACCCGGAGTTCCTGAATAGCTCAACAAGACACATTGGGTCATCCAGATGGTAATGGTGGGAGATTTCTAAATTCAATATAGAAGTACCAGCTCTTAGAAACGTTGCTTAATACAGCCATGTAGTTTCAATAGTGGGTGGGTAGCTTACTTTCATTTATGAGGAAGGGGGTGTACATGGAAAAGGCAGTTCATTATGAAGAACAACAGTCTATAGAGTATGTGTTAATTAGACTAGATTATTATTAGGCTAATCATTGGAACTTGGAAAATGCTAGAAATGTATGAAATTATGTGACTGTCCAATATGACTTTAAAAAATCTACAACAACTCTGTTGACAACTGGACGATGTCATTGTGGGTTGCATTCAGTTAGGCTATAGCAAATATAGCCTATTTATTCACACGAACGTGAGTTTATCGGAATAATTCTGCGCACGAACACAAAACCATCAGTCACTATCTATGCATAAGTAAACCTATGTTTGACAATTGGTTGATAATAATTTAACTATCGTATCAAAACAAGCAAAACAAACTTACAATGTTAATTTACAAGAGGAGTTATCGATTGGCGAATTGTAACGCGCCATCCATCAAGGATTATGATGGCCTTGGCACCAAATTACGCACGGGCTTGTAGTCAAATAGTCAGACGTTTTTTGTGGAATAATGCAGATGGGATCTAACTATCTATCCATACTACAACACATCGTTGCGCCAAAACTTGTGGACGCAGGATGTAAATCAAACTTTCATAAATTATAAACGTACTCTTACCTCTCACTGAATCCGAGTGACAAGATCCCAAATAGGCGACAAAAGGGACTAAAACAACGCATGAAATCCACCACCTACGTATGACAGCCATGCCAGCGGCCGGAGAGTGAATAAAGTTGTGGTAAAAACTTCATGCTGGCTGAGTTGGGCTCGTGGTAGTTGATCCCACGCACTTCCGGCTGATAATATTGTTATATAATTACTCTATATTTACTTCTTGATATCAGACTGTACCCAGTGAGGGGAATTCTCAAGATATTAATGAATTCTGGTAATACATTACCCAACCTAATTCCTCTGTCAAACGTCACTTTCTAGGATGTAAGAAGTATTTCTATTGATATATTCTTACTTAGACTTATACATTTCACAACTTTCTGTACTCCAGCTTGTACTCCACCCATTGTAATTCATAAGTACTGTAATCATGTAAATAATCACATTTGTGGAAGAATAACTCATGTAATTATTGTATTAACAAATTCTCTTTCTCTGTCTCCCTTTCCATCCCAATACTCTGGGACCTGGTGGACTGTAGCAAGCTGTCCCCTCGGGTTGCATGTTTTCAGCTTCCTCTACACCTTAATCAGTCACAATTCATCTCACTGCAATGGAATATTCACATCTGAAGCACATGATGTGATAAGCTATTGGCAGAAACTCCATCAAAGTGTTTCATTCAGGGAACTCGTACCAGACTGGTAGGGTTTGGGGAGACTTCAGTGAACCTCGGCTGGTATTGAAAGGATGGTATTTATCTGAGCGTAAGGAGACCATTTAATTCCTCAGTATGTAGCATGCAAAGCGTAGACCTTGGGGAATCTGCTGTCAATAAAGATATTGCCTTTTGTGTTGCGACAACTAACCCTAGACAAGGAAATAGATGAAGCAGAACATCTTTCTGCTTATGAGTGCTGCTTATCAGTGTCTTTTGATGTGTGTGTGTGTGTGTGTGTGTGTGTGTGTGTGTGTGTGTGTGTGCTTGTGTGTCAGTGGGTCAGAAGACAAGCATATGCCTGTGAATGTGAGACCAATTTACTATGCATCATTACGGGCTCTGTTAGAAGATCAAGACGGTGGTTTTCCACAATCTGAAGTAACTGGCTGGAAAAAACGACACCACAGGAAGAAAAAAACGCCAACAATTGGAATCAGATTCAAAGCTCATGGTATTTCCTTTTAACACCTATGTGTTCCCTGTTGTCTACTCCGGTTGGGCTAGACGTCCTGGTCTCTATAGGGATCCATCCTTATCCGAGTAAGGCTCAATTCAATCAATTGCAGATAAAGGCAAACCGAACTGTAGGTTCACGTAAGATTGACTTCCAGATTGTTTACAGTGTATGCACATCCTCTGAGCTGTTCCTCTCGCAGGCAGTGTTAATGGACATTTGCACAAAGAACACAACGGTCCTTAGAATACAGCATAAACACTGAAAGAAACCCCAATTGGATTTTCCTTTATGTGTAATTGATTGAATAGGGACCTTTTTCTTCAAACACATTGCCATACTCCCTGTACTCTGGAGCCTTTGTGGCCCTGCCAGAATCACTCATGAACAGCTTATTGAAACAAAGAACCGTGTCAACACATCATGACCCATTTGGCTCAGATATAATGCCTGAAGTAGCTACAAGTCAAGGTCTTCTGCTGCATCTGAATCCTCGTCCTCGGCCAATTCTAACGCCCCCTTATGAGAAAGAGATTCAGCCTTTATAAGAGAATCGTTCAAGATTCATTATCATCTTGATTAAATGAAGAATGTCTTGATGCTCTTTGTGTCAATGAATTACTTTACCATGGCCTCCATCTCGCCATTGGGATCTGACTCTCATTTTTGGTCAAAGGTGATGATTGCAGTGCACAGGATAGGTTCACTCATAGATAATAAGACAAATTGAAAGTTGAAAGGCAAAATGGCCATGACTAGGCTGCAGCTAGTTAACAGGATGGGCTTCGGTTAGCTGAAAATAAACCAATAAATCCTTCAAACTTCCTTCGGAACATGAATCATGACCTCAACATCTGGCTTCTATGTGAATTTTTTTTTGTTGGTATCCAGAACCACTTAAGACAGTTCTCCAGCACTTTCCAGAGGAATATTACTAACATTTATAGGGATAGTGGCTGCCTTCCCCCTTACACAGTTCCCCAATGGGGTGCCATTGTTATGGTCACAATAATTAAAAGGTCCCCACTGCCCCCCATAAAGGTCAGTACAATTAATTATTTAGCACCCCCCCTCCCTATATGTTTGAAACGGCCTCCTCAGGATCTGTGATCCCACAGAGCAGGATATATACAACAGGGCAGTGTAGTCTCCTACCTCGGGGCACAACACAAACCACTGTTGCTTGGAGACGGGAAAGAACCACATACTGTCATGCATTATGCACTAGGCCAGATTCAGTTAGCCTCCAGCTGGCCAGATGTGTTAGACAATTATCCTTCCTTGGAGGAGGGACACATTCACAGTCATCTTTAGATCAAGAGGGAAGCAATCCAAAATCTTATTTGGAGCCCTTAGGGAGAATTACTGTGGTAACAGTACACCTTGTAACTTGACCAGGTACAAAGGGAGCTTTTCCCAGAATGTTAATGGCATCATCAGATAGTTTAATTATTAGCTGTGAACAAGTATTCTCAGATGTGTCATATACACAAAAAAGTCAAATTTAAAAGAGAAATGAAGTGAGACTTCTCAATATAAGGAGCATGTAGCTGCATATACTCAAGTAACATGTCTCATGTATGAGTATGTTATGCACAGATGATGGAACTCCACAGTAGTCAAGCATTGTGAGCATCCATCTTGAAGCAATATATCAGGAAAATATAATGTGGCAGCTTGGAGCTAAAGGATTTGACCGTGTACATTTCATGAGGAGGAGAAAAAGTATTGTAGTTATTTCTCTTGAATCGTACCCGAATGAAGAACAGTTTAACCATTACAGGAAAGTGAAATCTCTACATTTTCAGCAGAGAGGTAGAGTTGTCTCCACAGTCAAATAAAAGTAAAAAATAACCTGATTAATATGGATTAGTACAAAGCTAATGTCGAACAAAATGCCTGAAGGGATTCCATTTCATACAATTACTTTAATCACAAATGGGACTACAAAGGCTTCGTATTCTACCACAGTAAAAATTCAAGCTAGATTCCAGTATGGTTACAAGGCAAGATATACTGTACGGCAGGATATAGAAAATCTGAATGCAATAGAACAACCCCTCTTTATGAATTCTGTAGACTATTATCGCATTATTATAGCATATAACTCAAAATTAAAGTCTGCTTTTTTGGCCATATGTTACACAGCAATAAGACTAGATATGAATTTTACAGCTACTGTAGGTCTTACTTCCAACCTTTTCCCCAGCAGAGTCATTTTCTAATTCTGGACACTAGAGGAAGAGAAGATCGTGTCCATATCAATAGTTAATTGAATCCCTTTGATGGAGGGGGGACACTGTTGAGTTACTGTCTTCTATAAACTGTATTCTACAATGCTACCACTAGGAGAAATGCAAGGCACCTCATCTACACCTTCATTTAGCAGCATGAATCCAACTCAGAGACCCAGAAGAAGCTATCAATATCAGACCATGTTTATTAAGGTGTAATAACCTTCTATTGGTTAAAGGCTGCAGACAAATACTTGGTGTAAGCGATGTTGCATATGAATGCATGTCCATGAAAGTGAATTATTTTGGTTTGCAAATGGTCTTCATCACTCTCAATAATTGTTTCTCAATAATGAGATGTGCCCTCCACAACCTTCTTAAACCAACATTCTCGAGGCAAATTGTACATATCAAGTACTACAAATGTGGACCACTTATTTTGGATTTGTCTCATTCTCCTTTTGCAGGAGAATAATTAGCCACAGCGGTATCCTCCATGGACACTAAGGAAAAGGAATTTACATAAACGGAACTCTAGTGCCAAGTTTAGTACTCCCCACTGGGTACTGAAATATGCAATATCACAGTCAACTCGTCAATATGTTTTCTGGGAAATATACCCTGGAGTTTTCTGAAATTCATATTAAGGCCTTGTTATTAACCAAATATTCAAACACTCACCTTTTACAAATTAATTATTGAGAAACAACTGGAGTGGTGAACATTTGCAAGCCAAAACAATGGCTATCTTGTCTCTCTCACTCTCTTTATTCACGTGACTGACTTGACTAATGGAGAATTCCTATAAATAACTAATAACGACTCCTCCAATGACCATAACATGGAGAGGACGCACTCCTGGCCGGTCTCCCCGCCTCCACCATCAGGACTCTGCAGCTCATCCAGAACGCTGCGCCCATCAATGGTGTTCAATCTCCCCAAATTCTCCCATGTCACTCCCCTCCTCCGCACCCTTCACTGGCTCCGGGATCTTGGGTTCACAGGGCTGGTTCACTGGGGAATCTCCACCGACGACACACTGGGCGCAGAGGCCACTCCAAGATGGTGGCGTGGAGCTGCTCGATGGAGTGGGTCAGTGCCCGGAGGGTCTCTGCCATTTGGGAGAGTTGTTCTTGATGCTGCCCCAAAAGTACTCCTTGGTGTGAGGTGACCTTCTTGATCTGGTCGATGTTCACTGGGTCCATGGTGGGGTCTTTGCTTGCTGTCAGGTGTGTAGGGTAGGACCCAGGCACAGAAATGAGGCCACAAGGAATGGCTAGTTCAAGCCTAAATAGGCTACTTTATTGAGAAAATAACAGAGGCTATGTCTAAACCTAAGAACGCTGGATACTAGAGAATCAACTAAGACATAAACTTTAGGACAACTTGAGAGACTGGAACACATGACAAGTATCCACGGTAACGTACAAAGCGTCGCTAGAGAAGGTCTAGGCTAACAAAGGAACACTTGAGAAAATCACAAACCAAACTAGAGACGAGCTCAACAGGCTAGAGCACATGGTAGGCATTTTCCAAGTAAAGACAAAGGAACAACAGAAAACACCCTCTCTTAAGGAGACTATAATTAGTTCAAATCAAATACACCTGTGCCATTAATCTTTGGGGGGCGATCTCTGCTCCCCTCTGGTGGCCAGATGGAACCGTGACACACACAGGAACTGCAGAAAAATGTGTAGCCTACAGATCTTGAGTGTCACACATATCAAGAACTGTCCAAGGTTACAGCAATGATATGACACCTATATGAAAGTTATTCATTTGTACCCAACTATGATACATGATATGATGGACAGGGGCAAAAAAGAACAGTGAAGTACCGACAGTCAGGCAACTACAAATGACTCGTTGGATACGGGCTGTAAAACAGTGAAAATGTAATTTGTTCACAGATTAACAGTTGTGAGTTTTATATATTAGGCTATAGTCTACAGAATAATATGAATAATATTAACAACGTATCATAACATAACAACTTACTAGGAACACCTGTACACCTTCTCATGGTGGAGGTGGTGTAATGGTGTGGGGAATGTTTTCTTGGCACACTTTGGGTCTGTTAATACCAATCAATCATCACTTGAATGCCACAGCCTATTTGAGTATTGTTGCTGACCGTGTGCTTCCCTTCATGACCACAATTTATCCATCTTCTAATGGCTACTTCCAGCATGATAATGCACCATGTCACAAAGCAAAAGTCGTCTCAAACTGGTTTCATGAACATGACAATGAGTTCAGTGTTCTTCAGTGGCCTTCCCAGTCACCGGATCTGAATCCAGTAGAACACCTTTGGGATGTGGTAGAACGGGAGAAAAGTGCGCCTGAAAAATTGAGGAATTGCGTGATGCAATCATGTCATCATGGACCAGAATCTCAAAGGAATGTTTCCAACATCTTGTGGAATCAATGCCATGAAAAATTGAGGCTGTTTGAGAGCAAAGGGAGTCTGACATCAATTTATGAAGTGTACATGAAGACATGATTTGTTCAAAATGTTATCTATTTGTTCCAGAGGTTTATAGGACATAATTTTAAATTTCTCCGACCAGACAATAATTTGTCCTTTTCTAAATTGAAACAACAACTCATAAGCTTCTCTTCACATAATTAATCCAGGCTGCCATTATTGTTAATTCAGAATGAAAAAAAGGAATTACAATAAAACAAATTAAATGAAAATGTACAATTAATACCAGCTCACAAATTAGGCAAGTGAAGACATTGATATGAGCTACCGTTTCACAACTAGCTCATCCATTAGAATTGCTCAACTATGCCCCTTGGTTGCTATGCCCCTTGGTTGCCAAGGTGAAACACCTAAAATAAAATGTTTGGAGAAGGCCATTTTACTGCAGTGCAACCTTTGCGATATCGTCGCACAAGTATGAACCTTTAAAACTCTGACCTGCATGTTTTGATAAATGAGGCCCCTGATTATCGCGGCATTAATCATATTCTAGCATGGCTTAGTCAGTATGAATGAGATGGTTCTGCCTTGTACCATTTCCCACTAATCTTTTGAAATGTTTGTTGTTGCTCTCCCTGTGAATTAACCAGTGGGACTCTAAGTGCGGCTGCTGTCTGTATTTTTTCCATTCCCCATTTGGTACCTGTCACAGTTAGACTCCTAGAACATGACTAATGAAGTAAATAACAAATTACTTTCTTTCTTTTTTTGGAGAGGCAGCAGCATGAGAGATGAGAAGACACTGGGGCGGGAAAGTCAAGGTTCCTTCCCCAAGATGTGTCTTTCAAATCTCATTGAGATGCAGTTGCGGAAAACAGAGGTGACAGAAGTGAAAGAAAGTCTAATCTAACTTCCCTCATAATAGTTACAGAGACTGATGATTTTCCATTTTTAGACGTCGTCGGCTGAGATCATCCTGACCCTGTAGGGCAACGAGTGCCGTGGACTGAAAATGCCCTGCTGGTCCGATGCATTTTGAGCATGAATAAGTCCACCCCTCATTAACTTGAACCTAATAGGCGAAGGAGGAACATCTATGACAAATGGACAAATGTGCACCCCATATCATATCATATGGTAATTGATGTTCAGTCCTAAATATCCAGATGCCAGGCTGGCTTTTCCTCTGTTTTGCTCAGTTTCCCTTTTCACCTCTCCGTACTGAAGTCCCCTCTCTCCAACAAGAGGGGTGGAACTGAATTAATGAATTGAGTCAACTACGTCCATGCTCTTGGGATGCAGGGGCGTGTGTATGTCTGAACTGATTATCTCTTTGCTTTCAAATGCGGCTGGATTATATATATGTATATCTATCTATCTATCTATCTATCTATCTATCTATCTATCTATCTATCTATCTATCTATGTATCTATGCTATGTAATCCTTATGTAGAACCCAAGTTATGGCCAAATGTCAAAATCGAAAACATCACAGATTGGTGTTCCCTGTGCCGGTTTACGGTTTTCTTTTCTTTTCTTGTTTGTGCAGCAAAGGCGGAACTCACACTGCGTGGAATATACTTTAATGATTTCAATCCAATTACACCCATGACGTTTCGTCCATCTACATCAGATAATAGGCCTTCCTATTCAGCCTGGGTCGTTTCCTGCCAGCTCCTCTCACTATTCCCCCAGCTGACTGATCAGGCACTATCCTGGGCCATTAGTGTAATCTGAGGGAGCGGCTGCTGATAATCCTATGGGAGAGGGAGTATGTGTATCAGTGCAGCAGTAAAGGGATGAGTAATGTTTTGTCCTGTAACTCAATTAAAGGAGGAATGGAGGCGGTCCTCAGCCAAGGAGTCATTTTCTAATTCCCTGTATTAATCTGTGCTGCTGGGATGTGCAGAGGCTGTCATCACTCACTACACCTGAGAGAAGTGACAAGATCTGTAATGAGATTCTCAGCTCTCAACTGGTACACAAGTCCACACTGTACACAGGATGAGTTTACCAATGCTTGGTCAAGAAATGTCAAGAAATGTCCAAATGAAACAGACCTGTCCACTCTGTGTAACACCTGCAGGAGTATAAGGAAGCTTTTCCTGTGTTGTATAACTGTATGTAACAGTCCTGGTAATTGGTGTGTCTTCAGCATCATGTGAGAGTTCCTTCTCCACACTGTCACGTCCTAACCTCCCATCGTCGCACCGTGTGACATGAAAGAAAGAGGAATTTGGTGATCTTGGCCCATGAGAAATCAATAACAAATACCTTAGACGTGGATGAATTTGTTAGAATTTTTGCCTAGGGAAACAGAAGACTGATGTTGTAGATAGATAGATAGATAGATAGATAGATAGATAGATAGATAGATAGATAGAATATGAATGATCTGCAGATCATTCAGAACTCGGCCGCCCGGATCATCACCCGCACTAAATCATCTGACCACATCACCCCTGTCCTCATCCAACTTCACTGGCTCCCGGTACATTACCGCATCCAGTACAAAAACCTTCTCCTCACCTACAAATCCCTCCACAATCTAGCCCCCACTTACCTCCGTGACCTCCTCCATGAATACACTCCCTCCCGCTCCCTTCGCTCAACCTCTGCTGGACTGCTAACCATCCCCACGTCATGCTTCAGCACCATGGGTGCCCGAGCCTTCAGCTGCTCAGCACCCAAGCTCTGGAATTCTCTCCCCCCACACATAAGACAGTCAGACTCCATCACAACATTCAAGTCCCAACTCAAAACCCACCTGTTCAAACTGGCATACTATCTATAAATTGGACACTCTGCACTTCACTTGTTTTTATCTTAATGTGTTGTTTGTTTTGTTTTTAATGATTGATGTCATGCTTTTGCTTTTACTTCTCTTCTGTAAGGTGACCTTGGGTGACCTGAAAGGCGCCTCCAAATAAAATGCATTATTATTATTATTATATATACCCTAATATAGCAGGCTAAAACTGGCCCTGGAGCCAAAAGAAGAAAAAAATGCAGGGCACTGTATATACTCTTAGCATGGTGATTTCAACATTGTAAGTACAAATTATGAATAGGCTGATCAGAGACAACACTTTTCAAGTTGAAATCACAAACACCATAGAGATGGAACACAAATGAAATGGGAAGTCCTTGTGGCTTTTGAAGCCATATTTGAATGTGAGCTTTGGCAGAAAATAAGGTTTTAGCAAGTTCACATCTGTTTCTGATATATCCTTTGAATAATGAATATCACGCTCTCCCATTTTTTTCTGTTCACATGATTGGCAATAACAAATGTGTTCCACTTCATTATTACAACTTTAACACACAGCTGGATAGAAATGTTGTGGTTTGAAGCAAATGCTTACCAGATCAGTAATACAGTGCATTCGGAAAGTATTCAGACCCCTTCACTTTTTTCACATTTTGTTATGTTACAGCCTTATTCTAAAATGGATTCAATACCCAAAAATGACAAAGCGAAAACAGGTTTTGAGAAATGTTTGGTAATTTATTAAAAAATAAAAAACTGAAATATCACATTTACATAAGTATTCAGCCACCTTGCCAATACCATCCCTACGGTGAAGCATGGTGGTGGCAGCATCATGCTGTAGGGATGTTTTTCAGTGGCAGGGACTGGGAGACTAGTCAGGATCGAAGGAAAGATGAACAGAGCAAAGTACTAAGAGATCCTTGATGAAAACCTGCTCCAGAGCGCTCAGGACCTCAGACTGGGGCGAAGGTTCACCTTCCAACAGGACAACGACCCTGAGCACACTGTCAAGACAACGCAGGAGTGGCTTCGAGACAAGTGAAGTCTGAATGTCCTTGAGTGGCCCAGCCAGAGCCCGGACTTGAGCCCGGATTGATCGAACATCTCTGGAGAGACCTGAACATAGCTGTGCACCAACGCTCCCCATCCAACCTGACAGAGCTTGAGAGGATCTGCAGAGAAGAATGGGAGAAACACTCCAAATACATGTGTGCCAAGCTTGTAGCGTCATACCCAAGAAGACTTAAGGTTGTAATCGCTGCCAAAGGTGCTTCAACAAAGTACTGAGTAAAGGGTTTGAATACTTATGTAAATGAGATATTTCAGTTTTTTATTTTTAATAAATGAGCAAACATTTCTAAAAACCTTTTTTGGCTTCGTCATTATGGGGTATTGTGTGTAGATTGATGAGGGAAACAAAATAATTGAATCCATTTTAGAATTAGGCTGTAACATAACAAAATGTGGAAAAAGCGAAGTGGTCTGAATACTTTCCGAATGCACTGTATATATGCATTCAGATGAAAAATAAGCTAAAATACCCTTTAATTCTCGCTTAACTTGTCTGAGAAATTATATAATCTAATGTCTACAGCATATTAAACCAATTAAATTGGTATCATTATGTTTTGTTTGCCTATTTACTTTAGAATGTTCTTGACTGCATTGGTGTCACCTGGTCAGACTTTGGAATCTAATAGAAAAAGAAAATTAAAGCATGATTGCAAATTAATAATATGATTAGAACACAAGAGATTCATGACACAAGGTAAGGGCCATACATTACAGTTTAGTACGTAAATGTGAGAAATTCCAGTGCGTCAGCATCAGGTAATGCCATGCTTGTATTGATTTCCACTGCTCCCTATAATTCATTTGGCCCCAGGGGGAGATAAACATAATGTTTGTATGCATGTTGATTCTGTTCCATATGTATTAGGGCAGGGCCAAGTTCTGTAGGGTGAATCAGTGCTGTGGAGAGATACTCTCCTTGCTGGTTTACATGAAGTCAACTTATTTGTTTTTTATTATTATTAAACCTTTATTTATACATGGCTGTGTCATTGAAACTAAGGTACTCTTCTTCAGGGGAGCCCTGCATACATTAAAATACATTACATTAAAATGACATTGCTTTACATTAGCCTTCAAAAACAATACAATAAATTATAATACATTAAATTAGCCTTCATTACAAACAACTCCACACAATCTACACACTATAATCAATTAAAAAACATACACTCCTCAGATGACAGATCCTTTATCAAGGTCTTAAACCAACCGATAGTCACAAGATTTGTACGTTTGTCTATCGCTGTAGAATCATCTGTGTCTTCAGGATCGATTGAATAGCTGTTGATTGGTCATCTGGCTGTGTTTGAAGGACTTGGTTGGTAGTTTGTGGGCTAATTACTGTCTGTAGGACTGCCAGTATGTGGGAGGGGTTTCACCTTCATCACCTGAGTTATTTAAGATGACTGTCATTGTAGGAAGTCAGTGTACATTTGTATATGGCTGTAGAATCATCAGTGTCTTCAGGATTGGTTGAGTAGAATTCTTTTGGTATTTGAATTAAGTGTGATTGGTTACTTAGTTTCTGATTGAATAGGTGGGTTGGTTAGTCTGTCAGTTTCTGGATAGTATCTGGGTAGTTTCTGTTGAATAGCTTTGATTGGCCATCTTGCTGTGTTTGAAGGTCTTGATTGGCAGCTCGTGGGCTAATTACTGTCGAGGACTGCTGGTAGGTGGGAGGGGCTTACACCTCTGCTAGGCAATCAGCAATGTGTAAGTCTCACTGATCTGACAGCACCAGCCTCATCTTCTCAGCCTCTGCGCACAAAGACCCGGGGCACACAAACACAAGGGAGTCTATCTGTGGGAGTCCATCGAGGAAGGACAGAGAGAAGGGCCACACAGCTGAGTATTTGCATTCAGTATTGTTGTCATCAGTGCTAGCTATATTCTTTTTTGCTTTATAATCCTTCTATCTAACTTCTGCTGTTACAATGTGTCTTCTCCCCTCCCTGTTATTTAATCTTTCTGTAGGGTACACTGACAAGGCACTCCACCTAGCAACCAATTAAATCTTGTGTACACTCAAGCTGTCTTGACCCGGCTGTTGCCGGAGGACTCTGGAACGGCCAGTCAGCAGTCAGGAAAGCAGAGGCTATCGCAGCCTTTGCCTTCTTTAAGGTCCTCCACTTCCTGACCCTTACTGAAACACGGATCATACCTGAGAACACGGCAACTGGTCGATGGGGTAGCTTATCTCACCTTAGTGGACTTAGTGTTCTTTCTCTATCCATCTTTCATAACCTCATTTGAATTCCATGCTGTTTCTGTTTCCTGTCAAACTTTTTTTTCACATTTTTCTATCGCCCCCAGATCAGCTTGGTGACTTCCTAGATGAGGTGGATGTCCTTCTCAGCTTCTTCCCTGAGGATGGCACACCACCCAGGGTGAGAGTCGGCATTTTGCTTATGGGCCAGCTCTGGGATGTGATATCTGACCCTGATATGTTCCTCTAGTAACTGTAACTTTAAATGGGGGAAACCAGTACTGGGTGAGAATTGGATCTTTGCTTATGGGCCAGCTCTGGTACTGTATGTAGTGTACGGCTATAATGTGTTCAGATTGTTACCAGGCCAGTGTAGGTCTGAATGTGGGGGACCAGTACTGGGTGAGTATTGGCAGTTTGTTTTTTGGCAAACTCTGGCTTGAGGTATGTAGCCCAAATAAATTACTATAGAAGTGGGTCACTTGGATTTGCTAAGAAATGGCATGTATGCAAATGTAAATCCTATTGTCTCCCCTCACACCTGATGTTCCTCCCCCTCTCCCTTTCCCTAACCCTTACATGAGGAATGTTAATCCACTGCTGGGAGCAATAAATTAATATTTAGTCCTAGCCAATGAGTAGATGAATCATAAATTCTGTGATATCTTGAAACGGATACACTGGTGGTTTGGGTTTTCAAAACACCTGTGAAATTGTCTCATACAATCCCAAATTACTTATTTTATCGGACAGACCATCTGTGTCCCGAACGCATTAACAAATTACTGGACTGACACAACAAAATCTATACATATTTATTAAGAATAATACCCAACAAATAAGACAAGAATACAAACTGGTAGCCCACCAGCTTCCTCTGACTTCCAAAAAGCTCCCCAAACACTTGACACATCCTCCCTTTGTAGGAGACACCCACAATTGGGCTCAGGTGTGGCCAAATAAGACCCAACACACCTGGCAAAAGTAAAGTGTGCAAAAATACATCCACAGCGTACCACCTCACCTGTGAAATATGACACACAAGCTGTCACACAAGCTTTTGCAGCAACACTGTAGGTGGACCCAAATATAAATATAAAGCCTATCAACAACAGTTTCATTACTGTATGTAGTTGTGTGTACTCGTGACAAAATATGTTATTTAATAAATGTTTGTTTTAATAAATTGATGTATGGGTACTTTATTGTATCTTTTCAAGACAATACACATTGAGCTGGGATTATTGTTGATTACGTTGAGTATCAGTGAGCCGGTTAGATAATAAGAGCAGTTCAATATCTTGTTGTTGTTATTGTTATTGTTTTCTTTTGTACCTTTGGCATGTTGACTGAGAAGCCAAACAAGCAAACTTTTAAACAAGTGTTCTGAAAATATGACCTTCAAAACAAGCCATACAAGATTGCAGAGTTGCTGATTAAGGTCAACGTAAAGGGCATGCGATGCATATCAGCACAATCAGTTTGAGAGTCTTGGCTTTTGAAAGTGAAAGCCAAAAAGGTCAGACCTGTACCTGTACCTGCAGATTCAGACACAATGCATGTAGCATGGCGATACGTTATCTTAGCTGTGGTCGATTCTTCAAGACTGTTTTGGGATATTTAGTTCCCTTTCTGAGATACTTGACAGACATATTTTGTTGGGTGGGCATTGCCATAGGGCCCTGTTCATTCAGAAAATCAGTCTAAAACACCTTACAAATCAGCCAATCCAACTGTTACCACACAAGTATTGCTCTGAATGGCATGTCTGCTTTAGATTTTTGAAAAAAAGTGAAAGTTATTTTCAATACATTTTTATGTTATAGTTATTGTGTTAATGGAAAACTGGAACTGTTGGGACTGTGGAGGTACATGCAGGGGTGCTTTGGGGATATGTTTTGAATTAAATACCAATGATGTTGACAGATCAGGTGGTCAAGAATTTGTAAACTTGTATTTTGGGTGAACTATCCCTTATCACTGCCCACACATTGCTGTAATGTAGCTTTAACCAGCAGATAGTTATACTATACGATACTATATCTGGCATCATCACAGATTCGAGTCACCCATTCATTTGATTGAGTGCAAACCTAATGAGATTTGAGAATTACTAATTTATGGCGGTGGGTTGTTGTGGTCCTTTTTTGGAAAGCAAACATAACATGTACAATCCACAGGATGACAGACAGACTCATTATCAGACTCTCATTGCAGGGTAGGAAATTAATCTAATGGGAATTATCAGATTGAATAAAAAAAATCGACGCTTATAAAAAAACAAACACTTCAGAGCTGCATAATCATTTCCTGCCTGACTACTCATTCCTTCCACACATACAACTCCCATCTCACTTAATGAACAATCGGCAACTGTAAACTTGCCGAGGATCTTCGCGCTGTGTGTCACTTCCAGCCATGCACACCGATAACAAGCATTGTTCTGCGCTTGACGTGAGAGGGACTCAGTGAGGGGGATGTGATCGCTGGCCTGCGCTGAAAGCCCTCAAAGTCCCATTCACCCTGGCCATGTTGGCCACAAATGAGCCTCCAACGCCGGATCGCTCAGCTTTCCCCGCGTCCAGAATGTGTCACTCGGGGGAAGAGGGTGAGGACAAACCTCCCCTTTTGATTTTTACTGGGTCATTCCACCGAGGACTCGGTTGGATGCCTGCCAGGAATCATTAAAGAACATTTCGCCACATCTTTTAGACATAGAGGATTTTGTTTTTGTTTCTGTTTTTGTTCGTGCAGGGTCTGTGTTCCCCCCCCCCCCCTCTCTTCCTCTCTCCTGGGCTCCATTTACATGCCCTGTGACACCCAGTCAGGGATGCGGTCTAAGCTGATCCAGAGGGCTCTGAGAAATAGCAGAAAATTGTGAGGCTGGGAAAATTAGATTGCTATGGTGTATATACCTCCATAGCTACCACAACGGTCTCCACTCACCAAGCCCGAGCAGGTATCGACCAATCCCCTGTGGGCAGCAGACTTACCATAACCTTGATAACAAAATAAAAACACATTAGAGCTGCTGTGTGAGGAGGCGAATGAATGGCAGAGGTGACTGTAAGTCTTTCCTTGACTTCTCGCTATGCTTAACAGCCCCAGCTTCTCCAATGTTTAGATTGTAATTATACTCAAGCAGAATGTACTGTATATCCACAGGAAGTAGAATATCTCTGACCGGCGTATTCCCATCTCACATGGGCATTGCTGAGGGCCTTTTTTCTCCACAAAAACAATGTGGGTCAGCTTTCCAAAGGCTTGAGAAGCTCTCCTAATGGTGTCACTCGGTAGTAAGAGCTCAGTGTGACCCATACATTTCCATCAAAGCCACTACAGTGTACCCCCTGCAGTTTTCTTAATTAAATTAATTTGCTGGTTATATATATTTCTCACAGTTGGTGTTGTTGTTATTGTTGTCGAAACAGCAGGGTGTTCAAACACTATTTTCTTAATTTACTACACTCATACTCAATATGCTACTCCCCAGGTACGCAAATGAATCTCAGGGGAGATCCAGGATTTACAACAGCATAAAGACTCAACCGGTCCCCACTAATCCACCCAGTAAGTCTCATATTGTGTGTTATTAGTACTGCAATGATCCATGATCTGTGTACCTCAAAGATTTTTTTGTGGGGCAAGCTTAGTCAGGTAACAGATCAGATGTTCACACCCGACACAATCATATGTTACACGTTTACATGGCGGCCTATTTAAGTGGTCAGTCTACACATCTCTCTGTAACCTTCAATATTGTTGTACTGTTGTGCTATGAGAGTGTTTTTGTTTTTTTGGAGAACAGTAATGACGGGGAAGGCTCGTAGAGCTGTATCGCAAACTGGGTAAATTATTGACTTTCTATCTTGTTGTGGAGGTTATGGTGGTTTTCATGACGTTTTAAGACCCTACTTACAGTGGCTTCGGAAAGTATTCAGACCCCTTGACTTTTCCCACATTTTGTTGTGTTATAGACTCAATTTAAAATGGATTAAAAAAAATCTTTGCCATCAATCCACACACAATACCCCATAATGAGAAAGTGTTTTTAGAAATGTCTACAAATGTATTAAAATTTAAATACAGAAATACTACATTTACATAAGTATTCAGACCCTTTGCCTGACACTCTTAAAATTAGCTCAAATGCTAAAATGTCGTCAACAAGTCACTCAGTAAGTTGAACTGAGTCCATCTTAATGCAAGGATAATAGTTCATGTAATTTTGGAATTTATATCTTTATTTTTTTATAGGGTCTCTGATTTGCATAAGAAATCAATTACATACTGTGTGGATCAGGTTGCCATTACAAACTGAGCAAATGGAGAGGAACAAAACTGGTCAGGAATGCGAACCTAAGGCCTGGGGAGACATACAACAAGTTGAATGGCTGAGAGGAAAAAGCACAGTTGATTACATCATCATCTCAGTCATCATCTCAGTCACTCTACAAAATTGGTCTATGACCAAGTGGCCAAAAATAATCCCTTAATGGAAAATAATCTACCTCCATGATTGTGTTTGCAACAGTGAATTCAAGTGATAGAGCAAGGAAAGCGGCTGGAAATGTGTTTATTTGGTTTTGCTACAAAGCAATTTAGTGAAAATCCAGCACACCATCTCTCATGTGAAGAATAGTGGCAGCTGCATCATGTTAAGGGTATGTTTGTCACCGGCAGGGACTGGGGAGTTTGTCAGGGTCAAAAGAAAATTATGAAATTTGCTGAGTTGGTAGTGACATCCGAATCTAATTGATTCCTGTGATTGTAATTGATTCCTATGCAAACCTGTAGAGACTATAAAAACAAAATATATTAATTCTGAAATCACATAAACTATTATCCTTGCATTCAGATGGATTCAATTCAACTTGTTGAGTGACTTGTTGAAGACAGTTTTGCATTTGAGCAAATTTTAAGTGTCATAGCAAAGGCTTTAAATACTTATACACATGAGGTATCTCTGTATTTCAATTTAAATACATTTGCAAAAAAATCTAAAAACATGTTTTGACTTTGTCATCCATTTTAAATTGAGTCAATAAAACAACAAAAAAGTGGAAAAAGTGAAGGGGTCTGAATACTTTCCGAAGCCACTGTATGTATCTGAAACACAGTGCCCTGCGTAAGAAATGCTTGGAATGCAGTTTTAACCAATCAGATCACATACAGTGCCCTGCGTAAGTAATGAGACAGTGAAGCATTTTTTCTTCTTTTGGCTCTACACTCCAAAAGTTTGAATTTTAAATCAAACAATTACTGTGAGGTTAAACCAGAGATTCTCAGCTTTTGTTTGATGGTATTTGTGTATATATTGGTTTCACCATTCAGAAATTACACCACTTTATATGCATAGTCCCCTTATTTCAAAGTAATGGGACAATTGGCTTGACAGGTGTTTCTGGTGAGTCTGCTTGGAATGCAGTTTTAACCAATCAGATCACATACAGTTCCCTGCGTAAGTAATGAGACAGGGAAGGGTTGTTGTCTTTTTATGGCTCCACACTCTAAATGTTTGGATTTGATATCAAACAAATCTTACATGAGGTTAAAGTAAATATTCTCAGCTTTTATTTGATGTCATTTGTGTACATATTGGTTTCACCATTCATAAATGACAACACTTTGTATTCATGTACCGTAGTTGTTTATAACTCCCAGGCAGGAAGCTCTCAAAAGAGCGGAGCCCTCCAAGTAAGTCAAACCTAATTTAATACCATCTTTATATTCAATAAATGGTTAAATGTGAGTGTTCCTGACTGCCCACCATTGACATGGTCCCGAAATATCATTATTTTGCCATATCAGAGCCTCATAGATATCCTAGCAAGTTTAGATTTACTTCCAGGAATAGTCTCATAGTAATGAATTTTTGTGCAAAATCCATCATCATAAAACGTCCACAAAGTAAATATGAGCTCCCAACTGGAATATATTTTGAATGCAGAAGTAATTATATGTTGGGACCTTGTCATGGCCAAACATACAAACAAATACTTTTTGTAGAATTCCGCTTTAATGGATGGTTTTCCAGACACAGATTAAGCCTAGTACTGGACTAAATAACATTTTCAACAGAAAATCTCAATGAAATATGTATTTTAGTCTAGGATTAGGCCTAATATGTGTCTGGGAAACCAGCTCCACTTTTTAGAGAGCTATGAGACCCTCTGTAGTACCTGCTCTCACAAGGGGAACAAGGTATTACGGCTGGGGAATAAAACAAAGCATGAAAAAACAGTGCGTATCATCGCTGATGGTTCTGCCTAATAGGAAAATTCAACCCGCTCATCTCCAAGTGTGATGTTTATCTCTCGCCAAAATATCCGACACGCCCTCGGAGGGTTGGCAATCTATCTTCTATGTACTCATATTTCCTCCAGTGTGTCTTCCTGGGCGAGGAAAATCAATTGCTAAACTAAGTAATGAAATTCCATTGGCCGTCTCATCTGTGGCAGTGGATCTGCCAGCTGTGCCTTCTGGATGTATTGGGTCTCACTATGAGCCATGATTCACTCTTAAAGACCCAGTCTTCTGATGAGATACTTATCAAAAGTGCAGTGTCTTACGGTTACTATTTCCTGTTTTGATTTTGAACAAATTAATTTTCGTTTGTCAGTGACCCTTAAATTCGTCATAGAAGCTGCTACTAAATAGAATAACCTTTATAGCTGGGCAAATAAATATATCCAAATCTGCATTTGCAAATTTGTAGTAGTGCCCTTTTAAGAAGTTAACTTCCTCCAACCAGCAGTGGAGTATTCCAGCACTTTCTGTGTGAAATGGTTTCTGGTGGTCTGGTCTCACAGAGAATACAGCTTCCACAAAGGAAATGGAAAAAATGGTTTGAAAAGGGGGGTATTATCTGGATGCCTAAAAATACACAAGTGTGGGGTAAAAGGTGGGTACAAATAAAAAGTGTGTTTTGTAAATGTACATGTGCTTATGCTGCCCACTACAGCCACTGGCGTACCACAAAATCCCAGGCCCCGCCGCAAGGTTGAATCCAAAGGCCTCCACCCAGGCCTCCGCCCAGGCCTCCGCCCAGGCCTCCGCCCAGGCCTCCGCCCAGGCCTCCACCCAGGCCTCCGATTTCTTGCGACGCTCACAACGCAAAGAGAGATCAACACAACATCCCACCGATGTCTACAAATCATCAGCCTACCTATAAGTATTAAACCCAAATGGGGATTGAAATAACTGATTCATTTTTAACCAATCAACTTATTTGTTGTTGTGAAGTTCACAGACCTGTCAAGAGCCACTTATGGAGAGGCTACAAATGTTGTGAAGTAACACATTTATTCGGGAAGTCTGGGGGGAAAAAACAACTGCCACTAGCTCTCTGTTTTCAGAGTGAAGTAAAGGTTAATCTTTGACTGTGTGTGCACTCACAGCACTAGCCAGCCAGAACAGAGGGGGAGGGGAGATGTGTGTGTGTGTGTTTGTGTGTGTGTGTGTGTGTGTGTGTGTGTGTGTGTGTGTCAGCTAACCATACACTGTCCACGGCCAGTGACGATCTTCTACATCATTATAGCTTAAATACTGTATTCACACATGTATTCGCATTTCCAATACACTGTAGGTGATTGTCTGGTAGCAGGTTGGAGCCCGGGTTGGGAGCTCTGTGATTACAGTACCAGTATCTGCATGGAGCGTATCAGATGAAATGGACAGTCACAGAACACATAGCAGAACCCATTTTTTTTAGGATTTCATGCCAATATTGAAAATAAGTCAGCGACCAGTGAATCATATTTTTTTTTTTAGGCATACCACTGCCCTTACCAAAATACAGCTGTTGGCCGTCTGTTCCTTGAACTACATGCATTTGTTCCAGCGAAGCCTTGGCTCACCTTTTTCGACCATTAAGAGCAATTATTTTCTTCAATCCAGACTGGTGATGGTCATTGGCTTTTCTTCAAGCACAGCGCTGTAGATATCTAATTCAAGCCATTGATGATGAGTTGAAATAAACGCCTGCACACAATGTCAAGACTGTGTGAAGAACATTGAAATAACAAAGCATTTAGTAATGCCCAATTTGACAAATTACATTTACATAAATTGTTCACCCAAATAAATTATTTATTTGAAAACTTACATCTCAAGACATGATAGGATGATAGGAGTCTTGCTTTAACCTCTTGCTTTAACATCAGTTAGCAAGCTGTAGCTAGCCAACTGATAACATTAGCTACAGTAGCTGGTAGTAGTCATAGCTTGCCAGGTTGTGATGGCTGATGGACAGCTACGTTGCCCTGGCTACAAAACAAGCCAGAAAAACCCTCAGGCGGTTGAGTTGCTACCATGGCAACTCAATGTTTTACCATGTTTTAGCTTTATTAATAATGCTTTAACTTACAGTGAACAGTACAGTTTCAACTGGAAAGAAAGTTCCAGAAGAAACTTTGTGGGCTTGCAAATTACTTTGGCAGTGTAAAAGGTTTAAAGATGTTTCAATAGATATATAGATTTACAGGGTAGTGGAAAGAAAGTGAGATGATGGGTTGGTAATTGAAAGGTTAGATAGATAAACGGTTGGAAAGATAAAAGATTAGATAGATAGTATGTTAGAACGTCATAGATAGATACAGTAGATAGATAGCCACTGTTTCTCTTCTGAATCTCTGAAAAAAAAAAGTTTATTAAAAGTGGGTAGGGAGTTGATTGGTTGAGTGGTTGAGAGTGGTATAGTAGGTTGGTTGAGTGGTCTCAGTGGGGTAGAACTGGTCGCAAAGAGAGTGCAGGTGGAATCAGGTGGAATAATTGGAATAATAGTAATAAGTATATGACGAACAATAGTTGGACTTGCTGAAGCAAGCCCACCTAATCAGATCTCCCCGCACTTCTCTGCTGCTGCGCTTCTGACCGCGAACAGATTTTGTGTGATGTCATGATGACAGGTGTCTCGTGTGTCCTTGATTATTCACACTTCCTTGAACTTCAAAGCGCTTTCTGGTAAGCTATGTGCTGCTAGTGGCAATTCATGTTCACTGTTGCCGAAGGTTTGGTGCTACTGGGCATTCACTGCTGCAGTAAATATGGCACAAGTAAGCTTCAAGTTTGCTGCAAACAATTCATTTTGGTAACTTAAAGTTTGATGGAATAACCGTTTCCAACCTCATGCAGGAATCTAGATTTTAAATTCAATCACAATTTGATCACTCCGCACAATCCTTTCTGTTTTTCCTCAGGCGTAGGAAATAGAGGGGTGTGAAATTCTAAACCACTTTCAGCAAAATATGCCCATTTTATCAACTGACCCATTTTTAATTGGAATTGGAAATTCCACCCTCCGGTGGTGTTCTGGCGCTTCCTGCCTGGGTGTCATCAACGTGCTGAGAACCTAGTCATGTCCCACTGAGGAGAGATTAAAAGCTCACACCACACAGTTCTGCATCTCTCTTTCTCGCTCTCCCCCTCTCTTTCTCTCTCTCTCCCTTTCTTTTTCTCTCTCTCTCTTTCCCTTTCTTTCTCTCTCTCTCTCACACACACACAGACACACACACACAGACAGACACACACACACACCCTATCCATTTCCCTTAGGGGAGACCGGGGACAAAAGTAACACCCTTCTTTTCTCCAATCAGAAACAAGTTAGTGAGAAGAGGGCTCAAACCATAATTGGAAATGACAGTGGTTGGCAACCAGAAACCAGAAGGGGGTATTCTAACAGTATGTTTTAAGGATGCTTTTCACAGTGCATGTTTGTATGTTTTTGTAAATTAAATATAACTGAGTATCACAAAAATAACAATCATAACAATAATAATCACAACAAGTTAGACTGAACAGCAAATAGTACATAGTTAATGACTGTGCACATAAAATAAATAAATGTTGCAGTCACTTAGCTGAACTGTTGTGGTTGCTTATACTAAAGAGCAACACAATGTTTGCCACGTTGTTTAAAGTGTGGTGGGCCAGCTAATTCCCAACTGCAGGTTTCGGTATTGAAGGATAAAGTCAGATTTTTGGAGCCAAATCTCTATTTTTTTTATGTAGATAGAATATTTCAGAAGAGTACAGACACTTTTTGTGAATTTGTTTGTTTTTGGGAAACTTACCAGCACTTACCAGCAGAGTGATGGGAGCAGCCATGCAGCCGTGAACAAAGGCTGCAAAAGCACTCAAATACTACCTTTTTGAACCTGCAAAGTATAATAGTACAGATCTTTAGATGTTGTACATATCAAATTGTGTCTATCCACCCTTTTCCCGTTATGTTATATTCCATTTTGTTAGACTGTGAGACTTCATGACTTCCGCATTTCCTCCTCACGTCTCTCCCTATCGCTCGAGTCAACAAAATGGAATACACTATAAAATTGCGGGGGAAGATCAGATTGCCACAATTTCATATGGATTACTGCCTGTACAGCATGCCATTTAAATAACATTGCAGACCCCTAACCCAAAAATAGAGATCTGGTTCCAAGAATCCAGACTGATCCTTTAAGTCCTGTTCTCCTCTCATTGCAGACAATTGTGCAGAAAAGGCCTTGTTCCTCGATTGCCAGTTCCTCTGAAGAAATATCGGTGTATTATATTTCTTTTGAATCTGAATCTAAATGGTTGAACAAGGTCACCCAGAGCCTCTGTTGATATACAGTAGATGAAGAGTTTAAGACGGTTTTCTTTTGTATGTGGACTCATGGACATTTGTATTTAGCACACTGTGCTCCCATTGAATGAGGTTCTATGACATCCACAATCTAAATACTGTGTGTTAAATCATTCATTAGTTGCTCCCTACAGCTCCTGTAAACTCCATATAGTCTTATATATTATTTAAGGTATCTGAGATTATATTATCAGAATCAAGATTGAACATGGAAATGAAAGCAGTGAGTAGCTAGCTACCTACGTTACTCAAATGTATAATTATCTGTTCAAGTGCTTTGATCTTGTGCCTGTACATCCAGTAGGTACAAAGAGCTGGAGAATTAATTAATTATAGCACAGTTGAATAATGTCTGCCAATGAAAAGGTATTTGGTTTTTCCAAATGATTCTAGGATGAGGCCTATCACAATCAAAAGGGCCTCAAAAGTTAGCCCAACTATACCAAAACAGCCTCTAACATTATCTGGGTCGAAATGAACAGAGCTCACAGTTTGATTGTTGATTTGTGGATATTTATGTGTAAATCACCTTGAAAGTCACTGACCTTGATCATGGAATTCAATGATGTGTAAACTCATTCATATGTAGCTCAGATACTGTATTTCAGTTTGTAGAGATAGCCTATATTAATATCTCTACAGTGTACAGTGCTGTTAATATAATGTATGTCATGGACTTGGATTACTCAGTGCACATCATAGAGTTCAATGAGCCATAATCTCTATCCAGGCGCTTCGCTTCGGTCCCCCTCCAACAACATCAAAAGCAAGGCTTTTGAGATAGTAGAGTACCTCAAATACCTGGGGATAACCATAAACAGTACCATTTTTCCTGAATTCAATTGTTGTGGATAATGTCTTGAATCACACTAAAAGTAACCCAATCCTCCACATTTGACACTCAAACAATTATTCTAAGCCATGATCCAGAGTGTACTGTTGCAACAACAGCCATCAAACCACAACAAAAACAGCTTTACCGTGTAAATGCATATGTACTGTAATTAAGTTGATCAAACTAAACCCTTTTCATGCACTGCAAATCACAAACAGTTGCTTAGGTTTATACAGTAACTCATTGAAGGGCATTTTGTATGTTTTGTCTGGCTCACAATGTGTGTGATTCAAACATTTAGCCTACAAGTATCACATCTGGAACAACACAACAAAATTGCAGTCAGTAAATCCTAGATTTGTCAGACTACTCTGCTTTTTTGTTCCCAGGATTAGCGCATTGTGCTGAGGAGGAGCAGTTCCCAGCCTGCAGCCTACCGATAAGATGTAAATTGGCATCTTCGTTAGAGAGAGTCAGTTAAATTGAAAGGGCTTGGTGTTTAAAATAGCGGGCGCAGAGGGCAAAGCCTTGAGTGATAGTTTCCGCATCTCTCCAATGCTTATCATTTCCTAGACTTGAGTTTTATTCTCTTGTAACAAGTTTTACTCTCTCCTCACTACACTCATACAGTAATAACTCTGGTCCAAATCCTACCCCTACCCATAACAATAAGCCTCCACCATACCCATGTACATGGTGAGCACAAAGTACAAATGAGTAGACTGTACAACACTTATTCAATCAAACTTATTTACACTAATACAGATGGAGCCAAATATATTGGGTGTGACGATCGCAGCAATTGTGTATGCTTCATTCGTGCCTCTGTGGAATGTCACAGTGAGTTGAGGCAAGCTAAAACTGACCTCCTTCACACACTGAAATCCCGAGTTTGGGCTGGTTTTCTAGAACTAATGCAATGATCAAGTTTGTATCCCACAAACTTGAAATTCAAATGTGACCATTCAGCTCCTATTTCGGCAGCCGAAATGGGACATAACAGAGAAAACATTTTATTTCCTATTTTGCCTGTTTTTCTGGAATATTCTGTCTTATCATGATTTGTGCTCATGACGTTCGGTCTGTCTGGGCTATCATTTGTCGGGGAAGACGCCAAGATAGGTTTAGTTTTGCAATGTATAGGCCTACTATTATGAGGGGTTCAAGCCCCAAGGGCTTTTAAATTAAGCACAAAATTCAAGTGAAATTCAAGCACAAAGTGTTGAAACCCTATTGTAATTGAAGGAGTTATTGTCCCCCACCGATGAAATCGGTAATGATTAGCGATTACGCTAATGAAATTAATAATCAAATTCAAGCAGAATTTGGGCCAAACTGCTTATAACATTGGAAATATGATGATCAGATGCAAAGCAGAATGCCATTTGATAAGTAACATCTTGACGTTTTGTGTGGATATACTCCGATCATAGTTTAGAAAAATGACAAGGAGATAAAGTAATCAAATTAATAATCAAATTAAAGCAGAAATTGGGCCCGTCTTGCTAAAGAGGTTATAGCGCCCCCAATGGGGTAATATTACATTTGGGGATAATGGTCATCTCATGGAAAATTCAGTGACGGCATCTTTAAGATAATAATAACAGTGTACAGTAAACATGTTGCCCCCCAGGAATGATGTAGCGCCCCTCTATAAAAGGATGGAGAAACCTGTGAATGCAGAAAGATGTTTATTCATAAATGTTTTACTATGCCACTCTGGTTATCTCTGTGTCCCCATTGTGCCCAGGAAGGGCTTTTATCTTGGTGCAATCACCTTCTGTGACTAAAGAGAAAAATACTTCGGGCACTCTTAGGCTACTCTCTTCGTACGATAGTAGCCTAATGGCGCCATTACTTCAAACAGAAATGTCACCAATAGGCTAAAACAAAATATTTGGACAACCGATTTTTCCTTCATTCTTGCTTCTTACAGCTTTGCGTTGATTCCTACATTATTCCTATAATAGTATTCCTAAATTCGTTAGGCTATATGCCTACTAGGGGCCGTCTCCACCAAACGTGCTTTTGCCTACAAAAGAGAAAGGCGCGCCGCTTCTGTCCACGAAACAGCGGCGTTCAAAGTGGAGTGGAAAAAGACGTGACTGTTGTTGCTAGGCTACCTTGTTGTTGCTAGTGATTTACCTGGCAAAAAATAGCGATTACGCTAACACGAACTTCATAGGCATTTCTATGCTAGTAGCATAGTAGTTTTCTAGCAAGACGGGATACAATACATTTCGAGAGTGATATTTATTTCAGGAACTGTAGTGGAAGACATCCTAATTGTCCACTGAGGTAACCGCCATCTTGTTGTGAAATGTTGGTTCCCACTCCTCCGTCAATTTCATTGGTTTCTTGACCCAACATGCGCGGCGCTCCATTCCAAAAGTTAAACACAATACAACATGAGAGCGCCCCAAAACGTGTCCTTCCCATTGAAAACAACTGGGAAAAGGCGTTGGCGGATTGAAAAACACGTCCAGTGGACACGAGTTTACACTCCTAGCGCACCACTTTACACCCTATTAAGACGTGTTGAATGACGTCACCTCGAAGCTCCTTAAACATCTCTATGGCTACGCGCATCTTTCACCAGAGGTTTGCCAACATCGGGCCAATCAGTGTCATTGTGTAAATGTCCCACCTGTAAGGCAAGACTCATCATTCATCCAAGGTTCATCAGAACTGTCCCACTGGTGGTGGAGAAAAAGCTTGTGACATACGAATGGACAGAGGCCGAATTATAGTCCCCTCTCTGATTTCATCGGTGGGGGACAATAATAAAAACCCCTAACAATAACAATAGGGTTCTATGGGTTCTCACGTTCATGGTCAGTTGATACAGTGAATTGGTAATTAGTTTAAATGTTCCACCAAATGGACCATGCGGGTGAAGCTGCTAGGTAGGCCTACTGTATACTTAGTTTTAAAGGCACTCCATGGGCGTTCTTTTTAATAGCTTTTTGTCTGTACGGTTATTATACTATAATTTATTGTGTCATTAAACCAGACAATCCTTAGTTTTAGGCTGAAACGTTAGTTAAATAAAATGATGCTCATGAGCAGAGCTGGGCCCCTTACTGTGCAAATGAGGTAATTTCTGGATATTATTTCAGATTATTTCTCTGATGCATGGTGGAATACTCGCGCAGTAACTACACCCGACAGCAAGCACAACCGAGAGGAGCTGATACGGAGTGACACAAAACACTCAAGACAAATAAACAACCACCACTTGCACGAAATCGACGTCGCTAAAGTGTTATGAGGACTAAAGAATAATGGCTTATTTGGAAAAAGAAAGTAAAAAGTGTAAGTGAAATACAAAAATCAATTTGTCACCACTCCCATGATCTGTCGCTTTAACGGAGCAGCTTCGATGTTCCAGCAGAATAGCGCCGTTTAATCTGGTGACGTCACTAAACTTTTCCAGCAACTGTGGGATGTGAGATGTGGGATGTGAGATGTGAGAGGGAATGAGAGGTTGATGAGAGAGAGACGAGAGAGAGAGAGAGACGAGGGAGAGACGAGGACCATTTTATAGGACGGCCTGGCGGCGCTCTGCTTGTTGGGTAAGTGTCTTAACATGGCTTTTTACACTTTTGACAGCAGGGTTTTGTGTTTAAAACAGTTGCATGTGTGAAAAAAAAGCTTTTCTTGTTTATTCCTCATAACACTTGAGCGACGTCGTTTTCGTGCAAGTGCAACATGTCTTAAGTTAATACATTTGGCGGTTGTTTATTTGTCTTGAATGTTTTGTGTCACTCCGTATCAGCTCCTCTCAGTTGTGCTCGCTTGTCGGGTGTAGACAAGAAACTTTGCAGTGGAAGATTATACAGTGACTAGACTGGCCACACTAGTAAACACACTCCGACTGGCAGGTTCATCTGCTTCAGCAACATGGATGCATATGTTAGTGGAATGTTACGACTGAAACGGGCTAGTCTGTCTCAACGACAGGGCTTGGACATGCAGTCTAATTGTCAATCGTCTCACTATTATTATTATTTTTACTCTGGTGGAATGATCCACCATTGGACGTGTGTTAATAATGATCACATTGAATTTACCACCTGTTTTCAGTTCAGGCAGAATGCCCTCTTGGCCTACCCCTTTTTTCTAATTGCATTTCAATTATATCGTCTGTAAATGCATTGGCTTTTTTACGTGCCAAGTCGTTTGTTCTGGGCTGCTTACTGTAAAGCAGCTGCGTACTTATGGATTCTTTATAACCGAATACCCCTCAAGAAATATACAAATGTGATTTAACTTCATAATATCACGTCGTTGTAAATAGTCCTTGTATCAATAAGGTATTACTGCTTACACGCCATAGCCTGTTCACTGTCTGTTTACAACACCATTGTATTTCCTTCATAAGAGGCAGTTTGTGTGTGCTTTGGTTGAGTTGGGGCAGTGCAGAGATGGTGAAGATTGGAGGCACTGCGGTTTAGTTGTGGTTCAACCAGAGGCAGAAGAGAATGTGTGGAAGTGTTATGCAGACCACATTCCTCCTCTCTATGTGAACTCTGAAGGAATTGCTTTGCAACAGCTTGTTTGCCCACTGTGCTGGATTTCACTTGGCTCACTGAAGGACATATGCATAGCAAAAGCATGTTTTTTTTTTTTTTTTCAGAAATGGCAATTACCTTCATTTCTTTCACCATCCATATGATATACCCCAGTGTGTTGGCCTCGATCATTGAAGTACACTTGTGCAGTGTATGCGGTCATTTTTACAGTGTGAGCCATAATAATAATTGTAATAACCCCCCACCCTATGAAATGTTGGAAACTGTAAGAGCTTTTTGCCTGCTCAGCTTGAATATCTCTCAGATGAGTCTCCATGCGCAATGCCTTTGGGCTCATATTCTATCCAATGCATTTCCAATCCCCTTTGCAAATCAGTGTGAATTAGCCTCAAGGCCCAGTGAAGCTGTGAGCCATAGCAGATCACTTAAAATTTCCCAGCTAGAATTAACGGGCGTAGAGAAAGTGGTCGTGATCGAACTCTGTACGATGTCAAGCGCAGAGTTAAATAAGGTCACATAAGCACAGCGGCTAAACATGTTATTCAGACCAAAAACCCTGAACTGACATACAGAAGAGTATGTCGCAGGAACAAGGTTCGCTGGGTTTACTAATATGTTGCTTGGAGTACAGTGTTGAGTCATGCTGAAATCTGTGAGGGACGCACTTGAAGTCACTGAAGCACTGTCAGTCCGCCCTATGGTGTCTGTTATGGCACTTGTTTTTGAAGCTCAGTAGAGGGTTGATAATCCCCTGTAATTCAGGCTGACACTGGTTTGTGCAATGAGACTCAACATGCTAGTGGCCACAAAATGACTCTGATCATAGGCTGATTCAAAGTTGTTCTATGGTGTGTTTTAATGCCTTTTGCTCATACTAGAAACCTATCTTTCTATTTTGTTTGTGTTTGACATGTCTGTTTTTTCTTTTATTTAAAGTCTTACATTGTTTTAAACATTGTTATCTGACGGTCCTATATACATTCAGAAATCCCTGACAGTGTTTTTAACCATTGTACCAGGGCTAGGAGCCATGTTTCCCCAGCTATAGTATTGTCATCAGTGTACTCCCTGGCCCATGGTTAGTAGTCTCTCCAGACACTTCCTGCTCCAGACACTGTCGGTGCAAGATCATACTCAGAGTGACTGATAACATCATTACTATCAGCCCGCGCTGCTCTATTTCTCACTGTCACTGAGGTCCCCATCACTGCAAGTTCATCTTCTTACAACTGGCCAAGAAGTTGCACTGCTGCTATCCACTGATGACAAATGACTTGTAGCTTCATCCTTGTCACTAAAGACAATAAACCAACTAGTGTAATTCATTGAGGTTCACAACACACAACATCAATAGACCTGCTCTCAGAAAAGGTCATTCAAATCATGTCCAGGTGCAAACTGTACCGTAATGACGGTTCAGTGTCAGGACAGTACAGGATCTGTCAGCAGCAAATAACTGAAGCCAAGATAATTCATATTTTTGTCTTGCTTGACTTGAGCATTGACTCCCTCAAATGTCAAAGCTTGAGAATTCAATGATGCAATGATTACATTAGTCTTCTCAGCAGATATATCTCAATTAATCATAGCCTCTTACAAATGAGATGGGTGAATGTGATTCAGTTCTGTCATAGTCCCCTCTCTGTTTATAGAGCCTTTGTCTTAATCTTTCTAGGGAGATCGCTATTGTTGTTATTGAATAAAAGCTATCCAAGCAGTGATGAAACCCTTTGTTATTCATACAACGTGTCAACCTGGAAGACTATTTAGAACCACCCGAGCCCATATACCATACAGTAAAAATGGAAATACAGTTCAACTTGGCACACTTTTAAATGTGTCTTCACATTAAGTGTTTAAATGTCTCAGTTGAAGGTTCAACTTGTGCACCTCTCTCTTTCCTTATAAATCATGTTGTATAGCCAGCCACATGGATTGGACTATTACATTTAAATGTAAAACCAACAGTGAAAACAACATGATATTGTGGTACATTCCTGCAAAGATATCTAATCAAACGAGTATGGAATTATGTTGGAAAGGAAACATGATATTGAAACCATGTCCTCATACCAAAATGGAACGAATGATTTTGCTAAAGATCTTTATGATCTGGTAAATTGGCTATTATTGTAAATGTAACTTTTAAAATGTCCATTGGAAAAACACAAACAACAAAGGGATACATTTCATTATATTAGTGCCATTTGGGTGTAGCCATTATTGAGGGTGTTTGAATTTGTAACTTAAGGAGACCTGTGGCCTGTGGCTATTCATGCCTTTGTATCATTGATCCTGTTGATTGATCATTGATCCTGCAGAATACACTTGTTTGTGTTAAATTATCCTCAGTGAGTTTGTTGTAGTGTTTGTGGGATGTGGGAAGAAACTAAGATTGATGTCCTGCAAAAGTAGGCTTCTATTTTGTTGACCTCAGGCATTTTGAGTGTTTTGTGTTTTGTCAAACTGAATTGAATCCACACTGTAAGAAATCTTCCTAAATGTCCTGTGAAACTATGTTTATTACTAAATGTATGACTTGAAATCAGTTGGACAGGATGGAATATTTAAAGGGATAATACACTCCACACTCTTGTCAGACCTCAAATGTAATCTAATATCAATATAAGTCAAAAGTCGCACACTATATTTTGTGGAGATCCAGCTACAATATATGCCTCATGCCCAAATGAATGGAAAATATAACATCAGTATTATTTACTTATTTGATCTTATTCAGTGCTTTTCCATTCCATTCTATTGGAGTTTGAGACATACTGCAGAGCTGCATCTACACAACCGACATTTTGGCAATAAAGCCCTTTTTTCTACTTGCCTGGACTCAGATGTATACCTTTTTTATGTCTCTGCATGCAGGTTGAAGGTAGTTTCTGGAACTATCTTCTCTGAACTATGCATTTCATTAATCCGCCGTGACAGTGGGGGCGAGGATAGGCTGTGTGCAACCTCTCAAGTCAACACATCTGAGAGAGCAGGCAGGAGCCAAAGTAGTCCCAATATGAGGAAGTTGATAGTCACAAGACAAAATTCTATCAGTAAGGCATTTTAAAAAATATCGATTAATGAAGCCTGAGTCAGTTCAGGTGGGACACTAAGTTGAATGGAGCAGACAGACAGCTGATTAACACGTATAGAAAACAAGGGACAAGGCTAAAGCAGCCAGTCATGCAGCGCTCCACCGTGGTTAAACAGTGTTACATCACTGGCTATGAGAGTAATACTGTTGGTTGTCCCAGCCTCTACCTCCCTCAGTGGTTCTGTACGTAACCCACCTAAGGAGGGGTTTGCTGAGTCATGTCATGTTATTTTGTATTTTATGTTAAAATTCTGGCACAGAGTTATACAGAGCGGAGCCATCCAGTTAGGCCAAACTTAAATGTATTACCATTTTCGTTAAACAATGATTAAACCGACTTATATGTCCTGACTGAGCTATGTATATCTTTGTAGGACCATAAATTACCAACCACCCAGCTTTGAAATAGTGTGAAGGTCTATTTCCCTGCTTTTTAATAGGAGCTGGCTAGTTGTTCGTGGAGACATCCTTATAGCATGGCTCAGAAACTACCTTCAGACTGCATACAGAGACATAACAAGTGTATCCGTGAGTTCATCTAACTCTGGGTATGTAGAAAAAAATGGCTTAATTGCTAAAATCGCTTTTAAGGTTTGAAGGCATCAGTATTTTTGATTGTAATGTCCCTTTAAGTTGTGTATAAAGGTGCAATTCGTTTTTCAGCCAAATGGCTTGCCATTTACATTTCAATTCACTGTGCTCAGTTTTTGCTGTGTCCTGACATGAGATTCAAACGGATACCTCTTGTAAGACATTGCATTGCCTTATTCGTGCACCACCGCTAAAGCACTTGGATGATAAGAATACCCTGCCCTCGCTCTAAACTGTACCCCCAGCCCCGCTGGGAGGACGCTAAAAGCAAGAGCACGGAATAGACCTGGAGTAAGCCCTGTTGAAGCCAGGGAGTGACTGTGGAAAAGCAATTGGCCCCGGCACACACAGTGAAAAGCCCGCTGTGGAATGCTGGCTATCATTGTGTGGTGACAGACTTTTCAGGAAAGCTGTATTTTGAACCCATGGTAAGTGATGTAACAATGTTGAACCCATGGTAAGTGATGTAACAATGTTGTATGAAGACCATGAAATGGCGACCATAAACCGACATGGTATGATGTTGTTACCACATTCTACTGAAAAGTACTGTGAAATAGGCACTGTCCTTCCCGACCCCCAACGTTTAGAAAACACTCTGGACTAATACAGCACTTTCACATCCTGTGATCTCATTCCTTGATGGCTACAGATTTATCATGGCCATTTAGCACTTATTTTAAAGCTAAAATCTACATACTGTACTTTTTAATGCAGACTCGCCCAAATAAGTGATGAGTTTTAGTCGTGTTTGAAGTCTTAGTGACGTGATATTGTGATAACTCTGAGGGCGTGAGGCGAAGCTAGTCTAAACAACATCAAATTATGGCCGTCGTTACGCAAAAAAGACACATTTTGTTTTCCCTGTGTAACGGAAAATAAAGCTATTCTCTCCTCTTGGCGATGGCAACTGTGTTAAATTGTATTCCGTTTTTGTGCTCACACAGTATTTAGACGATGCTCAAGGGCTCTCTGTGCTTCTTGGTTTTACACATGTAAAGTGTCTGTTCTGATCTGGATTGAGATCTCTCATTTCACCGTGGGTAGATTTGTTGCCTTGAGATAATGAGTTAATATTCAGTCACCGAGATCCAAGACTTCCCCCGCTCTCTCTGTTTTACTCCTTAGTTCTCTTTTGTTACAGTGTAAGAGCTTTATTGTTTGAGCCACACACACTGGGGGGGAGGGGGGGGGGGGGTAGATTACATGTCAAATATCTGCATTTCATTGTATAGTGGCCTGGCAGACACTCCCTCCATTCAGCTCCACAGGAGTTGGCGAACGGCGTTCTGAGCTGACAGCTAGAAGGACCCAGCTGAGCAGAGCTAAGGAACTGCCTGGCACCGCTGGCATTGGCGTTAGGACTGTTTGGAAGCATAGGAGGCATAGAAAGGCATGTCTTCATAAGCCAACGCCCCTGGAGAAACAACTGGCATGTGTTTATCGAACTTTCCATTTCTGCTTCTGTGAATCCGTTTCTATATCTTGTCAAGGGAGCTTGAATTGACTGTGGAAAATATCACATTATGGGCAAAAGGGGCCGCTTTTAATGTCCACATCACTCTATAATGACTTTTATGGCTTTTTTATTTCTAGATGGGTGCCATTCGTTACACAGTCATTAGTTTTGATTTCAAATTCATTTCCAGTCGGGAGCTTCCTGGCCTTGCGGCAGAATTATGCTTTTGATCGCCTCTATGTCTTTCAAACACCTCTGTAGTATCCTACTTCTCATAATGAATCGTGGAATTATCTGTATTTTATTGGTATTGTTTAGTGCTTTAGGGGAAAGGCTCAGTGGTCCATTCATCTACTTATGGGTGGAGCAACTGCATATCTCATCACGGCAGGCCTAAAATGTCTGAGAGTCATATATTTTGGCAAGGCTGCAGAGTGTGATACATACTTAGCTCCCAAGTCAGTTATTAACTCTGTCCCCCCCCCCCACACACACCAATGTGGAAGTTGCCCTCAATGTTCATCCACATTCACTAATTTAATTTATTCGGTCCCATTACAGTACTGCCTCACCATGCCAGTACAATCAGGATTGACTGTGTTTGTGCTGTTGTGCTAAAACCTGACTTGTCAATAGCCTAGTCTTGTATCAGGATGTGGATTCCAGCATAACTCTCTCTGTACTGCTATCCTTGGAATTGTTGATGGGCTGTTAATGTCCAAAGCTAATATTGTGAAATTTTCTCAAAATACCATTTGTTTGGATGTTGAACTCTGAATCGATCCATCTTTTACGATGCAATCGTGCTATGTAATCTTTCTGTATGCAGTCAACCTTGAAATGTAGCATCTCTTCCTTGCAGATCAATTAGCTTCTAGCTTGTTCCCTCATTTGGTGAAGTGTAGTCTCAGTCAGACAGGCCTCCAGGATCAGTCCTCTTGAGACACACACAAGTTTCAAGTTTCATACATCTTTAGAATTATTGAACCTAGATTTGTATAAACTTGATGTACCATATGCTATCGTTGTACAGTGGACAGATTTGGATTCAAGTAGACACTGTATTGACACACATCGCATAATAATTTTTCTGGTTGCTTGCAATTTGGGATAATGAGATGGCAAATTTAAATCCATTTTCCTCTTCATTTTTACATTCAACTTGATGTGTATAGAGATTTAATCATTAGGGAGTAGTCTTTGTGCAAGTGTGAGTGACACATTCCTAACAGATAAGTGAACTGAAATCCCACTGCTGTCACTGACATTTTACAGTGTCTATTTTCCATATTCAACATCAGACTTCAAAAGATATTAAAATTGTACCTTTTCACCTGTCTCACAAAGTGGTTAGCATAATTAAAAGTAGTCTCACATTCTGTCCCGAAACATACTCTTAGGGGGGTTAATTCAGCAAATACAATTCTAGCGCAACATCACAAAATATTTTTTATAATCAGATTTCCTAAACTGTTAGGTTCAACCATTCACCCTTGGTAGCTTTTAAGATGTTTGAGAGCATTGGGGATGGCTAGGAAGCAAGAGGGCAGACAACATGAAAACCAATTTCTTTACCACTCATTTAAAGGCCTTTCACACCATGGACAGAAAGGGTCAGTTAGCTGAAAGAGGGTCAGAGAAGGTATTGATTCAGTTGTGCCTTGTTGCGTCAGATCTCCTGCTGTTCTCCAAGAGACGACGTTCTTGGTCAGGCTCTATTCTTGCAGAGGCCCCTTGGCTTTTTAGCTACTATTTGCACAGCGTGAGTGTGGACACTGAGCCCTCCATGCATCTCGCACAGGGATTTGTTTGAACTTGAACATCTCTCTATCTGCATGTCGCAGGAAACGGTCCTTTGTTTCAATATCTGTTGCACTGTACAGGGCTATTGTTATGAAAGAAATGTGAACAATCACGTTCTATACAAGATCCATTTATCAACCAAGGTTGGTGGAATTTGTTTTCAATACAGCACGGTGGGGAGCTCTACATCCACCAACATCACAATGAAGACAAGACAGACAATAGATTACAGTACAACACAAGATGCAGCAAAATACGATGTGTGTTAATCCCTGCAGACCTCCGCGGCCTCTGCTGCAGTGCTACTCTCATCATTGAGGAGCTCTGCAGGAACCTGAACACGTTTGAGATTATTTAAAACATGTCCGAAATGCACTTCTGTTTGCATCCATCAGAGAGCGCTTGGATTGAAGCATTTTACAGTCCAACATTAAGCCTACTGTAGAATGATCAGAGAATCGAGACAGTTCACACTGAGCAGGGTAAAACATGTTATTGTACTGTAGATACTGAACTCTACACTTCCAACTCATACTGTAGCTGATTAATTTTGGGGCAAGGGCATTAACACTAAGCTACATGAAGGTGATACTTTATTAAATATCATAACCCTCTAGATCCCACAGCGGCTGTTGACGGCCGTTCTATATATTACATGAGGGGCCGACTGTCCCTTTCATCTATTGTTTTCATCTGTAGATTTTTTTGTGTGATAATTCTTTAAAAAATGAACTGGCAAATTGATGGTATCAATAATGACTAGGCTGCTAGATTTATGTCTCGTTTTAGTAGTAATACTAAGAGTTGTATTGCTGTCCCATTGATAGGGTGGTTAAAATTCATGACAAATTGCCAAGAGGAATCTAATATAATTTATTGTGCGTTCGCGGTCTCCTGGGCTTTGAAACAAAGACGTTTATTCTTGTTCTCACAGGTGTAGCCTTTAAAGTCAGGACCCTCGCTATACAGCTGTCATTTTTACGTGTCTCTTCCCCCTGCGACCCTCAGTCACATGGCACCAGCCAAGCCTGGATGTGTTCATAAACTGCTCATTTAATTATAAGTAGCCACATGAAATGAAGAATTGATTGGGGTGAGCTGTAGTGTTTTTGAATGGTTTCTAATAATCACTACAATGAAAATGAGAGTGAGAGTGGTTTGTGATTGCAGAGCCTACCGAGGCTATGATACAGTACAAAACGCAGCACGTTTGAAACAACTCGTACAGCAAGCTACAGCTACAGTAGAGTCTTGCAATGTAAACATATCCATGCTCAACGACGCCCTCTGGTGGTTGTTTTGCGAGGTGAATGATCTGGAAAAAAAAACTCCTGCGACATCGTCACACCTAGTGGAGACTTTATAAACTCCTACCCTTGTATGATCCTTCTAGTTTCATCATGATTGTGCCATCATTGATTTTATAAGCATTTAATAATAATAATAATAATAATAATGATAATAATCATTTTGTATAGCACTTTTCTCAGTACTTTACTTTTAGGCACTACATTCCATGGAGAGAACAATAATAGATGGATAAATAAAAAGGAAAACAAAAGCACTGTCAGTAAAAACAACAATAAAAATAGTTAGAGATTAAAAGCAAGTTTAAAAAGATGGGTTTTGAGGGAATGTTTAAAGGAGGAGAATGTGCTGGATTCTTTGATGTGGTTTGGGAGAGAGTTACAAAGAGTTGGGGCTGCAGCATCAAAAGTGGCACTGAGGTCAAGGAGGATGAGGATTTTGCGGGATCTGACGTCAGCGGAGAGCAGTAGATCATTATTGACTTTTAGGAGTGCTGTTTCAGTACTGTGAAATGGATTGGATCTGTGCTGTGATTGGATCTTTCAGTACTGTGTTTGGATCTGAAGCCAGACTGAAATGGCTCATAGAGGCTAGTAGTTCAGGTATATTTTCATCTGGGAGGTGACAACTCATTCCAAATGTTGGACAGGAAAGGGAGGTGTGAGATGGGTCTATTAGTTGTTGGGGCAGTCAGGGTCCAATCCAGGTTTTTTAAGTATGGGGGTGACAGCAGCAAGCTTTAGAGCAGGGGGGACATTACCAATTGAAAGGGAGGAGTTGACGGCTTTGATGATGAGCAGACTGATTGTAGGGAGGCAGGCCTTTACCAAGGTGGATGGAATTGGTCCAGGGCACAGGTTGAGGTCTTCTTGCCTGCAACCACCTTTCCAAGATCAGAGGTGGTGATTTCAGAGAAACTGTAAAAGGAGCTGTTTGTGAGAGAGATATCCAAGTCTAGCTCAGACGAGTCAGAGGAGGTGGCCAGCTGGTTATAGATTTTGTCGATCTTGGTTTGAAAGAATGACAAAAACACGTTGCATTTGTCAGTGGTGAATGATTGAGAGAGATTGTCCATTGGTTTAAGGAGTTTGTTAATAGTGCAACACAGTATTCTGGGATTACCGTAACCGGACTGAATTACCTCAGAGTAGTAGGATGAGCGGGCACGTTGGAGAGCATCTCTGTACAGCTGCTGGTGCTGTTTGTAGGCCTCAGCATGTAGAGTGAGACAGGTTTTCTCTCTGTACAGCTGCTGGTGCTGTTTGTAGGCCTCAGCATGTACAGTGAGACAGGTTTTCTTGAAGAGTCGCTCAAGTTGACATCCTCTAGATTTGGGTTGATGCAGCTAAGAGGTGTACCAGGGGGCGCAGTGTGTGAATGACACTGACCTGGTTTTCATGGGGGCTAGTTGATCCAGGCAGGTGGACAGGGTGTGACTCAGTTGCGGGAGGGGAGTCAGAGATGGACTCAGAGATCCAGGCAGAGAGTCAGTGTTGATGGCCTAACTTGATTTCTTGCGTTTGTCCTTCGGGTCAGGAGTGGGGATGTCAACATCAATGAGAATGGCTTGGTCGTCAGAAATAGTGAGGTCAGTGGCAGTCAGATTTCACAGATTTAGATGATAGACCACGTCCACAAACCCTGAGAGCCTAATGGACCTGTGTGCCATGATTCATCATGATAGGATTAATTGTCTTTGATTTTCTAACCATTTATGTGAGAGGCCATGCCCCTTAGACAATTTATTAGTTAAGCGATGCCATGTTGTTTGTTGAAATGGTAAACATGGATCCAGTGAGCACCTCGTCCATTGATGCTACATATCAAGTTTGGTGCAGATGGGTCAATAACTGTAAAAGCCTTTTTGTTTTAGTTTCTTTTTTACCAGGGTTAGGGTTAGTGGCGGAAATTCCATCATGGCGGACCATGATGGTCCTAGAGGCTTCGTTCTTTATCATCAGAGGGACCTATATGGTGGTAATGTTACATTTGGGGGTCGTGGTCACCACTTCCTATCACACTGCCAAGTTTCAAGTCTCTAGCATGAAGCATCACACAGGAAATTGAGGAACACTAACTAGAAAAATAAGTTCCAGAAGATACTTTGTGGGCTTGCTTATTTTGGTTCTAAAAAAAAGTTTAAAGATGGTTTGGAAGATGTATGGATGGATAGACTGATCGACTTGCTGGGTAGTTCAAAGAAAGTGAGATAGTAGGATGGACCAATGGATAAAAGATGGTTGAAGGGGAGCATATAGGCAGGTAGATGAGAGAAGGATAGATGGATAGATAGATACAGTAGTCTAGTGTTTAAAAGGTTCATACTGCTATCGCAACGGTGGTCTACCTCAATGCCAAAGCTGCAGCAGACACAAGTTGTGAAGATGTGTGAAGTACTTCCGAAAGCCACCACAAGGTGGTGACGAGCTGTGAAGCATGTCTGAAAAACATGTTGACTGTTATTATTTGCTGACAGTGCTGACATTGTTGTTGTTCCCTCCAAATAATCACTAAAATACAAATGAGAGAGAGAATGGTTGGTGATAGTTTGCCTTATCAGCTAGATAGTCAAAATGGGTGAGCAACAGTTGTGCTGTACTGTCTGTACTGTTCCTGAAGAAGAGAGAGCGAGGACTTGGAGCTGGATGAAGATGCTCTTCCAGTAGGCGTACGGTGGTGTGTCCAATCTGTTACCTTCAAGTTCAAAATTATCGTCCATGACAGGCCCGTCACCAGAAGGGGTATCCTTTCCATAGTCAGCTCAGTCTACGATCCCCTGATGACATCACACCAGATTAGCTAGCTGACTGGATGAGGTTGATCGGTGCTTTAAACCTGCAGGCGTTGGAGACTCCTCATTTGCTCTGTTGCATCATTTTGCAGATGCGACTGAAGAGGGCTATGGTACAGTGAGCTACCTGCTTCAACGGAACGGCTGCAGTCAAGTACATTGCACCTGGGGAAGGCCAGGGTGGCTCCGCTTAAGCCAACCACCAATCCTCGGATGGAGCTAACTGCAGCCACTCAATCCTCAATGTGACTGACAGCTGTCAGTCATTGGAGCCACAGGGTTTTCTGACCGTGTCGCATCGTATCGTCAACCTGTGGGAATAATTGTTTACTTACTGGAAATCCAGTAAAACTGTGAATATTTACCTGTGGAAACTGGAATAAAAGTCATTTGCTTTAATTTTATTACTGAACCTGTGTGGAGTGGATAATTATAGATATGATGTGCATCAACCATACCAGCCCAAGCTAAACTTTTGCTGCCATTACAATAAGAACGTTGTTCTTATCCAAACGTTCCTCTTTGAGCTGTTATTGTGATTCTTCAGTGACACATTTGATAGCCTTACTGTGTGCACAATGCACAACATAGGCCTATACCTGACTCTGTCACACCATATTCAGAGTAGAGGCATGGGACTGGCAGGGGGAATTCTCTTCTCCTGTCATAGAGCCTAGGCAATTGTCCTCTAAAAATAGAGTAGAGACACTCAAAAGATGACATTTTCTCATCTTATCAAGTTGGATTTTGAAATGAATTTGAAATCTGATATTTGTACTTCTCAACCCTATATTAATTTCCTGTTTAATATTATGGGTGGTATTCTTTGAAAATAATGTTAATAGTTATCAGGGGATGTGTTTTTGTTGATCCGCAAAGCTTTGGCTCTTATGTTCCACCATGCAAAGACTCTAAATGGTCATTCTCACAAGAATCAGCAGTCTAAGACCCAAGTGGGCACGGGGGGGGGTACTGAAATTGGCACCCCCATGCCAGAAAACATTTAATACTGTACTGTTCTTTCATTTTACACAATAAAATCATTGGAGAAAAACATTGTTTCTGTTGAGTCATTCCTTGTTTGTTGTTATTCTAATCATCCATATTTGGAGGTGCAGTGTGTGTGCTCGTGCTTCACAATAAAGTCATATATAATATGTAAATAGAGCGTAGTTCATAGCATTACATATGTCAATAATAATAATAATAACAAAACAAAACATGAAATTAAATGAAACAACAAAACAATGGGGACGTCTGATATTGCTTTTGTGTTCTGTGATCCTCACTTTTAATTTCCTCTTGGTTTTACCAACATAATAGAACCCACACGGACATTTCAATACATAGGGTCATAGCTACGATGAGGAGCGCAAATGGATTTGGGAGCAGGTGTTAATTGGCCTCAGGATTTGACATGGAGATGTTGACTATAAAAAAAAAAAGCTGTGGTATTCATGAAAATACCTGAAGTGTGATTTTGTAACAACACTATTATTTTAAAAACAGCCATTTAGGAAAAGTCATGAAAGGAGGGGGACATGGGTTTCACAACGGTGCTTTTATTATGAAGTGTCACGCACCCGTGGACCACCGTTTGGACGACTAGTGTTAAATAAACGCTATCATAGCACCAAATACAATAACTATTAGAGGATGAATGTGAGCTTCAGCTGGTCATCAGCCTCACAGCTTTGGGATAGAAGCTTTCTTTGAACCTGTTGGTACAATCTTTGCTGTGGTACCATTTGCCAAACAGAAGGGGTCAAAGCAGTCCGTGACCAGGGTGACGGGGTTATTTGATGATGTTCAGGGCTTTCCTGTGACATTGAGTAGATGTCCTGGATAGGCAGGAGCTCACCCCCAGTGATGGCCTGTGCCATCTTCACAACCTTCTGTATGGTCTTGAGGTCGTACTCGGAGAACTGTTGTAAACCCTGTCACACATCCCCACTCTGAGGTTCCATTGGGGCCAGGACAGACTTCCAATTATTCTTCTCTCATCAGCAGACCCCTTAACAGACCCTAAACAATGGATTACTGGCTTTGTGTCAGAAGATGGCCCACACAACTCCCACATCCTAACCCTAACCCTAACCCCACATCCTAAAGAAGGTGTGAGAGAAGGAACTTTCAGGGAAGACACACACGAAACATACACACAAAAGGATCTGTACACATGATTGACTGTAATTAGAAATGTCAACGTAATACCTGTGAATGTATTTTACATAGTGTGTGTGTCCTTGCAATTTACTTAACGTGTTAATTATCCTAAATGTGTTATTGCAAGACTTGCAACAATGCTTTAGATTGTAATCACTTCTTGTTTGTTAACACATGAAATCATATATTGTTCTCTCTTAAAATATGAAACAAAGACTTTGGCAAGAATTGCATATGTGCATTTGCCCATGAAAACATTTCAGGAATGATCTTTATTTCTGGACTATCTGTATTGACTGCAGTCATTCCTAAATGAGAGGTAAGACATTCCTCTCACCTAATCACGGTTGTGGCTGGGACCAGCGTGCATGTCAAACATACCCATTCTCTTGCTGGCATAGAGAGCTTTGGCTGAACTTTAACATGGGCTTTTGAAGGAAGGTTGGAGAATAGCTTTAAAATGTTGGAAGAAGTTTGAAGAAGCCGTTGTTGAAGAGGTTCTGCCTATACTATGTTCGAATGGTCCCCTCAAAGGGGGTCCTGAGATTATCCCTTCAGGGATGAGTGACCAGCTCTGCCCAACTAGAGACAAACGCAGCTTGCTGTCTACCAAGGAGGGACCAAACCATGGGACCGTCAGCACAACAAGCTCTACGACTGAAGACATTCAGGAGGGTGTGTTGGACTCAAACCCCAGAATCTGATAAATTCAGACAATTGCTTTCTTCCTCCATAAACTATTATGGCATTGCAATGTTTCTCCAAACCATTACAATTATAATTGAAGTCATCTTTATTCATCTTATCAGTAAGTTAATCAGACACTATCTTGATCATTTGTTTGCATCTTTGGTTCAATTTATTTGATAGCTTATTGTGAAGTTAAGCTGCCCCATCATAGTCCACATGACAAATCATTCTCTATAGTTTTTCGCAGAGCTCTACTAGAATTAGATGTTCAAGTGATCACTGTAAGTCACAAGTACACTTTTAGATTCATGCTGATAAACCCTTAGATTTTTACAGTGTAACATTAATGGTTTGCCTCGGAGGCGGTTAATTCCCACTAGTGCACAAGTGCTGCACTTACTCTTGATAATTAAAACATAGACCACTAATGCATCTGAACAGAGATAATCGGATGGCACTATTGAATCAAATGATTGGAAAAGCCCCCATTAAGATTAGTCAAAGTGTAACTTGTGATCAGAAGTTACCCAAATTAAGACTGAAGCCACTTGTAGCAATACTATCTTCACTAGCTACACAACTTGAAAAGCTAGTTGTCACCACCATTCAACAGCATGAAAGCCAGGATGGAGAATCCTCCTGTTTGCATGACTCCCAAATTCGGGTTGATGATAACATTGTTGCAAAGGCGTTTGTTCAAACCAAATGTAGTGACATTCCACACGGCTTAGCTTTAGATTCAAATGGCTTTGATGTCCCAGAGGATAGACCTAATTCAATTTCCTTGCAAGAAAATGTGTCCTGTGGCCCCCAGATAGAAACAAAGAGAGTTGTTTCTTTGCAGAGTTTCTGCTCTAATGACCAAGGCCCTCTCACTGAAGCCAAAAACAGGACAGCTGGAGTCAGATGAAAGGGGCCAATTTAAACAACCAAACACCCTTAAACTCAAGGAGGTGATAATCAGGCTTTGGCCTGATTCCCGGGACCATCAATGACACAGAACCATATCTCTTGTTCAATGCCGTCTGTAAGATCTATCCTGAAGCAACAAATGCAGATATTCTACCTGCTGAAACACACGTCGAACCAAGAAGTCACAAACTTTGTCCGTCTTCAGCCTTTGAACATTCAAACCGATTATGAACAACTCTGTGCAGCCCTCAAAATTGAATTCTAGGGTTCAGCGATTGCCAGACACGACCACTGTTGCGCATACCATTAAACAGTGAATATGTCTCATAATCTGAAATATGTAAGTTTGATCCTATGCAGTGTTAGACAACACATCTTTCTTGTACTGTTGCTTAAAACTCATTGATGATAGTTTTGATATTCTTGTAGAATGTGTAACCTAGAATTAATAGGTTGACCCAGTATTATAAGACTAAGCTTTCCCATCACTCGAAACTGCACCCTCATAAGCAAGTTACTTTGTAAAAGGTACCAGTGGCCACGATACTAATTTTATAGTTAACCCTAAGACTTAAAGATTCAGTTATTGTTTACTTGCTGAATTTACTTGATAACACTAGAACCTCCGGGCCCTCATTACTAACCAATGCCTCCAGAGTGACGTCTGGGGACGTCCATTGTTTGACTTTAGTGTTTTCACTGTATTAATTGAATGAGATCAATACCATGAAAAAATAATGCACTGATTGTGTTTAGTCAGGACTCCTCATTAGAAAGAATCATTAGAATACCACATTTTGTATTTTAACCCTTTAACACCCGCTGTTACAAATAAGTGACAATGTCTTTGAACACTTGGTAAAATGTCTGTTGTACGCGATTAATTCACAAAAGGAAGACACTGTCTTTAACAAGAGATCCCAATAAACACTTTTAGCCCAATCTGGTGGCCGATTGTTGTAATTACACCAGCGTAAGTTTTCTCTGAAAAATGGCGGAAATCACAAACCTGTTAACACAGAAACTCTGAAAGAAATTCTTCTCCTCTGTCTCGTACGTGGGCAAAAGGCTGAGTTTCTGAAATCCAATGGATGCAAAATGCCCATAAAATGCCCATAAAATGTCCAGAGATGCCAGAGTCCACCTTTTCCTCTGTAAATCACACATTCAAGAACTTTCATGCTTTATATAGGCTTTCATGAAAAATACGATTTTTGTGGCTCAAAAGCTGAATGAAAGCAAACGGGCTAGTAGGCCAAGGCAGACTTCTACAGTGGATGAAGGAAAACCCCCAAAACAACTGTCCCACTGATCAGGAACACTCTCCAGGAGGTAGGCGTGAATGTGTCAGAGACTACCATCACGGCACCAGCCAAACTACAGAGGCTTCACTGCAAGGTGCAAACCACTAGTTATCTTCCAAAAGGATGGTCAGGTTACAGTTTGCCAAAACAAACCTAGAAAGCCTGCAGACGTCTGGAAAAAGGTATTGGACAGAAAATATTAATCTTATGATGTACCAGAGTGATTGCAAGTGGAAGGTTTGGAGAAGAAAGGATTTGCCACAGATTTAAAGCATACCACCTCATCTGTGAAACATGGTGGAGGGGGTGTTTATGTTAGAGCATCAATGTTAGCCACTAGAACTGGCTAACTTGTCTTAATTGATGGTGTAACTGTTGACGGAAGCAGCAGAATGTATTCTGAAGTGGACAGAAACATCTTGTCTGCTGCCAGTACAAGCAAATGCTTCCAAATTCATTGGATGACACTTCATCATACTGTAAGACAATGACCCAAAACATACTGCCAATACAACTAGGGAGTTTTTCTGGGCCAACAAGTGTAAGGTTCTTGACTGGCCAAGTGAATCTTCAGATTTAAATCCAATTTAACATGCATTTTATTTCCTGATGATAATATATATATAAAAAAAAAATATATAAAACTGAATTGTCACTGAATGGTATGTCCTCATATCCTCATTTCATCCTCTAACTGCAACTGCCTTTCTGAATGCACTGTATATGATAATGTTCAGATTGTCTGTCCACAATAGCTTTTTTTTCAGACCTCTGCAGGCTTTTTAAGTACTTTTTTAGCAAACTGAATGATAAGTAGTGGTTTGCACCTTGCAGTGAAGCCTCTGGTGACATATTCTGCGGATGGAAGTCTCTGACACATTCACGCCTACCTCCTGGAGAGTGTTCATGATCAGTTGGACAGTTGTTTTAATTATTGGTAAGCATTCTATGGTCATCCGCTGTAGAAGTCTTCCTTGGCCTACCTTTCTTTCTTTTTTAATGATGTTACAAACTGTTGATTTTGGCAAGCATAAGGTTTTGGCTATGTTTCTGATTGATGTTTCTGATATTTCAGCTTCATAATGGCTTCCTTGATTTTCATTGACATCTCTCATGTTGACAGACACCAATAGCAGACAGCAAAAGCAAAGCCTAGAATCAATTCTAGACATTGAGAGCTCTCTTATGCCTGCACAAATTACGTGACAGAACACACCTGACTAACCAGAAACACCGGGTAAGCCAATTTTCCAATGCTTTTGGTGCCCTGAAATAGTATGCATACTATGTATAAAATAGTATGTATAAAAACTGTTCAAGATCAATCTGAAAAAAGAAAACATTGAATTAAAGCTGAGAATCTCTAGTTTAACCGAATTGTTTGATTTCAAATCCAAACTGTTGGACTATAGACCTATAGACCGACAAAATTCTTATTTTTTCCAATACTTATGGAAGGCACTATTATGGGAGACAGAAGGCTTGTTATTAAAAGGCTTAATTGAAAAGGGCCTTGGGACTAGCTGAACATTTAGCATAGCTTTGAATGGTCTTTTACTATAATAATATATAATATAATATAATATATATGCCATTTAGCTGACGCTTTTTTCCAAAGCGACTTACACAACTATATGCACTCACTGCAATGTATGTTGGTATGCTGCTGATGAGATGATGATGATGATGCACACCTAAATGATGTACATAATCTCAGCCTAAATAATTGGTGAGGCACGTTAGCTATACCTTCTGAGAAGTTTTCTTTTCAAGTGGGTTCTTTTCACCTCAAGCCACTTCAATCCCTACATCAACATGCTGTTTAAGATCTGTTGTGGATGTTGTGAAAAATTGGTTGAGAGATTCAAAGAAACTCCAGGAGATGAGTTCACCAGTTACAATATTTCTCTAGCTTGGCAAAGGTTTTCCTTTTGAAGCATCCTAGAAGTGACTAGTTTTATACAGTATAAGATGATATTTGAACTGCACGTAGGCAGTATTGCTTCCTTTCTCACACAGAACTAGCGCAAATACATGTGACCAGCCTCTGAGATTTGAACTAGCTATGCCACAGATAACCTATACAGCGGGTGGGGTTAGGACACAGGAGAAACACAACGAGTGACTGTTCACCTTTTAAAGAGTGCATCTCTTGATAGTTAATTTCAGTTCATGTAGCAGACCTGGTAAATGGCATCATGGATTATGGGTCACAGTGTGTTTGCAGATATCCATTGAATACATATCTTCTATATCTCTCCTCCTTCTCATGTGGAATTCATTATATATTGCTGAATCTCTTCTTCGGCATTTGGCGTTTCAAAAGCTGTGGAACACTCTTTATTCCCTCATCTTGACCCCAAATAACTTCTTTAGTTGCTTGGAAACTTGTCTTGGAAACAACTTCTGTTGTTTGTTCAGAGGGATAGTCTTACTCTCCCTTACTCTCTACCATTTTGTGCTCTCTTGCTCCCTTGATTGTGTCCCCTTCATCTGTCAGGGCGCTGTTCTCTGAGGGGAACAGACAGTGGTGGATGCTAATTACTCATGCTGCCTCTCACACAGATCCCTGGCGAGGCATCCCATCCTACCGTATAAATAAATGAGCAACTCCACTGCCATGCTGGTCAGCCCTATTTCCCCGTTATGACTTTTTCATGTGTGATACAGTCATATGGCTCTGGGTAGATGACAGATCTAGGATCAGCTGACCCCCCCCCCACCACCACCATTTAGGGGAGAAGAGCGCAAAACTAAACTAAAATCAAAGTCTATGGGCAACCTTGTCCTTAGTCAGTTGAGGCATTGGCTGCTGAGGTTAAATTTGCCCATTCAGAGACCTGAGGAGGGCGCCTGACTCATAGTGTCTGAGAATTCATAGTGTCTCTGGTGTACGTGATGTACGTGATGACTTGGGTTTAATTCCCGGCCACTGATGCAAAACTTCACAACTTACCAATACTCAGATGGTGAGCAACATTTCAGAGAGGAAACTTTACTTATATACAGTATTTACTAGATAGACCCTCTGTCAACCTTAATTTGAGTTTGTGACATGTTGCTTTTACCTGCTCTGTTCCTTCCTGATTAGTGGTAATAAAAGAAAGGAGCTAAAGGATTTTGTGGAGCGGAACACAGGCCTTTTTGATGCTTGGTTGCGTGTCACAGATGGTTATTAAAAAGGCTTTGATGCTACTAATCCATGTCTTCGTACTAATGCATGAGAACATTTTGTTCGATTGTTTATTTGGCTTTGCTTTAGTGGTGTGTTGACTGCAATAATGATTTGCAATCTGCTTTGAGATTAGATTTGCCTAGCTGACTCAAGTGGTCAGTGTATATTACATTGCTATATTACATCAAGCTCAACCTTAACAAGACTGAGCTGCTCTTCCCCCCAGGGAATGCCTGCCCTCTCCAAGACTTCTCCATCACAGTAAAGAACTCTACTGTGACCTTCTCTCATACAGCCAACTCCCGGGAAAAGGAACAGCCCCTCCTTACTTGCAAGCAATGGTCAGCCCCCAAACCCCTGCCCAATCACTCTGCTCTTCCATCTCAGCTGGCTGCCTGCCACCGCCGTCTCTACATGGATGCAGCAGCCGCACTACTTGGTCACAGCTTTTCACTGTCCTGGCGCCCTGCTGGTGGAACGAGTTTCCCACTGCTGTCATGACTGCAGAGTCATGACCAATCTTCCGCCGTAGATTGAAGACCCATCTTTTCAGGCTACATCTTAACGGTCCCTCCTAAAGACCTCTTCATCCCCACTACCCCCCTGTACAAGTTTCTCTCCTGTTAAAAAAATAAAATAAAAAAAAATCCTTCTTCTAGCATTGTGACTTCCAATAGCCCCTGGTCCGAGCATTGATTAATTTTTCTTATGATGACTGATGGATAGATGATTCACTTGCTTAAACAAATGTATTTGTTGTAAGTTGCTTTGGATAAAGGCGTCTGCTAAATGCCATAAATGTAAATTGTGGACTCCAATTTCTCTGCATGAAAATACTTTTTCCTGGTTGGATATTCAAGGAAATTTGCTCAGTTTACAGATATTTCCCACACACTGAAAAACACACGCTTGTAAATACCAGGAAATGGACCACTTAAGTCCACAGATGTGTCAGGCTGTAAAATGTGAAACGCTTGTAATAGTCCATGCACTGAAGATGAAAATCATAGATGAACATGGAAATGTTGCTGATGGCAGTTGCAGATTACCGACTGTTTTTTTTTGTTGTTCTTCTTTTTTTGGGATGGGTGTTTAGCATGCCTCTTGTGGGCATGAGGATTTGTGCACACCAGACACCAAACATGGGTCAACAAATGTTTGTTTTAAAGTATTTGTAGGTCAAATTGGGATCCAAATAGTATTTGATCATTTGAAATTAAACAGCTACTCCTGTTCGTATTTTGAATTATTTGAAAAAACTATTTAAAACGACATCCACATTTGAAACAACATTCTAATGCATTAAAATGTGAATACTATTCTACACAGTTCCAAATATGTTTTACCTTGAAAACATTTCATTCCCATCTGCACTCTTGGTTCTTTATGATTCCTGATCAAGCATGGCATGTATTTCTTATTAGTTAGACTGATTGAAATGTTGTATCAGCTTGTTGGATAATTCTAAAGGAAATTGTGTGATTGGGCACTGGCTTTGTGGTCTACAAGTAATAATGTATTTTGACATGGTCATGAATATAAAATAAACTCATTATACTTAAACTGTCAACAATGACGTGAATTATATTTGATCAATGGTAATGTTTTGCTGAAAGCCTACACCAGTTCTCGGTTATCAAATCAATTAAGTAATGAGCTGCAGCATTGAGCTGTTCCCTAATGAGAACCTTGGTTGAGAAATATTGCAAGCAATTAAATATCACTGCAAAATGAGACACAAGTCAACTGCCAAAGGAGTGAGTTAACCATCTAAATTAAGGACTGCTTATTTGACCCATTAGTTCTCAGGAAAGTCTTGGAAATTATTATTGATACTGTCAGAAACGGTGTTCAACATAAACATTTTAAATGGGTTTGTTTCTGCACATGGACTTCGAAGCTGCTGTTTTTCTGTTTCCAAGGTGGTTTACCAGTCAGTGAAGTGCAATGACCTCACTGGACCTCATTCATTGGATACAAGCTTCAAAGAATAAGCTCCACATTTGTCCACCTTCGTTTTTCTATGCGGCCTTTGCACCTAAAAGCTCTGTGGTAGATATGGCTCCAGCTTGACTGGCAAAGAAGATGGCAATGTTTACTTTTCACAGTATGCAGTGTACCATGCAGTAACTTCAGATTGAGGCCAAACAGATGAATCAGAGCCTCTGCTAGTTTTCAACTCCTCCTATTAACCTATTATCAATAGATAATTCTTCCATCCGAATTCTATTTTATTTTGACCCAAATGTCTTATTTTTTATTTTCTTGTCACTTGGTGCTTATGTAAGTCAAATCTTTGAACAAATGTTAAGATATGCAGACTGCATCTCAGCCACATTTGCTTTAACATTTAAAATGTTTTCAAGTTTAGATACATTATTGAATTAAAAGTTGGGAAATATCGAAGCAGTTGTCCCAAGCAGTGCACTTAAAGTCTCCATGTAATCGTTCTAATCGTCCAAACAGACCTGGGTACATAAAAAGAAAAGTCATCAATAAATATGTCGTATTATTATTTTCCCCTGCCTCCACCTGTCATTGAAATGCACAGTGTGGGCATGCTGGTGTGGGCATGCTGGTGTGGGCATGCTGGTGTGGGCATGCTGGTGTGGGCATGCTGGTGTGGGCTTGTGCATTTTTCATTGACAGTTTATCTTGTGAGTCATTCCCTCGTTTCAATGTTATTCGGCTGTAACGTTACCTTCCTTAGTGTGAGGAGCCAATACCACACCCAAGGAAAAGCTGTAATACCACACCCAAGGAAAAGCTATAATACCACACCCAAGGAAAAGCTACAATACCACACCCAAGGAAAAGCTAGAATACCACACCCAAGGAAAAGCTAGAATACCACACCCAAGGAAAAGCTATAATACCACACCCAAGGAAAAGCTAGAAATCGAGGCACATTTTTCAAACTGCTGTTGTCTCAAGGGATAATACTTTTCACAATTTAGTCATACTTTTCACAATTTACTTCAACCTCAGTGTGAGATATATATATATATATATGCCATTTAGCTGACGCTTTTATCCAAAGCGACTTACATTGCAGTGAGTGCATACATTTTTCTGTATATATGGTCCCAGCAGGAATCGAACCCACAACCGAAGCGTTGTTAGCCCAATGCTCTACCAACTGAGCCACAGAGGACCACAAATACAAAACCTCAGAAAATCTGGGTTTTGACTACATGGCCCCTTTAATGCATGCCTGATGTACCATTCATTATTATCAATAACACAAGTTATTCCAATTTGTGTTTTGTTGAAACTTCAGTTAGCTTTATAACTGTATTGTGCATGCTATTATGCTCCATGGAGGCCAATGCTTAGCCCCGTGAGCAGTTATGACAGTGACTGATATGCACATTTAAATGTCTGCTCACATCAAAAGTTCCAGGGTCCCAGGGTTTTATATTTCACCTTCTCTGGATTGAAGGGTGCACAATTCCTGTTGGATTTTTCACAAGTTTATATAAAATAAAAAAAAATCTGGCCACCCCAACACCACAGTAGCGAGACATGGGCAAGGCTATCTTGTATGTTGTCTCTTGTCACTGACAAATGTACCATAATACATTTACCATTTTACCTTAAACTGAGATAGCTCTTTTAGAGTTGTCACTTTCGTTTTATATTTGATTGCCCTACAGTAAGCACTACACACTAGATGGATTGAATCATATTAAAGGTACAGGTACCTTTGTCCAACCTCATCTACTTTCCCCATGGCATTTCAAGGTTTGTGCCAGAGAGAATCAGGCTTTCCAAGCAAACCTCTAAATCAAGATAAGCTGAAAGAGGCTTGAACTCGTGTTCGCCCAGTCAGTTAACCCTCAGGCTATGCTCTGTCAAAACCACTCTGCTTCCTGACTGAAGATCCCCTCTGGGTACATTGTTTTGACCATTTGCCCATGCTCATACGAAACTTCAAAGTTTAAGTATGTCTGCTTCATATTGTACACGGCTTCCATTAAACTCAAGTACGGGCCTTGCTAGTTTGAAGTAGTCACCTTTCTATAAAGACTTAGGATCAGATATACTAAAAAGGATGCAACTGAGGTTCCACATTTAGCTTTGGCTAATTTTTTTCTACACTCCAAAATGATTGAATTTATCAAATCATACAAAACTGCTTATAAACGCAAATATCTAATGGTGTGGGGGATATTTTCTTGCCACACTTTGGGCCCCTTAGTACCAATTGAGCATCGTTTAAATGCCACCATGCACCAACCTCACCAAGTCAATTTCCTGTATGTGCAGATATACTTGGCCAAATAAAAGAATTCAGATTCAGATTCTGAATTCTGATTCTGATATCGGCTATGGGTGAAATTTGCCATTAATTGTCAGCGGTATCAAAAATCCAGTATCGGTCAAGCTCTAGTTTCGACTCATCATGATATGGCTAAAGGCTATGTTGAGGCAGCACAAATTTGCGACCATAAGCTCCTTTTTGGAGCAGATGATAATCGCGACTTGGAGATGTTGCCCATCAAAAAAACCTCTGGTAGTCATGAAAATCCATCCTGATGTTTTTCTATGTATGATTTGGAAATTGCAACAACGCTATTATGTTAAAAACAGACATTTAGGAGAAGTCAGGGAAGGAGGAGGGTTTCACAAGGGCAGTTATTTTATTACAGTGTCACATTGCGCCCGTGGACGTCCGTTTGGTATGACCAGTGTTGAACCACTTAGCAGCTCAAGTAGCTGCTTAAGTAAATGTTTTTTACAGCATATGAAACTCTTTTCAGCATTCAGTTGTGTGTACCCAGCATAGTCCTTATCAAATACAAGCTATGAACAAAACCGATTACAGTATTTTGGCAAAGTGGGGGTGGAAGCACTGTTGGAACGAGTGGTACAGGACTGCCTCTGAAACCAGGTAGTGTTGAATCAATAATAATAATGTGCCTATTGTTTCATCTGCTTGTCAGCCAACAGGCCTGCTCTCTGCAGGGCGGAGTGCAGAGTCTGATTAATTCCACTTTGCTCGCCTTGGCATTACAGTTGATATATGAAATCAATTATCTTATTAAGTGGGTCAGGTTGGAGCACAGACTATACCCCTGTATCAATGCCCTTTCTTGTAATGGATGCAAGAGGGATGCAATAGGTTTGTTGCACAACATTGGAACATCACATTGCAACTGATTGTTGGAATGGTCACTTTAAAGGCAATGTGTGAAGCAATGTGTGACTGCTTGCTCCTCCTGTTTTCTTAGTGATGGAAATGAGTCCATTGCCTACAGCTGATTTACCAGAGTGCACCCTTACAGACCCGGTCTGGACCCGATAAACACCACTGATCATGAGAGCGTTGCATATATTTGTCAGTATATCAATCCCAACCCATCCAAACCTACAATACAATCTAGCAGGAGCCTACATCAACACACCACTGCACAAAGTGATCGCATATAGGCTTTAGGAATAGCCTAACCAGTGTGATATCTGGACTGCCAGAGCGCAGGTTGCTATCGGTATATTAAGGAGTGAGTTAAGACAGAGAGACTTGTAAATACATATGTTCTCTATGACAACTGCATCTGTAACATGGCAACATACGTAGGCTAACATTAGACAGATCACAGAACCATTGCGAACATCTCTGCTGCACTAAGTGGGCCAGTGATGGGCAGTGAATTACAATATAGTGGGGGAAGGTGTGGAGTGGGGGAAGGTGAGCGAATTTGTCAACAAATATGGGCAGAGGTCACAGTCATCTTCTTCTGTCCTATATAGGTTGTTATCATTAAGCATCACAATAGGCTCTGCCAAATCCATGCACACATTATCGCTATTAGATCACTATGAGTTAATTAACATGCAATTTCGCAAATTACACACTGCTACATAAACTCTATGCCTGACATCAATTAGCTTATTTCTCAGGGATGAAACTGTATTTATACAAACCAATGATGCAGGAATACTTATCTGTTTCTAAGTACAAAAAAACATTGGCTTTTATGGTTGATTTTTTACATTTTCTGTAATTTGGCAACAGTAATTCAGATTGGGTAACTTTCAGCCTGTAGGTCAGCTTTCTGTAAATTTGGTGCTGTGGTGGATTAGGAATGCTTAGCCCCTCCACACCAGGACTCTGCCCACAGTGCAGACAGGAGCTGAGCTGGCTAAAGGATAGCCATCCTTGGCACTGTCTGGGTGTGTGTCTGCCTGCTAGCTACCCTGGTAGCATACTGGCAGCAGCTGGGGCACAAGCACTGCCCGGATACTGTTGCCACATCCAACACCTTCTGGAATGTAAAGAAAAAAAAGGAGCAAATAAAGTCTTGCCTAATGTATGAGATGGACAGAAAGCTAACTTTTTCTTCTGAAAGCCAGTGCTCTGACAGTCTGTCCTCTGTGGGGCTTGTGTATTGTAGTTACAAAAAGTATGTTTCCTAGGTACAGAGAGCTTTCACTTTGTAAGAATTACTAATCTTATCTAGCCACTGAATTAAAGGTTTTAATTCAGTGGCTGTAGTGGAATAGCTTGAACCCTCTGGTTGTTTCTTTTTGGATTTGCATTTTGCATTATTTATTATTCTGAAACATGTTTTTTTGTCCCTCTCAGGTTGGTCTAATCTTTGCTCAACAGGATTGTATTTGTGACCATGTCCTTTGCGCTTACGTATGATTATGGCTTATTATTGCCTGTTTACAGGGAGTGAGCAAATCAAAATGGCCTCTGGGTCTGCCAAATCCACATTTAGGTTGCGGTATTCTGTTAGCTTGAGGCTCTGGGAATGTGATGACTGCAGTGGGATGATGAAGAGCCCTAGGACAATGCATTAACACTGTCTCCCTGTAGGGGGCTTGGTTCTCTCTGCTGCAGGCTCCTTCTGTTCAGACACAACCTGCTGCTTTCTTCAAATGTACCCCCAAAATGCCCTATTACAGCTCAACAACCAAACTGTAATGCTCAGTAACTAAATATAGCGTAAGTAATTATATTTTCATTTACTTCAACACTCCTAAAGCCCTAACTGAAGTAATGCCTTAAGTGCTTTGAATCCGAAATACCTGTTTGCTGTCCAGTAACATCAGGAATTGTTTTGAAAATATGTACTGTTTGTAGAGATCTCATTTCAGGAAGTGTGAGAGGAAAAACAATAATTGTGAATTCAATATTTAAAAAATTGACGATGACAGAGTACACATACTCTGCTTCATACATTGCTTCATTGTTCATTCAGTTGTTGAAGTTCTTTATTTATTTCAGTCATCTACTGCTGTTTAACGTTAGCATAGACCATCTAGCCTGGTTTACTACCTTTGCAGATACTATAGATAACTCAATCAAACTGCTTTACCTTTTAGCTTTTGATAGATCTCTGCACTCCGTCCCTCAGCTGTATGTCAAGACAATTGTAAAACTGATCCCATCATCACATCATTTGGACTAGAGTCACGTGATGTGCCGATTATGTAAGCAGTAGCCCATAGTAGTATATACTAGCCTACTAGAAGTAGCCTAGTAGCCCATAGTTAAGTCACTCATTGGCTGTGTTTGGAGGAGAATACATTTTGAATATCAGAAATAATGTGCGAAAATTAGAGAGCTCAGTAACCAGTACATACATCGATAGGATCGAACTGTACGAAATATTACAAATAATGAATGCACTTAAAATACATTTTTGAAACCATTTTGAAAATGTTACCGGAGGTATTGATACCTAAGTAAACGGTATTAGCGGATACTGGCCTGATAGCAGCTAAAGCAGTTACAATACTACTTTATTTACCTTGTTTACTCAATATGTTTATGCTGTTGACAGTTTTAACATTTATACACACATTACAGTCATATAATGATAGTCACGTAGAAATGTCTATAGATTTCAAACATTCAAACAATACTATGATACCACCATCAGCCCTATTATGGGATGTCAAAATAAGTCTCACTTGAATACACTTGTGATGAACAAAAAAGCATCAAGAAAATCCATGTGGTGCTGCTGCTGTTTAGCCAGAGAAAGATACAGAACTTGTGTTCTAGCGTCTGCTTTGTTTCTGTGGAGGTGGAAGTGATAGTGTCTGCAGGAACGCAGGTTCAGTTCAGTTTGGCAGGACATTTCTCTCTGGAAACATTGAAATAAGCTTACTTAATTCGTCTGTGATATAAGGTTTGTTTCGTTAGAGTAGGTCGACCCGTTCTTTCTTATGTAACACAGTTTCCTTATTCGTTTAAACATGGTTCGGTAAAATTAATGCCAGAGTACATGTGTCTTTGAGTTCTTCTGGCTGGTTATGTTGCTATTTTTGGATGTGTGTGTGTTTGTATGCCTGTCTGGTTTTTGCTGAGGTATTTGACTCATGGGGGTATTTAGACCACACTGGAATCTAGAAGTTGCAGGAGTAAGCATTAGATGTACTGTAATATACTTTTGAGTGCACTTCTTCTGTATGAATGTAGGCAATAGACCTAGGCCTATTATTTTCTCATACTTGAATATGTTGTGGCATTGACCAAAGGTACCCCTGTGTTCCTGGTATCCAGATTGCCTGAGCAACCCCTTCACTTTTTCATAAAGCAGCTTTAAAGCAGCAATCCGTATTGCTATTTCACTAATGCAGGGTAAACAATATGGAAAACATCGTGTTGCACCTCAATAATAAGTAACCGAGACACCACCCTCAAAAATGTAGTGTTACGCTAAAATTATAGGAGGGTTTGGGGTTTTAGCAGCGCTGCTGATGATCCGTCAGGCTTCTTGTTTACACTCCTCCTCTAAGTCAGTCCTGATCATAGAGAAAGATGCACACTCCTCCTCTAAGTCAGTCCTGATCATAGAGAAAGATGCACACTCCTCCTCTAAGTAAGTCCTGATCTGGGCAGAGAGAAAGATGCTTACCGCACACTGCTGTGTAACTTAATTGTCTAACTAGTTCCTTACGAAAGCAGTAATGTTATTTACGAATAACGAATCGTGCCTTTAACCTCAAACTACAACCATATCTTGCCTCAATTGTTTACCAACAGGGGTCTGGCCAGACCCCAGACTGAAAACATAAAAAAGCCACAATCAGATTATTATTTTTTTATTTTTTTATTATTATTATTTTTTTTTACAATTTAAACACTTTAATAGTTGGGAGCAAAGGGGCCCAAAATGGGATCCAAGATTTCACATTTCACATGCCCCAAATCTGTGGAATCACTTCAGGGCTCTCCCCAAAGAATGTAAGAGTGGCGCTGCGCCATGCTGTGAACTCGCCACGATGTAAACCTTTCGCGTCAAATTAAACTATGTATTTAGTAATGATAGAATAACTATCTGTGATCACCAACGACATAGTTGTTAAAAACGAAAGTGAAAGTGTTGTGATGTTCCTATGTGAATTCAATGTTTTAGCAGTATTTTTGTGCTTTTTGTCAAGAGTCACAGTCAGGTTTTGATAATGCAGAAAATCCCGGGGAGAACCCTGAAACAATGTTAAAAAGACTATAAATCTAGATGGCATTTTGACAAGGATGCTTGTTTGTCTCGAATTGTGATTCTTTTTTTTGCCTGAGCCCATAACATTGGTAATATAATTTTACACCCTAAAAGTACCCATCTGTGGTCTGACCAGACCCCTGTTGGTAGACGTAGGGTTAAGAATAACCTTTTCCACCTACTCTCTGTTCCCCATAGGAGATACAGCACTCATGAGAATTCAACGGCCGTTAGATGAGTGAGGCCCAACAGAGGACCCTGGTCGCTTACAACCCAAAGTGTCGGTAAGCCTCCTTATCTGCTATCTTGCATTCCTTATCTCTCTTAAAAGCTATCGATTACAGCCTGTCTTAAAATGCAGCTCATCTCAGGAGCTCCCAAAGCAATCTGTATTCTCTCAGTGTTTGTTCAACAATTTCGATATGCTTTTGTATCTCAGTTTCGGAAAAAAAATAACTAAACTGTTTGTATATGCTCTTAGCAGTTGACAGTGACTTCCTGTCATAGCGTTTTAGCTCTGTAAAACATGATTTCTATATTTTTATTCATTTAACTTTTATTTGATCAGGGAGTCCCATTTAGACCACGGTCTCTTTTACAAGGGAGCCCTGCATACACACAGTTTACAATAACATGTAATGCACATACAACATAATAAAACACAATCAAGAAAAACAACCACATTTTTCAATAAAGAGGATCGGGTGTTAATAGTCTTTCAAGCCAGATGTGTTGCCTCGCACAGATTGCATCTGCTCCCGGTGACCGTCTATGCACGTATTGTTCTCCGTGTTCTATAGATGAAACGGGAGGGAAATGCACGCGCAGGGGATCTGTCTATCGTTGTTCCCCTGAGCCGCTCCTCTGATTCCTCCATGTCATTCCCAACCCCTCCTATCCAAACCTGGGGTTGTCAGGAGAGTCTGTCTGTCTGTAGAAAACCCTCTCCGGAAGATTTTTGTCTCCTTTTCAGTTTTCCAGACGTACCTCATTAGCTGGTATAGAGGAATGAAGTGATGTTTTAATGAGGTCCTCCTCACCTCGGCTCCCAGTTTTTCTTCTCACCTTGTTCGAAAAGCCTAGTGAGGTTCAAGGCAGGTATTTAACAGGGGTGGAGAGCTGTAACATGTTGCCACACTCCCAACCAGGCAATAGGTTGTTGTTTTCACACATTTTCAAGTGGAGGGCAAGGGCAGCCTTCTCTCGTCCACACTAACGTAAAACACTGCTCAATCGAACTGCTTTCTGTCATAATTGGTGACATGATTTGATATTTGGGTGATATGAAATAAAACTATCCCAGCCAGTGATAATTGACAAATCGTCAGTTGAAGTTTATTTTTTTATATTTTTTGACTCGTCTGTCGAACAGCATAGAGATGCATTTACAAACCTGGTGAACCACCGGTAACAGTAAGGGTTCGCAATAAACATGAGGTACGTTTTTCAGTAACTGTAACTAGAGATTTACCATGCCTACCAACATGATATGGAAAGAAACATGCTTGTGGTTTTATATATGTTAAAAGTCGCTTAATCACAGTGGAGATTTTACTAACATTGTTGTGAACGTATGGTGACTGTATCCCAACCAGTGTTGCCAGATAATTATTGTATTTGTACGATCATTTTAACCCCTGTATGATATACGATCAATAATTCCAAAAAAGCCCAAATGTACGATAACATTGCTATTTCAATAAACCCACAATGAAACCTTGTTTGTGAAGAAAATAAAAATAAAAAAATAACTAAGAATTTGCTGTTTTTCCAATTCCCCTCACTACTATTCTGTCATGGTTAGGCCATGTATTGGACACGTTCTGACTTGTGTGGATAGTATTGGTTACTGGAGGTTGGAATGATCTCAGCTGAGCCAAAAACACTGGTTGAGTAAAGGTCACGTGTATATTTGCTGGTGTGGATTGTGATTGGATAGCACAATGCCATGGGACGGTTCCTATTGCAAATGCATATGTATTCGGAGTAGTGTGAATATAGCCTTGTAACGGTGCTTATGACATAATTTTGCCATTCAATGTAGTATCCTGGCCCCTCCCCAGGTCGTTTCAGTATATACAATTGTTTTTGTTAAAATATGATAATTTCAAAGTCGCAGTACGATATTGCTATATTTTCCATCTGGTAACACTGATCCCGATGTATGTTTAGAAAGGCCAATATATTATCGACCAATCCCTATGTGGATCTGTGAAATCTGTTCTGATTATCTGACAGCCCTCGACCATATTACATCAGATAGTAGTTTTCTTTTATTTAAATCACAAAATAGCCACAGCATTTTCAAATGTGTTTCTATCAGCTGGAGACCATCAGACGTCTGTAGCTCATCCAGAATGCTGCTGCCTGTCTGGTGTTCAATCTCCCCAAATTCTCCCGTGTCAGCCCCCCTCCTTCGCACCGTTTACTGGCTCCCGGTAACAGCTCGCATCAGATTCAAGACCCTGGTGCTCGCCTACCGGGTGGCAAAGGGAACAGCCCCTCCCAATCTTGCAAGCAACGTGTAACGTCTCGTCCTGTTCGTTCGTTCGTTTGTCTTTGTTTCATGTTTTTCATTTATTGTTTCCTGTTTATTTTTGTGTCCCGCACCTTGTCTCTCGTTCCAGACACTTCACTACCTGCCCTTGTGTGTTTCCCGCCTGTGTGATCGTCTACCCCTTCCTGATTGGATTCACCTGTTCCTCATCATTCCCTGTGTATTTAGTCTGTGTGTTTCCCCTGTCTCGTTGCCAGTTCGTCTTTGTCCCTTGTGTCAAGCCTACCAGCGATTATTCCTAGTGTTTTTGTATTCCTGTTTTTTTTTTTTGATCGGCGCTTGTTTTTCTGACGTTCCCTGTTGCCATCTCCCTGACGGATTGTATGCCTACTATTCTGATTGATTACCTGCGTACCGAACCCTGCCTTGCCTACCCCTTACTGCATTATCTGTTTTACCTATTGACTGTCTACCCATGTATCGAACCTTTTCTGGAAGTAAAGACTATTCTTTTGGATTTTAAGTTTTGGTCTCTGAGTCGTGCATTTGAGTCCTCTGCCCGCGTGCTATATTCGTTACACAATGGTCAGCCCCCAAACTCCTGCCCGATCACTCTGTTCTTCTCCCTCGGCTGGCCGCCTGGCACCGCCGACTCTACAAGGATGCAACGGTCGCGCTATGCGGTCACAGCTTTTCACTGTCCTGCCGCCCCAGTGGTGGAATGAGCTTCCCACTGCTGTCAGGACTGCAGAGTCACTACCTATCTTCTGAAGACCCATCTCTTCAGGCTACATATTGACTGTTCCTTCTCTTCATCCCCACCTCTTCATCCCCACTTCTTCATCCCCACTACCCCCCTGTACAGTTTCTCTACTGTAAAAATAAATAAAAATAAAAGAATAAATAATATCCTATATCCTAATAATTCTTCTTCTAGCATTGTGACTGCCAATGGCCCCAGCATAGTTTTGTTTTCTTATGATGATTTATAGATGATTCACTTACTTTAAATAAATGTACTTATGTATGTGTAAACATGCTAAATGTCAAAAATATAAATGGACATGCATTTTTAAAATGGTTACAATGCCATAGCATTGGCTAATGTGAGTGGGTCTCAGGCAATTCAGATATCGCACAATATGCCCTGCTTCCTGTTGGTGTTGAACAAGAAACATGGACATGGAGATGGTGCGGAAGGTGGAATGTTTAGCTGGCCACTCCATGGGTTTACTTTGCAATGTAAGACAACACTGGAAAACAACGACAAAATAAGTCAGCTTGAAGATGTTTTTGATCAAAATGATATTCGCGAGATAAAGCTTCTTAGAGATGTTCCACATTCATGCGAGGGCAAAGAAATAACAGCCATGTCTGATGAAGACTGGGGGGGAACATGAAGACTGGGGGGAACATGAAGACTGGGAGGAACATGAAGACTGGGGGGACATGAAGACTAGGGGGAACATGAAGACTGGGGGGGAACATGAAGACTAGGGGGAACATGAAGACTGGGGGGAACATGAAGACTGGGGGGAACATGAAGACTGGGGAGGAACATGAAGACTGGGGGGAACATGAAGACTGGGGGGGGGAACATGAAGACTGGGGGTGAACATGAAGACTGGGGGGAACATGAAGACTGGGAGGAACATGAAGACTGGGGGGACATGAAGACTAGGGGGAACATGAAGACTGGGGGGGAACATGAAGACTAGGGGGAACATGAAGACTGGGGGGAACATGAAGACTGGGGGGAACATGAAGACTGGGGAGGAACATGAAGACTGGGGGGAACATGAAGACTAGGGGGAACATGAAGACTGGGGGGGGGAACATGAAGACTGGGGAGGAACATGAAGACTGGGGAGGAACATGAAGACTGGGGAGGAACATGAAGACTGGGGGGAACATGAAGACTGGGGGGAACATGAAGACTGGGGGTGAACATGAAGACTAGGGGGAACATGAAGACTGGGGAGGAACATGAAGACTGGGGGGAACATGAAGACTGGGGAGGAACATGAAGACTGGGGAGGAACATGAAGACTGGGGGGGAACATGAAGACTGGGGAGGAACATGAAGACTGGGGGGAACATGAAGACTGGGGGGAACATGAAGACTGGGGGGAACATGCAGACTGGGGGGGAACATGAAGACTGGGGAGGAACATGCAGACTGGGGGGGAACATGCAGACTGGGGGGGAACATGCACTTGGTGTGACAATAGCTTCATAGTAGTGACGGCACATTGACTGCCACTAAGGATGATCATTGAATAGTGTCATTGAATAACCTCGTAATTGCGAATAGCATGTTCATGTATCAAAGCCTTTTCATGTGTGTTGACAGATTCCCAAGTATTCCTTTTGATCATCATGATTGTCAGATGTTGTAGTTGTTTTGTAATGCCTTCTCTTCTCCTCTCCCCTGTGTTCCTTTGCAGTACCAGTTGTCAGTCCTCTGTGGTGGCTCACTAATTCGAAAGCGCCTACTTTTTAAATTGATTTCCGGTATTCTCAGACATGCAGGTGATACGACTTGAATCATTTTCAAAGAGGTGTGGTTTCATATTTTTGCTCAAGGAAAGAGGACCTTGACTGGTGAGTAAAAGGAAAACATTGGAGCAATTTGTCTTTGTAATATAAAAGTCAGGCTATGGCAACACTGTACTGGTAGTACAAGGCATTCATAATTTATGTCATAGAAAATAATGCATGACTGATTGATTGATTGGATATTGTGTGTATAAATGACGACTCAACTATATGATGTTGCCAAGAGTAGCGGAGATTACTTCATACAAACAAGCAAGCCATTTCACTCATTAGCAATTCCATAGACATTTGCACACGTGAACAGCAAAGCCATAATACTGTGTGGTCGACACAAGACACAAATATCTGTGAATTGGGCATATTCAGTTACTCAGTGAGTAACATCCCACATGCCTCTGCTTTTTATTGGCTTTTTCATAATTACTGCAGTAGTTCCCCCATTGTTTTTCCATATGCATATAAAAAGTAACACATTTGAGGCTACAGAGATTCTGTCTCTAAACGACTCGAAAAAGGGGCCAAGGGCTGATCAAACACATTATAATGATACAGTGAGATGAGTGTCCTCTTCCTGCTGCTTCACCTTCAGTCTGGGGATCCCTGCTAAACTATTTCTAATTGCCAATTAGGTTTTCTCCACACTCTGTTTACCACTCTCTAAGTCATCCCTCATGGTTCCATCTCAGAGCTGCAGTTCCACAAATGATGCATCATGAAATGGCAAATACATTCAAAGAAGAATTCTGAAAAAGTGAAATCATTTATTAAAAATGAAAAACAGAGATTTGTTTGCGAAAGTCTACACACCCCTTGCTGTGGCTCTCCTTTAAATTAGCTCAAATGCAAAAACAAAATGAATGAATTGTATTTGTTTGTAATTTGAATATACATGTATTATCTGTTTCATGTTTGTGAGGCTCCTCTGAAAAAAATACCATGGTCTTATCCTGCCTACATTTCTCCATGTTCCTCTTAAAGTACACAAGAACCCTGCATTTAGCAGTTGAAATACAATCTCCCAGGGGTAAATGCCTCCTGACCCCCAGCAAGTTTTTTTCCCCACTGTGATTCTATTCTCTCACCTTTTCCACCCTTCACCAGTTTTTATCCCTGTGTAGTGACAACCTGATAAACAGACTAATCAGTAATTGATTCCTATTAAAATAAGGGGACCTTGCGAAGACCAGCTTATACATTCCCAATAGTTTGAACTATTATCACTGCACTAAATGGACTCAATTGAACTTATTGAGTAACCTAAGACTAGTGGTAGCTGCATCATGTTATGGGTATGCTTGTCACCGGCAGAGACTGGGGAGTTTGTGAGGATCATTTGCTGAGTTGGTAGTCACAGCCTAATCAACACAGTGTGTAATTGATTCCTTAATTCAGAGCCATACAAAGGTATTTATTCCAAAATCACACAACTTTTGCACTCAGATGCACTCAATTCAACTTATTGAGAAACTGTTGAAGAAAGTTTTGCATTAATTTTAGGAGAGCCACATCAAGTGGTGTGTAGACTTGCAAACAGGTCTTCCCTATTTTACATTTTTTAGATAGCTGGGGGAAAATCGAACCGTAATTTAATGCATTTCGATTCCAGGCTCTGAGGCAACAAATGGTGAACATGCTGTTTTCAAATAATTAGCTTTCATATTTGTTTGTTTCATCCAAGGCCATCTTTTTTAAGCAGCATGGCCTGGGAATCCTATTTAGAGGTACAGGCAGTAAGCAAGCTTTCCTTCTTCTGATTTCTATGCTCCACTTTGTAACTGTGACATGAAGACCTAACACCACGTTTCCTGCCCCGTAGCGTCTGATGGTTGAAAACACATGCTCAGCCCTCAAGTACAAACAGCTGAGGTCTCAACTGAATGATGTGCTTGCAACTTTAAGGAAAGGGTTAGCTTTTGTTGACTTAGGTGGGAGAGTGGAGATGAAAGCAAAGTCAAAAAAGCCCCCCAACTGCTCCTGGTCACGCAGGTTTGTTAGGGATAGAAAAACATGTTGGTTTTTAGCCTGTCGGATATTGCATCATGGAAGGCGCTCAGTCATCATAATCATGCAGCTCTTGAAATATCTCCCATGTCTGTGGTAAACCTTAGTTTAAACAGATGCTGAGTGTGTTTTATTGTCCAACCTGATGTGTGAACGGATGTAGATTTAGTATTACATTTATATATTTGTGAGAGCCACAGTGTCTAATATGGGCTCCCATGACGATAGTTTTGGTACTTATTACTCCATACATACATACTACATATTTAGATTCAGCTGAGGTGTGTACAAAACTGGGTAGTGTTGATTTACCAGCCACACCACTCACACTGTACAACTGTACACTCGCTGTCTGGAAGTGTGTGTGTGTGCGTTCTGTAGTTTCCGTTCTAATGCAAGTGAGCAGTTGTATTAGTGCGCTTAATTAATCTACACTTGTTTGTTCGCCAACTCAAACTAGGAAGAGAAGTGTATTCAGGGTGTCTCCTGATGTGACCTCAAATGTTATTAATTGGGCACATTTATTTCAAGTATTGGAAATGTCATTAGAGGTGTGGTACTGTAAGTGGTAATCTTATCATTCTAAGAGATATTATGATTTAGTTTTTGTTCATATTTTGCCTTCTGTTTCTTAACCTTACCTTCGTACATTTTGGTGGTGTTGAGTTTTTAAGCCTACTGTTTTGACTCTCACACATTCTCACAGCCCTAATACCAAAACAGATCTGGTCAGATATAAATCAAAAGATTTAACTGATGAGTAGTTGAAATAGTGCCTGTGTAATAACTGAGCTTGTACATGATCCCTGACACTGTGTTGTTCTAAGGGCCTCCACCTTGAGAACTGGAACATGTCTGAACCTTTTAACACTCTTTTTACCTGCCCGCAGCTGTCCATACAAGACTGAAACATAAAATGATACAGGGCAAAACAGATAAAACACATATACAAATATAGTCTGAACAGAACCCCAAAGTCCTGAGAGCCAGTCCCTCCCTTTTTAAAATGGTCTCAGTGGAGTCAGAGAAGCCAATCTTGCCAATATAAACATGGCACCACCTAGGACAATATTCAAGCAAAACTGCCAGCCAGAATTCCAGGATAAGTCAAATCCTTTTATTTTTTTTTTACAATGAGAAAGTATATTGGAATTAACATGCATGTTTTGTTTTTGTTTTGTTTTACATCGTAGACTTTGTTTTGTTTCTAACAATCTGACTGTGTGTCCTTGCAGTGCAAGGCCATTGACTCACATGTTTCAAATGAGTCTGGACCTGTAGCCAACAGGCAGAGAAGATGGTTTTTGCTCCTCAATGTTTGTTTGTCAATTCCGTCAGTGTGCTCTCCCTTTCAGCCCTGCCCTACACCTTTCACTTGTAAAGATGTCCAAGCAGTTAATCTCTAAGCGTTTGAATAAGTCATGCAAGTGTGGGATTTCACTAAGGTATAACAAAGTCCCTCTGCAGCTGCAGTGGAAATACTTTCACAGGATATTATGTTCCCGATTTCTCAATGGGAAGCTTTTGGGTGATTTCTGTATTGATTCCATTTATTCCTTCAATCATATGTCAAGCCCAGGGCAATTTAGCGTGATTTGACTATCTTAAGACTGATTGACTAAAGGCTCCACATGTCTTCAAGAGTGATATAACTCAAAGGCATTGTCAGTTTGGAATCCAACCTCTGGTATGTTGGTTTTTATTGGTCATCTCTGGTATGCCTCTGTAGACCTGTTTTGGAAATTTTCTCAGTGAAAATGTGAAAAGAAGAAAAACAAGTTTTGGATGAATCATGGATGGAGGAATATGACTTTAAAAACCAGGTATTGTGCATCTGAACAAAGCTCTTGTTGAGTTTTGCAAACCCATCATCTCGTTTTACCACAGCCCTGAATGTCTTACCATCTGGCCCACAGCTGAAAACTATTAGGCACTGCAGGAACTTCCTCCCCACAATTCCACCCTGTTTCAAGACAAGTAAGTCGCTTCATTTTGGTGCTCAGTCGCTCTTTTGCATGTTTCTGTTGATACCACTTTTAAAACTATTCTCTCTCTTTTACTCCTCTTGACATAATGTAGATTGTTGGCTGGTCTCTTGGTTAATCTCCTCTGCTGTTGGTAAGGGTTTGCGTGTGTGGGACTGAGAGGGTGCAGGGTTTGGAAGCTTAGGAACCAGGCAGATACAACTGTGGAATGCAGAGGCTACATTAATAAACAGGTTGTTTTACGATCTGTAACATGTTGCTTAGCAAGCAAGATTCCAGAGTGGGCCGAAAGCAAGCAGATAAACAAAGGATCGTATTTATTCTTTATTTTTTTCGTGCCATTATGTTGGGACTGCAGTGTGTGTTTTTATCCTGTGTCAAAAGCTGGCTGCCTTTTTGCACGTATTGGACAGATTAGTGGCTGGTAGAGAAGCTTTTAAGACACTTTTGGTCTCCTAACTTTTTGCGTTATCGTCACATGTTTTCAAACTTATGTCATTTTGGGTGAAACATTTCGATGATATTTTGTTTTTTGGACTTTAAAGAAGACCGCCCAGGGTCAAAGTAGGTCACTTTAGTTTCCAATAGTTTGTTTCCCAAACTAAATTCCAACAGTTTGAGTCACTGAGGATGAATTGCAAAACAGGAGGTATGTTTTTCTGAGCACATCTGTTTTTAAGAATGGTCAACCTCATGAAATAACATTTAAATACGCTTTTGCTTAGAAGTGTCTCTTTATATCACAATTACGATAGAATGAAAACGTATATTTAGGATACAGGCATGCTGTTTTGATGATTAGAATTGTTTGCCTGTTTGTTTTTCAAAATGTTTTCTTTGCTTCCCACTCATAGATGTATGCTATTACTGTGCACTTGGCTTTCCGTGGCATGTTACACCGAAGGGAACAGTTTAACCATGTATTTGGGGTTGGGTACGTGGCATTGTTTATGTGACCTTTGGTTGGATTTTTTGAGTTGATCGTTCATGCACTGTAAATGGCCTGAGCGTTAGCTTGTCCTTAGATGCTTTCGGCCAAGTACGCATACTGTAAACTGCATATGGTCTCTGTCCTCCCTGGGGACCCCCGTCCAACCCCTCTGTTGCTCTAAACACACCCCGCTGTACGCTCAGAGGGGTGTTTGAAACCTGAGGGACGGTCCGGTGAATGGGACTGCCTATCAACATAGCTGAACCTGGTGCTTATACCACAGCTGAGAAACAGTGGTGGGGAGTGGGAGACTTTTGAAACTTGTCTTAATGCTGGAAGTATTGGTCTCCCTAGAGTGGGGTGAGTCATCAGCCATTCAAAAAAAAGAGCGAACAGTGTCTGTCAGTCAGAATGAGTGACATCACAGTCAGGAGTCAGTCCAGGCAGTACAGCGTACAACAGCAATGTCTCAGCAATAAATAATGGTATTGTAACTTGGTCTCCTATTCCCAGATGGTCGCCAGAAATAAAGTTACTTGATATTTGTTGTGCATATTGTTTGCAGACAGCTATTATGCAAGGAAAAGTGCTTTAGACTGAATGAACTGTCAATCACCACAGATATCTAAAAGAGGAGTTTAAGGGAAAGCGTAGACAAAAATCATACTGCACTGTGATCAAGGAGTTCAATCAAAATGAATACCACAGTTTTGTAGATGGAAAAGTGTTGTTTGTTCTTATCTTGGAAACCTTCAATATAACATGGCTTAGTTTTGCTCATATTTTATTCATTCATAGTCATGGAATGGTTTCCATGGTGGTGAATACTGCAAGCTGGTGGTCAAGGTGGACTCAAATGACCATGTTATGCATCTATCTCAGAGCAACAACAATGTTGTTGTTTTTTGAAGTAAAAGCTTTTATGGGTTTAGAGATGTACTGTACCTCAGCTCCACCAGAAGGTCCATGGATTGAAGCTTTGACAGTACAACATTAAGCATGCATAGAGTGATCCAAAAAGCAAGACAGCTCACACTGTCTTACAGAGGGCAGGCTGTAATACTTTGTACTGTAGATTTAATTATTTTCCTTGCATTTGATGGTTGCCTCAGCACACGGCACAGCATTCTATGGATCAGTGAAAGTAAACTATCGTGCATATTTTTTTAAATATGTTTTTAGGGCATTTCTGCTTTATTGAGATAGAGACAGTAGAGATTGACCCATGGATGCTGGGTTTCCTCCTTTGTGATGCTTTGCCAGGCATTTACTGCAGTTGTATTCAGTTGTTGTTTGTTTGTGGGTCTTTCTGCCTTTAATTTTGTCTTCAGCAAGTGAAATGCATGCTCGATCAGGTTGAGATCAGGTGATTGACTCAGCCATTGCAGAATATTCCACTTCTCCTGGGTTGCTTTCGCAGTATGTTTTGGGTCATTGTCCATCTGTACTGTGAAGCGCCGTCCAATCAACCTTGCTGAGTTTGACTGAATCTGACCAGACAGTATATCCCTAAACACTTCAGAATTCATCCAGCTGCTTCTTTCTTCTGTCACATCATCAATCATCAAAAACACAAGTGACCCAGTGCCATTGGAAGCCATGCATGCCCATGCCATCACACTGCCTCCACCGTGTTTTATAGATGATGTGGTATGCTTCGGACCATGAGCAGTTCCAAGCCTTCTCCATACTTTTTTCTTCCCATCATGCTGGTACAGGTTGATCTTAGTTTCATCTGTCCAAAGAATGCTGTTCCAGAACTGGGCTGGCTTGTTTAGATGTTTTTTGGCAAAGTCTAATCTGGCCTGAATGGTTTGCACCTTGTGATGAACCCTCTGTATGTATCAAACTGTTGATTTGGCCACTGTGACCACATGTTGCCGCTATTTCTCTGATGGATGTTTTTGTTTTTGCAGCGTAAGGATGGCCTGTTTCACTTGCATTGAGAGCTCCTTTGACCATTAGAAGATGGGTCTGAATACTTTCCAAATGCACTGTCTATGTTGAATCAGTTTGGTGCGAGCCGAATCATCCCCACAATTCAGGAAACTTTCCCAACTGTGCAAGCACAATATACAATATTGCAAATATCTAAACATATGAGTTATACCTGTTTGTAAATGGTTTATAATTGAATAATAAACTGGTTATAAGTGATTTATTAACTAATTATAAACCCTTTACAAATGGGACCTCAATGTAAAGTTTGTTCAACTTATCTGTGTGAGGTTGCTATTGGTAGTGGATATATTAAGGAGGATAGCCTACCTATGACAACTCCCCCATTCCTTGACTTTGACCAAATAATGGTTAAATGCATATGCAAAACATTCTGTATTGTTCTGTAATGGGCAGTTACAGTACCTAAATGAATCAGATCTGTGTCTGGGGTGGAACATGTGCGAAAACCCTCATCAAATGTTTTTTCCTTATTATAGCCATAATGATCAAATGTATTGTATGGATTGTATGTGTGTTGCCAGAAACAATGTCGGAGCAGTTCCAAATCAAGTGTAATATTAAAGTGTATTATTGCAAAATGTCTCAAGGAAATGTATGTTTTTTTCACATCATGGTTCCACCCTTGATAAGGCAACCTACAAGCCACGTACACATCATGGTTCCACCCTTGATAAGGCAACCTACAAGCCACGTACACATCATGGTTCCACCCTTGATAAGGCAACCTACAAGCCACGTACAGTATTGAGGCAGTCTCATATGAGAATTTATTTCTAGGGCTAACCGCTCACTTCTTTTTTTAAACCATCTTTGTGTCTTTATTATTACTATAAGTATTATTATATTTATGATTATTATGATTATGATTATGATTATTATTATGATTATTATTATATGGCAACATTGTAGTTGATAAACAACAACAACAACAATAATGATAATAATAATAGTAGCCTATACACTGCAAAACAAAAACTATTTTGGGCTCTTCCCTGACAAATGATTGCCCAGACAGACAGAATACCATGAGCAGAAATCATGATAAGCCAGAACATTAAAGAAAAACTGACAGCCAAAAAAGGAAATAAAGTGTCTTCTCTGTTATGCTCCATGCTGCTGAAATAGGAACTGAATGTTCACATTTGAATTTCAAGTTTGTACAAACTCGATCAATGCATTGGTTTTCATTATTGCATTAGTTCTAGAAAACCGGCACTATCCAGCAACCGAGATCAGTTTTAGCTTCCCTCAATTCATTGTGATGCTCTGCAGAGGCACGAATGCTGCATTGTCGCACGTAATACATGTGGCTCCAACAAATCAATTAACATTATATCATCAACCATGCAATCAACACATCAAGCCAAAATGTTGTGTCGAGAATTAGTGACAAAAATCCTGTAGCATCTCTTCAAAATTAGCATCATGAACCAAATGCTTGATGATCAGATGTCTCGTGCCTTGAACCTGAAGGATCTGTCAAAAAGCTGTTGGATGTTGTTTTTATATTGTGCTCAGGGTAACATAAATAACCTTTGCAGCTTTGCAGTGCCTCTGTTTATGTCCATAGTGTTAATATCTGCAGAAAAGTCAGGGCTGTCTCCTCTGAATTGTGGACATGTCCTTGTTCATTTGACTCTGCATTGCTCCCAGCAACAGCATATTTGGCCGTAAATAAGGAACACAAGCTGTCTTTTTCAGCCACACAGCTATTCTGTTTTGGCAGACCTCGGAATGTCCCAGTCCCCACCCTGTAGCTTGTTCCATTTTAGCTTCTCTCCCCCCGAAGGACCTCCATAGCAGGAAAACATTTCCTACCAGAGTGAGGCACAATGCAATGTTGAAACTTTTTAGTTTCTGTCCATACTGACATTCTTCAAAAAACTTTTCGTTTTATCTATTTTACATTACTGTATTATCTTAGAGGGCACAGTTACATGTTGTAGGAAGCCTGTTGCTATGTAATTATAGACATAAAAGGCCTCTACCCCACGGACATTTTATATTGTGTCTCAGTTGTACAACAGTCAAAAACTAACCAAACTGATGTTGTACAATGGTTGTGAGAATATTGTTTATTCAATATAAGTTTTTTTAAATGTCAAAATGCAAATGCTTGAGTTCTGTAGCTTCTACAATGTTGGATTGACATTGTTATTTGATGGTTGTTGGTAAGTCATATGTTGGTTGGAATTAACAGTTTATTAGAAATTGTTATGTGATGTTTATTTTTCAACGTTGGCTTATGGTTGTCATGTGATGCTCATCATCTAACATTGCTACATGATTGTGCATGGGTTGAAAAGGATGATTTCTTAACATTGGCAGTTGACTGTCAGCATCAGACCATCTCACAGTTGAAAATAGTAGTTTTTTTTAAATGTTGCCTATTAACGTAAATACAATGTTAAAAGTATTATATTGATGTAACGTGAACTTCCTAACCAAATGGATACTTAAGCACAAACAATAAACTTTTATCCGTTTTAATTTCTCTGCCCCTTGACTTCACTTATCTGAGCAATTGTGTCGTTGATATGATGGCATATTTTACCATCATGATTACATTTTACATTTGAATGTGTAATAAATACATTGCTTTGCCTTACTATGTGCACCACCAGGTCAGTGCAGATTTCAAGTGACACCCTCATGACTGCATGTTGGGAAGGCCACACATCTGCACTGCTATATCTTGACTGAACACTCCAACCATTGATTTAATTGACTTCTACAGATATATTTCCACAGCTTCAGTGTTTTCTGCATAGTTGTCTAATGTCGGTGGGGTATACTTCTGTTCTATTGTATACTGAGGATGTCCTAATCCTCAGTGTGACAACAATGTATGAGTATACATTCTTTAACCTTGTTAATGTTACTCACCCATTACTATAATGTATATGTATATACAGTGCCTTGTGTAAGTAATGGGACAGTGAAGCATTTTGTCTTCATTTGGCTCTACACTCCAAGACTTTGGATATGAAATCAAACAATTCATGTGAGGTTGACAAATGACAACACTTTTTATGCATAGTCTCCCTATTTTAAGGGCCCCGAAAGTAATGGGATAGATTTATCAAATGTCCAAATTAAGCACTCATGATCAGTATTTGGTCAACAATCCTTTGCATGCAATAACTGCCTGAAGTCTGTGACTCATTGAACCCACCAGACGCTGGGTGTCTTCTCTGGTGATGCTCTGCCAGGCCTTTACTGCAGCCATCTTCAGTTGTTGTTTGTTTTGAGGTCTTTTTGCCTAAAATCTTATCATCAGGAAATGAAATGCATGTTCAATTGGATTTAAATCTGAAGACTGACTTGGCGAGCCCTTTCCACTTTTTGGCCCTGAAAAACTCCCTAGTTGCTATGGCAGTATGTTTTGGGTCATTGTCTTGCTGTATGATGAAGCACCATCCAGTGAATTTGGAGGCATTTGGAGTGCTTGCAAATCTACCACCCCCTACACCATGTTTCACAGATGAGGTGGTGGTATGCTGTAAATCTTGGGCAGATCCTTTTTTCTCCAAACTTTCCTCTTGCAATCACGCTGACACATTCAGTTGTTTTCTTAATTATGGTGAGCATTCTTCAATCATCCACTGTGATTGTCTTCCTTGGTCTACCAGCCCGTTTGAGATTGCGGAGCTTACCAGTGCTTGTTTTTCTTTTTAATGATGTTTCAAACTGTTGATTTTGGCAAGCTAGGTTTTGGCTAGCTTTATGATCGTTTTTTTCAGTTTGTTCACCCTAATAATGACTTCCTTGACTTTCATTGACACCTCTTTGATCCTCATGTTAACAGACACCAACAGCGAACTCCAAAGGCAAATGCAAAGCCTAGAATCAATACTAGACATTGACAATTCTCTTATTCCTGCACAAATGATCTAACAGAACTCTCCCATTACTTTTGGGTACTCTATAATAGGGGAACTATGCATAAAAAGTGTTGACTTAGTGTAATCATTGAATTAGGTCAATACCGTGCAAAACATAATGAACTGGTTGTGTTAAGTCAGGACTTAAGAATCATTACAGTATCAGATTTTGTATTTTAAAGAGCTTACCTATTGAATATAACATATTGACCGACATATTGGTGTAGGCTAACCTCAAAGCACAAGAGGTTAAAAACAGAACAAAACAAAACAAGAAAACCTTTTCTTCTTAATGTTGTTTAATTCATGTCCAACTATTCTCTGTGTTACAGAATGTCTTTACAACCTCAAGGAAAGTATTTCCCCAAGTTTATAATTTCTCTGATGCACAATCTGAACCCCATTATTACTCTTTTGTTGCAGCAGTGGACTAGTGGCATGTAGTAGTGCAATAGAAGAAATGTTAGTGTTTTAGCTAAATTTAGGAGTGTCAAAGTAAAAATGCAAAGGGCATACTTATTTACTCAAGACATTTTAATTCATTTGTAAACATCCTAGAAATTATTTATGAAAAGTATTTTGTGTAGATCAGTCTCAAAACACCTCAATTACATCCATAATAAAGTCTGGTTGTAACACAACAACATGGGTCCAGAAGGGTGACCACTCTCTTATGCCCTCCCGGTCAAATAAGCATGTTTGTCCTCTCATTTCAAACCTATGTGTTGCATGGTGCAAAATCATACTTCACAGAGCCAGAGTTCACAGAGCCAGACGTAGTTTTCTTTCTTGTGTGAGAGGAGTCATTATACCCTGAGTGCAATGCCCCTCTACTGATGTCACCTCATAGAAATGTCCTTCGTAGAGCATAACTTTATGAATAGCAATTTGTTGTCTTCAGTGCTCGATGATTGCAAGGGTCCCTGAAATTGGACCACTTTTTTTGGTGCTTTTCCACTGTCACTTGGCTTGAGACTGTGCTTGGCACAGGTGCTTGGCTCAGAGCCTCAGACTTTTGTGTTTCCTTCTCAGAGAGTGGCCCAATAAAGCCTCAAGTCTTACCCTGACCTGGGACCTTGGGTGATTGTTGGGACTTTCTTGGAGCTTGGGCAGGGTGTTGGGGGTAGGCATTCCGTGTGTACTGCGCTCTCCCATTGTTTGGCTAAGCGAATGCCACTTGTACTTATGTTACAAAATCATGAAAAACATTAGTTACTTTGGTTTGGAGTCAAGTTTAGAAGCATTTATATGCACTATTAAGTTTGCTCAGCTGTGGGTACCACCCGTTTCATTTCATGGGAAAGTCACAATGCTAGAAGAAGGACTTTTTTTTACATTTTTTAATTTTTTACATGAGAGAAATTTGAACTGGGGTGTAGTGGGGATGAAGAGGTCTTTAGGAGGGACAGTTAAGATGTAGCCTGAAGAGATGGGTCTTCAATCTATGGCAGAAGATAGGTAGTAACTCTGCAGTTATGACAGCAGTGGGAAGCTCGTTCCACCAGCGGGGCGCCAGGACAGTAAAAAGGCGTGACCAAGTACTGCGGCTGCTGCATCCATGTAGAGGGGGCAGTGCCAGGCGGCCAGCCGAGGTGGAAGAGCAGAGTGATCGGGCAGGGGTTTGGGGGCTGACCATTGCTTGCAAGTAGGGAGGGGCTGTTCCCTTTGCCACCCGGTAGGCGAGCACCAGGGTCTTGTTGAGCAAATTTAATGGATGGGGTTGTTGTGAAACAGTAGCTCATATCTGCATATTAATTTGCCCAATTTATGAGCTGATATTAATTGGATATTTTAATTTAATTTGTATTATTGTAGTTCCTTTTTTTCAGTCTGAATTAACGATAATGGCAGTCTGAATGAATTACATGAGGAGTAGCTTATGAGTTGTTTTTTCAATTTGGAAAAGGACTCGTGGACACTTCATAAAAGGATGTCAGACATGGAATATACTGTATGTGGCAGTGTGTCTGCTTAGTTTAATCATTGGCGATTTGAGGCTACAGTATTTTTTTCTCCATGAAAAGTCTTGAAGCAAAACTGACATGGGCCTTTAAGGTTAGCTGCATCAGTTATTTAGTTGAGCAGACAAACACACGGAAATAACTCCACAGTAAGATTAGACTGTAATATAAGAGATTTAACAGAAGTAAATATGTAGGCCTTATTAGGATGGCAATTACAATGTGAAGGTTTGGCAAGGAATATTATATATATATATATATATATATATGTAATGTAATTAACACTATGTGCAAAGGATTGATGACTTTGTGCTGAATTAGTGCACAGCTCAGATGAGAACCACGCACTAACTCTAAACATTATGTTTTATACCCTGACTTCCAACCATAATATTTAAATTAATTCTATATTGATGACATCTGTATGATAGGGGGGCAGCATTGACGGCTCCCCCTTCAAATAACAAACAGTGCTAAGTTCTAATTCTCAAAACCTTTGCCAGCAAATGTCAAAGTTTGCTAGCTGTAGTACTTTTTGTTGAGATCTGATGTTAGTGTGCCATAAACTGAAGGAAAATGACTCTAGCAACATTACTCACAAGTCTGGCCATCAGAAATACCATAACCGTACACTCCCCTACTTAAATATTATACATGTGTTGAATAGTTTTAACCGAAGAGGAAATACCAGGTGTTTTGCAGGTGGACCTGGGTTTTCTTGGGCACACATTCTGACAGAGAGACTTGCCTGCAAACAATTGTCTTGCTGTGAGAGGGTGGGATTCCTAAGGCAGGGGCTTAAATCAGACTGTTTGTTTGGTAAGATTTTCCATGTTTTGTTTAGTGAGGACTTGAGGTTTGTAAGCCCATCTCTAAGTATGTATTTTTCTCCAGGTGGAATATTGGCAAATAAGCCGGAGGGACCGCAGAGACGCAAGGTTTTCCAGCATGAATCGGGCCTTCAACAGGAAGAAAGGTGAGCACTTGACCACATGTTGGCTATGGTCCCGATCTTGACCTTGTGCCACATTATTATGCCTGGAACTCCAACAACTCTGTGATGGAAGTATTCAAATGGACAACAATAGAAAACATTAAAGAGGATTGACAAGATAAGGTGGTATTTTCTACCCTTCCATTTTTGTGCATCCAAACTATGCGGCTGCACATGCATAATACATCATACAGTATAGATCACTCTCAATGGTCTGCTGTAATGTCTAACTTTTCCAAAAGCAGTATTTTCTTTTTGACAATAGTCTCTTGTGAACATGCTGCTGTTGAAACGCCCTTTTGAAACTCGAGTAGTCCTTGCTTGAAAAAATGCTTGACATCTTCAATTAATATAAATCCCATATTTTGATAGAATGTTTGTTGAGCATCTATTAGATGTTTTAGTAACATTAGTTTAATTTTTCTTTCAAAGCTCTCTCTCCAGCAAGCGAGCAGCTAGTGAGGGATGTTTATTATGTTCTATAAGGGGTAGGACAGCATCTCAGCTATCACTGACTTGATTTCAATTTTGGCAAGGGGAGAGAGGCAACACCCCTCTTAGAGATGAGACTGTTGGTATGGTCTTTGACCATGCAGCTCCTTTGCTCAACACTGCGCGCACTGATGTCCAATGAGGTTGCGTTGTGGTATCGTAGTGCACAAGTGACAAATACAACAATTCCGGGGACCCTTATATTTTTTTCATTGAGTTACTGTAAGAGGAATACCCACAACTAAAGTTTCTAAAACCGTACTGTATATAGTGTTATGAAACTTATCAGGGCATGAAAGCTATCAGGGCATTCAAGGTAAAACCAGATCATTTGATTATGGCTATTCTGCTCAGTATTCCCAAAGTGAAGTACCCTTGTTTTTCTTATTTTGGAGTATGAGAAATATATCATAGGTCTGGGGGCACAAGAGCATAATATCACTCCAGATCCCGTCATTTCTAAGCCTCCATCCTGCCAGCTTGATGTGTTTAGCACCAGCTGTCCCACTCTCATTCCCTGCTCTCCCATGATAAAAGCACCCGGAGGAGCCCAGGACCCTGCTGGACAATCTTCTTGGTCCAGGTGGCCCTCCCTGTTATAATAATATGTCAGCATTATAATTGACACTGGGCCCCCTCAGGCAGCCATTGAAGAGGTAAAGACTGTAATCACTGGAGGCACCTCAGATTTCTCATCGTTGATTTTGAAAAACTGCCCAATGCTAAGGTGTCTTGCTATCGTAATTTTTCACTGGTTTTCCTCTTCTCATGAATTCAAGCGGATACTTTGTCATATACTCTGTAACTCAGGACTCAAGAGGGCCCATTTGGGAGGGAATCTGTTAAGAGAACGGGCCTGACAGAGAAGTTAGCTTCACAGCTAACAGAGACAGTAGCTTCACAGCTAATAGAGAAGTTGGTTTCACAGCTAATAGAGAAGTTAGCTTCACAGCTAATGCAGTGACTGAAGTGTCCCCCGATAGAGACACAGAGGGCTGTTTACCATTCGCTTCCCACAAGCACAACCGTACATACGTACACACAGTACAGTTCTGTTGATGAATTGTGCAGAAGTACAAAGGCACATCCAGTCATCTGGCATAAAGAGGGCATTAAAGCCATTCAGCTGGAGGACAAAGGTCACTCACAACTCTCTGTGGACACTGCTGAGATTTCACCATAGACCATAGAATTGCTGATTATGAGTAGGGCTTGGCAAAGGGAAGTATATGGTGTTAATGTAGCTAGTTGCTCACATTTCTAACCCTGATGGTTGTTCTTTCCACCTCCTCATTACTACACAGACTGTACTGTAGATTTATCCTTAGCTATTAATCAATGTCGGGTCAATTCTGCACTCTCAGCATGCATGCAGTTGTGGACCTCTGTGGTTATTAAAAGAACTTTTTACTTTACTGTACTTTTTTAACCATAGACCTTTTCATAATTTCATGATTTCATTATGGGGACTTACTGCACCTTATATATTTTATATGTTGGGTGAGTCATGTACTTGTAACCAGTTTTCCTGTACATTCTTTTAACTTTTATGTGCAATATACATTTAAACATAAAACCAACATTTTGTTATTAACAATATAAATCATTCCTCACCCACTTTGACATTCAAGCTCAAGAGCAAAACACTTTTATTTCCAATATATTATTTACCACACTGTGCATATTTAGCCTGATATTGTTGCTGCTCTTGGTAAGCAAGGCATTGTTGGATAACCATTCTGTTGGAAGATTTTCTTTTGTAAATACTAAGCAAGGCAATGTTGGATAACCATTCTGTTGGAAGATTTTCTTTTGTAAATACTAAGCAAGGCATTGTTGGATAACCATTCTGTTGGAAGATTTTCTTTTGTAAATACTATTTCCGAACTGTTGAATTGTCCGTTCCGTTGGAAGAACTAGAAGACATTTAACTCTTCTCTTATTTCATTTAACTCTTATTCATATGACTCAGTCGAGTTGAATTAAACCATGTTGCTGTCCCGTCATGCAATGATTTACATTTCTTTGCAACAGTTTTTTCAGTTTCATTTAATTTTAATGCAATTTTTGATAAAACACCCCACTGCTGTCAATAGTGTGGACCACACAATAGCATGAACCAGTTTCAGTTTTCTGCTTGACTGTTGCAGCATGGTTATCACACTATGCATCCTGTATAAAACAAGAATGTGAGGGATGTAAAAGAGTAATTTATCATACATGTTGGTTTCTATGACCACAGACCACCAATTCACATATACTGTCAACAGAAAGTGGGCAGAGAGCATGACAGGGTGTGCATTAACAGCCGCACTTCCGGCAGTAAGTTGGATATCGGCTGTTAATGCACACCCTGTCATACCCTGTAATACAGATGTAGCAGCAACTCTTTCTGACCATAAGCACAACAGGTAGAAAATGTCCTTGTGTTCCCAAGAGAAACAGACGTTCCTGTAATCATTAGTGGTCGGTAGCACAGACATTGTTTGGATCTGATGAAAGAGAAATAATTGGGCACAAATCTCTCTCGTCAATTGCTTTCCAGACTTGTGCATCCAATTACCAGACAGTGACCACTGAACCACAGCGTTGCCAGTGTGATGTAGAGGTAAATGAAAGCAAAGAGAAGTGTGGAATCACACAGGAGCAAGCAGAACAGTCTCACTCCCAGTCAAACTCTGGTGCAAGTTTCAATGGAGTCATGCAGCTTAATGTTTTGAGGGGGACACTGACAATAATTCAGTTTTATTATATGTACCCAATAGTGGACACGTGGTCATGATGGGCAGACCTCTTGTGGGTTTGGTGAGAACCTCAAGGTTGTTGTTGACAGCGTATTGGCCGACATGAATGCTCTCTTTATTTCAGTGGCTGGCTGTGGTTTTGTAGAGTTGACATCTAGCAGGTACTGCCACAAGGAGGTTTGATCATTTTTATCACCTGTGTTTATTGCCAATGTCTGTACGCGTGTCTTGCAATCTTAATTTGGTGATAATGTGATCATGTGGGCTTACGCCTTTTAATGAGAGAAGTGGTCAAGGAGACTTGCAGGGCAGTACTTTGAATGAATGAATAAATGCATGGTCTAATAATGATATGCAATGTGTATTTTAAAGCCAACTTTTTATTCCACATGGATAATGTAAATGGGGCCAATTTGATTGTAATTGCAGGTGCTATTCCATATTCCACTGGCATTGACTCGGTCTTGTAGGAATGAGCTCTCATAAGATAATGGCAAGTTTAGTCACGGTGTCCAGAGAATGACCTCCTTAAAATAATGTTATAATGAAGCCTACTCTGCTGTATGTCTACTGCTTCCTCAAAGTTGGGTCTAATGTATTGTTGGGTTTAATGTACAGAAGCATATTGTAATCCCTCATAATGTCCTCTATTTGTCTTTCTGAGATCAACAGATAAACGCGGTCATGTGGAAAATTAGATACTGATATTACAAAGGCCTTTTAATTTCCTTGGGCCATGTTGACAGCCCATAAATAGCCCAGACATATCATAACACAGGGCATCAGCAGTGTTCCACTTTGTCAGAAACCCACTCTGAGAAGATTCTAGGACCTGCATCCTATTTAGTTTCAGCTTTAAGTAATCATTTACATTTCATTTACATTTGTAAATGAAATCACCAAGTAATCATGCCTTTGACCTGACAAGAGATCCCTGCTCCACACCAGCTAAAGTGTATCTTTCTCATTCATTTGGGATTGAGGCGTAAAGTTGAATTGTCACTAACTCCTCTGATTCACTGACAAATAAGATTTGGAATTCAGCTCCTTGGTAAGGTTGTTAGGCTTCGCTTAGTTTGAGGATTTTACCCTGAGTGGCGTATTTGGGGGTAATCACATGGTTTTGAAAACTACAAGGAAGCGTTAGGGCGGGGTGATCTTACCGCTCCCAAATGAGCTACTGCCTGGTTTGTTTACATCCATTAGCACAGCGCTAGTGCATACGGCTATCACTTGCATTTACTAACGTGCATCTTAACTTAGACGCACCTCTATGGCTGGCTGGGAGCCACAAAGCACTATGGGAGTTGTAGGATTTCATCATTAGGATAAAAATACTATTTTCTCGCTTATTTGCACACATTTCCTGGCTATGTAGACAACAAAGACCACTTATTACTTGCTGTTGAGTCATGGTAACCATTGGTGAAATGTTCCTTAAACAATAAAAGATAGCGATCTTTGGTGGTTAATGGTTCGTGATAGATGCAGGGCTCCCTTGTAAAAGAGAGATTGGTCTCAATGGGACTCCCTGCTAAAATAAAGGTTAAAAACAAATTTGGAGAGAAGATGCTGATCCTTCATCTGTGCTGACAGTAATGTCTAACTGGAGCCAGTTGGCATGGCTGCCCTGCTCATCAACCAGACGCATGACAGGGAGGCGTACATCCCCAGTGAACCCATTGTCAACACTGAATTGCTGGAATGTAGCATTAGTAAAGAAGTTTCTGAAAAATGTTGTCTGCTTGCTTGAGATCAAACAAACAAACAAACAAAAATATGCACGTCCAACATCCAGTCAAGTGCAGGACAGAGGAACATTTCAAATAAAAAAGGAATGTCAACTCTGGTTTGCTTCCATTGTGATTTATTCCGAACCACAAAACACACATCGCTTCGATCCGAGTGGGTTCTTTGGCTATTGAATACATAAACATAATAAATATTACACAGTAGACATACAGTGCCCTGCATAAGTAATGGGACAGTGAGTCATTTCTTTCTTCTTTTGGCTCTATACTCCAAAAGTTTGGATTTGAAATCAAACAATTACTATGAGGTTAAAGTAGAGATTCTCAAGAACTTTCCACTTTTTGGCCCTGAAAAACTCCCTAGTTTCTATGGCAGTATGTTTTGGGTCATTCTCTTGCTGTATGTTGACACGCCATCCAATGAATCTGGAGGCATTTGCTTGCACTTGAGCAGACAAGATGTTTCTGTACACTTCACAATACATTCTGCTGCTGCCGTCAGCAGTTACGTCATCAATCATTTCTTGTGGCAGCTATACATGCCCAAACCATAACAACCTCTCCATCATGTTTCACAGATTAGGTGGTATGCTGTAAATCTTTGGCAGATTATTTTTTCTCCAAACTTTCCACTTGCAATCATTCTGGTACATCACATCCATTCACCCCAGATCACATTCATCTTATCTGTCCACAAGACCTTTTCCAGACCTCTGCAGGCTTTTTATGTACTTTTTAGCAAACTGATCCTGACCATCCTTTTTAAGGATAACTAGTGATTTGCACCTTGCAGTGAAAGCCTCTGTAATTCGGCTGGTGACATATTCTGCGGATGGTAGTCTCTGACACATTCACGCCTACGTTCTGGAGAGTGTTCTTGATTTGTGGGACAGCTGTTTTGCGGGTTTTCTTAATTATGGTGAGCATTCTTTGGTCTTCCATTGTAGAAGTCTTCCTTGGCCTACCAGCCTGTTTGTGATTGCTGAAGGCAGTGCTTTTTTAATGATGTTCCAAACTGTTGATTTTGTCAAGCCTAAGGTTTTGTCTATGTTTCTGATACTTTCTTTCAGATTCTTCAGCCTAATAAGGGCTTCCTTGTATTTCATTGACACCTCTTTGGTCTTGATGTTAACAGACACCAATAGCAGACTCCAAAGGCAAATGCAAAGCCTAGAATCTGTACGAGACATTGACAGCTCTCATATGCTTTCACAAATTATGTGACGGAACACACCTGATTTAACAATCCCATCAGTTACGCAGGGCACTGTATATAGAAAAACATGAATACATTTGGTTAGTTTATCCATGTCAAGTAATATAGGTGTGGCAGAGTTTTTAATGTATTATATGTATTCAATTGACTGGATATGTTTAGTTCTGATGTAGGACCTGATGAAGACTTCACTTGAATGGTAACGTTGTCTGTTTTGTGTCTCTGAATAAGTCACCATCGGACATTCCTTTTTTCTTAAATGTATTTTTATGTCAGTAGAATAAGTTCAGAATTCTTGTGTAGTCGAGCAGCAGCAGTTGTTGCTGCGTTAGTAGGAGTCATGCTGAAGTTTTATTGTCATGTGCACTGGGATATGAGGGAGTGAATGACAGTACAAAGACACTCTTACTCGCCAGCTCTCCTCCAAAACAGAATACAGAAGGAACACAACATTACATCCTAATACACTAGCAGCACTGACTCTATACACACAAATACAATGACAGGATTGACAGTGATAGTGTGTTTATGACACATATGTTATAAGACATATGGTACATACGGTACAGTAGCACTAGTGTGGCACGGTGGCATGCATGGTCATCAGTCTTACAGTTTGGGGTAGAAACGGTTGATAAACCTGGTGGTACAAGTCTTTATGTTGTGGCACGATCTGTCAGAGAGAAGGAGAGAGACGGGGGTCTTTGATGATGTTCAGGGCTTTCCTGTGACATCGCCTGGAGTAGATGTCCTGGATGGGCAGGAGCAGGCGTCCCCAGTAATGGCCTGTGCCATCTTCACGACCCTCCGTGTGGACTTGCGGTTGTGCTCAGTGCAGTCACCATACCAAGTTGTGATCTCAACGGTGCGAACTATTAAAGTAAGTTATAGTGTTTGTGTGCTCATGCCAAATTTCTTAAGCCGTTCAAGGAAGTAGAGGGTGTTGGTGTGTGTTGGTGGGGGCAGGGGGCTAAACATGCACCCTTGATTGGCACCAGTATTAAGAGTCAGAGTAGAGGGTGTGGTGATGCCTATTTTCAACAACCTTAGGTCTGCCTAAGCAAGCCTATCTTGCCTGAAGCAAGCCTACTAATTACTGCTTCACTGCATTGAGAAACCTTATAGAAAATGTGTGCAGACTTTGCTGCACCCACAACATAAGTCCTGTCTAGGGTCAAGCTTGCAAAGGCTTAACAGCTTTCTCTGGAGTGGGCGTTCTCAATTTGACCTATGCGTCACCCTCCCCATGTCTCATACTATAGAGCGATGATGAGCAACCTTTTGTTATTGTGGATTACCACTCAGGAGCTTCAACTAACACAGGTTGAAGATAGATGTGAAAGGGCTAGACATTACACAAAATGGCCTTGAGTTCTATGCTTGGATCTAGGTTGTCAACTTAAAACACTTTACATTTATGTAGAGGTGGTAACGGTTGGAAATCTCAAGTGCAGGAATACAATGAGGATTCCTACTTTTGCTCCTATCTGTTGGCACAGCTGAGGATCAATCCCTCATTGTGAGTTAGAGGAAATCCATTATTTTCTTTTACTTAATGATTAGCCATTTATATCTGTCTACTCAGTTGAATTAAAATGGATATCTGGAGGCTTGAAATACCGGTCGAGGTATTTTAGACTTCAGTCCCTGCGGACCTAGCGATTGGTCCACCAGTTTTAAATTAGACAAATCTGAGATTAATTGGCCATTGTTTTCCTGTAAGACTCAGGAATAGTTATGGGTTATGTCCAGCCTGGCCGATGTATTGTCTCCTGAGTGCTGCAGTCACGGAGATATTACCTCTGTAATTCACTAAAGTTCATGTCAATAAAGAAGAAGGTTTTACAACCTTCGGTTCTGGAAACTGCACTTCTTTAAAGCAGCTGTCCTCAACCTCTTTTCCCCCACTTACAGTTAGTGTTAATATAATGTGTACATTTCCAACTGTTTTGCTTGTGACACTCTGCCCAGTTCAGGACATAAGATGAAGCCCCACAGCTGTCGTCCTGGTGCTTGAGGACACACGGGTCACAAACTGACCTTCAGATGCATCCTCTGGCACCAGCCCTTTATTTCCCCCGGCAACCGTTTGTTCCCCCAGTCATTCCGTGTTTGACCAACCGTACAGTGGCTTTTTCATAAGGCGGGCATGAGAGGTGGAGCTGCCTCGATTAATCAGCACGGTGTGCTGATGCTAAGAACAACTGCTGGGGTACCTGCCTCACTGCCTCGCTGCAGTGACTCCTGCCTCTCCTCCCCTGCATTCATCATCATCAGTATTTACAGTTCCTTAGCGTTGTCTGAGAGTCCTCTCAGAGTAGTAAACAGTAGTAAACAGTAGTAAACAGCTCATTAATGCTCAGGAAGAGTGTAACTCACATCTGGTCCTTTTACTTTTACGCATATGAATAAAACCAAGTTATCAAGATTCTTTAGGAATAAAAGTTTTTACAGCAAACCTGATAGAGTACATGGAACTGTACCCGGTCCACCCTACTCAGCTCCAGCACCCAGGACCGTATGTGCCAAAGAAGGTGCAGTGACATCTAGACGGTAGAATCTCACGGAAGTGAGATTTAACCCAGTTCCCCATCTGCACTACCTGTGTGCACCTGCACCAGTGACATTCTCCAATGACATTGCACATTTGCACTCACATCTCTCTCACACACACACACACACACACACACACACACACACACACACACACACACACACACACACACACACACACACACACACACACACACACACACACACACACACACACACACACACTCCACACACATACATGCATACTATTATATACTACTGCTGCTTTTACTCCCCCCACTATTGTTGTTTTGTTTCTGTTGCTAAATACTGCTAGCTTATGCTACTACTTTTATAATAATATTATTATTATTACTTTGTTGCACTGTTGAGGAGCTAGCTTGCCCTAAGCATTGCATTGCACCGTCTACGGCTGTATTCTGTGTATATGACAAATGAATGTTGATTTGATTTGATTAGTCCCCAGGACCAGAGAATCACACAGCTCCTTAGCCTACACTACCAACTAGACAGAGAGGAGGGCTGTGGAGCCGATGGAGCGCGTCATCTGGGCAGCGGCTCTGTAAATCCTGCCGTAGGTGGCAGCATTGAATCTCCCAAGCTTCAGGGTGGCAATGGTAGAGGAGGAGGAACTCGTCACCTTGGGGTCGAGGTACTCAGCCAAGGTCTCCACAGGAGGGAGTTCCAGGCCACTGACTCTGCATCACTCATGTCTATGGCAATGATGGTGGAGAGGGGCTTTAACCCACACAGACTGATATATATCATCATCATGTTGACCCGCTATCTGACACACAAACTCAAGTAGAACCAACAGGAATTACAAGAGAAAGTAGCCAAGTAGAAGTTTATAGTAATTACCTTTTGTGGATTTATTACAACTTATTATAACTACTCTGTTGCTGTTAACCAGCTTCGTCTCTAGTTGGTGAACCAAACTAGAGAGAACTTTTCTCGGTAAGAGTGAAGCCTGAACCAGCAGGATTCCTCTGGGGAAGAATAAGCAAGCTAAGAGACCTGAGATGTCGAAATGAGTAGACTGAAAGAGAACCCCAAAACAACTGTCAATTCACTGTCAATAACTGTCAACTGTCAACGGTCAATGTCATACATATTTGTTGTGAGCTTCACTCAGACATAACTGTGCCACTGATGAAAAAGTAGGGAAATGAAAATAGCAGAGATCAGAAAAAGAAAACCTCAGTGGGTCCCTGATTGGAGAGAGGAAATTCTGAGACTGCATAATACAGTGCCCTGCATAAATAATGGGACAGTGAAGCATTTTTCTTTTTCTTCTTTTGGCTCTACACTCCAAATGTTTGGATTTTAAATCAACCTTGTTTACTATTAGGTCAAAGTTAAATAGGTACTCTGGATTTTGAGAGTGGTTTTATTTCTCCAGCCCCGTCCCTCAGCTGTTTTCCAAAAAAAGTTGTTGTTTGAATCCCAGATTGCCCCTTTTATAATATTTTCATTTTCCAGATCTTTAAGTCAGCTATAGCCTTCAAAGTTAGTTATTTGTAATTGTATCTTCGTAGATATACTCAATTCCCTCCTGATTTAATGGAGTTTGGCATTTAATGACGTACCGGAACGTATTCAGTTTACTTAGATTCAGTTGAAAAGATAAACTAAATTCAAGAGCTGACTTATAAGTTAACTGTGTGAATATATCTCGTTTCAGATAAATCATGGATGCACACTCCAGAGGCACTGGCAAAGCATTACATACCCTACAACGCCAAGGTATGTGTCATGAACTCCAGCAATCAATATTTGGTTCCCTCTCTGGTTTTGTAATTTGGATGACAATCATTTTCACTGATTATTTTGTTCGGTGAGCCGCTATGCCTACCCGGGTGCAAGACTTTCACCTGCCAAAGATTGCACTCTAGAAATGCACACTAGAAATAGTTATTGGTTTGTTTTTCGGTACACTCATGTTTTGGAATAGGTATTTGTTTGTACTTGGTTCATTTTGATATTCAGCTTTTGAGAGTTTCTCGCTCCGAAAGTATCTTTCTTATTCTACAGTGGAAGACCACAAACACACAGACAGATCAAAAGGATGGATGACTGCAAACACTACAGTAGATTTTGACTGTTACAAAACAAAAGATTTGTTTAGTCTGCTTCTGTTGTTATTTGACACACATGTCTTAAAAAAGGGAACTCACTGCTCACTGGAGGAGAAACTGTCAGAGCGGTTTTCTGCTCTGTTTCACCAAAGACTCCACTTTTTATTGGAGGCAGAGAACCTGTCAGCTGGCATCCAACGCTCCTCAGACGTCTTACTGAACTGAAGCGAAAAAGGCTAAAGAAGAAGTCCAAACTGCCACATCCCCTGCCGCTTAAGTTTGGGGAGCAGCGAGGAGGATGATGAGCAGGCTTAAAGTGGTCGTTCACTCCACAATCAAAGGTTGTCAGACATTTTCATACCACAAAGACCCAGCATAATGCTGGAAATCTATCTATACAGTATGCCTCAAACCCAACATAGGATAGTAGGAAGGAGTTTGGCACCATGCAATAGCAGCATATTAGCCTGTGCCTATTAGACTCTGCCTATCTTTCCCACTCATTTAGGGTGGTAGCATATAGCTGGACCTACACAATAGATGTGTGGGACTCAACATTAGACTACTTTCGAAGGTCTGAAACCGTCTGACAAACTTCCAAACTATTTCAGAGGGAATTGCCACTTTAACAGAGCAGATGAGCGTTCGCAGGAATGGTACACAACCGTTGCCAGATGATGAATGAGCCCAGGCTGGGCTTGTCCCCTTCAGAGCTCAGCAGAATGCACTGGTCAGGAACAACTGGCACACCGTCCCATGCTGCTCATCTGTCACTTCAGTGCTGCATCACTTGCAGTACGGCTGCCCTCCTATGTGTCCTTGAGTGTGCTCAGTATCTGTCAAGGTGGCATGAAGTGACACATTTGAACAGGGATTCATCCATCTTCATTTTTGATTGATAGGGACATAAGGTGCAATTGTTGCCATTGTTTGTTGGGATCAAACCAACTGCATACTGCAAAATGTCCGTATTGGAAATAAATCTGTCATAGAGCCCAATGCACTGCTGTGCGATGGGTGTGTATGTGTGTGTGTGTGTGTGGGGGGAGGGTGTTACATGTATGGGAGACTGGTAGTGACTGGTACCATAACTGGTGCTACAGTATGGTCAGATTGAGGGCCTTATGGACAGGCCGAAAGGTCAATGGCTCCATCTGTTGGTTACTGGCAGTCAGTGCTGTTCTCTCAGAGAAACCTAAAGACCTTCCAATATTCTGAAGTGTACGTGAGATGTTGGAGTATGTTTTGTAGGCCTGTTATACAACTTTTGATGTCCTCCTTTTTATGTATTTGTTCAGAGATTTGTAAAAGAACAAATTCAAACTGAAGCAAATGAATGATTCAGTTAACTTTTTCGTGCGACTTTATTTATTGATTCACTCAAAGTGAGTAGTCATATCATCCCTGACATTTTCCACTTTTTTTCTAGTTCCTTGGGAACACAGAAGTTGAGCAACCAAAAGGCACAGATATTGTTAAGGATGCAGTAAGAAAGCTAAAGGTAAGTTATACAGTTTATAGTATACCTAATCTCGGATCCCAGGATCTCATCTCGTAAATTAAAAGTTGGTTCCCTCTTGTTTACATCCTGATTTGCATGAATTACACAAAATGAAAACATGGAGTTAACTGACGAAGTTTTCGATGCCATAATTCCGCTTTTTAACTTTTTATTTTCACATAATAATGATGCTTCAGCTAACTCCATGTTTTTATTTCATGCAATGCATGCAGATCAGTTTGTAAACAATAGCTTGGGCGAACGAGGAGGGTCATTGCGTGCAATTTAGGCGGAGCCTACAGCAAAACGTTTTTAAGGGTGTGGTCTTGCTTACAAGACTTTTCACTACAGGCACCCCCAGAATCTCAACCGAGAGAGTTTATTGCCTTGTTTTATCCACTTATTCCGAGCTGTAATGTGAAAGTGCTACCATGTTCTCTCTCTCTAAACTACTAATGCATGCATGGTTCTCATCCATACTGTATTTCAGGCTAGTTTACAGTACAATGAAAAGAGAACATAGGTTGGTTATTGAACCTCGAATTAGGTGTTACAGTTTAGGTTTTCTTTTTCTCAGGAGCTGTGATGAGCAAGTCATCAACGGGGCTGGCGCGGGCCGTTGTATAACCGTGTAACTGATAACCAATAGGTAGCAGTGAGAGTAACTTCGTTAAGTACAATAGATCGTTACCTACCGACATTTTTCATGGCTCAACTGATTCATTTCCCAATAGTAACATTTACTTCTATTTATTTTTTGTTTGTTTTGCTGATCTTAAGAGGGAACCAATGCGAGAAGAAAAACGTTTCCTGTTGAAAACAGAGGCATTTGACAAACATCAATAGTAGTCATATCCATCAATTCTAGCCCCACAATTGACTAAAAAGTGTAAAAACTATAACTTTCGACATGAACCCAGTATTTTAATGTGTAACGACCCTGTGTAAGGCCCGTTAGCAGCTCCGCCAAGGGAGTTAACTCTCTTGGTGTTGTGGCTAGCGCGGCCGGTTTGTAAGCGAGAGGTTGCGAGTTCGATACCCGCTTAAGGCAAGTTACTCTACCCCGCCGTTCGCTACACATGATTTGCAGTATTTGCAGTATTTTTCACACGATTTATTTTCGTGATTTGCAGAGAGTTATGACGCCTCTCCTTTCCCTGACAAATTTGAAGGTGGGCTTTGTATGATCAAACCACACCTCCAAGAAACAAATTTCATTCTCAGTTGCATTTTTTTAAAATGAGGAGGAAAATCGTGGCAAGATCAGCCAGTTCAGTCCGTTAATGCATTTGTATCTCTATGCTTTCCATGGCAGCTCAGTGGCCCTTTAATGTCTCATACATATTACCAAGGTAGAGAACATGACTTCTGACACGTCATTGTGAGGTCTGGATGAACAGTATGATTAGTTGTATTTAGTATGTTCTGAAACCTAAACCCAGTAATTTACCATGGCAGAGGATAGGTGGTGCATAGCGTTTTCATATAACATTCCAATTAGACAACTGGAAAATACTCTTTAGACAAGTCATTTATTGAAAATGGTAAAAAAAAATAAAATAATGTTCAACATAACATAAATGTTCAACATAAGCCTTTTCCCTCTCATCTATTCACTGAGAAAAGAGAACAGATTGAATTCTAGAATGCATGGCTTTTCTTCATTGAACGATCTCAAGCAGCTAAGCACAGAGGGAACCAGTCAGTTTCACAGCCTGTCACTGATCTCCTTTGCTCTGTGCTGCTCTGCTCTGTGCATGCTGGCTTCTTTGCTGTCTTCCTCTGCCAACATTTGAATTGTGAGGCCAAAGAGGAGACTTGTTTTCATACCCACACCTCCTTTGTTAAGTGGTTTTAAGCATTTTGCAATACGAAGGTCATAATAAGTTAAAACAATAATGTTAAGCGTTGACCCTCATGACTAGGGTTGTAGTTGACCACATGACCTTACCACTTGACCACTTGGTCCTTTTCATAATATGAAAAAAATATAGTAGTTGCACACTGTTCTCTCATTGCAGTGACATTTATCCTACTAACTTGCCTTCATCAGTCACTGTCCTATGCCAAAGCCCCCCCCCCCCCAACCCCCTCTACATTTGATACTTCCTTTTCTTTTTCTGTGTGCTTCTCCCTTTATTTCTGGCCCTTACATCACACTACTGCCAGTGGATTTCAAGTGTGGAGTTCAAGTCAAACTAAGGTAAGAGCAGTGAACAGAGTCTTACTGGGGAATTCAGATTATTCCTGGGTACGTTGAACTCCACACTTGAGAAACACTGATTCAGGACGGAATTCAATCGTAGTGCATTACAGACTTTCTGTGATTTTTTTCAAGATTCATGCTGAGCAGTTGTCAACCACTTAATCACTGACACATTTCCAATCCTTCTCTCTAATGCATCCATGTGCACTCAAAGATCATGCTCACGTTGACCAATGTTTATTGGATATTAATGCAAAGTGTTGTGTCCTTTAAAGAACAATGTGTACTGATTCAATCCCAGTAAGAATATTTTTAAATTCCCTTTCTGTTTTCCCTTCATGTATCAAAACTACTCTGGTCTATGCACAAGTTACCGTGGTCGTAATCAGAACTCAATTTAAATTCAAATATGTTGTCTTTTCTGCGCCAGAGGAATGCTATTTTTGGAGAGCCTGTTACTGGTTTTACTAGATGGAGGTCTGAACTGGTTATAGCCACTCTGTTGTCATGATATGAGTTTGGCCTATTTGACAAATAGTAATAGAAGAACAAGGAGTTCAGAATGAGTTAGGACAGGTTACTGGGGAATATTACAATTACTCTTTAGCTTGAATATGTGATGTGTGTATTCCGGCAATTAGATAGAACCTCTAACCATCTAACCTTTCCCCTTTACTCTCTGGGTAGTTTCAGAGGCATATCAAGAAGTCTGAGGGGCAGAAGACTCCCAAGGTGGAATTGCAAATCTCCATTTACGGAGTGAAGATCTTAGATCCCAAGACAAAAGTGAGTTCACTAAACGGTCCATCTCATGGTCCACATCTCAGGAAAACAGACTACATATACCCATTCAGGTAGAGTGCTACCAAGGAGTCACTGCAGTCTCAACTAAAGCATCAATGTTACTTTTTTTATTTCAGGATGTGCAGTACAACTGTCAGTTGCATCGGATATCGTTCTGTGCTGACGACAAAACTGACAAAAGAATATTCACCTTCATCTGCAAAGATTCAGATACCAACAAACATCTCTGCTACGTGTTTGACAGTGAGAAATGTGTAAGGACTACAAACTTTGAATTAAAACAATGCTTAGACATGAATCCGTTGAGTTAAATCCACAGAGTATATCTGCAAGCGTCAATTTCACTCCAAAAGAAACTCCAAGGGACTGCCTGATGCACTTCACTCAGCCACATAGATTTATTTTGACTCTCAAAAAAAGAAAGACATAAGTAGAAAATAGCTACACAGCTAATGCTTGGCAGGATGCATTGTGACTTTTCTGGGTCTTCCACAAGTAGGATTCAGCTTATCATTACATTACAGCCATTTAATGATCTGCCTTCTTTCTTTTCCTTTCTGATTAAAGGGCCTTTTCTCCACTGAGTTAGGCTCAAATATTGTTAACTTGGTCACAAAGAGGATGTTGTTGATCCTGTGTTCCAGGCAGAGGAGATAACCCTAACAATCGGCCAGGCATTCGATCTGGCCTACAAGAAGTTCCTGGAGTCTGGTGGGAAAGATGTGGAAACACGAAAACAGATAGGAACCTTACAGAAAAGAGTAAGATTCAACCGTTGGACAAGTGAAAACAGATAGGAACCTTACAGAAAGCAAGAGAGATTCAACCATTGGACAAGTGTGCCATGGGACTGTTCCTTACTTGCCAGGGCTCCAACCAATGTTGATATTTGATAATCGATCATGATAAACACAATGAATGTATACATACAGTAATTATAGTCTTTACACTGATTTTGTAGGCAATATGTGCTACAGAAGGGCTTACTCCGAAGCATCGTCCTTGTATTCACAGATTCAAGAACTGGAAACAGAAAATTCTGAGCTAAAGAAGCAGCTTCAGAACCTGGAGGTGCAGCTGATGATTGCTCCTGTACCACCAGTAAGAAATGCATAGAACTCCACATTTCTGGCCTGTGTGTGAACTAACTGCAGGCTGTTCCAATATCCACACTTGTACAGTATACTATTAAAATGGATGGCCAAGTGTGGCTATTCAGGGGTGGCCAAACTTATCTGTAGACTGTTGGTGTGGCGGCTAGGATTTTCCTCCAGCCAAGCAGTCACATACAGTACCATATCAGTTTGACTTTGATTAGTTGAATCAACGTGTGGAACAAGCGCCAGCCCCCTATAGATGAGGTTGGCCACCACTTTTTCAGTAAGTATGTAGCACGCGAGTCTGGATATTTGGGTAGATGTAGATGTTCTTCGGTCTTCCTTTTCCCACTAAATCTTCTTGATGTGATGTGTCCACAGCTGCTGCACATAAACTCTAGTAACGAGGAGTACATGCTGCAGAGGCCTTCCTCTCTCTTCTGGTGTCACAATCTGATGTCCTTCTCCTGTCTGGAGATCTCCTCTGTCACGCTCACCCCTATGAGCTCTCCAGAGTCGGATCTCTCAGCAGGACTACTAACCCCTCCGCCTGCGAAACCCGCTCTCCTTCCTACAAAGCCTGCAGATGGGTGCAGCATCCCACGGCCTCGTGTAAAAACTCGATGCCTTCTTCCTTATCTGCAACACTCTCGATTTTTCTTTCTTTCTTTCTTTCTTCATTCCTTTCTCTTCCTTTCTCTCTGTCCTCTCCACCCCCTTCACTTTCTCTTATCTCTGTTGACTGTTTAAGTGGTGCACTCTAGTGACTGATTTGCAAGTGGCTGTTAACATTTTCTATGCACTGTATGAGCTGTGGATAGTCGGCCAGTTATGGCTCCCTGTATTCAGATTTTCAAAGTTGAAAATGACTCTATTTGGGCTACATATTTTCACTGTGAATTGTCTTTTAGATAACAAAACTACGGTAAGACTGTATTTAGACTTCCACTGTATCTCAGACACAATACAGGTACATGATGAATAATGTGCAATAATCACATGATGTTAATTTATATATAATAGATTTAAGTAAAGTGAACCTGAAGTAGGGAAACTATGTATAAAAACTGTTGTCATTTCTAAATGGTGAAACCAATATGTACACAAATACCTACTTACGCAGGGCACTGTCCATAAAGACATGTTTTGTTCTAAATTAGGGTTTATCCAAGGACATCATTTCGAATTTCTCCGACCAGACAATAATTTGTCCTTTTCCAAATTGGAACTCATTGGCTGCTACTCGTGTAATTCATCCAGGCTGCCATTATTGTTAATTCAGAATGAGAAAAACATGAATTACAATAATACAAATTAAATTAAAATATACAATTAATATCAGCTCACAAAATGGGCAACTGAAGCCACAGATATGAACTACTGTTTCACAAGAACCCCACCCATTAGAATTGCTCAACAATGTTTTGCCGAGGTGAAATACCTCAAATAAAATGTGTGCAAAAGGCCAGTATGGCCACTCAACTACTCAACTACTTTTAAACATTGCCCTATTGTAGCACAGTGTCATTACTGTTTCGTTTAGGGCTATAGTGTCACTAGAAATGCATATTCATATTTACAAGTGACATTCACAACTTTGACGAATCTGATTATTACGTATAAGTTGTTTTTTTGTTTGCATTGAGTGTAATGACAAAATTTACATTGAAGAGTGACCTCACACCTCAAACGGGCTTACTGAAATAATGGTGTAATGGGAAGTCATCTATATACCCTCTGTATCTGTATTTACAGGCAGGCAGCATCTCCATGAAACCCCAGTCTACAGACGTTTTTGACATGGTTCCATTCTCTCCTGTGTCCCCTCTGCTGCCAATACCAGCAAGCAATGGCACACCACCTCCACTACCTACATCATCTCCTCCTAATATGAGTGAGTATACCACTTACCCTTAAGGCCAGCATCCATCATTTGTGTAGCAGTTTTTGGATTTATAAACGTATGATATATACCAATTGATTCTTGCGTCTTCTCCATCATAACCCAAGATATAAATCTCCATTGAGTTTAAAACGTTCATGGATGAGCAACAGTAGCATTACCATTACAGCAGTAATGAGTCAACTTTACTTTTTTTTTCAAAGTTTTATTTGAGGTACTCAAAAGAGGTAAAAAAAACACTAGGGAGCATCGTTGTGCTATTCAAATGCATGGGAAATGTGTTGTTAAAGTGTAGCTCATATCTACAGTATATATATGTCTCCACTCCCATTTGTGAGCTGATATTAATTTTATATTTTAATGTAATTTTTATTATTGTAATTCATGTTTCTACAATGGCATTGTCACAAGGTGGGAAAGCAAACAGTATTTTTCAGTAAGCTATAGCCTTTAATTTGTTGTTGTTTTATTTGACAGTATTATTTGAAAGTAGTCCATGTATTTGAGGATTAATTTGGGATTAACTGGACAGTGAGCACAGACCAATCAGACACGCATGCTACACGCTAAGGTACATGCTACATGCTACTGTACATGCTACTGTACCCGTGGGCAGTATTTACACATGACGGTCAAAAATCGTTGGATCTGATTCCTGTGGCTTAATGCTATTCTACCTGTGAATGGCCTAGGCCATTTTTACAATTACTTTGTCTTTTTTTTTATTCATTAGCAGCCCAAGGACAGTATTATTTTTGTATTTGTCACTCGAGTCACGCTTGCCTTGGGCCTCACTCAGTTTTAGCCAAGCTCTCAGATGTGACCAGCATTTTAATTTATTAATTTCGGTTCATTCATTAATTCATTCGTTGGGAAAGAACATTTTTCCTCCTGTCCCGTCCATTCTGCCTGTCCTAGGTTGTTGCATGTAGGTTTGCAGACTGAATAATCCTAATCTTACGATATTATTTGAAAGAAGCCCAAGGACAGTATTATACAGTGGCTTTGGAAAGTGTTCAGACGCCTTCACTTTTCCACATTTTGTTGTGTTGTAGACTCAATTTAAAATGGATTATTTTTTATTTTTTGCCATCAGTCCACACACAATACTGCATAATGAGAAAGCAAAAACTGGTTTTATGACACTCTTAATATTTGCCGAAATGCAAAAATGCAGCTACCACTATTTTTCACATGAGTGATGGTGTGGAAAGGTGCTGGATTTGCACTAAACCTAATGCTTTGTAGTAAAATCAGATAAACACATTTCCAGCCATTTTCTTTGTTGTATCACTTGAATTCATTGTTGCAAACACAATTATGCATGAGAGAGAGATTATTTTCCATTAAGGGATTATTTTTGGCCAATTTGTTATAGACCAATTTTGTAGAGTGATTGAGATGATGTTGTCGACTGTGCTTTTTCCTCTCCACCATTCAACTTTGTAGATTTTTCTGAGTCTCCCCAGGCCTCAGGGTAGCTTTCCTGGGCAGTTTTGTTTTGTCCATTTACTCCGTTTGTAATGACAACCTGATCCACAGAGTGTGTAATTGATTCCTATGCGAATCAGAGACCCTATAAAAACAAAGATATTCATTCCAAAATCACATGAACTATTGTCCTTGCAATAAGATGGACTCAATTCATCTTATTGTGTGATTTGTTGCATTTGAGCTAATTTTAAGAGTGCCATAGCAAAGTGTGAGAATACTTATGCAAATGAGGTATTTCTGTATTTCAATTTTAATTTTAGAAATGTCTGAAAAAGCCACTGTATGAAAGCAATCTAAACCCTATTACGACGGGATTAGTTTTACAAGGGGAGGCAGGCTAATGCAATCATTGCAAGAGCATCTCCGTAATTGTAGTCCCGTGCAAATTGGCAATGTCAGTAATTTTTACAGACTCTTAGAGAATTTTAGACAACTGCATTTCATTTGCCGTCACGAAGATAATAAAGAGGTTGTGTTTATTTCTGCATATCAAATAAAATGTTTAGGCTACGCAGCTTGTAAGTGCGGGCTTTAGGAGTAGCCTAACCAGTGTGATATCTAGTTGCTAAGATAGAGGGACTTGTAAATAAATCTGTACTCTATGACTGTATCTTAGCATGGCAATGTACGTAACGTAGCTTAGTGAGGCTGTATTAAACCAACATATTTTGCATATGTCGTTTACCAACAGGGGTCTGGCCAGACCCTAATACTGAAAACATTAAAATAGCCACAATCTTTCAAAAAGTAATCTTTTTTCTTTCTTAATCATTTATAACAACAGAAAATGTATTTTTTGGGGGGGAAAAAACAAACAAACAATGGGAGCGAAAGGGGCCCTAAATGGGCCCAAATCTTTAAAATCACTTGAAAACAATGTTTATGACACACAATAGACAGAAGTTCAGAATGGTGTGACGATGTTGCGGGAGTTCCAGGACAGCACCACAGCAGGACAAAGGAAAGAGAGCTGTTCCCTGACCTCTGACCTCTGCTTTTATATCATCTTACAACCACAGTATTTAAATTAGGAGCTGTTGACAAGGAGACCCGACCACCATTCACCTTATCATTCCTATACTGATAACATCACAGCCCTGACACCCCTCGAGACATTCTACAGAGCTCACAGCCATCAGGGTATGGGCTCTCAATTTAGGCAATTTAGGTCAATTAGGGGGCAGAATAGCTCCCCCTTCACCGCAAGTTTTATTTCAGGTCATTCACCTTGCAAAACAACCACCAGGAGGCAGTGCCATGGCACATTGCTCATGCCAAGGTAATAGTAATCAATACTTTATTTTTTCACCTCCCATAGGCTGAATTTGGCGAATTGGGCCTTTTTTATCCGAACCCATAACATTTGTAATTACCTGATGAATACTTGACACACATTTTTGACAAAATTATGAAGAATTGAAAGCTTAGAATTAAAAATAATAATAAAAATACACACTCAAAGTACCATCTGGGGTCTGGCCAGACTCCTATTGTTAGTTTTAAGGTAACCTTCACTGTGTAATAGAACCCCTGGCCTTATTAGACGGATCACAGAACTATGACGAAGACCTCTTTTGCGTTTAGTGAGGCATTCAGGATGAGGAGGAGAAATGGCAAGACTGTCAAAGTGATCGCAACCACCCTGTTATCATCTGAAGTTCTTGTGACGGGGAAAATAATCTGAAGTCATTGCCGTCAGAGCCTGGTATTGAACTCCCAGACCAACCTCATTATGATTATGAATTTTAACGGCAATGATTCTGCCACAGGTTTAGCAGAAATGACGCCACTGGTGACACAGACTGTCAGTCCTTGCATCCAGTGTTTTGTCTATGAACGTGTGAATGGTGGCATTTCTCCAACCCCATACCTCAGCTCTATGTGGCAGAACTGACATTTTTTTGTTTTTTTAATTGTTTTTGTGACTTTAACTACTGAGCCAGGGTGAACTGTCAATACCCCAGCCATAAAGCATGGCATTAGATCAGTTGGGTGGACACTCATTAAGAACATGTTCCTCCTCCAGGCAAAGACCTATTTGGTGCGGAGCCATTCGATCCGTTCACCTGTGGCGGTTCAGACTTCCCTCCGGACATCCAATCCAAGCTGGACGAGATGCAGGTGACTGCATGTCTTTGAATGATCTTAAAGCCCTGTTTAATGGACTCATGTCTGTGAATGATCTTCAAGCCCTGTTTAATGGACTCATTTTCTGTGAATGAACTTAAAGCCCTGTTTAATGGACTCATACCTGTGAATGATCTTAAAGCCCTTTTAAATGGACTCATGTGAGAGAGAAGATATCGAAACATTTAGAGTAGACAACCCCGACTTTTTTATTTTTTTTTATTTTATTATAACAATACATCAACAAACACAAAATGTCTGTAATTCTTCAATTGTTCGTTGTAGGTACATTTCAGCTCATAACACCCTTAGAGGGTATTTTGCTTCCTGACCATGACGCTTGATTTTAACCATGGGCCTAGTTTTCTTGACCATAATGTAAGCACTTCAAAGACATGTAGTGGGTTGATTTTAGTATGTTGACAGTTAAAGGTTGGTTTAGGACGTTTTAACCTCATCTATGTATCCTACTGACCAGTGCTGTCGATCGATGGGTACAATGGTGTGTGGAGGGACACAGTAATGAGTACTTCGACAGAAAAAAATAAGTTCCACCACAAAGTAATGGATTAAACATTAATCGTACTTTTTAAACACCGCATTAGCTACTGCTTTATTATTAGCTTTAAGTGTCATGTAGAGTTTATTCGGGTGCTTTTTGGACAGACTGAGCTTTGGGTGGAAGTTGACCTCGTAATCCAGTCTTGTACAATAGGTACATAATTGTATTGACCTTTAACCTTTTGGATGGGGGTTTTGTCCCCTATTTCCTGATATCAATCATTTTAAAAGCTAGCTATGTCTCCCAAGTGACTACGAAAGCCAGCTTGAATAAGCACAGAAAGTTATTTTCGCTGGAAAAACAGGACGTAAAATTACTATGGCGGCTCACTAGGGTGGTAGTAGGCTTTGCCATCCAGAAAAGCTTTCGGTATTGCATGTTATCAACAGTTCATAGTCAGTGATAAGTGCCAAACAATTTACTCCTGTGTGTGTGTGTGTGTGTGTGTGTGTGTGTGTGTGTGTGTGTGTGTGTGTGTGTGTGTGTGTCATTGCTGGATAAATAGCAGTAGCAATTGTACTCTAAAATACATGTCAAATACTTGTCAAATCAACCATGGGATTTTATGGCTTGATTGATGATGAATATCTGTATGTGTACATTCCAGATGCAAAACAACAAGTGTCCATTGTCACATAGGGGATGCATGAATGATAACTCACTAAATCCCCTCTATTGAAGATGCATCTTTTGATTTTAAATACCCCCTGCATGGGTCATTATCAGAGTTGAGGGCACAGTTGATTAATTAGGAACACAATGTCAATTTGAGCTTCAGTGATCATGTGTTTTCCATAAGTGAAACTGATCTCTAATACTACCGTGTTGTTTTCTCCGTTTCTCTTTTTTTTTTTTTTTACTGCAATTCAACTTTAGAATGTAACATCGAACTGCAAATTGTTACATGCAAACCTCTAGATAACGCTAGTCTGTTTTTACATCTGTGTGGGAGCTTGATGGCAAAGTCTCACCAGAAGGAGGCAATGTTGTGCTAGCATGCTGCTTTTCAGTATCTTCTTTCTCCCTCCTTTTGCCTATAATTATGTCCTAACAATCTCTTTCCATCTCTTTTCCCCTTTCGCTGGCAGCGTCAGAGATGGTTTGTACCTCACTTTATTCTGACTCACAAGAGTACTTCTCTTGGTCATCTTGCCAGTGATTGTCATCATGAATGGATCTGCATGCATTCAGTGTTACTCTGTTGTGTCTGCGTAGATCAGCACAGCTGAGTACACCCAACATGCTGTTTGTAATCTCACAGGTGTACTTCCTTTTGACATTCATGGCTACTCTAAGGCCTTCAAAGTTGTATTTGCCTGTTGAAACATGATTATGTTTTGAATTGTAACTGGAGGACACTTTGCAACTACACATGAGTTAAGAGGATGGTCATGGAGGCTTTATAGTTCTATTAGTGGTGAAATTGACTCCCACGACTCTGGCTTCAAATTTCACTGCTTAGTTATGGCCGAGCCAGCAAAAATGGTTTGGCTTGTAGAGAGTGCCAATCTTCTCCCTCTGCATTGCTAACCCAGTCAAATAGTTCTTAAGCACGCAAGAACACTGATAACCCAGTACTAATTTTAGGCTGAGTTTGCTATTGTGGAGTCAGTCGAGAATGAGTCGATATGTCCAGGAGTTGGAATCCACTCAAAAACTGGAATCGTACCTAACTACTTATTGTCCCTAAATTTACATTTAATGGCTGGAACAAAGACAAGTAAATAAATTATGTTGCTGTGTGTGCAATTAAAAGATCTGGCCAAAAACTGTTAGGTGTACTCTGCTGTAAGTCATGACATTATGGTTTTTTTGGTATTATTATTATCTTAGGTGTTCTTACATAATGTTGATGAGTGATTTTGGTTTTCATTGCTTACCAATCACAACCATGACTATGTTATAGGGTCAAAAACATTTCAAATCCCTGCAGTTTGTATTTTCCAAATCGTTTGTATAGAGCAGGTTTTTTAGACAAAATAAGTTAAGTTCCCTCCTTGGAGGGATTTAGAATAAACCTTGCTCTTGAACCTTACTCTCTTGAACCTTCTTGATTGTGTATCCACTCACCATTACTCTGTACACTTGGGTGCATGCTTTGGAGTGTTTGTGGTAGTGTCTAATTGGAACCAGGCATGAAAACTGGGACTGGGATCAGGCAAGAAAACATGGGACACCAGCTGCTTCTCAGTTTGGCATATTGAGAAAATGTCATTGATTCTACTCACCACCTCCATTTAACACCCTTTCTCCTACAGAGCAGGTTCGTGGGATCAGCTAACAGTGCTTCTCCCGTTTGTCTTTCAGGAGGGGTTCAAAATGGGACTGACCTTAGAGGGAGCTGTCTTTTCTCTTGACCCCCTAGACAGTCGCTGCTGATGCCAAGAAGACATTCTCTCTGTTACAATGTTAACTAATTTGTAAAGTGCCAAAATTGTGTCTACAAAGTCAAGATGTCAATGCTCTCATCTTGAGGTTTATATGTATTTGCATTTGAATTTGGTTTTAGAAAATCCAAGGTATATTCAAGTCTGATATAGAAAGCACTATTTTTGTAAATACTCATAAGGCAGGAGTAGTTTTGAGACCCCTTGCTTGTACAGGCAATGAAGGATGTAAATAGTATGTCCAATGGTACACTTTGTGGCAGAAATGTCATAAACTCTATAACTTCTGTGTATAATCTGTTTTATTGAATATGCACCACTTTAGGTCAACATTGTTAACACACTCAATGTAGTTAGTCTTGTATTAACATACATATGCCAAACTCTCAGCTTGCATAAATTGACATATCCTCTGTTTGTTTTACTCATGTATTTAGTTGATATTCATTCTGATTGTTTTGACTTGACATTGAATATTTTAATTGTCTTGGTAAACATTTACATTTCAGTATGTATTTGTATTCCCATACAGTATCTTTACTTTTTTATGATATATATTTACCTTTACATTTACATTATTGTCTTATGACATAGGTTAGCATCCTCTTGCACCAGAAAGCACTTTTGAAAACCGCTGTCCATGTACAGTATATACTTGTTATATTACTTTGTATGCAATTTGACTTTGCTGTTACAATTATTAAAGAAAACATTACTGCATACATTTTCAACACTCAGTCTTTCTTACTTGAATAGATATTTCTCAAAAGGTTCAAGATACACCAGGGTTGCATTCATTATCTCCAGCCAGGTGAAAACTTCCAAATTCTTCCATTTGAAAATGTTTTCAGATATCTCGGTCTGATTTGGATCCTGGAGCATTGGCACCCTGATTCATTGGTACTATGACTCATTTGTGAAAATCGAAATGAATCCCGGCCCAGACAAATTGTGGTACCTGTCTTAAGTGGTCGGTCCAGGGGCCTCATTTATACAATTTGCTTAGATTTCAAACTAGATTTGAATATATGACCAGTTCTCAACGTGAGTATGAATAAAATATCCCTATGCACAAATAAACTTGCGCAAATGTCCGTAACAAGTATGTCAGTTCTGCCAAGTAAACGCCCCTTAATGGCAAGGATTACAGCAGCTGTAAAGGCCAATTAAAGCAAAAGAGAGGTTCGATTGAAGTCGTATTTCAATGCAGGTGTAATTGAATGTTTTAAATTACCATGTAATATTGGAGTAACATTACAGTTTGGGGAAATGATGTATCTCAAAAGTAACTCATGGCTGTAGAGTTGGCTGTAATACTGTATTTTTAACCAGATAGCAAATTGGCCTATCATCATCATAATTCATGTGTGCTATGGAGACCGCTTGCAAGACAAGACGAGTGGTTCACCAACTTGTCCTCAGGCCTGCTGCGTGTAAGGATGGCAGCGCACCCGTTTTAGAAAAGTGAAAGTCATGTGTCATCGCAAAGTGCGATTTCCCAGACTACAGTCATTAAAGGCTCCAGCGGTCATTTCACTCCATCATTTGGTGAAAATGAGTTCCATAATGGAGGGGTGGGATTTTTTCCAGCCAGGGAAACCTATGTCACTCCAACCACTATAACAGGCAAGTCATCTGATTAAGGAAACCAAAGTCACGGCTTGAGACTTTCCGTTTCTGGAGACAGTCTGAGATTTTGAATTTTACGCAAAGACTATACCTATTTCTACAAAAATTATTATTATAGAACATCATGGGTAAGCAAGTGTTTGTTTTGAAGCTTGAAAGGATAATATACTGTATCACTGGAGTGGGCCTTTAAAGGAGAAGTATTAGTATTACACTGATAGTATTTTACACCTTGTAGTCACATGGCTTCTCATGGTTACGAGTTGTTTAAATTGTCACTGCTAACTTCAGTTAACTTTAGCCACTGCTAACAAAAACTATAGGAGTCCTCTATATTGACCTGATATGGTTGATCATGCCCTCCTATTACAGAGGTTATCTGCCATTTGTTTGAAGAGGTCGGCCTGGTTCAACAATTACCTGCAGGATAGGATTCATTGTATTTTAGTCTAGTTTTCAGTCTAGTTTTCTCAATGTTAATAAAGGTGTTCCACAAGGCTCAATTCTAGGTCCACTGCTGTTTACCATACTCATAAAGGGTTCTACTAATCACCCCCAAACAACCACAAACAACCACAATCAACCACAAACAGTTACCCAAAAGTACCACAAACAACCATAAACATCCACAAGCGACCCTAAACAACCACAAATAACCACAAAAAGGTACCCAAAAGTACCCCAAACAACCACAAACATTTGGAACTTTTTAGGTTAAGATAATAATAAGATAATATACAGTATGAACTAAGAAATACTAGTACTACTACTAGTACTATGTCAATGTATGATGTTTTTTTTTTTCTGGGTACATAATGAGCAGTACAATTAAATAGTATAAATATATACAATATATAGCAACAGTTATGGTAGTGAGTGTAGTATGTGTGTGTGTGTGTGTGTGTGTGTGTGTGTGTGTGTGTGTGTGTGTGTATATATATATATATACACTCACCAAACTCTTTATTAGGAACACTTGTATACCTTCTCATGGTGGAGGTGATGTAATGGTATGGGGAATGTTTTCTTGGCAGACTTTGCGCCCGTTAATACCAATCCATCATCGCTTGAATGCCACAGCCTATTTGAGTATTGTTGCTGACCATGTGCATCCCTTCATGGCCACAATTTACTCATCTTCTAATGGCTACTTCCAGAATCATAATGCACCATATCACAAAACAAAAGTCTCTCAAACTAGTTTCATGAACATGACAATGAGTTCAGTGTTCTTCAGTGGCCTTCCCAGTCACCAGATCTGAATCCAATAGAACACCTTTGGGATGTAGTAGAATGGAAGATTCACAGCTTGAAAGTGCACCTGAAAAATCTGCAGGAATTGCATGATGCAATCATGTCATCATGGACCAGAATCTCAAAGGAATGTTTCCAACATCCTGTGGATCAATTCCACGAAGAATTGAGGCTGCAAAAAACACATGGCCACTATAAGCCAAAAACACCCAGTGTGTCACCCTGTGGTCAAACTTTGGTGAGAATTGTGGCCTTTCCAAATTTGCATTTTCAATTGCATGGTATTGTGACACCTTGTGGCCAGATGGCATGACGATGCTTGACAGGGTGTGGCCTTTGTTCCTGTACCATCCTGCAAAGTCACATCTAGATTTTAGATCTAGACACATCTAGACCTGGGCCTTTCCATGTAAAACATCTTCCAATTTTTCTTGGAACAGTTATGAAAGAAGGAAAATAATAAATATAGGGGTGCCCGGGGTCTAAGCTTTGGCACAGTATCATACTGCATATTTCACAGGGCAACAACAGAAAAAATCACCACACTATGTTTTCAAGTGACTGATATATCTGTTACTGTTTCCTGTAATTTTGAAAAGTCTAAGAGAAATGCTCATCATGTATTCTGTTGTGTTTTTAATGTTCTAGCAGACTTTACCCATATTCTTCTCCAAAGCTACTTTACAGATCTGCATGAAATTTGGTATGATATATGGACAAAGGTCTTTCGATGTAAAATGTTTCATTAGATTAGCTAAAACAATACGGCCACTATAAGCCAAAAATGTTTAATAGCGCTACCGTGGTCAAACAGAACCATATTATAGGGGCTACGTAAACACATACCCCAGATCATCTGCGCCAAATTTCACCACTTTAAGGCAACCAGATCAAGAGATATACACGTGCTTGTTATAGCGCCACCATGTGACAGATGAGTATATGACTGCATATGTTTGGTCCTGAGAGTGTAGTGAAGGCATTGATGCACCCCACCATGTCTGATTTCTAAGCAGATAAATAATAGGACACACCCTTATTAAACAACAACTGAAGATAGCTGCAGTACAGGCCTGGCAGAGCTTCACCAGAGAAGATACCCAGTGTCTTGGTGGGGTTAATGGGTCACAGACTTCAGGCAGTTATTGCATGCAAAATTACCAAATGCTAAACATGAGTGCTTAAATTGGACATTTGATAAATATGTCCTATCACTTTTAGGTTCCTTGAAATGGTGAAACCAATATGAACACATATACCATCAAATAAAAGCTGAGACTCTAACATGGTAATTGTTTGATTTAAAATCAAAAGTTTTGTAGTTTAGAGCCAACAGTTCACCAAAAGTTCACCATTACCAAAAACCAGTTTAAGTACAAACATCTGTTAGTGGGAGGGTCGGTCTGAAATATTAGTGCTATTTTCAGTGCCAGATTTTCTCAGTGCACCTGATGGAATTTGATTGGCTCATTGTCATGAACAAGCCTCTGTTACCGCTCCAGCACTGACGTAATTTCACCTGTTACTGTCGACACACCTTTGGTAATGGATTTGTTCACAAATGTGTCCGTTTTGTGAACAAATCCATGACCAAAGGTGATCTGTGGAAGAGATCGCTCCAGCGTCCAGTGACACTTAGTACAAATGTGCAACTAATAATGAATGAAAACAGCCAGAGCTAAATCATTTTATATCCATATTCATTTAAGTGGAAGAGACGTTTTGTTCCATGATAGAATATCCTATCTGTCAAGCAGCAATCAGCTTGATTAATATGACAAAAAGAGCATTGGGGATAAACAAGAGTTTGTTTAATTAGTTGCATCACAAAAATACACGAGGCAGAAAAGCTTTCAAGGCCATCTTACTCACTTATGTCTTGAAAGCGGTTGTAAAGAGATTAATATGAGATAAACAAGTCCAAGGCACTTGAAGGGGGAACCAACATGCAGAAAAATCGAAGTTACTGTAATTGATTAAAATAAAATAAATCATGAAAAATAGAATCATCACACACCTCTCAGAAGACACTCTTTCCACCTCTCCATCAGTGACAGAAAGATCTTTATTGCCCCCCCCCCCAAACCCTCCCCTGCCCTGTACCAGCTGGGAGATGTGTACATGGATCACACCACTTTGAAACAGCACCTGTGAGAAAGATTACACATAGTCATCGCATCCCAGTTCTGTGGTAACGAGGTAGCTAATACTGAGGAATCAACTGTTTTGTTGTATCTTTAATTTTCATTTGGGTTCAGTGGAGTCAGTACAGAGTTAGGTTAACTGGATACATAAATCATGTGTAACAAAACAGTCTTTCAAGAAAGAAAAAAACTACTGATGCCAATGAAAGCAAACGTAGCTGAATTGATTTTCCCAATAGCACCATAACTTTCATTCTATAAAACAGTTCTGTATAAAAAAACAAGAAATTAAGAAAATATGAAAGAAGAATAGTTTAGAAGATCAATGTGTTGAAATAAAGCATTGTAGTAATATTATTGTGTAATTGTGTTCTCATTTTACAAACAGCAGTTATTCACTGTTACATTTTTAAAGCGTTCTTATCTAACATAGACCTTTGGTAGCTTCTTATCTTTGTCCCATAAAATCAAGGTTTGCAACAGTGGATTGGATCTTTTGTACCGTAGCAAAGCATACTAAGCTTCAATGCATATGAAACATCTTGCTCAAGCGAAAGAATGTTTCTAAATGCAATTTCATTACTTCTCCGAAACATTCATCTAAGATACAGGGGGGGAAAAAATCTACAATGTCTTGGAAATGGTTGGAAAGGCACAATAAATATCTTGCCACGGGGCCAGAATAGTCCACAGTGCTGTATGTACAAGGGGGCTGATTGCATCAGCTGTCAGTTCAAGAGTCTCAGGATTCTCTTTAATGCATCCCTGTTGTTGGATTTACAAGAAGCACACAGGCCCAATATCGATACCAAACTCCTGGTCCGAACCACCAATGTCCACAGGGGCCATATCCATAATGGGCAGTCTTGCTGTTTTCTGTGTCCTGTACTCAAACACTGTCTTGCCCCAGTTGCCATTAGCTTGCTGTGAAGACAAAGACATTGGATAGATGCAGTAAGTCAAATGTACAACAGCTATAGTTTTCTTTTTTTGTTTTCTTTTTTTCTTGTATTAGCCATCATCGGAGGACATGAGAATTGTGTTTGTTGTATTTGTTTTTACAGCTTTTACATTACATTTCTGTAATTACAGTCCTTTCTGGTATATTTGCTATTTGGTTCAAATATGTTTTCATTATGCCCTGTATTTGTTTGTCATTTGCACACAAATACTGCCACAACAACCTCCAGACTATCATTGAAATATGCAGGTGCGAATTGGTCTAGGGCCACTTGAAGCACTTCTTGATGAAATGCACGAAGAACAGATGATGCATCTATTTATTAGTGAAATGTTCCACTAATTTCTTCTTTTGACATCCATAAACCGTACGACAAATGATGGATGGCCAACAATCATAAATAGTCATTTGTCAATCCAGTTTAGGTAAAAGAACAAATGAGTTTTGATGGATAAACAGATGCATCATCTGTTCTTTGTGCACACAGTTTCTGCCCCTAAGTTTCTAGCTAGGACCCAGTGTTAAGCAGACCCAGCCACCATTTATAGACCGCTTGCCTAAAGGATACTTACAGAGCAACTATCCTCCATCACTGTGTATCTGAAGCGGTTGTTTCCCTCAGCTTTGAGCTCCAGATCATTGGAGGCCTTGAGGATGACAGCCTTCTTCAGGTTCCCAGTCTTGTCGTCCTTGTAGCCCACGGTGTTCTTGCAGTGGTAGGTGATGGTCTGGGACGCCTCTTTGGAGAGCAGGCGTATGAACGTCATTTGCACTGTGACCGAGTTAGCTGGCTGCTCTTTGTTACCATAGGTGAACTACAAGAAACAGAAGACAAGAAAATATAGGAAAATGTTTAATGCACTCCACTTACTTACATTGATCAGACATACGTCTGACGTTCAAAATTGGGGTCATTCCAAAAATGCCATTTTAACTTTTTTTGTTTTACAAAAAAACAAAACATGACAGTTCACATCCATTTGAATGTTCTTACATGTGTTCCACGATTGATATCAGCTCCAAACCACACAGGCTTGTTCTTTGTGGAGCTCCACCATACTTTGCGAGGTATGCTTGCCGGATTGGCAGAGATGCAGGTCTCACCAGTGTCCATATTACAATTCACTTGGATAGCATCCTCTGCACTTCCTTGGTTTGGATCTACCCAGTATTCACCTAGAACAGAGCAACAGAACAATTGAGTGTTGTGTTGTTTTCAAAAATGTTAGATTTTGCAAATATTCACTACGAATGAATCTCCTGTCTGTCCCGATATTCTTTTTATGACGCTTCAAATGTTTATGTTTCGAGAACAATAACCCCCTCTCGTCAGTGTTAGCCAATTAACTTTGCTAACATTGCTAGCAAGTGCAGAAACATTACCCACGTAGGGCCCAGTGAAAATGATTGGTTGTTCTGTTTTGAGCTGCCTATTGACTGGTTGGGAGGAAGGCAATTGCCTTACAGGTCTCCACTCACGATAATGCACTTTTGCCTCAATTTCCCCAGGCTTTCCAAACGGTAAGAAGAAAGACTGGGATCCGAGGTTACTCTACTTCAAATGAGGCACGTCAATATGGAACATATAATAATGCTGTCCATAATGATATTATTCAGAATACTTACAGAAAGCATCTCCATGATGTACTGTTGACTACTGATCAAAGCACATGGGTTAAGTACAAACTCAGTGCATTGCAGTTCACCAATCCCAAATATATTTGAAGTAATTTAGCAGACGCTTTTATCCAAAGCGACTTACAATACACATTTGTGTAAAGTAAGTGAATCAACTATAGTTGATTAATATCACAGTGCTAGAGAAAGGGGAAAAAAAAACACGTAATGAATCTCTTTTTTTGCGGCACGCTCAGGCTTAGTGCATTTATAATAGTCTCAAGCCCTTTCCTATTATCAAGAGTTGATTGTACATGGAGCTCTTGTACTCTGCACCATCTTATGGAAACAACTCACCGCTTTTCTTCAGAGGGTAGCACTGCTTTAAATCCTCACAGGTCCTGGCGGGGTGTTTCCTGCTGCCGTCGGGGCTGCGCATGTTGTCAATCTGGCTGCTGAGGGCCTTCAGGGTGGCCTGGACGCCTGGGTCGGCCTGGATGTTGGTAGAGTTGTTGTTTGGCAGAGCCTCGTCCTCACTGAACTCAGGAGGGGGAGGGGGGCCAGAGTCGTAATCTTGAGGGCCGCCAAATAGGTCATCCATGGCAGCGGTGGGAGGTCCGGGAGACCCGACAGGGCCAGGTGGGCCAGGCTCTCCGGGGGGTCCCTAGGAACCGGATTATAGTAAAGAGAGTAAACAGGCAATACTCATTCATGCTGTTTGTTAAACGACAGGCTTTTATTTCCTTGTTTTAGTGCGGAGAGCAAGGCATGGTGGTCGCAGGAGAATGCTAACCATTTTGTTGCCATTTTACTCTCGTCCACGTTCTCGCTCTGCTCAGTGCTTCTGCACTCCCCACTCAGAAGAAAATAATAGCTGAGCAAGATTCGTTCCATCGATTCCACTAGCCTACATTTTATTAATATTACCCAAACCATTCTAAATGAATGCCACCATATCTTGCGAACATTAAACTACTAATGTTCAACCATGCATGTACTGATGGAGAAAGTCACTGGGATCACGGGTGACCAGTAGCAGTAGTAGTGGGAAAGAGTAAGGATGTCAGGATGTTAGATGAAGAGGGGTCATTGATCAGAAAGTGGCGATACAGCAGCTCCACACTCAAGATCCACTCAAGATTGTGGCTTTGCTGATAGGTTGTCTGGAAAATTAAGTACTACTTAAGGTACAAAGCTTTCGCATAACTGACCCCAGATCAAGATGATGACCTTTATAACAGTATCTCACCTCAGGTCCGATTTCACCACTGAAGCCACGTGTTCCCGGTGGTCCCATTGGCCCAGGCTGTCCAATGTACCCTTCCTTTCCTGAGGGTCCAATAGGCCCAGCAGGTCCCTAGAACATATCATGACAAAGATGCATTTTCAAACATCGAGTTGACATGCTGACGACATGGACATTGTTTGGCAGACAGACATAGAACACCTTACCCTTTGGCCGCTTGGTCCAACGATTCCTGATGCTCCCTGCTCACCTGTTGTACCCTAAACATGAAGGAAGAATTAACATCAAGACAGCTAAGCACTTGAAACCATACGCTAATCTACCCAACAGATACAGTAGGTCTTTATTTCACATACGGGAGGTCCAGGTAGACCCTGTAAGCCTGTGAAGCCTCTGTGTCCTTTCTGTCCTCGTTCTCCATGGTCTCCAAGGTCACCGTTATCTCCTCTTGGTCCTTGTGGTCCCTGTAGTGAGGCACATTTTATGGGAGATTACCCGTTTGTGGTTATGACCATCACGCCACTGAAGAACACTGAACTCATTGTCATGTTCATGAAACCAGTTTGAGACTGCTTTTGCTTTGTGACATGGTGCATTATCATGCTGGAAGTAGCCAGTAGAAGATGGGTAAATTGTAGCCATGAAGGGATGCATATGGTCAGCAACAATACTCAAATAGGCTGTGGCATGACATACCGGGTTGGGTTTGTATAAACTATCTGTTGGGGACTATTCAAATAAGATATTCCAGTATTTTGAAAAACATATGAATTGATTGGTGATTCAGTCAATCTGGTCAAATTATGTGATGCACTTAGATTTTTAGCATATATAAATGTGATAATAATCTTACCGTTAATCCCCTCTTTCCTGCTGAACCTGGGGGACCAAGAGGTCCTCTAGAGCCCTGAAGATGGAACAAATATTAAGATTAGTTTATTAGGCAAAGGGGTATACACATATTCTTGTGACCATTTCCTTTTCCAATGTTATAGCAAGTTATTTTATATATCTACAAAAAGATCTGATGAGATATTTCAATATGACACACAGTGCATGAAATATAAAATCATGGCATCAATGCTGATAATTAGAGGATTGAGGATTATCATGCATTGAAAGAAAAATTAAAACAAATATCCAAAAGAATGCTACATACAGCATCTCCTCTCCTCCCAGAGCCACCGTTTGCACCAACTGGACCCGGAGAACCTGGAAGTCCTTGGGATCCGATCAGACCTTCAGGACCGGGGTCTCCTCGCTCTCCCTAGGAAAGGCATGCATGCTGGTCAAGCTCAATGCACCAGATAACAGATATGGACAATGAACGGTCAAATAAAAGCTGTTCCTACCCTGAGACCCATAACTCCATCTTTGCCTGGCGGGCCATCAGATCCAGCAGGCCCCTGAAGAGCAACAACACATTAATTACATCTGTATCTCTTAAAGCTAATTTAGCGGTCATAAACATTACACTTTTGAGATACCATCACATTTATGTCTTGGGTTATTGGTGCTTTACACAGGCATACAATATTGAGCAGACTCTTTTATGCAAAGCGACTTACTGTACAGTGCATGCATTTTTGGTCACAGTGGGATTCAAACTCACAATTTAAGAGTTACTAATGCTGTGCTTTACCAACTGAGCCTCACAGGGCCATGGAGATGACCCTGAAAAGAGCAATGCTAAAAACACAACAAATAGATAAGGCATCAGAAAAAACGTACATCAGGACCAGCATCACCACGGGGTCCGTTTGCACCTGGAGAACCGAGTGGGCCGTTGGGACCCTTGTCACCCTGAGTTCCTGCGGTGCCCTGTTTCCCTGGTGGACCCTACAAAGACAACAGGAAATCACAATGGAGCAATGGAGGGTGATGGACATCTCTTATGACAGACATTGTGGAAACAGCTCAGATTTCTTCTCAGGCCATTTACATAAACTGAGACAAGTAATGACGCTAAAATACAGTTGGTTTTCTTACCAGTTCAAACTACTTGTGGTGACAAACAGGTAAGCTTACTTTGAGCTAGTTTCTACAAAGAAATGTCACCAATGGTTAATTTCTTTGCTGTTATTATTATTATGATTATTATGATTATGATTATTATTGTTATTATTACTATTATTACTATTATTATTATTATCATCATCATCATCATGCAGGATATGACGATGGATATAACGATGTGACCATTGCTGACTAGGGTCTGACTAAAGATGTCTACAATAGTCAATAGTCTCCATGATATCACCGCAACATTCCTTTGACAAATTCATGCATGACTTTATCACAAGAGACAGTGGATACTATAGTGTTGTTCCTGTACCATGCAGTTCATTAGCACCAGAACTCAGATCAGCATTGGACTTCCTTATGGCCAGTGTCCTGGACCTACTCCAACACTAAATGACACTTAGGTTAAACGAAAGAAAATAACATACCGCTGGTCCTGGAAGACCTCCCATTCCACGTTCTCCTCTCTGACCAGGAAGACCCACAATTCCTCTTTGTCCTGTTGTTCCTGCTGGACCTGGAGGGCCATCAGGACCCTACAGAAACACATTCAATCATGGCACACTTTATATTGACACCCTCAATGTTCATAAGGCTGCATACAGTGCTATCTAGCCCCCTTTCCTTGTTCCCTTCCTCCATGGCCACTGATCTGGCAGCCATAAAAGATGAAGTAAAAATGGAGGAAGTCTATGTACTCCCTCCATGTATAAATGCCACTGTGGGAAAATGAGGAAAGGAAGCCAAGACTGAGAACACACCCTGAATCCCAGATCAACCCCTAGCCCCTTCTCTCTAAACACTTGTGTACAAAATATTGGATATGTGTAAGTGGTAGCTATATCATGGTCTCCGACTGACGATAGGTCATCTGATTTTGCTCTAAGGTCTACACAAGTGCATAGGGGGATTGGGGGTTGGTCTGGGATTCAAGATGTCAGTCTGAGTACTATATTGTAGAGCACCACTTGCATGCTTACCGTAGGTCCGTCCTCCCCAGAATCTCCCTTATCTCCTAAGCTCCCTGATGGGCCAGGTGGTCCTGTCTCTCCCTGTCTCCCAGAGGGTCCGTGGTCACCACGGAGACCAGGAGGACCCTCTTTCCCCGGAGCACCAAGAGGTCCTGCCTCACCAGTTGGACCCTATCAGGGAAAGAGTTGGTTTTGGTCGTTGCTTGGAACTGAAACTATTCATATTGGTAATTTTGGAGTTTCAAGGTATTGTCAGTCCCACAGAAAAGAAATCAAGTGACTACTTCATTGTCAAGCCTGTTAACCAATCTAACCAAAGGTACTGTATGGATGCAGCAATCACTGGGTTGATGTTGATGATATTTGTTGAGGCGTACTATAGGATGCATCTCCCAAAAAACAAAAGCATTTTCATATGACCCTCAGCTGTCATCTCATCCCCATGAAGATGCTTTGTATAAATTTAAATCTGAGAATTTACTTTGAAATTGACGAATACGTAAAACTCAATCACTTTTGCTTATTTAATATTTCAAATTCAGTCAACCCTTAAGTGGCTTGGGTGGGGTGGGACAGACATATCTTGATTGAGAGTACTTACTCTTGAGCCTGGTGGGCCAACCCTGCCAGCTGATCCAGGGAAACCAGTAGGACCCTAGCAGGGAAAATATGAGAATATCCATGTTGTTGCTGGTCATATACTCACAATCTCGGACATAGATAGACAAAATCACACTTTTCTGGAGGCTCTCCATTGAAGATGTAGTCAAGGAGTAGGCCAGTCCAAATAATGTTTCGATTAAGTTAAATTGACTCACTGGTGCACCCTGTGTTCCTCTGCCGCCCTTCAGTCCAGCGACACCAACAGGACCCTGCAAATGAGACAACCTTCTATGAGACTGTTCCTCATAATGCAAGTTGTCTGTTGGTACGAACACATGACGTTACGTTTTTCAACTCACAGGAGGTCCGTGGGATCCAGACAAGCCCTGAGGCCCTGGGGACCCAGCGTCCCCCTTCTGACCAGGCTCTCCGGGCTCCCCCTTCACTCCTGGTTGACCGTCAGGGCCCTGGATAGAAATAAGACATATCATAAGCACACAACATTAACGAATTAAAAAAGGGCAAAGAGATATCAAACAGGTTTATCTGCACATTTCACTTGCAATGGGATCTCCAGAACCATTTTCAAGGCCCCTTCATCATTCTATGAATCAGATGCAAACTATTGCACTACAATGCTAAAGCACCATGATGCTAAAGCACTACGATGCTAAAGCACTACGATGCTGAAGCACTACGATGCTGAAGCAAGCATGAATTTCATCACAAATACATTATGGTGCACAATACAGGATGACTTACAGGTGGTCCAGTAAATCCAACAGGACCAATAGGGCCAGGTTCACCTCGATTTCCCTAAAGGAACGGAAACATTGTTTTCAGTATACTATACAATAAAACAATAGCATGTGTGTGGTATTCTTTTGGGTTCAGAGCGTCCACTCACAGGCATCGCTCTGGATCCTGGAGGTCCGGGGGGTCCACGAGGTCCTGGTTCTCCCTGCAATTATGCCACAATTTAATTAAAGTGTTTATAGCTTTGAGGAACTATTTATTTTACAGTCCATTGTTTACTCTACATTTAGAAATGTCATTGTAAAAATCCTGATAACCTAATAAGGATCTAATCGCTACTAATTTGATATCCCTAGGATTCCTGAAAGGAAGACCCATTACAGCATTTTTTATTTGGTACCAGGTACCAAAAATATTTAATTATTTGGTTTAAGTACTAGATAGTATGACTTGTTATTACATGCTTTCTTAGTGTAGTAGGTAGAAAAGAAATAAATTGAGACATGGCTGAAACAAAAGCGTCATCAACATCTCTTTACCTTTTCACCACTTGGTCCACCGGGTCCGGCTGGGCCTCCTGGGCCGGGTAGACCCTGTTGAGAGAGAAAATCATGTTAGGGGAAATAATTCATCAATGTCATCACGTATGGATTGAGAAGACACATGTTTTGTGTGACAGAACATGCTGCTACAAGTTCAGAGCCAACTTTTAACCCTCATCCATTCTAAAGAACTGTCTCTTTTTTTTTCCTTTTTCACAGATATCTCTTCCTGTTCTGCTGCACATGCTGCCAACAGCTCTAGCCAACTGTTTGACTACATAGAGTATGTACTCTATAAATATCAATCATGAAATACAGCTTTATCACGTTTTATCATCTTACGATGCAATCAGGAGTTGGGCTTAAAACACTTTCTCAATCATGACTTCCTTTTGCCAACTTCAAGCACGTGTTCACAGTCCATGTGTAACATACTAACATATTAACATTCTGAATATTCTGAATATTTTCTCTTTTTTACTGTTGCTACTCTAATGCTTATATTCATGGTTACATTTATGTTCATGATTATATTTACGTTTTGCTTATTACACCGTATTGTTGATGTTGATTGACGTTGTAGAGCTGCTCTGCCTTAAGCATTTCATTGCATTGTATACTTGGATATGATGTTATGACAAATAAACTTGACAAATGTAGACGCCTGTGTCTTACAGTACGTCAGAAGAGAAGATGTGTGTAGACTGTACTCACTCTTGCTCCGTCATTCCCAGGCGTACCCTCTGATCCCTTCTCACCAACTGATCCCTTCAATGACAGACATCAACATCAAGTATTGGAATATTGTGGTTCATGTTATTCATCATTCATCATATTTGATTATTTGTGACATGTGGATCCCCATTAGCTAGCTGTTTTTTGAGCAACAGCTACTGTTCTTGGGTCCACACAAGACACACACACACAAATCATATGATACTCATAGTGTAGACAGACACAGTGACAAGTTCACTCTCTAATCGTTCCCCACCAATCATTAAGCTGGGGAGTAATGAAAACTAACAGGGCTGCAGACATCCATGGCTTGAGTCATGAACCCTACCCCCAGAGGAAAGAAGATGGTATAATTGAGAAGATGGATGTGAATACTTACTCTGTCACCTTTCGGTCCAGGAGGACCTGATATTCCTCTCTCCCCTGGCATTCCCTGAAGACCTGGAGGGCCCAGGTCACCAAGAGCTCCGGGGGGACCAGGGCTACCCTTCAGAGAAAAAGGCATGGGTTCAACTTCACATCTACAGTAATATTCCATTTTCAAAGACTCTCCAATTCTAAGAGAACACAAGTTCTGTTTTGGCCGGACGATGAATGCCGACATTCACAGGAATATCTATACAACACAGCACATGTATGACATGATCATGAGACTAAAAAGGCATAATCTCTATACAGAACATTGTTGGTATGATCATAATACTGGAAAGATAACCCTAGACATGACTGACACGATCATAAGACTGAAAAGGCATCCTCTCTACGGTACACAGGTTTATGGATGACATGTACCTTTGGCCCGTCTGGACCTGGTGTTCCTGGGATTCCCTTGGGTCCTTGCAAACCATGTGGTCCAAGTTCACCTCTCTCTCCTGGTGTTCCACGCTCTCCCTATGCATGACACAAAAGTCTGTCTGTCACACAACAGAATGGCCAAATTCTATATTTCATATTTATGTTTAGTCGGGGGAGCAACTTACCCTTGGCCCAATTTGACCTACAGAACCGCCTTCTCCAGGAATACCCTAATGTGTCAAAGACATGTATTGCGTTTCAATATTTCATTTAATTCATTTAGACAGTTAAGTCATTGAGAGTAATTCTTTTTTACAATACCCATCTCATTAGCCACTGACAATAAGGTATTTTCCAATGAGATATACTGTAACTACGGTTCTTGGAACAATGTTTGTGATAGGTCCAAACTCACCAGATCGCCTGGTTTTCCTCCTTCTCCGGGTGGGCCTGGAGGTCCAGGTAATCCCTAGGAAACAAAAGCATATTTTGCAACTTCTGATGACTCAAACTGTAGCCAGGTCAATCATTTTCCAGCATGAGCTTGAGATACATTCAGAGATCAGCTACTGATTGTTAACATTTTGAAACAACATTTGAAAGAAATTCATGACAACAAACCTGAAAACCGTTCACACCAGGTGGTCCCTGTTCTCCTCTATCACCTGCAACACCCTTTAAACAAAGAAAAAATCATTACAACACTTGTACTGGACTGCTACCCAATGAACTTGCATAATACCGCCAGAATATTAGTGAATACTGAATTATGTCACAATACTATTTCAAAACATGGTTCTAGTTGTGTATGTACGTTGGCCAACTTATCTGACTACTGTTGCCATGAGACAATGACACTAACACTGTAGGACTTGGCTATAGTACATACTGTACAGGTGTTGGACAACCAGAGTGCTGGATATGAGTCATAAACATGGAAGGCAAATTATTGTAAATGTAAATGATATGTCAATTGTGTTTGTCTTTAAGGACTTATAGGTTAAAATAGATGTTAATAAAAAACAAACAAACAAACAAAAAAAGTGACTTACTGCAGGGCCAGGGGGACCAGCAGGGCCAACTTCCCCATCTTTACCAGGAGGACCCTAAAAGTAAACCATCATCAGTGAGCATCCCCTTCCACACATGAACAGAGATGACAATGGGTGTGCTTGGTGTGGCTCGCTTGGCGTGCCATATGAGTGGAGTTTAAACATTCTGTTAGTCATAAAGTGCCAACTCCTCCCACCCTGGCTCACCAGGTGAGCTGAATCAAGTGCATCTAATCATTCAGAGTTCATTGAAGACCTACTCACCCTTTGACCTGCCACTCCAGCAGATCCTTGTTCACCTGTCTTCCCTGGGTCTCCCTTTGGTGTTCATAAAAACAATACAAGGTTCATTAGATACGGCTAGTAATAACATAGGATCAAGTAAAGTGTTACATTTTATAGCAGGCCATCTGGACAAGGTTGACCTTCCACTAGGACTGTATGCTTGTGATGCATTAATTGCATACATGCTATAATACATTTTAACATGTGGTCAGTGATGAGTTTGATGATGAAGGTGTCTTACGGTGAAGCCCTTTGGTCCAGGCAATCCCATTGTTCCTGCAGGACCTCTGGTTCCGATGGACCCAGCTGGTCCTGGACGTCCGTCTTCCCCTGCCGGACCCTTCACAGAAAAGAGACAAAGATCTTACCCCTGGCTTTTCATCGACGATCTCATGCTGTACTGTATAGCTTTATAATCAGGGACGAAGTCAAAGGTAAATGCAAATAAGTGCCTTTTACTGACCGTGTTTTTAATGGTGGGAAGCGTTTACCCATCTTTTAAACTAAACTTGTTTTTTTTAACATCACCATTCAGGCTAGTCTTTAAGACCGATGACTAGCAGCATCAAGCATTTGCTACCTGCGATGATCCCTAAGTGCTCAAGGACAGTGTAAAGGTGCCAACATACCAGTGGTCCTGGCTTGCCCTCTGCACCCTGGACTCCAGGAGTACCAGTCAGACCCTGGGAAGGAGACAAGGTCAGTGAATGAATGAGCTTGGAGGAACTTTCATGAAAAAAAGGAACAAGCTATTAGGGGATGAGAGCAATACAGTAGCTACTGTTGATGAGGGATATAGTTGAGGAACATTCTAAAGTGATTATGTCTCCATATTTCCACAACACTGATGCACTACTACTGTCACTGTTTTATTATACTATATTATATTGTATTGTTGATTCGTTGACTATTGTTGACTGTCGTTGATCGAGGAGCAAGATTCCAAAGCATTTCACTATATCAATTACGGCTGTATGCGATGTACTGTATGTGACAAATACAATTTGATTTGATTTGATGATTACCCTTGCACCTGGTAGACCAGGTTCACCAGTGCGTCCTGGATCTCCTCCAGAACCTTTAGGCCCACCTGGACCAGAAGTTCCACGATCTCCTTGAGCTCCCTTCAGAAAAACCCCCATCATTGTGAGTTAGGGAGTGATACAGTATGACACTTCTGAATTCAATGGGTCTTGATTAGAGGAGATTGTGGTAAGGTTGTCAGCTGATCAGAGAACCATTAGGAATGTGGGTGTGTCTGAAGGGTGAGGTTAGGAATGTGGTTGTGTCTGACTGGGTGAGGTTAGGAATGTAGGCGTGTCTGAGAGGTGAGGTTAGGAATGTGGGTGTGTCTGAGGGTGAGGTTAGGAATGTGGGTGTGTCTAAAAGGTGAGAATGTGGATTTATCTGATGTTGAGGTTAGGAATGTGGGCGTGTCTGAGAGGGTGAGGTTAGGAATATGGGCATGTCTCAGGGGTAAGGTTAGGAATGTGGGTGTGTCTGAGGAATGTGGGTGTGTCTGAGGGTGAGGTTCAAGTCTTTCCAAAGGATGACATTAAAGTCCACCAATTAACATCTGACAAACACTGTACAACAACTGTACCTTAGGACCAGGTAATCCATCAGCACCAGGGAAACCTCTGTTGCCAGGAGCACCCTGAAATACACATTTGCATTGATGCAAAGAGAGAATATAGTATCATTGGAAATCCACAATTATTCATTATACATTATTATACATGTCAATTATTATTTATTTAATTTAAAAAAAAACTATGTTTTGAGTCAGATATTTAGAGTTGTAAATGTACGCCTGTACCAAATATCAATGTATCATGTCTCATAATGACAATTGAGGGTAAAATCCTAACTTGAATTCCAATTTAACATACATTTTTTGCTATTTTTTGATTTCAGATCTCAAATTAGCATTTAGGATTTAAAGAAGTCAGAATGGAATTGACTCAAGTGCATTTACTGTGTGCAAGTGTTAATAAGAAGGAGGTTGGATCTTTGCTGACTCACTCTTTCACCAACAGGACCAAGTGGGCCCAAAGACCCAGAGTCGCCCCGCAGACCTCTCTTTCCCTCCTCACCCTGTGGTCCGAGCACTCCTTGGGAGCCAGAAGGACCCTATGACATAGACACATTGAACAGAACACAGCATGTCAAAGCAAATAATCAGTCAGTCATCAATGTACAAATTGCCATTGGCCGTGCATGAGCCTCATCAATATTTGCAGCAGTCCAACTTATATATTTACTTCTATTATGAGGTCTCATTTTAATAAATTGGAGTAATAGACAATTATATTTACAAATACTTTGAATCATCTGATATTTTTTGGACTTACAGGTTCTCCTTTAGGACCGTACTCTCCTTTGAACCCACCGACACCCACATCTCCCTAAAACAAAAAAAAACATAAAACATATATAGACCCAGAGGCATTAATATCCCACAAATCACATATTTCACTCACTGTTTCATGAACTGAAAAACGGAGATCCGGTCCTTTACAGGACAATTGTTCTGCAGAATGGCTACATTGCTAAGCAGGTAGTCTGTGCTATATATTCTCTCTGCACTGGCATATTGCAGAATATAACAGTGTAATGTTTATGTGTCGGCCGTGCATGTCATAACATTGACTACATATTGTACATATAGGCCTCGGTCTGCAGGGTTTGTGAAGGTCTGCATGAGAGGCATTTCTAGACAGTGAAGTAAAGCCACATTACCAGTTGACCTTTGATGCCAGGCTGACCAGTGCTCCCCTGGGGTCCTGGGGGGCCGTGGGGGCCGAGGTGACCCCCTGCGCCTTGCACACCCACATTTCCCTATGGAAGAGTAGCATCTTTCAATTTACATCGCCATCAAGCAGATTATTGTACATGGTGAGGCTATTCACATAAAGGGTTATTTTTTATTTTTTATTTTATTTTTTACATTATTATACATAATTGAAAATGGATGTTATGCATGATCATTGACATACCACTGGACCTTTGCTGCCTGGACCGCCATCAGTCCCCCCCGGACCCTACAAATATCAAACATGCCACATGTGATCATCAAGAGAATGGATTGTGCTGAAAACTGTCATGTACAGCATACAGCACAGTCTTAGGTCAAATACATATGTATTTTAGGGTTTAGCTTGGAGCTTGCACTTATGGGTCTAAACCATTGGTTCAATTGCACCTGAAAGTATGATTAAAAGTTTTTAACCCAGGTTTGGTAAACGAAAGCGTGAGGATGTTTAGTATTGAGTAAGTATTCGAAGTAAGACACTGACCCTGATGCCAGTTGATCCTGATCTGCCCAGATGCCCCGTCTCACCCCTCTGACCCTGTTGTCCCTCTGGACCCCGCACTCCGGTGCCCCCAGCTTGTCCCTGAGGAGGAGAACAGCAATCCTCAAATCTCGATCCCAATGCGTCCCTGTGTGACCTCAGCAGATCTTTGTATTATCGTTTAAAGACTGTAGGCCTACAGGATCAGGAGTTTTCCCTGACTATGTCATGTGACAGGGAACAACACAACTTGGGCCTGAAATGTTCCTGGTCTGGTCACATGGGAACATAGTTAGCATTCATTCATAGTACTGACGATTGAACAACAGTATATATATGACAGATTGTACCTTTAACTCTGAGACACAACTTTTAAAAAATCACAAAGTTGTACATTGAATTGAATTATTGGATATTCCACTCACCTTCATCCCAGGGGTTCCTGGATACCCCGGGGGGCCATTGATACCCAAAGGACCCTGCAAAACAATAGTTAAGATCAGCCAGTCTTCATATCCCAATGTATTGCTATGAGGCGGTACCTTAACAACATGTATCAACTTAGTTTTCTCATCATCGTTATCATCATTATTGGTTGCCACTCTTTTGTCATTACCTTTCCATAGAGACAGTATTTAATCTTCATACAGGATAATGACATGTTGACTACGGTACTTCCGAGTACAATGTATCTGCCTATCTTACCATTGGACCTGGTTTTCCGGTGTTGCCAGGTGGACCACGCATACCCTGTCATCCAAGAAAAACAGCCGATTAGTTTCATACTGCGTATAATCTGCAATTCCTGCGAAGATACACGTTACTTGGATCCAATACACAGCTTTACAGTACTTAAGTATGAAGTCCCAATGATCCAGGACCTATGTGGGGGTAAAGCAATGTGATGTACTGTGGTGCAATTGATTTCATATCCTGGTATTCAAACATCACGCTACACTAATTAGTGTCCGGTTTACTCAGGAGTGTTGTCATCCTTACCGACGCTCCGCCCGGTCCTGATCGGCCCCTCTCTCCTGGCATTCCTCTAGGACCCTAAAATGGGTGATAAAACAGTCATAGTTTTACAGTGCCAGAACAGTAAATGCAGAAATGTAAAGGAAAAAGTGATCATTAATTTGAAGGTTGAGAAAGAGGTGAATATTTGTATTTTGTTGATAGGTTGGGCTGGTCCTTGCAAGTAGATCTATTTGAGAGAAACCATAAAGTCATTCTGTGGCCCAAAGGATCAGAGGCCAGATAGTTTGCCCAAAATTAGTAAGATGGTTTTGGCCCTGAAAGTTATTTAAATCTCCACTCCAGTTAGTGACATTTCAATGTTTGGCCATTTCTGAACCTGAGTCTTAGGAAGAGAATAGGAAGACGTTGGAAATACACAACAACTGCAGCAGATGGAGCCCTGCATGTATCTCAATGGTAAGTAATTCAAATAGTTAGCAAACTTGCAGACCTCAGCTTTCAAATCAATTTATGTTCCAATAACCAGCTTGCTAGCTAATTAGGCAACTTCAGAACTATGAATCGTGTATGGATGTACATTTAATATAATAATAATAATAATAATAATAATAATAATAATAATAATAATAATATATGCCATTTGGCTGATGCTTTTATCCAAAGCGACTTACATTGCAGTGAGTACATACATTTTTCAGTATATATTTCATATATTATTATTGCTGTATTTTGTTGTGGCTATCCTGCCTTAAGCTCTGGGACCTAGTTTCTGTTGAAAGCTATCTGTTTGAAGCCAATTGCTGTCAATCTCCAGTCGGAGGGCCTGAAACTATTCTGCAAGGTATTTAACTCCTGCTCACCTTGGACCAGGACTAAATACATTTGGAATTGAGTGGTGAAGCCTGTTGTCCAGACTAAGTAAATTAATTTAATCTTGTTTAATCTATCTGCGGATGACTTTGTCACCTACTTCAAAAAGAAAGTTGATGACATTAGCAGTTCTTTCCACAGCTTGGATTTGTTTAGATAGCTACTACTAACTTAAGCTAACTTTATCCACTGCTAACAAATAACAATGGGGGTGAATGGGGCCAGTATTATTAGTTCATAATTGCATGGCCAAATCAACTCAAATCAAAAGGTGATTTGGTCACAAATATGGAACTTAGGGCTCCAATTTGCTTCCTCTAAAAAAACATTTTGATTGTTTACAAGGATATGCACATTTGTTTAGCATATGTACGTTTTATAATGTTCAGTGTAGCCAACGAGGGCAGCAATGCCCATAACTACATCCTTCACCGGGCACAGCATAGTCTCCATCCATCTGTACCAGCTAATGAGGTACATCTGGAAACAACCAATCAAGATTTTGAGAAGTTGGAGAAGGAAGAAAAACATCTTACAGGTCGGGTCTTCTACAGACAGACACTCTCACAACAAATCATGGGTTTGGGTGGGTGTGGTTTAGAATGAAATGGAGGAATCAGAGGAGGCGGCTGAGAGGAATAACGATAGTCAGATTTCCTGCATGTGTATGTCCAAATCATTCCGTCTATAGAACACAAAAGACAATAAGGTCCTATGCAATTCGTAGGAGGCAACACCTCTGGACTGCGAGAATAGTCACAGCATGTTACATATGTATTAGGATAAATGTTCATACATACCTACTTCCCAAACAATATGTGGAAGTAAGCCTAGTGTATCCTTCTAGCATTACTAAATTCCTTAGGCTACATTCTCTAAAACATCCAGGGCCACTTGCAACGTAGGTGTGTTGCCTAACGTCCTAGGTTTATTACCAGGGCAGTGCTGCCTGGATAGTTTTAGACTAAACCGACTTGCAGTGCCAACATGTCTGGGTCTAACTCAAGTGTAATTGGATGCAACAATGCTGTGCAGCAATGCTGAAGGTTCAATCTCACTTGCAATGTACCACTTTCAGGTAATGGCAAAGGGATATGTTCCCCTAACTTTTGCACATTGGTACGAATGTATCAATATAGTCTACAAGTACTTTTTTTTCTCATGTTTTGCCCAGGAAATGAATACCGCACATGCTGTATTTCTAGACTATATCAATATGCTATTAAAGATGTCCACATATGTTCCAATATTAGGCAACATGCGTTGTTATTTTAGGCTATGATATCTCAAGCCCTTATCTTCTTTGCAAGTGGGGTTATTATTATTTTTACCAGCGCAGTCGGTTATACTCAGGACGTTACCGAAACTTCTGTTCCAAAAAACATAATACACAAACAAGATGTGTACCCTATCATTATTCACAGTGATGTCAGCTGACTTTCCAAAAGAGCAATTGGTGGATAAATTGGCAACAAATGTCCCCATTAACGAACAAATAACATCGTTATCAACATTACAGTCGCATACATCACATGATGTCCTTTTTGGCAGCAACTGCACATTGGCCTACTAAAGGATCATAACAATGCAATTTTTCCATTGACCCTATGAGCTTTTGACAAACAATAATTCTCACCTCAAAGAGACACAGGTCGGAAGATATAAGTCAACCTCATAATTCAATCATGATCCTAAACCATGAAACTACTTTCCAAAGACAAGCTGTTGTACCTCTTGGGATAGCACAAGAACTGGATGGAGTCACAGCTGAGTTCAGATCTCAAATTACTCCACTACAAGGTGACACAATTGCAATTAGGGTATATTTTCTACTTACCATAGGCCCATTTGTTCCGATCGGACCAGTGGGACCTGATGAACCCTACAAGAAGAAACACAGCATTCATCAACACAGTGGCTAATATCTCATGGGAACACTACTACCTGTAATAAGAGTGTAATAACCCTATAATAACATGAACATGCAGTAATAGAAATAATAATGGTGTTCAAGTCAGTGATAGATATTATACTGTCAGTTATTTCATGACAATTAATTTACCTTTGATCCAACAGCTCCAGTTTCACCTCTTAGGCCCAGTGGACCTCCATGGCCCTGAATTGAAAAGTGAGTGTTTTCCACATGAAATACTCTTTATGATTGCTGAACTTATCACAAATCATATCACAACTCTGCACAACAAGCGGCAAGGCTGGTGTATGTAACTTGAGTATATTATGTGCATATCCTGAACTGACATTTACAGAATGTATGATTTGCATAAATGTTTGAATTATGCATGTGTCCCTAAATTAGGATTTGGCCATTTGTCATTGGCATATTCACTATAGAAGGCGAAGCCTGATTAGCAGCATGGCTAACAGGGTCTGAACCAGGGGTGTAAAACTAATTTTGGTCGCTGGCCGCATTGGATCAAATGCATCCTCACGAGGGCCGGAAAAAATAATAAATTTGTTCGTAAAACTTAACCAACGTTCACTGCTGTGCAAACCGGTGCCTCATATTATTATAATACTCAATATTACAGTAGTCTGTACTCAGCTTACACTCAATGCTTCATTTCCTCAAAGATCATTATTACCACCAGCCTACTCAAACTCAGACGAATGCCTCATTTTCAAGATCTGAGGGTTAGAACTAAACATAGAATTAATAATGAATTAACCAATATACTTACAAATCCATTACAAGCAATAATATGAAACTAGAGAAAGATATATACTATATAATTAAAAAAAATATATATTACATATTAATAGTAAATAGCTATAAGTAGGCGTGGGGTGTGGTAGGGATTAAAAAATGAAATAAAAAAGGAGATATAATTGAATTGCTATCTTCCCATTTCAAAGCTGATCTATCCTTTCAAAGCCGATCTATTTCTATTTTGTTTACGCAAATCACCCACGGACCTGATTGAACCACCCGACGGGCCGGTTCCATTGCTTTGACACCCCTAGTCTAAACACTTGTTGGTGAGCATAATGTCCAGAAAGTCCATTAAAAATCCCAAACATCATACTGCATTCCAAGTGATCAAAACCAACTGTCACCTTATTAAAGTGCACTGTAAGTGTAGTGTGAAGCAAAATGCAGCTCAAGTGCTCCAATCACAAATCCGACACCAGATTCCTATGCCATACATACATCCTTTGGGATATTTGTTGATCATACTCACTCTATGGCCCTTCAGTCCTGGAGGCCCAGGTGTCCCTGGAAATCCTCGAGATCCCTGAAATGCATGACGCAGTATTTTAATATAGTTTAGAAAATGTGTTTTTTTGTTTAATTATTTACAAAAGCAGTCTTATTCAAAACAGTTTACAATAAGTGCATACAACCCAGGGGCTGAGGGACAAATTATAGACTAAACCTTTCAAACATCCGTTAGCTAGACCTATGATAGCAAAACATAAATACTACATACAGATTTTAAGATATTATAGTGAGAGTTATACAAGTACATTATACTCATCATACTCACATACAAATACATACACATACACATGTAGTACTAGGGCCAAAAGATTATGAAGCAGTATCGTCAGATTGGCACATCCTTAATAAATGGCTTGATAATAAATGATTATTATTAAACATCTGGAGTTGTAATGAATGTGAGATGAAATATGTCTTCATGACAACGATCAGGCCGAGTGCCATCAGCTACGCTGAAGGATTCTGGCCTTGAAAATAGCAATAATATTTCAGACACACCCCCAAGCACCACCTCCCCCGCCAGCGCCCCCGCCAGCACCACCGCCCCCCCCAAGCACCACCGCCCCCCCCAAGCACCACCGCCCCCGCCAGCGCCCTGCCAGCACCACCGCCCCCCCCAAGCACCACCGCCCCCGCCAGCGCCTGCATATGCGCTAAGACTAAATTTTTTACGCCCTTAAAATATGGCCCTCGCACTTTCAACACTTCCTTTGATAACACTGGAGAGCAACAACATGGAATCTTTTCTCCTTACCGCTGACCCTGGGAATCCCATCTCTCCAGAATTTCCGCCTTTGCCGGCTTCTCCCTGCGACAATGTAACATTTCATCATCACAAACTGATAATTACAGTATCACAAACTGCAGTCAAGTTTACATAGACACTTACAAGTTTAATTGACAATTACAGCTGTAGTCAACTGACATCTTTTGGATTCCAGAGAGTTTCCAGTGGATTAACGGTAACATAATTCATACATCAACATATACAGTATGTATTTGTATTTGTCACGTGCTACAAGAGAAGAGGATTTCCGTTTGAAACAACAAACTCACAGTCAAGTCTCAAAAAGAATGAAGAATACTACCACATGCTGACTCATGACAGTCAATACAGCAGAGCCATTTTGCCTGTGGTTAAACTTTGCACAAACAGAAGTTCGAGTGGACTCACATCTTCACCCGGCTTGCCTGAAGGTCCCTCTGGTCCCCTTGGCCCTGATGAACCCTACGACAAGATAATCAGATTGTCGTCATTAACAACTTCATATCAATCATTAACACAATCAAACATGTTTGATAGGGTTTCAGTTTGGTTTGTCGTTCTGTGTTGCACAATGGTAATAAGTGTTTAAAAAGCTGGACAACACAAACATGACATTTGACAAGAAGAATGTTGTCATACCATTTGACCTGGATCACCAACATCCCCAGGAGATCCTTGAGGTCCAGAGTGTCCCTGAGAGAGAAAAAGAGAGAGAGGGTGGGGTTGGGGGAATCTCCTTCCATTGTTCAACATAATCAGTGGTCCATTTTAGTAGAGTTCAAAATGAGCAGTTTTATACTTACAGCCTGACCGTTTGGCCCAGGCGGTCCTCTGATTCCAGACTCTCCCTAAAACAAGCAACTTGCATCATTAGTATTAATTAAAATCAATAAACAGTACATACACTTTCACAATCAAACAAACAGTGTTGTGACCCCACTGACACCCAAAGGAGTCCTCTACAACAAAAAGGAAAGTCTTCAAAAGAGAGACATTACCAACATGACAAAGATTAAGCCAAGTCTTAGACTGAATCACACTTTCAATGTCAACTTTCCATTCACAATGTTTTTTAGTCGAGGAATAGACTCAATCCAGGTTCAGAAAACCTTAAACAGCAGATTAGCCAAAGATTAGCCAAAGCATACACCAATACGATTTATCTCATCCCAGTCAGGTATCACCCCCTACCCTTGTTCCCGGCACCATGGCCATTTGGCCCGCTGATTTCTCATCAAATCCTCCTTGCATCTGAGCTCCAAGTCCCTATAGGAAACAGAGAGAGGTGGTTTTAATGCCCGCTGCTATACATGAGTAGGTGGCCCTATAGCCAAGAAAGGGAGGACAGACGCTGTGGATGTATCATCTTATTATTTTGACATATTCACGCTTTATATCTGATTGTGTGGGATTGGTACAATGGTATCATTCTCACAAGTGTAAGAGTTTGGTACTCAATAGTGTATGGTTGGTAGTATGATTCTCCTTGGTGTTGGGAGCAGGTCTTGTTGTGTGGGTGGATGGTCGTTCATTGGTGCAACAGAACATTGATTCACCACATTCTGATGAAAATGATGCAGATTATGTTACTTTGAAAATGGTGAGCCACAGGATTCAGAACAGGATGGTAAACAAGCAAAGTACTTCCAAACAGCAGACATTGGACAGGACATTGGACACAAATTCCAACACACACACACACACACACACACACACACACACACACACACACACACACACACACACACACACACACACACACACACACACACACACACACACACACACACACACACACACACACACACACACAGGATGATGGAGTATTTTGCTTCACCTCCATCAGCTTTCCAAACTGGATGCCAAAGCTTTCCCTGTTTTATTCACCACGGGAGAAGACATTAGATGAGCTACACAGATTGAAAGAGGTGTTGATATGGAAGGCTCCTCTGTGATGACAATCGCTTTGCCATGAATACAAATTACATTTTCTTTGCAGTTTCTTAGTGAAATGACAAATGGCAGTCCTCCTCGAGCATGTCCATACAGCTCTGTAAAGGAAAGCCCATGACACGAGACTGATGCAGAGAGCCTTTAATAGGAACTCCAGCGTATTGGGAGAAAACACTAAAATACGTATTTGCCATGCTGGGCACACCTACATTTTCTCTACCTTCAGCACTGCAGAGATGAGGTGGCCAGAGGTGGTAACAGCAATACTTGCTCAATATGTGGAACAGGCAGACTTTGAAAGTCAGAGTTTGAAAAATATATAACTTGACCAATGGAACAGTGAAGTCACAGGTCAAACAGCTGATGATGAATAGGAGCTGAATCCAGAGTGATCTAAAATTATGCTGAAACCAGTGTGGGATTTGCTTAATGTTGCTTAAAACATTCTGCAACTACTTCCACAGTGTAATGTGAGCCATGAAGATAACAAGCATTGTATTAACCGAATGATGAACCCTGATGCCTATGTAATGAAACATGAGCCAAAGGACTTCTGCCTTTACAGATATCTGTAATCCACACATGTTGAGGGCCTAGAAGGATGACATGGACATTGAAAACATCCGTAATCAATACTGTTGCATTACCTAGATTTGAGGGGTTGGTTTTGAGGTACAGAAAGGAGGTAAATGTCTGCTTACTGTTTGCCTCTCATACAAGTGATCTTTAGATTTCAATAAAATCGTGATCTACATCCGTTTTTTTCACCCGGTAAGCAACAAGTGAATGGACATTGATCTCCTTTGTCCAGTGTTCAGCTCCTCTGTGTGTAAGTGGTCTCATGTGATGGTGGGTGGTGGTGGTGCTCAGTGTTCAGCTCCTCTGTGTGTAAGTGGTCTCATGTGATGGTGGGTATTGGTGGTGCTCACCCCCGGGGATGCCTGATGTCCTGCAGGGCCTGGCTCTCCTGGTTGCCCTGGCACACCAGGCTCTCCATCATATCCCGCTGGGCCTCGTAGCCCCTGGAACAAACAATAACATGGTCAAACAAGGCATGACATTTTCGGTTTCAATCCATATAAACAAAGAAGAGGAATTTAATACTAATTTAATGTTACAATAAATGTCATATTTCAATACTTTTCATTAAGAATACTCCTGCAGTGAAGCAAGTACTGTAGCCCACTAGATCAGCGCAATTTCTTTCAAATGTTGGCCAATGCATGTAGTGGGCGGACAATGAAGGCACTGCGGTGGTTGTACTTATTTGGCCATTCATTTACACACCACTGTTTCAGAAGTGTGCAGAAATTGGTGCCATTGTTGTGCATACAATGATGACAGCTGCACATTAAATCTGTTGTGTTTGGGACCATAATGGCGCTCCCTTGATAAATCTGCATCACTGAACAATGCGTACACTGAATCGGAGGATACCGCTCTGTAACAGGTGTAACAGGTGCAACTGATTTGCATTGTGATGTGCTGTGTTGTACATAACATTCATATTGTAGTTGGTGAGAAGAAACAGCATATACATGATGGTACTGTATAATATACAATTAAATCAAGTGAGCAGAAATGAGCGTGGGAAGGAGAACAAGTGCATAGCATTTATCATAAAGATTAATTTGTTCTTTATTAAGATCCCCCATTATATATATATATATGTATATTTTCATATATTTCCAATAGGATTAGGGTACAGCGAGATGAGCATATTAATTATCCAATGTATGCTTTTGTCGTGTGCTGAATATCAGTTTGCTGAACACGCTTGTTGTAGGCTATCTTTGTAACATGCTGATACAGTGTCCTCAGTGAGTACTGGGACAGTATACTCCATGGCACAGGTGTCAAACTCATTCCACGGAGGGCCGAGTGTCTACAGGTTTTTGCTCTTCCCATCTACTTGATTGATGAATTAAGGTCACTAATTGACTCACCACTAACCTCGTCCTCAGGCAGTTGTGCACAGTGCATATAAGCCCGAAACAACAACTCAAACCTGGCCTTAGTGGGAGTAAATTTACTGAGTAAAGTATTTGTTATGATTTGACTTGAGCGAATCACACAGCTGCGAGGCGTACTGGTGGGATGTGCTGTGGGGGATGATTGATGCAAAGTAAAGCCAATGGCTGTGTACCATCTGTTTTCAACAGCCTTTCTATTGGCTTAATGAAGGCCAAGATTGACGTGTTGCCCCACCAGACCTTTCGAGCATTTGGGCGGGAATGAGGCTATGTGACGTGTAGGGTAAGTAAGTAAGTGTGTGAGTGAGTGAGTGAGTGAGTGAGTGAGTGAGTGAGTGAGTGAGTGAGTGAGTGAGTGAGTGAGTGAGTGAGTGAGTGAGTGAGTGAGTGTGTGAGTGAGTGAGTGAGTGAGTGAGTGAGTGAGTGAGTGAGTGAGTGAGTGAGTCCGCTTTATCTTGTCCATAACTGTCAAAAGTTTACTGGGGTATAAATGTAATGTTCTTTATTCTTATCCCGTCTAATGCTTCTCTCTCTTTTTCTTTTTTTTTTTTTTACGAATTCTTCACATCCACAAGAAGAAGAAGAAGAAGAGAGGTACTTTTATTGATTTATGATGTTACAAACTATTGATTTTGGTAAGTCTGTTGTTTTGGCTGTGTTTCTTATATTTCAGCCTCATAATGGCTTTCTTGATTTTCATTGACATCTCTTTGGTCCTCACGGTGACAGACACCAATAGCAGACTCCGAAAAGCAAACGCAAAGCCTAGAATCAATACGAGACATTGACAGCTCTCTTATGCCTGCACAAATTATGTGACGGAACATACCTGACTAACCAGAAACACCTGTCAAGTCAATTTTCCAACACTTTTGGTGCCATGAAATACGGGGACTATGTAGTCTGGTGTGTACTTCTTCTCCAAATGAACCTACATGAACAGGCCTAGGTGTTTTGATGTGAATTAAAGAACATGGAGACACGCATTGTGTCCCATCCCATCACCTGTGGGACCAGTACAACATCACTTTCATGAACAAGGCAGTATGATAATAATCCTTTACATTTTTTAAGCATGTAATGCTGATGAATGTTTGTAAATATCCATATATGTTTGAATACTCGTTTATTAATGCTTATTCGTGACAGTTCTAAAGTCTCACCAGACATGCTAGGAAGGAAACAACCCTTACTTCAGTCCAAGGGGAAAGATGAAGATAAGGATCAAGGCATAGATCCAGAATCAAACGCTCTATGTTTTTGTCAATGAGCCAACTTAAATATGGGCCTCTAGCCCTGTTATGATGTTATATCTTTACTCTGCATAGGAGTGTGTGTTTTCAGGAGTTATGGTGGGAACATACAGGCCTTCCTTTGTGTCCTCGATCCCCTCTGAATCCTGATGATCCGGGAGGACCCTATTTAAGTTGAAAAGGAACAGATTAAACACCTACAGTAGTACAATGCACAACATTATTATTGAACATCATCACTAGTGAAACAGAGTAAAGTTACTTGACTTCTGTGGACAGTGTTCACAGTTGCAAAGGAATCCTTTTTAGGTAAAGTTATAGGTAACTGTGCCATCTAGTGTCAACTCAAATACTCAAATATATTCACAAATCTTTACAAACAAATGATTCCTCAGATTATGGAATCTTTGACACACTGCCTATTAAAGTGAATTATAAGTACCATAGGCCCAGGACGACCTCGAATGCCCGTCACCTGTTGGGAGATATAGGATTACATTATCAATGTCATGTTGTCTCAATACAATATTCTCTCAATGTTAACATTGCCCTATAATACCTCTCAAATATTTAATTGAATTGAAAAACAAGCATCAAAGAAACTTCAACATAAACTTACTAATGGGACTTCTCCGGGCTCTCCTTTCTGCCCCTAATAATAAAGTGGAAAAATATAGACATTGTTTCAAATGGTGACAATACAGTATGTCTGAATCAAAACTCGAAGACATTACTACATTTTAATTGTTTTATTTAACCTTTATTTAAACAAGGAAGATCTTACTGAGACCTGAGTCTCGTTTACAGAAGAGCCCTGTACAAATACAGTAGTAAGGCTATTAAACACCACAATATGACGCTTACCCTGTAGACCCTGCCACCATCTGAAAACCAGAGAACACACAAAGACATATATAACTGATACTCTCAATAGATTACATAGATGTCATAATAGTATCGTCAAGACATACAGTGCCACGTACATGCGTGAACATCAGGGATGTAGAAGTAGAAAAAAGGTGGGTAAACGTTGGATCCACTCATTTTCCCAATTGGTTAACATACGCACATGCAGTACGGCATTTTGATATTAAATAGTAATTAGTATGATCATTTGGTAGAACACAAATTGATTGAGGGGGAACAGTCAAGGCGGGGGCTAGAACCAATGAGCCTGTAGGTACAGTATCTGGCTAGTGCAATAACACCTGTTCCCTAATGGTTCAGATCTCTTGGCTGAGGCAACAGTTCGCTCACATAGAGAGAGACTACAAATATCATTAACTTGTTATGCATTTCTTTGCAGTATTCCTCAGGACTTCTTAATTGTGTGTGTGTGTGTGTGTGTGTGTGTGTGTGTGTGTGTGTGTGTGTGTGTGTGTGTGTGTGTGTGTGTGTGTGTGTGTGTGTGTGTGTGTGTGTGTGTGTGTCTCATGATGAATTGCTTTTTTGAACTTTTTTGAACTGCTTTTCTAGGCTGGGGCTCACTTGAAAAATATTTTATTTTATTGACTGAGAACATATTCTCCTTAGCAGCAACAACCTGGGGAATGGTTGCAGGGGACAGGAGAGGGGGTGAATAAGACAATTGAAAGCAGGAGATGATTAGGTGGCCATGATAGTACGAGGGCCAGATTGGGAATTTAGCCAGGACACTGACGTTAATATGGCTAATCTTGTGACAAGTGCCGTGGGACCAATAACGACTCAGGGACCATGGTTTAACGTTTCATCCAAAGGACGGCAACCTCTGCAAGGCAGTCCCCCATTCACTGCCCTGAGGCATTGAGGTCCTAAGTCCAGAGGGAGGAATGCCACCTACTGTTCCCCCCTGCCAAAAACAATTTTCTCAATGTGACTTCCCAGGTTTAATGAAGGCTACATGAATAAAACATGCATTTTATGTCCCATTTGAGTTGACATACCAGGTCTGCTTGTGTCAGTGGAGTCACTCTGGCAGATGGGGCAGCACTCCCCGTCTGGGATGGTCATCTTCCCACAGTTCGTCAGGTCGTCACATTGGATCTCATCACAGAGGACAGAGCCCATGTCGCACACACAGATCCGGCATGGCTCCGGTTTCCAGATGTCTTTGTTGGTGTAGACCTGGCCGTCAGCCGTGCAGCCCAGGCCATCTCCTGGAGGACAAGGAGGAGGAGAGGAGGAGAGAAGACTGATCAGAAACCCATGAGCATACTGTAGGGGCTAGGGTGTAGGGGCTAGGGTGTAGGGGCAGGGGTGGAGGGAGTGAGGTGTAGAGGCTAGGGTGTAGGGGCTAGGGAGCAGGGGCTAGGGAGTATGGGCTAGAGTGGCCCCAATTTTATCAATTGTAGATGTATCATGTTCAGAGTATTTACTCTGTATTTTGACAACAGGTCTGAAATCAAAGGACACAGAGGCAAAGCAGTTCTGAATGGATAAGCATTGGTCATTGTTATGTTATATCTCAGACCTAGAGTGGCAGCCATTTCCTATTTATAATGTGTAAGTAAATGTAAGGCCTTGGAAATTGCAAAACATGAACACAAATCTAACTAGACACATGAAACAAAGGAGAAAATGCAATGTTAGTGTTATAGTATCTTATTATCCCGCATCATAAATCAATAACAGGTAACTGTGCTGGTGCGGTTTACAGTCTGATGCGAAACACATGTTTCCGTTATGCTCAGTGGAAAAGGTGACCCTTGGTTGTAGTAAAGTCTCCCCCGTTGTCAGACATGAGCTCATTTCCTCCAGAGGCGATACTTCCAAAGCCTGACTCACAGTCTAAAGTAAAAACTTCCAGCCACCAACCAACAGATGATTTACCAGAACAGATATACTAAATATCCAACGGGATTGGAAAACAAGGATTATCACTTGAAATCCATAACACAATTTCCTTTATTACTAAAAAGGAGTGGCTATTAAATACTAAAGATGCACTATAATATTTTGTATCATCAAGCGATTTTCGAGCAAAGCTTCTTGGGTTTACCACATTCAGCATTCAAGGGAATATTAACAAATATTTCCATACGTTTGAGTTGAATTTCTACTCCCAAGCACTCCATTATAACTGTTTCTAGGAGTTCAGCTTCTTGAACACTGAAACCACTAAACCACTGGGTCAGATACTTTTTCATCCCCCCTTAAAATTAGCGTTAGACTTATATAGTATATGGTTATACTGTATGATCCTAAATATCTATAGTGAAGGGGCAACTTCTGTCTCAAGCTCACTGAGTAGAAGTTATTTGAAGGCTTTTACCTGTTCCAATTATAAACACCAGGTGTCACCCATGAGCTTAGGTAACCGTTGAACAATACACATGTCCCAGGGAGCAGGTAGGCAGAAGTTGCCTTTAAAGAATGATCCAGGGTCAGATATGTCCTCATCTAACTGTTAAGGTTAGAATGGAGTTAGGGTAATCTGATCCCAGGTCTATAGTTAAAAGTAAATCTACCTCAAAGAACATCCCAGACAGTGCCAGTCAACATGTCTACCAGAACAGCAACTGTTGCACAATGCTGTATTTCATAACATAATGTTTACATGTATATGTTGTCCCTTAAAACCTGTGCCGTGTGACGTCTGACATATACAATGAAAATATAGTGTGCATATATTAGGTGTCATCCTTTTAGCACAATATATAGACTATTATTTTACATAAGCTCATCTGCTAACTTAACCAGCTTGTCAGTTCATTCAGCAAGATGTATGCCTGCACACAATTACTGGCAATAACCAAAAACATTCATTTAAAATTTAGATTTTTTTAAAAATATTAGTGGATGGTAAAAGTACACAAAATAGCATGACTTTGCTGTGCTGTCTACTCTGCAAGGAACAGGTAGAAAAGACATATTCTGGGAACTGGATCAAACAAACACAAATAAGTCACAAGTAACTCGAGAGCGAGTGGAATGAAGTTGCTGATACTGTAGAATATGCCTTAAGAAGACAAAATAGGGACAGCTAATATGCTGTATGAAATAAGATGAAACTACATATCTTGGATGTGGAACAGAATTGCTAAGTAATCATATGCTAATGGATAATCACATACTTGAGCATGGCAGCAGTGCTGGTATTTCCTCAGACCTTGGCTGACTGTATGTGGCGATGAGTCATGCTGACCTCAGTGACAGACATGCGCATACACATTTTCTTTCCATCTATCGCACTCTCACACGCACACATGCATGCACGCATTCACACACACTCACTCTCACACACACACACACACACACATACACACACACACACACACACACACACACACACACACACACACACACACACACACACAGACTAACTCACTCACATCACTCCCTTGGGAAGCCCCTCCGCCCCAGTGTCTATCTTAGCCATCTGGCGCCCCCCCCCCCCCTCCCCCCCCCTTCCCTGGCAGCGTTGATCCGTAGTGCCTGTCCTGCACCATGTCTCGCATCAGGTAACAAAAAACAGGCTTCGCTACAACTTTTAGCATCAACATTCTTTATCTTTGGACCTCTTTGTGGGACAGCTGTGTTGGCTGAACTCTAGACTCCATCATGTGTTTGCTCTAAAAGCTGAAAAACAAGTCCTAGGATGGGATGGTTCAACTGATACTGTCCACAGCCAATTACCGTGTGTCAAGAGTAGGCCAAAGCGTAAATGCCCAAAGACTACTCAAACAAAGTTTACTTCAAAAATGAATGTCAACTTCATGTTAATTCAATTATGTTTTCCATCAGTGCAAGAGGAATTGTATGGAAGTCTCTCCCTGGATACACAGTGATTGGTTTTGGGTGAACAGGGTTTTCATGCAAGTCCTCATGTCCTTACTACGGGCCGCAATTCGCTTCCGCTAAAGAGCGCTGAGAACCACTAAAACCATGTGCCAAGAAACGTTTTGGTAATTTGGTGTCACTGCAAAATGCGTCTGCCCCAACCAACACAAACTTTACACCAATATAGGCGGGCAGTCAATGGGAGTGTTCAGAGGGTTGGCAAGGGAAGTGGGACAATTATCCATTCCATGTTCAATAATTACCAACAGGGAAAACAGACACTTATTTGATCATAACGAGCACAGAAGTTGTCGGGGACAATCGCCCATACCACCAGTAGTACATCCTCTACAAAATATATGGAAGTAGGCCTAGTGTATATTCTCGCATTATGAAATTATGTAGCCTATGCTTTGATCCCTAAAACATCAAATTACCAATGTAGCATTCATTAATCGCCTCCGCTCTCTGTGCCAATTACTAATGATATCATGCAACCGTTCATATCTTTGATAGGGTATACAATCAAATAGCAGCATATTGTAACGAACGGCGGGGCAGAGCAGTTTGCCTTAAGCGGGTATCGAACTCGCAACCTTCCGCTTACAAACCGGCCGCGCTAGCCACAACACCAAGAGAGTTAACTCACTTGGCGGAGCTGCTAACGGGCCTTACACAGGGTCGTTACAATATGTTAGGCGTAGTGTGAGTTTCAAGTTTGGGGAAGCTATTTCTTTACGTGGGGTAACAAAATTACGTTTCAAAACATATTCCCTGCAATTCCAAACATTTTGACATGACAGCAATGAATGTAGGGCCTGTTTACAATAATAATCCATGAAATGAAACTGGGCAAAATTTAGGCCTATTAGAAACACATTTTTATGCAAAACATTTTATCCCTCAAAATGCTCTCCCACATAGACTGTAACACGTAACGTCGCGACAGGCATATCGTCACATGTTACAATATTTGGCTATTGTCACTTGAACTAGAGGGATCTGCACATCAGATTTGCCACAGGGATTCTAGCAGCAACATTGTGAATTCCTGGGGAAATATGTATGGACTACCTGGCTGCTAGAAATATTCCCCCTGGGAAAGGTTGTAACAAGTGATAACAGCCGAATATGCCTGTAAAAAAGTGTGTGGGAGCATTTTGAGGGAACTATAATTACGTGGAGTATTAACACTGCAGAATTGCAAGGTGTCATATGGTGTGTAGAACACTGGAGGTGTGCATTAAAACCCTAAAACTACCAACGGGGGTTTGGCCATACTATGGCCATTCACTGATCTATTAACATAGACCCCATATCATTTTAGTTATAATAAGTAACAAATTTTAATTGTTAAACTGACAAATGTTATGGGTGAGCAATTTGCTCAATTCAGCCTATCGGAAGTGGAAAAAATAAAGTCTTGATTAACATAACATGTTGGCATGTACCACTTGTCATGGCACTACTTGTGTCATGAAGTGATTTTAAGGATTAGAGCATGTGAAATCTTGAGCCTCATTTAGGGCCCCTTTCGCTCCCATTGGTATTATCTTTTAAACTATTAACGTGTTTAAATTGAAAAACGTAAAAATTTGCTTACTACTATGCCTTACTACTATACACACTATGCCTGGTGTGCACATAGCGTTAGTGTTGCGCAGCGCTCTTTAGCAGAAGCAAATTGGGGCCCTATTTTTTTTCAATCTGGAAGATGTATTATTATTGCAGGCAAGAGAATCTCTGAAGGTAATGTAGCTCAACTAGATCTACTATACACATGAGAGTATGTAACTGTGTGAGCGCACTTCTATCAAACAGGAGGAATAAAAATGTCATACCACGGAAGTCAAACTGAGCCATAGACCACTACCTTGGAAAGTGTGGTCTTTCCTGTCAGGGGTTTCAAAAGGTGGCATCAGGAGAATTAAACATTTATAGGGAGAGAAGTGTGGTTTGCAGGGCGATCTTAAAAAACCTCAGAAGATGGGTGAGGGGGAGGTTCACTCTGTCCCTCCCCTCAGCTAATTCAATGCAGGTTTCATACTTTCCGCACACGCTGTAAAAGCACCGCTTAATCGTGACAATTTGAAAAAAGGGAAAAAGGGGGCCCCCTTTTTTGGAGTTCGTCTGATGCGTATTTTCCACCAGTCTTCCCACTCAGAGAGCCGACGGTTTTCCCTCCTGTTCTGGGTTACGCTACAGCGTGATTTGTACCACAGACTCGCCAGACGGTTGGAGATCACAATGAACCTCAGCATTCGCACTGAAATCATGACACACATGTACTGTATGAGAACTCTGAACAATTCCATACAAAGTATGGAAATATTTATCTCAGATGTAATGTATCTGGCAGATGTAGTCGGTGAAAATACATGGACACTTTATGGATTTTCCCTGGCTAATGTGGAAATACTCATAACATGCTCTGTTTGGGGAGTTGTGATTGCCGCCAGAAGTCTAGGGGTGAGAAAATGACCTTATGGAAACAATGAGTCATTTAAAATGAATTTTCTCTCTTTCCCAAAGCAGAAATGAAAAAAAAAACAAAAAAAAAACAGACAAACGTTTTGAGAGTAGAAGGAACCTACATTTGTTTAAAAAAGACAGAGATGTTGCCTTCACAGTTGTGTCAAATAGAAGCACTCTTAATTCTATTATCTGGTGGCTTTCATCCCAGTCCTGGAACAGATCTGTCATCTGCAGAGACTAGAGTGTCCCGTCTGACAGTTGATCCCATGTGGAATATGTTGTGTTTTCTAGTTCCATGCAGATGCTGATGAGTTACAGCTGTTGAGTGGCTTTGCAGCAGCTGCGTCTTCCTGCTTTTGAACCTCTGGTGTCAGAGCGTACATAAATCATAGGCTTCCTCTGACCTCTCCTATAATTGGTCCACTGACAACGCTATCCAGGTTAGCTGTCGTTCGAAAACAACTCTCACAGACCTTTTGTCAGTGTCGTCTTAAAATGGGTTTTGAGGGGTTGAAAACCATTTCTGACATCTTTACTTTACTTTAACTGACCCCTTATGGGCAGCCTGTCAGGATGACGTTGCATTTCAAAGTGACTGTACACCCTACGATTATGCTTCAGCCTCTGTGCTTTGTTAATGTGACCAGAGGAGTGGCCTCCGTTTAAGAAGGTTGTAAACTCTCTCAAAAACAAATATAATTTCATATTCCATAGTTCTTTGGCAGGAGAGTCAGGGATTAGTCCAACCGTATAAAGCACAAGGAGCATTTAAACATGCCTCTGGTTTGAACATGCACCTCACCTTGGCTTCCACAAACAAGGCAATGTCTCTCTAGGGTGTGGAGGGAAGCTCAGCCAGGAAAGTAACGTTTAATAAACAGCTAGCTGATCACATGTCTGAGCTTTTTTCTTCAAGAGCTTATCTTCCTTTTACACACACCCACCGGATGTTAACACTTTGTTCTGGTGCAGTACAGTACTAACACATCAGATTCAACTAATTACACAGCCATTCATTAGCTGAATGGGTTGTCTTATAGTGCTGGGCTGAAGCAAAAATGTGAGACCCTGTGGGTCCCTCAGGACTGGAGATGAGAAACCCTGTTATATACCCCTCTATGTCCTTTTAAAGTGGTTACAGTAATAGTGCGGTAATCAAGAAGGGCATCAGTGTAATTACCATGTTGTAAACTTACTTTTCAGCTACTTTAATGGATCAGAGATACAGAGCAAAGCACACCAAAGCAGAATATACCTGACAACATGATATCTTCGCTAAATGTCCTCATAGTACTTCTGAGATAATGTCCTATTTATTCTATTCTATTTCGTAGAAGACATCTAGGTAAATAAATACAAATGAAAAAACACTGCAATAGCAACAACTTACTGTCTGTGGTAGTTAGGCAGTATTAGACATTCACTTTGAGTGGTAAGTTGTCAGGGGAAGGTGTTAGCAAACATTAGCAACAAGAACTAGAAAACAAAACCACTGAAACACTTCTGTCAAAATTGTCCCAAAGCCAATTTGAACCCATGACATTTTATAATCTCACGAATAGGAAAAGTGCTTGAATGTCAACAATTGCGCATCCAGATTATGATTGTTTCATAACTGGACCCCCAATCACATAACTGTACCCCCTCTGCCAAAAGTACTCCCTCATGTTAATTTTATCATTAGGCCTTTGGTCCTTTTAGTTCCCACGTCCCCCCTGTGGATAGGCCCCCCCAGGGGTACACACATCCAGTCCCCCCAGGGGTACACACATCCAGTCCCCCCAGGTCTACACACGTACAGTCCCCCCAGGGGTACACACATCCAGTCTCCCCAGGTCTACACACGTACAGTCCCCCCAGGGGTACACACGTACAGTCCCCCCAGGGGTACACACATCCAGTCCCCCCAGGGGTACACACATCCAGTCCCCCCAGGGGTACACACATCCAGTCCCCCCAGGGGTACACACATCCAGTCCCCCCAGGGGTACACACATCCAGTCTCCCCAGGGGTACACACATCCAGTCCCCCCAGGGGTACACACGTACAGTCCCCCCATGTGTTTTGCTATTCCAGGAAGTAAATATACGTTTATCATTAGGATATCTATGCACAAAAGACTTATACTTGGTGAACTGATGAGAAAAATACTTATACAATGCTTATACTTATACAAAGCAATATACAGCCATCCATCTTAAAAAACAGTGCTCATAAATAAGGCCAAGAATTTTCCTGATCTTGTGACCTGGTCGGGTCACATGGCAATGAAAAACCTTTGGCCCTGGGCATCACTAGAGAAAACATGAGCACCTATTAAGCCACACTGATATAGCAATATTGAAAAGAACATCATTGAGGAACACTACTTTGTTCTGTCAACTCAACAGAAATCTACTTGGGCTATGTGGTATTCCTTACGGTGGCATATGGGTTACGCTCTAACCTTAGGTTAGGGTTAGGGTTAGGGTTAGGGTTGGGTTTATGTTATTTTACAGAGCCAGTGAGGTTTGTTTCACTTTCAGTGAAATTACAGTATTCTAACCACACTGCCAGTGAGGTTAAGTATGTAACATACAATTTACGGTATCATAACATACTCTGCACATAAACACCGGGTAAGAAAGACAGATGAAAGGAAGTCATCCATCTTGATGTAAAAAGTTCCCCATTTACATGACTAATACGTTGTCAGTTCTCTCCAAGTGTTCTTAATGGCCTATATTTTACAGCGTGTTATTATTGACAAACATAAGGTACGTAGCTTTACTTCGAAATCCACATATTTCTGTCACAAAATAATCCTACATCCCAATCTGCATCTTTCTGCTGTCTTCAACATGACCTAACAACTTGGCTCTCTGAATCTAGCACTGAACACGTTTAACCCATTTATTGTAAAGATAAAAACTGCACATCAGGACTACAGTACAGTGTGAAGCCACATTGATTAATACTATAGTCCTTATACTGTAGATAGTGATCATGCAAAATGTTTTTAGGCAGTATTCCCACAGTGTGAATGAGAGTCTATGGTTGTACAGTGTCTCCAGTGTGAATAGTGATAATTACAACTGTCATAACAGATATCGCTTACATTTGTAGTGTCAAAGATAATAACCATGGGTAGGTTTATGTAAGAAGACTGTTTGGGTTTCCTAGGCCTGTTTGATTTGCAACCCTATCTTACACAGTGTCCTGGCCCACAGTCTAACATGTGCTTCTCATATCCTCTCAGGTTGCGTCCACTCATTCAGATCAAAGAAACGAAAACACGTCGACACGCTTTACCAAATGTGAGCAGCGTGTAACGCTGCGTATTCTCCGTCTTTGTGAAACGCACCCCAGTCTCCTCATACACGTTACGTGTAGTTACATGCTACAGTATGCGATCCCTGCAACAGACAACATCCATTGAAACCTATGGCAACAAGGCACACTTGACCCTAATTCACACTATGGAGCTGCCCTGTACTGGGCTAGCTATCCATCATAGTTGCTGAAACAGTGCTGGAAAGGACAGCAATGGAAAGCAACATATCTGAGCCAGCAAAACATATCTGACAACACAATTGACCACACATAACAAAACAGCCAATGACTAGATCCATTATTTTTCAAGGCAACACTTTTTTTTAATATGTTTTCAGGGCATTTCTGCTTTATTGGGATAGAGACAGTAGAGATTGACAGGAAGGATGGGAGAGAGAGGAGGGACGACATGCAAGATAGGTCGAGGGTCGGAATCGAACCAGGAACCTTGCGATTACGTGGTAAGCGCATTAGTGTGCTACGCCACTAAGCGCCCCAAGGCAACACTTTTTTACGGGAAATCAATCAGTGCTAAATACATAGCATGGTACTTATCTAAAATTAGACATGCTGATTATGTTCGAAGATACTTGTCTAGAGGCCAGATAAAGTGATTTTTGATGCATGGAGATTTAATTGAATCTCACATTAATTTGGTATCATTTGCTTCTTGTCGGCTTGAAATCACAACACAGCAGACACTACAAATGACTTCACCTGCAACTCATGAGCAGCGTCTCAATAATCAGCCAGGCCAGATATCATGCAGGTCTAATGCAAAGGAAACTTGCAGTGACGTACAACATTCCAGTTGAACAGAACTGTGCGTTAACATATACAAGTCATGACATCCTGGTGTTTTACAGCAACTAAGTGCACGTCCAGATGTGCAAGGATAAACTCTCTCTTCCTCCACACTGGGAAAAGCCATGCAAGATATTTCCACTGTGACATGCATCTGCGATGCATTGAAACACCAACAGGATAAATGCATTGAAGTGTATTAAGTCAGCCGATAATATTTATATAGAAATACAGTAAGAATAAATGTTTAGTATGAACAGTGGTCCAAACTAACTGAACTGAATGTTTCAATGTGTACAAAAGATGATACACAAGCATACAGGGAAACAAGCTAAGAATACATTCACATTATTGAATTATGTAGAATATTGTCCTCATTTACTTCCCCTTAACATCTCCATCAACAGCCTTGTTCCAAACACTGACATATTTGCATTTTAGCCAATTTTAAGAATGTCATAGCAAAGGGTCTGAATACTTACGTACATGAGGTATTTCTGTATTTCAATTGTAATAAATTCACTGAAATTTCTAAAAACCTGTTTTCGCTTTGTCATTCTGGGGTATTGTGTGTGGATTGATGGCGAATTCTTGTATTTTAATCCATTTTAAATTGAGTCTATAACACAACAAAATGTGGAAAAAGTGAAGGGGTCTGAATACTTTCTGAAGGCACTGTATATTATAGGATGAAATACACACATGTTAGTGTGTGTATTTCATCTTATAGATGAAAGAATGCTCATTCTTTTGGGGGGAATGATTTTGGGTTGTTTTATGAGGTATCATATAAGTCATGATGAACAACCCTGGGCTAGTTAAGACACACTACCACCACATTCCAGTTGACCTCTTGGTGCAATAACTAAATTATGCCATCATCTCTCAATAGCGAGTGACCCCCGCCCCCAAATACCCTGTTATTTTCCTTAACCCCCCCCCCCCTCCCCCTTTCTCTCCCTCCCTTTTCCTCCACTCTCTTTGTTTGATATTGTAAAAGCTTGCAGAACCGATGCAGCTGTTCTGCCGTGACACTGGCTTACATTACTATGTGTAGCTCTGATCAGCCCCATGCGAAGCATAGATGTGTGCCGTAAATATTTACATAACTGACTCGGCCTCAGATTATGTAGCAAATCACAAGCCGGGTCCTTTGACTATGTTCTCTCCTTACCGCCTCAGAGAACTTGCAATACCTTTCACAATGCAACAAAGAAATATCTTTGTTTTGTGTTGAAGTGATTTGAATTGAAATCTATTAAACAGAGTTGTGCAAAAACAGCACAGTAGGACCCAGAGGACAACGAATGAAGATATCATGCAACACTTCATTCTAATGTGGTCCTCACAAAAACCCCCACAAAAGACAGAGAGGACGAACCAATTCGAACGCATATAAAACACGTGACACACATACTGCTATGCATTGACGTGGAATGAATTGCAATGCCGTGCTATCTGTGTTATCTTTGAGATTGGTTTGTTGTAGATCTGGCCAATAAAAACTGAAGAATGAGACGGAGACAGCAGAGAGGGGCCCCTTGCCTCGGGTGACATGGCTTAAACTGCATTCTGGAGGAGTGACGGGATTTATCACTTTCTCTTTATTACTAAATGAAGCCCCTTGAAGTTTACTGCCTCCTATATCTGTCAAACCTGGAGACAGTGGTCAAAAGGACACGACTATGGTAACCTTATGCTTCCCCTTGTTGCTAGCACTGTGGCTGCTACTAGCACCTATTCTTCTTCTTCTTATCTTATTCTTGATGTATATTTTCACTTTAGGTGAATGCACTTATTGTATATAGCTCTGGATAAGAGTGTCACCTAGATTACTGAAATGCAAACAAGGGAGACTCCAAATAGACTGACAATCATCTCAACCAAAAGGGACCATAATGACAGCTAAAGTTCATGGATAGACTGACCAAATGTAGAGCAGATTCAGCTGAGGAAACACGAATGGAACATTCCACAGAGGGGAAGAAATACATATATAGAACTCTCTTTTTGCATGTGCAATATATGTGTGAACAACGTTTCAGAATACATGCAGACATTTGGGATTCATTATTGGCAAGCTTGCTACAGTTTGTTTGGTCTTGCCCCCCCCCCTTCTCTCAGCAAGCATTTTTTGAGTATGTCATCAGCAGCTGTTTGAAATGCAACATCTTCCACAAAGCTTGCTCTGATTTTAGGGTAGGAAAGGGTTAGGGTTAGGGTTAGGGGTAGGGGTAGGGTTAGGGTTAGGGTTAGGGTTAGGGTTAGGGTAGGAAAGGGTTAGGGTTAGGGTTAGGGTTAGGGTTAGGGTTAGGGTTAGAGTTAGGGTTAGGGTAGGAAAGGGTTAGGGTTAGGGTTAGGGTTAGGGTAGGAAAGGGTTAGGGTTAGGGTTAGGGTTAGGGTAGGAAAGGGTTAGGGTTAGGGTTAGGGTAGGAAAGAGTTAGGTTTAGGGTTAGGGTTAGGAAAGGGTGGACATTTTCACATCAGAAGAAAGCATCATAATCAGGTTTAGAGGAGCAGCCTCTTCTTATGAATAGCGAGTAATCTACAGTATTGATGCCTGAGTCAGCAAACTAAATATGGTTGGGCCTAACACAGAACTGCCTAAAGAACAGCATGAGTGGCCAGGCCATTGATAGGATTCCTCATATTCTTTAGTAGGCCCAAATCAACTCAAAGTCACTTCATAACCAGTTGAGACGAGTACGGCCAGGAGATTTTCCTGACTTCTTGACCTGACCAGGAAAACCTCTGGACTAGACATGAGTGATGAGAGCCAAGAAAGCCTAGAGAAAACTAGATAATTTTCACCTGGCCCTTGAAACATGTCTGAGTTAATCTCAACACTTACAGTATCTGTACCTTAGAAGCTAGAAGTGTCCCAAAGTAAACTAAACATTTCCTGTGTCTCTCATACATCAGATGAAATAAAAACACATGTGCCGTAGAACAGTATTCTGGGTACATTAATGCCGAAGGGATATCTTTCAGACATAAATAATTGTCTCAAGGGTAAATTATCTGGTGAAATGTTCTGGTGAAAAATAACGGTGCCGGCACATTAAGCCAGAGGCCCAACCCAGAGACCAAACAAGTCCTCTTCCAGAGGAAATTCCTCTGTGACAGGGTTTCCTGCTGTGGAGATAGTCCAGCCTGTGGGGATGTGAGGAGAGGGTGAGGTAGGAGAAGAGAGGAGTATGCCTCCAATCACCCCTCTCCCTTTGGACATAACTGCCAACCAGGACCCACATAGGGAACAAATTCTACATTTGGGAACTTAAAAGTTACACCTGCGCATTCTTATATCGGAAAACCTATGTTTTGTCTGTCAGAAGCCAAGTAGAGTACAGTACAGTAGCTTAATCCAGAGGCTAGCCAGAAAGCTGTAGATAAAAAAAGGTAAAAAAAGGTTTAAAAAAAAATCATATATTTTAGACTGAACAATCTCTTTAACAGACTCCCTCAAATCCTAGCAACTGCCCCATTAGGTGAAACCATCCACATTTGCTGGTAGCCATGACTCATAGAAACTTGCAGACATTTCCACAACCGTTGGTCTGGTCTGCTGTGTGCTGTGTTTGTTGGAAGGGAGATGGACATGGGGTGGGGAACTGACAACATAGGGCCCGCATTGTGCTGAAAGAATGCACTGATGGTTTATTTCCATTTTTAACCCCATGACACAGTGTAGCTGAGTCCAGCCGCAATGACCCTGATTCCGAGCAGTAACGTCCTTGTGGTTTATTTTTTTGTAGCGTGACTTTTCATGCAGTAGTGTGACACGTCAAGTTTGATATGCGGTGGACGTGTTTAAGATCATTCTTAGGACGGCATACTTTTGAGGTAATCATAGCGTAATATGTCTTCTGTGGTAACATGATAAAGAGAACGTCCGTTGAGCCACCACTGAATGCATGCGTGTGTGCATGATGTACTATCACTGAGGAATCTGTTCATCCACAAGTAAAAAAAAAACATATTCTATATAAATGAAGGCCAATAGTTGGGATCAAATCCCCTTTTTCACCACATGTGATCTAATCTGCAGTACACTCACTTTACATGTTGATCAGAAAATGCATTAAATGCAGATTATTTTTCAGATAAATTATCTGAAAAATGCTATTGAGAGATGATGATATAAAATGCATGTCATTATGGTCAATCCTTAGGGCTATCTAATGTTTCTATGTTTTTGTCATGCGACTGGTCTGTCATTAAATCTTCAACTTCATGGTGTTGTTAACATACAGTACCTCTACACTGTGGATCTCAAACAACGAAACATTTGTTTACAGGAAATGTCTACATTTCCTGAAATGTGTACAAAACAGCCATTATAAAAAGTACTTCAGACTTTGTTTAAAGCAAAAACCACTCATTTATTTTACAAACCAAACAAGTTTTGAGATACTAATCGAAACCTAGACAGTTGAAACCCATGTCCAGTTTTTGCAGTGCAACAGTGCCACTCAAGTGTGCCCTCACAAGCACAGGAAACCAACCCATAATTGGTGAATGCGGAAAAGTTGCAGAGGAGAATGTGACGGCCTAAGCCATCACATTGAATTGGCAAGTGTATGATTGATGAACACTTAGTTTTGAGAGATGATCATTCTGACACACACAAAGACAGCCATACACACACACACACACACACACACACACACACACACACACACACACACACACACACACACACACACACACACACACACACACACACACACAATCAATCAGTCAATCAGCTTACCTCATAATCAACCAAATAGTTAAGGACCTGAAGTTTACCTTAACAATCAACTATAAGAAACTTTTCTGACATCAAATAATCTCTATCTGATTAGTATCCACTGTAGCAGAGAATGTGGTCACACTTCAAACAAAGTTTCACAAATAATGTATCAGTAAATGTCATACTCCAGTATAACATCTAATGATTTGCCAAAAGTGTCATAAGTCCCTTTTGCCATCCTTCATATAACGCCTTATAATTGGCTTATAAATGATTTGTGAAGCATAGGCATATGTGGGTCTTCTTAAGGTATTCTCTATATGAAGACCTCATTATACCTATAAGATATACTTCACGTGTGACTGTGAGAAGATTTCTTAAACATCTTAGACATCTAAAATGTCCATATATTCTATCCTATATGCTGAAGAGCAACAACGTAGTAACAGTGTAGTTTTTCCTGACTCTTGACCTGGCCTCAAGCTCTGGGTCTGAGAGCGTCTCCCAAATGGGCATAACATCTCATGAAATTGGATCTAAACCAATTACACAATACTTTGAAATGGTCACCAAGGGAGCGATGGAGAACAGTATACTATGGCCGCCAACCTACAGTGGAGAAGTTCCAGAGAGCAAACGTCCCCCTGATCTCCCGACAAAACAGAACCAGCTGTGTAAACATACGATAACCTTTAGTAGGCAACTCAAAAAGGACGCCGCGTTGTTTCGCCAGCAGTCAGCGTTTGTGTTTTTGAACGAGGCACGTGTTCTCAGACATGTTACGTCATCTCTCTAAACCCCCAGACCTGGACAGCTAGTGTGGATCACAGAGCAGATTTAGAGAGGAAGTGCCACTCAAGATCTGAGGAAACATGTGAGAAGGCTAAATGGAACGCTTTCAAAATGGATGATTGGTCTACCTTTAAATACAGGGGGCGTGGGTCAAATAGAAGAGCTAATGCTCCCACAGACAATGTAGCTTAGCTACCCACGTTTCCCCTTTTTCCACGTCCCGTCTCAACCCTAAGTTGCATTCTGTGACTAACATCAGCCATACAACTCCCTCCCCTGCCTTTGAGCCAAGGCTTGTTTTAATATTTTCCAAATACTGCCAAAGCAACTATTTTAACATCTGGAAGTCCCCCCCCCCCCCTCTGCCCCCCTCCCCCCGCCCCCCCCCGCCCCAAACCCCAACTCCCCATTTGCTGACTGCCATAATTTGGATTATAAGTAGTTCCCATGAAGCAGCCCTCACAGACGTGGGCAGCATTTCAGCTCTGTCGTCTGTACCACTGAGTCACCCAGGTTCACCACCATACGCTATTGGGCAACTGATCAAACATTGGCTGTAGTACAGTAATATTCAAGGTCCCTCAGAGGTGGAACCCGAGACCATGTACAATCGGGGATATTTTTTTTTGGACTAGAGAAGAAAAGAGGCATGTAATCAAGTCATAGCGCAAAAATGCAGCACATGGTTCTAATCAGGTCTGTCTCGTGGACCTGGTTGAATTCACATGTTTGGACGTTTTCGCTTTGGTAGAAAACAGCCCATTTATTGCGATGTAACTGATGTGGCAACAACAACTGGAACCAATTTGAGATTCCCAGTGACCTCATGGTAGGCTTTGTTGATTTAGAATGCCAGTTTTGTTTTCGTGTCTTGCGTTAATGGAGAGAGGGAAATTTCAGAGTCGACCTGGCAACTGTCCCAGATAAATATCAAAAACTAAGATAATAAACCTCAATCCAAAATCTCATATAAACACACTGAAGTATGAATCTATACTGTATATTCTAGGGACACTATAATGGACTTATATAATGTTTAGTCTCTTTGATGTACAGTGTTAAGTGGCATCTTTGAAGATGTTTTACAGCCATGTCAGTCTATGGGAGGGGGAGTGTTCTCACACACAGGCATGCGCGCACACAGACACGCACATGAGCGCAAACACACACGCACGCGCACACACAGACACACACTCAACATGGTTTTTCACCACTTGGATGCTGGCCACAAACCCCTGGTTTTGGTTACCGGAGTCAGTGATCTACTGCCAGTTTTCTCTTCATGTTCACAAGTCTAAACCTTGCACACTATACCACTTACTCCAAAGTAGAGTGTATTTATTGTGCCAGGGAAGTCGACCTTTTATCTAAAAAACTATGGTTTGTTTTGTAAATGTGTTTGAAAGTATGTACCATATTCTCACTCATCATTTGTCACCTTCAACACCCTTTCACACATGTGAGACTACACATGACATTCATCTAGAGCTGTATAACTCCATTTCAAATGTGGATTTCAAACATTTGAAACGTGTTTCCTGCCATCTACGGATTGGACTAAGGGTTGGAGTCAATTATTTCCTCCAAAGTCTGTCCCCTCAGAAATCCAGCCAGTTTGGAAAAATAACTTAAATGTCCTCCACCACAGTTTTTTTTGTTGCTTTTTTTTCCCCCCTTCAGAACAGATACATATTACTGTTGTGTTCCAACTCTGAGACAGCGTCTGTTTGCAATTACTCACTTTCATCAACATTCAACCACACTCAATTTTAGGTTGCCATTTTCCAAATAAAAATCTCAATTAAATGCGTGACTTTTGCTTAATATATATGTGTGCTTACACTGCTAGTCTTGGAACATTCTATAGTACAGCACATTTAGCCTCGAACTGTTTGAAAAAGAGCCTTACAAACATACCATCCCTAACCCTAACAAGATACTGAATCATAGGGTGTGTCCAGAGTTTTTAGCAGCTTGTTTCTGTCCCACTTTTCACTCTGAACTCTTCTAAACAATCTAATTGCAATGAGATTCATGTGCAGAAGCACACAGTCAAACAAAGGTTGACGTATCCTTGTTTCAGAGATTGTAATTTTAGTTTGAAGGAGTTTGGAAAATAGAATTGCTCTGCCTTTCTGCTCACAATGACGGACGGTCGGCTGAAACACCAAACTCGACTCCTGTAACATTGAACAGCCGTCAAACCTCAACAGAACCGTGTGAGAGTGAGATGAGAACACAACCATCCAATGTTGGCAGTAAACCAAAACATGCCTCAAAAGCAAAGATGGACAGCATTTTCCACTTTGTTGTAAGACATTAAGTCAACTTTTCCTGCACTGGCACGCTTGAATTCCGAATTCAATCTAATCAATCAAACACAACGTTCCTCTGAGGAAAAGACGTCCATTTTGAAGAGGAAATGGCTTAAGGGATCTGCTATTGTACTATATGTTAAATGTGCAGACATGTTGAGCACAGGTGAGGCTGGTGGAGGTAGTAATCAGAGGACAGGCTCATTATAATGCATGAAATGGAATTTGATACCATTCCTCATTCCATTCCATGCATTAGAAAGAGCCCATCCTCTGAATTCTACCTCCACCAGCCTCACCTGGTTGAGCATCACATCAAGTCTCATGAAACAGGATATTAGATGTACTATTTCCACCACCACAAGGGGGCACTCTTTCTGTGTGACACTAAAAGCATATGTGGTACATGACATGTTTAACTAACTAATAAAAAAGCAGCCTTAATAAGAATGCATTTTTCCACAATTAACCTGATCATATCAAAAGGGTACAACCATTTGAACACATACACACTAAAATTAGGGGCCTCTTCAATTAACTTCTCAGTCCAGACTCTTAACCTGCTTTATGCTCCATTCATGACATCATATGACAATGCAGGCTGAAATCATAGCAGTTCAAATACATGACATAAAAGAAAAACATGACATAGCTAATTACATCACAATGAGGTGTTCCATCTCTGCGTTTGCACAGTGTTGAACGGTGCTCTACCTATAGAGCCCCTGTATGACTCAGTGAACCCAACAGCTTTTTCCCCCCTCTGTGTCTCCCCACATCTGCCCCACATTAATATTCATGCTGTGTTCTCTTAAAAATGTGTGAGGGCTGGTGTTGAAATAGACTGTGCAGATGTAGGACGCAGTGGAGGGAAAAAAAGAAATGGGAATGTTAGCAACACTCAATGAAGCTTGCAGTGGGACATGGAGAGGTGAGGAATAAAACAAGCCCTTAAGCAGTCTTTCTCTCTCTGGCATGTTAGGGTGACATCACCGACAATCACTGACAGATGTCCATACACCGTTCTGGCCAAGACGTGCCCATTTGAGATAATCCACTCTAGAGTTACTCTCACCACTTTTAAATCTTCCCAAAACTGGAATGATTCTCAGAGAGCCTGTTGAGGTCTGTCCCAGTCACCCTTGAGATAAATCCATCTTACATGTTCCATGCTGTCATTGTTTTTTCAACTGCTATCCATTAGAATGGTTAGAGGAAAAATATCCCTTACAAGGTAACAGTGCAAATCAAGTTATCATGTCTGTAGTGTTTACTTAGGCAACACAGATACAACTTGATGAATGGACAAATAAGCAGTGCTTGGTTATCTTACTACTGTATATCTGGAACCATTTGATGAGTAACAGAGAAATAGCTGTCAACCTATTGTAAGTGAAACATGTCATGGTTCAAAATCAAAGCAGAGATGTCCTACTATAGACCAACAAGCTCATGTTCATGATAAGCTCAAGCGTGAAACCAGCAGCATCAACTTTAAACAGTATACCTGTCAGCAATTAAGTGTTACAATAAACAGAAGTGAGGTACTTACCACTGTTACCGTCCTGGCATTTCACAAAGAAAACCTGAGCCCCTGAGACCACCAGAAATAAGACAATCCTTGAATGTACAAAGCCCAACATGTCTAGAAGAAAGACATGAGCCTTCCTTGAATGCAAAGCAGGGGAATAAAGGGACAAAAAGGGATGAAATGTTCAGGTTGTCACCAGACCATAGAGACAAAGAACCTTTCCTGTGAGCAGCAGCAAGACCCAACCCAGACTGTGCGAGTGCTTCTCTTTTTTTGGTGTAGTTACAGCTTTAAATGAGAAGAATGCTGGCAACCTTAATTTTCCTCCCCCTTTTGTCAGCCCTGCCTCATAACCATCCACTCACAGGCATGTGTGTCTCTGAGAAAACGACACCCTTGTTAACAAGTTGCCTTCTTTCGGGGTGATTATTTTGCATGTGTTGTTTTACTGAAATGAAAAACTACCTAAAATCCTAATCAGAGTAAAGATGATAATCAAAAGATAAGAAAACTTTGTTTAAAACTATCGCTGTGTTTTGTCCCCCTGCTGAAGTGAAAAAAAAACTAAGCAAGACCATAAAAGTGCTGTTTTATGGCAGCCTTCAGGGCACAAACATAGCAAGAGCTGAAAGGCATTTTTTATTAGACAATAAAGAAAAAGAATAGAGTTTGTAACCCATTGTCTGTGTTTTAAGGTGAGAAATCTGAACTGTGGAACCAGGAAGAATGCATAACTGCTGAAAGTATGTTGGTTGGGTATCATCCCCATGTACAACACTGGAGGAGAGTTGATGTGGAGGGGGAAGGGGTTGATTGAGCAAATTGGAAGTTGGGGATGATTGAGTGGCCGTGATGGTACTGTCTGAGTGACCTGTGTGAAAATGGAGCCAGGACTCTGAGGTTAACACCCCCTCTCTTGTGACGTATGAATGGTATTGAGATGTAATATTGACATAACATAGTGCTGAAATATTTATTGAAACATTTGTTGCTATTGGAAGATGGTGTCAAGAACTTCTCTCACATGTTCAACAGATGATGCTGAAATAAAATCTTCCACAAAACATTCATATTTACATGATGGAAGGAGATCAGGTGGACAGTTTGGCTCAACTTTGTGCATACAGTACTCAGAATAAGAACATTTTTTTGTAATAAATAATAATAAATAATACATATAATAAGTTATATTTCCCATTCTCTCCAAAAGATGGATGAATCTACTACTATTTCTATGTTGGAAGAGCTCATAAAGAAGCAATTCATTTATCTGAGGGAAGTAATAGACAAAAAAACAGTAGAGCCATCTCAAAGGAGCAATGATTTAAGAATCTGTCCGACTGTGGTAAATTCTGGTGAACGAGAACATATGATTCTCTGCGACGTTACAAATCCTCGAACACAATGATTTGAGAAAGCCAGCTCCTCGGGGTGCCACTCCACCCCTCGCCCGGCAGAGCACTCTCCCGCTTCATCTGTAGGGGCCAGGAGGAAGAAGTAAAAAAAAAAAGAAAAAAAAGAAAATATATTTTTTTTAATAATAATAATAATGCATAATTACAAATGATACAAATGATGCAAACAATGCTATCGAATAGAACTAAAATTATATTCTTTTCAAATCTATCCCCCAAAAAACGCCACCAGGCGCACGGTCTCCGAGAGCCTACAAGAGCCCCTCCGACTTTGGTGACTACCACCCCCCTCCGGTAAGGTCCCCGTCTGGTCACATAAGCATGGTACCACATTGTGGAGGTGTAGGATACAAGCCCCCCACCTCAAGCCCTAAAATAATAATAACTAGTAAAAGAAGTTCCAGAAGAAACGTCACAGGCTTGCAAAGTCTTATTCTGATTGTGGAAATAGTTTAAAGATGGTTTGGACAATAGATAGATAGATTTGCTGGGTAGTTGAAAGAAAGTGAGATAGTTGGATGGACCAGTGGATACAAGAAGGTAGCATACAAGCAGATATTTGAGAGAAGGACAGATAGATAGATAGATAGATAGATAGATGGATGGATGGATGGATGGATGGATGGATGGATGGATGGATGGATGGATGGATGGATGGATGGATGGATGGATGGATGGATGGATGGATAGATAGATAGATAGATAGATAGATAGATACAAGAGGGTGTATAGATGATAGAGGGGAGGGATAAATGGATCAATCCAATTAAGAATTTCATAAGTATGAGTTATACTGAGAGAGCAGTAGTGACTGGCAAAAGGAAGAAAGGATGATGGCTGAGTAGTTGAAAGAAAGTGAGATAGTAGGATGGACAGATGGATGAAGATAAAAGATGGCCAGAGGGTTGGATAGCCAAATAGATGGCAGCAGGCTATACAGTAGGATAGATAGATAGATAAATAGATAGATAGATAGATAGATAGATAGACAGATAGATACACACTTATATTTTTAACAGCAACTGAATGAGTATTAGCATGTGTTTTTATCAAGCATTCAAACAAGCATTTTAACAACTGCATGATTAAAGACACGTGCAAAAAATTATGACACTAATAAGCATTACTTCATGTCGTTGACTCAGCAAGATGACATACAGTAGCCATGGGAAGCTGAATCACGTTTCAATCGTAGCAATCCTTAAGGCGCAAGCGAGCACAGCAAGGCAATGTCCAACACACAGTCTCCTCCTTGCATACAAAACATGCATGCAGAAATAATCGTACAAGGCCACTATAGCGTGCACATCTGCACGTTACAATAGCGTAAAACAACCACCACACTGGTTGCAGAGGAACGTAACTTCAGAGTACTTAGACGCTCAACCTTCCACCTAGCAAAGCAATTTTCCTTTTGTAGCTTCCTGCCGTTGCTATTGCTTGATGCATGCATGCACACACGCTCAGCTGGTAACTACTATCGTGTGCAGGCGCATGTATCCACAGCTACTGGCCTGTAGCTGTGTGACAAACTGACACTTACACTTATTATTGGCCAATTCCTACAGATTTGCTAACACCGAAGGGGCAGGGGGGGATTTTTTGAGAGGGTAGAGCCTCTTCTGTCAGAGATGAGATGAGTTGCATTTGCTTAAAAATAATATTTGAGAAAAATCGGTCTAGGAATCAGTATAGCATTGAGATGAGCATTTTATTTAATTAAAGGGAATACTCATGTGACACACAAATCCAGGACAATTCCAGTATATTCCCCATGGAGGTTATGAATTATTAAAGACATACAGTATTAAGAGGTCGAAAGGTCAATCTTCAATGTTAACATTCAAAGTCATTTGAAATGTATTGGGGATAAAGGGTCACATTAACTGTTACCAGTTCTGATGTCACATTTCAGTCTCTGAGCTGCAGCTAATGACAGGAAACAGCTGTGCCATCTGTTCTCATGGCGCTAAAAGATGATCAGGTGATTTACTTTCCATCAGACTGGATGTGGGGGAGCCAGTGGGGGCATGGCGGAGGTACTGGAGAAAGGAGAAAGCTTGCTGCTTATGTAGACCTGCCCATACATGGTGTACCTTCAGCCAATTCAAAAACCCTTGGCAACTACAGGTCCCGCAAGGGTTTGTTTTGTTTTCACTGGAAGTAGGGAGATGGCAGGCCTTTAGTAAGTACTGGTTAGCAGGACTGCCAAGGATTGGGTTATCAGAGAAGGTTGCCAGAGGGAGGAGAGTAGGTGCACTGGGGCAGACAGAATGAATCATTTGCTGTTCCCTGCTTTCCTATGTACTGTATTGCCTGGCTCCCCGGGGTTGGACAAAAGGTTTACCCCTTTAAAATCAATAATAATCTCCTCTTGAAGAAAACCTGTGTGTGTGCGCATGTGTATCAGAATCAGAATCAGAATCAGAATTATTTTGTTTGGCCAAGTATATTTGCACATACAGGAAATTGTCTTGGTGAGGTTGGTGCATGGGACATAAAAAACAAATATGTGTGCGTCTGTGTGTGTGCATTTGTGTTTGTGTCAATGTGAACATCTCAGTTGGGCATCTGGATAATGAATGTTCAAAAGCTTGTTATACTTCCTAAAGTTGTCCCATGGCGAAAAAATTAACAAACCTGTTCAAACCATGTCTAGGAAAAAAGTGCAAGTCATAGTATTTCCATCAAGTCCTAAAGCTTGTGCAAAGCGCACTGTACAAGTGATGAAAGGAATTGTGAAAGAGACCATTTAATAGGCAAATACCAACCAGTAGTTGGGGATGGTGACAAATGTTGAACTCGGAATTGCACCGTCCACTGAAATACAATGAATGGTTTATTCCAAGGAATGCCGCTCCTGGACTGTAGCCAGATATGATCATGTACTGACAAGCCCCTCGTCTTTTCCACAGTTTACAAGTCAGTAACCCAAACAAAGAACAAGATATTGGATGATGGAGCTGCAGAGGATCTATCTTTCTTAGTGTTGTAGAAGCGATGTTGATTGGAGATTGGAGCCACTGTCCCGTAAAACATGCTTGATTTGTCATGCATTTGTGGGCGTGGTAATGTCGCAGGTCTTACATACCTGATCTAATGTATACATCAACCTAGTACTGCATGTTTTCTGCCCTATAGTGCACGGGTAACTCACTACCTGGGCTGATAAGCAGGGGATCAATCAACAACCCTTTGTTTTATTCTCATAAGGGTAAATTGAGTCATGGGCCACTGCTGAGTATCAATATCGTGTTCTCATCACTCACATCAAATATATGAAAGAGCGGAAGGGTCTGCAGTCTTATTTGGATTCAGATAGCAGTTCTAATGCCGTTGCTTGCTCCTTTCATGCTTTCTAAAAAAATACCTCTGCCCTTTCATTGACTGATATGAAAGAACGATCTTTCAACGAATCCCTTTCCTGAGCTAATGGAATAACTGGACAGGTAAAAGTGTTATGTGTCAAACTATGTGGGGGTGCACTGTATTAATCAAATCATGTGCTTGAGTAATGGTAAGATCAGTGAAAAAAGGAATGAAGTCCTTGATGGGTTTGACTTGGATTTATCCTCCTCCTCCCACTTTCAAGCTTTCATAGCCATGTGGGGGGTTGCTGTTGGCATGTCAAAGAAAAGACACCCCATGAAACTTAACACCTTCAGCATTAACCAACCTCAAGTTCTGCAGTAATTCCAGCTTGAGCACCCCCACCCTATTTTCCAACTACACCTCTTGTATTTCACAATTGATTGACCAGATGGCAGTATGCTGACCACATGCAACCACACCGTTCTTGCTAAATCATTGTTTTCAGTATATGAGAATGCAGCATTTCTATCTAAACTACATACCAGCCATCTACTGTAGTGATGCAGTGAAGGGTAAAGGTAGTTTATGCACCTTTATTTTGGTGAAAAGTGCTTACACACCTTTTGCAACAAAAACAAAATGAAAAAAAAGATTTTAATGTTAGTGTTTACACTCGTCATTGCCACCACTACATCCCTGGTCATGTTTATGAAAATGAAAATAGATAGAAAACTAAAATATCATGATATATCTGAAAGATGTCCTAAAATGTAGTCTCCAAATAAAACGTGTTTCCTTTTGGTAACAAAATGCATGAGAAAAACCCTTGAGCTTATCTTAAATCCAAGGAACTCACATTCTCCCTCATGTGGATCAAATGTTACAAAATGGTATTGAGGGTCGTCTGTGGTAGAGGACAACTAACAGACTTCAGACAACCTCAGACAGCGAGGGTCTTGAATGGAGAATGGAAATAACTTGTAAAGCTCAGGTCTCCAAGGGAACGGCTGCCAAATATTGCTATAAACAATTTCTACAGCCAGAGCCCATCATATTATTTCCCCATTGCTGTGGTCATTCACAACCAATAACCAGCATTGTTTCCACATTTGAGTTTTAACCAAAAATGTACAGGAGATGTGTGCTGCAGATGAAACAATTGTTGATGAAAAGCTGATGTTCTGCTAAAACTTATTATTATTCCAACATTTGAATTCCAAAAGTGTGTTTCCACGTCATTGCTCAGGTTATACCAGTGAGTCATATTATTGAGACATGCGACTTGCACTTTGCATTGAAAAAGGTTGTGTGAAAATTTTGCGTTTTTCAGACAAAAAAAAAACAAAAAAACATCCATATTTGTTTACAATGAGAGGCCACTACAAAATGTAGTAGTAACATAATGCGTGTGTATATTAATCTCCTCAAACGTTTCGAATGTGTTGGGTTGTCTGGGTACCTGTTTGTGGTCGCCTCTGGTACCTGTTTGTGGTTGTTTGGGGTAGTTTGTGGTTGTTTGGGGTAGTTTAGGGTACTTTTGAGTGCCTGTTTGGGGTTGTTTATGGTTGTTTGTGGTTGCTTGGGTGGTTGTTTGTGGTTATTTGGGGTACTTTTGGGTACCTGTTTGTGGTTGCTTGGGGTTGTTTGGGGTTGTTGTTTGGGGTTGTTTGGGGTGATTAGTAGGACCCGAAATTACATGGCTAAATATCCCTCTACCCATGACAATTATATAGCCTAGATCTGCCTAGAAACATCCAGTGGCAGCACAACATTACAGCCAGTGTAGTAGTTCGAGGCTTTCTATGATCAAACAAGAGTTATTGGTTCTACCTGTAACCAGGCCTCTCTAATCCACATGTTGGGTTGTTGAAGAGCATGCATTCCAGATTCAAATGCCAAGGCCTCACGTGGTGTTTTTCCCTCCCGTTCACTCGTTGAAAAGTATGATGACTACTCAATCTTCTTTTAATTGACAGGATATCATTATCTTTGTTAGACAGATGGAACTGGTATGATGTCAATATAGACATGCCTCCTTTACTCATCAGCCAGGCTAATGATCCAAGACCCTGATTACTTGGATGAGTTATGATAGCAGCACTGTGCTGGTATAAAGATATTGTGGTGAACAGGGGATAGAACAAACAGCTCTAGCTGACACTGAGCCTGGGCCTCCGTCCTAATGAGACTGCACTAGGCTACGACAGGGTAATAAAGTAAACTCACTTACCACTGCTCGTAACACACTGGCTAAGATTAAGTTTACTTAAAAGTTTTAAAACATAAGCAGAATAAGACAATGAAAAAACTAAATATATGTTCTCAAGTTCACCCAATATATACAGTATGAAATTAACTCCAGAAATCTGCTCTCAGAGTAAGTATTTGGCTGTTTGACTCTTGACTCGTGTGAATCTTAAACAACCTTCCCAATGGTGAGTGTACCTTGTTTAGTAGGCCAACAAACTGCACTGTAGCAGGAGTCAAAGCTGTGCTATATTTAAAACCACGGGTTACATTTGTAAATGTTTCAGTCTCGATGCAAGTTACTTCATTACAATATTCTCTTTGTGTTTCAAAATGCTACAGTAATATTAGAACATAATTTGTTTAAGGGAAAGCCAGGCTCTCCTTGAAGCATGGATCGTATTGGCAGAGGGCCTCTCCCTAAATTCTCCACAGCAATGTAAGCTGTGAGCTGACTTCCTGCAGAGGAAACCTCCCTTGTGCTATCTCCTACTTGTAATGATCCCCCCTCCGCAACAACACTATGACCCAGTCTGCAGAAACAGTTCTGCACTAGCTGAAGCTCCCCCTGCCAAGAGCCTGATCGCTTTCCCTTCTTCTATTATGAAGCTGCAGGGTCTCGCTATTCTGCAAAAGACATCTATAGTACGTCTCCTGCCCAGAGGACATTTGAGGCCAATAAACGAGGGAACAAAAAAACGGAGATACCTGAAACAAGACTGTGCTGTTTTATAGAAGCCATGCATGTTCAAAGTGCTCCTGCTTGGATCCTTTGTCTGCTATCTGAAGTAGACTTCTAACATTTGTATATGTAGCCTATTCTTCACCTGGCCACACTGTTGATGGGTTAGGGTTAGAGCAGGTACATTTGCCATGTTTGCCCGCGCTAGATGGCAATTTCATTCAGCGTACTGCTCGTGTAGTGTCTGAACTCATAGTTAAAGGAGCTACACATTACATTTTCACTGTACTACATCATATAAAAGCCTTGAAATCTGCAGGGATTGTGGAGTGATAATGTAATCCCCCCCCAATTTTTCAATTCTATAGTATAAGCAAATTAATATCTTCTTCCAGTATGGCCACTCTGTGACCATAGCTAGTTACAGTGTAGACAAGTAAAAACTACCCATAGCAAATGTTTATTATTACATGTTCTCAATGGTCTGGATAGCCGATTTTGTGATGAACGCTAGCTAGTACCAATGGCTAGTGTAAACAAAGCTCATTGTAATTGCAATTTCCACTCATGGCCACAGGGGGAGCCAGATTTCATATGTAACTACTTTAACTAAAGGTAAATTAATTTAGCTCTTATCTGTCATGTTCTACACTTGATTTTCAACGACTGAGAGTTAAGACCTTAAGAACAATAAACAAATCAACCAACATTACTAGTGATTTTGAACTCTGAACCCTGTTCCCATGGTAATTGATGGGGATCATATTGTTTTCCTGCCTAATTGGTTGCTTTGATCATGTGATGTGAAAGCCATCTGGACCCACAAGGGAAAATGTTGTTTTTAACCCTGGGCATGTTTCTGTCAGGCATGTGTGAAGGAAGCCCCCCTCACGTATAGCTGGGCCCTTCAGTGCCACATATTAACACCGTCTGCTGCAGCAAACGTTGAGTTGACAATCCCCAAATGAGAAATGAATTACTTCCTCCTGCGCCTTCCTGGTGAACCTTTGACACAAGGCACAACATTCGGAACAAAGCTGGACCAAGGAATTTTCAGCAATTCATGAATCATCAAACTGGTCTTAAATTACCCTCCCCTCAACACATTCTCAACTCAAATGTATCTGTCATCATTCTCCAACAAACTCATACAGGGGGGAGTGAGCAAGCAACCTGGGTTTGGGATTTCCTAACAAGGGTAGGGGTCACAGAACATTACCGTTTCTTCACAATTTGAGGGTGTATGTAGTCTGTGGACATCATAAATAAAATGATTGCATACAACTGTACAGGTCAAGACACGCAAAAAATGTGGTGTCTGTTTTCAACTTTCAAGATTTTGTTTTATTAAGATAGATATATTGCTTGATTAATTGAATGGGTTTCTATAAGGCGTAATCATTTAATTCAGTGTTCACCAGTGCATTATGTGTGCCAATTCAAATTATTTTAAACCCGGCATCCACTCATACTTTTGCATATAAAGCAGTTGTTTTAAAACTCCCATGTTAACGCTTCTGTGCTCTTCAGACTTGGAACGATCTGCAGGGTAGACTGAGGTTGGAGCAGTTGGTCCCACAGTCGATTGAAGTCGTTGGTTAGAGACCAGCTCACAAAGGCACGTTCTTCAGGCTCTTGTTTTTATTAATTAATGTGTGTATTTTGTGTGTTGTATATTTAATGTTGTTTTGTAATTGTATTTATATTGTGGACAGGGCTTTCCCTAGAAGGTAAAGGTTATATAAAATAATAATAATAATAATAATAATAATAATGCAACTTTAATTCTGACATATCATAAAGTTATTATTCATTTAGTGATTTTAATACTAAAACTCAAATGTTATGTGTAACATAGCACCCCAAAATAATGTTAAAGGGATAGTTCAAGATTTTGAAAGTTATTCCTTATTTTCCACTTTCCAGACCACTGTAGGGAGATGCAACTACTGCTCTCAATATATATACTTCAAAACGGTTCCACAAAACATTATACAATGTCTTTGTACGTGATACACGTGTATCGATATCAAAAAGACGAATGTGAATGAAAAAAGGGTCTGGATTAATCGATTAACAACAAGTGGAAAATATAACTTCCAAACTCATGAACTACACTTTTAAATGGTAAAATCTCATCCATCTAATCATGGTCTTCAAACCTTGAGAGAATCTGGACTCAAGTTAGTACAACATAGCAGTGTCACTTCAGTATGATTTAGAGTACAGAGACTAAAATGACAGCAACATAAAAATGTCACACCTTGACAAATCTAAAAGTACAACAGAGAGGGGTACAAATGCTTTTTGAGTTACACTGCTTAACTTGAGAACCACATGTACAATTGGTTTTACATGGTTGTGGGGAAATGATTTGCACCAAGTGGAAAATGTGAGAGTTGGGACTACTCTGCATGACTCACAGCCCTGCTATCTTAGAGGGGGGATGGACGTCCTGCCTCCGAACGCTGGCCTGAGAGGTTGGTTTACTTTCCAGACATACAGTGAAGTAGAGAGGCTCCGAGAGGGGAAACCATAGACAGAACATGACTTTTCAGGGCTCTGTTACACAGTTAGTGGGGACAGTTAGTAAAGGTTAAGCCAAAGCTCGTGTGATATTGAGTTAGACAGATGGATTACAGATTGCAAATACATATTTGTTGTTGTAAAGACCTAGTATGAATAGTATGACATAATTATGATGGTTGACGATGGTACCTCCAGCCAACATTTCCCTGAGGAGGCCAGTCATGTTTTCCACTCTCTGCCTCTGTTAAAGTCTTCAAGGAGCAGTCGAGTGGAGTCTTCTCATATTTCCTGAGACAGACGAGACAATGCATCATGGCTCAAGGTTGAAGAGCAAAAGACTGGGGAATGAATTATAATGACTACTTTTCATGTCTCAGGAACTCAACAGAATCCTTACAGAGATGTCTGGTGTATTTACCACAAGGGATGGAGGGTCATTACTCACCTTTACATCAATTAACGTATTTTTAAACCAAACCATCTCGATATTTGTTATAATTTGTATAATTTGTAATACATAAGACTCTCCTCAAAGTTAATACAACATTTGATTTCTCATATACTGGCATGCATTTAAAGTCAATTGTAACAAAAACCTCCCAGGACAGATGTTTAATATTGGCTTAAAGTACAGTGTTCATCATCACTGGTCTTTGAGAGCTGAAGGGTGAGCAGGTCTTGATTCCAGAACGGCATCACACGATTCAACTACACAACTAGACTAGGAACACCATGATTCATTTAATCTGGGTGTTAGGTCCCAACGTAGATTTAAATACAATTTAGCTTTGGTCAAATGCAATACTTCTTTCATCATAATGACCAAATCTCACAGAAAAGCAAACTATTGGGTTATTTGCTCAGGCTGAAACAAGACATATGTTCCCTACAGTGGCATCTGAAATAGTGTCATTCAGTTGTGCACTGAGGAAGAGGCTGTTGCTTTAACCAACATAACTTGCTAAAAGCCTTTTATGGGGAGCAGGACTGAACATGTGTGTTTGTGAGTGCCAGAGAGGGATTGTACACTCACCAAGCCCTTTATTAGGAAAACCTGTACACCTTTTCATGGTGAAGTTGGTGTAATGGTGTGGAGAATGTTCTTGGCACACTTTGGGCCTGTTAATACCAATCAATCATCGCTCGAATGCCACAGCCTAATTGAGTATTATTGCTGATCTTGTGGAATCAATGCCATGAAGAATTGAAGCTGTTTTGAGAGCAAAGGGAGGTCTCTACCCAGTATTAGTATAGTGTTCCTAATAAAGTGTTCGGTGAGTGTATATAGGTTTAAAGCACTTTGAAGGTCCTCTTGCAATAGGATTGTCTGTTTTCTACACACTGCCTTTGATGAGGGCCTGTCTTGAAAAGGTAGAGAAATACTTGAGTTCATTTTCTTCAACTGACGTCTGACACTACGCCCCAGAGGAGAAGAAACACTAGCCATGCAGAAAGATTTTGACAATGATTGATGGTCATGATAGGGCCTGATAAGTACTGAAATGGTATATGGCTTCATACTGCAACAAAGCACATCTTTGAACAGTCACTTTTCTCTTCAAACAGACTTAAAGAGACTAACAGTAAGAGAGGTAATAATTTGTCATACGTACAGACAGTATTGCTCACCTGCAAGATATGCATGACGTACAATATATGAGCATTAGCATATCTGTCTGAAAATTGTGTCCATTATTTCAAATTGATCAAATGCACGTTCCATGTCTGAGTTAGTGGTAGTTTTATTTCCTTTCAGATATGCTGTACATTTCCTACAAAACATGTGATACAAAAGATGACATAAACACAAAACAAATACCAAATATCTCTATTGCCTCATTAATGGCAGCAGTCACATTTGTTTCTTTCTATTGTGACAGAGGGCAGGGAAGGGTGAGGGGAGTGATAATTGAAGGGAGGTTATCTTGCAGCCCACTGGCTCCACCCCCGAGCCTTATATGGACTTCCTGCTCCAATGAGGCAAACCTGTGGATAGTTAAGCCACCAGGGCTTGGGGATAAAAAAGGTCAGGTGCAGCCCAACGTTAGGCAAGTACCGGGAGGAAGTATCTGTGTGATTACCCATTGTGACCTGGACCGTCGGATTACCCCCACTGTGTATAGAACTGTTTTGGCTGAGGACTCACTTTTGGACTACCCCTGGAAAACGGACAAAGGACTTTGAGTAAGGATTCTGCACTCCCCCCCCCCCGGGATGTAAATACCCCCTAATAAATTTCCCAATTGCATTTGAATTGTACTTTGTGTGTTTGTTATCCAACTTGGTGGCGTGGAAACCCCCACACCCTTGAGCCTGCTACACTATCCTAACCTACTGTATACAGAGACAGAACATGGCTGCCTTGCCCTATCATTCTGTGGAAAATGTAGCAACTTGGCTGCTATGGCATATTGGTCCAAGCCCCAGTGACCACAAGTTGGGGAACAATTCTGCGAACTTAGGCAGAAAAACTCAAGTAGCTTCAAGGAAGTAGGATAATAATGTCTTCTCTCCTTACACTGACGATGAGGTCAACTCCAGACTCAACTCAACAGTTTCCTGGGGACTTGCATGGGGAGGGTTTCTGCACACTAAAACAACACCGGCTACATACTGTATCATACAATAGTCTCCAACTATTCTTTAAAAAGCTCCTACACATTATACTAGGCACCAATATAGTATATTCATACTTTACATGGTGTGGTGCTATTACTGTGCATATCTAAGAGAAATACCCCCAAAACGTTTAATAGAATGCAGTTCATGTGGATGATTAAAATATCTACATCATCAGAGAAATGTGTATTACTGGATTGTGTCATAAAAATGGCTGGTCAATTCAACAGTGCTCTGTGCTTTGGAATGTACTTGTATTATACTGTAAGGCTAAGCTGTACAGTATAGCCTACTGGTGCAGTCCAGTCATCTGAATACACTTGTGAGAGATAACTAGAGCCGCATTTCCTTGCAAGAAAGTAACACTTTACAACACCAGGATAATCACTGGGTATAAAAGAAATGTGCATGCTAATGATGTCATGCTTTTATAGCAGGGCTGTGTGTGAGATCCTTTTTTCCACAGCAGAAAAAATCTTTGGTCCTCCAGTTTATTCCAGATGCTTCCACAGATATGATCCCCACCCCCATATGCCCAGTGAGGGGCTGATCCTTCCATCTAACATGGAATACTTCAGTGTGGGCTACCATACCAAAGTCTATGAGTCAAGAGGAAAATATACACTATTTCCTTTGGGAAAAGGAATTCATATAGTTACATGAAGACATTGTTAAATGTTCCATGGTTGAGAGTTGCAAATGCTCACTTTTACCTGATAGGAAAATCAGGGGAATCTATAAAGTGGATAACAATTATGCAGAAAACAAAAGTAAGGACGACAGCACATTTCTGTGAATGTACTAGTGAAATACGAGGGAATTTACCAGTGAAATACTAGGGAGTTTAGAGCTGGTCTCCTTTGTACTTGGTCAGAAATCCTAAGATCCTGTCTCGAGGTCATAGGTTTAAATATGGAGGTGGTAAGAGTGGAACAGCCATACTGGTACGCCTGACATCACCGTGACCTCCCTTAAATCCCAGATCAATGCTAAATCTCCGTTTCTCAAGAGTGTTCTTCACTACATGCCTGCTGCATGCCTCTGCAAAGACACTTTAACGTATGTAAAACAGTCTGAAGCTGTATGAGATGGCTGCTGCTATGGAGCTGATTGATGGAGAGGGAAAGCGGGCCCCAGGCAGGTTATGTTACAAATAGCTGATAGGTGAGTAATGACTGCTCTGGAGAACCTTATTTATACAAGCCTGCCTGGCCCACGTTGACACAGGTAAACTGTGCTGCTCTTAGCCTGCAGACTTGCAAAGATCTGTACTTTTTTCGTCATTCGCTTTCTTATTGTTTTCCGATGTGTTGTTGATAGGTGAAACAGCTAGAGTGCAAACATGGTGGTGTTTTCTCCAAAGGCAATCCTCCGAAGCCAGTAATAATATTTCAAGATTGAAGAGGTCCATGTGTTTTTTGTTTCCCTAGATACTCTCTGTGCTTGGCACAGTTTGGTTTTTAGTCTTTCATCAGAAACTGTATTGAGTCATGTTCTGCATCAGTGATCAGTATTTCAAGACAGCTTATTTTTTTCTAATAGAAAAAAACTATAAGTGACTCTAAGGGCTCCAATTTGCTTCTGCTAAAGACCACGAGTACGTCCTCTATATAGTATACAGTGCCCTGCGTAAGTAATGGGACAGTGAAACATTGTTTCTTCTATTGGCTTCTATAGAGATTATAAGCTTTTATTTGATGGCATTTGTGTACATATTGGTTTTACCATTTAGAAATAACAACACTTTTTATGCGTAGTCCCCCTATTTCAGGATACACAAAAGTGATGGGACAGATTTATCAAATGTCCAAATTAAGCACACATTTTTTTGTATTTGGTCCACAATCCTTTGCATGCAATAACTGAAGTCTGCGACCCACTGACCCACCAGACGCTGGGTATCTTCTCTGGTGATGCTCTGCCAGGCCTGTACTGCAGCCATCTTCAGTTGTTGTTTGTTTTGAGGACGTTTTGCCTTAAGTCTCCTCCTCAGCAAATAAAATGCATGTTCAATGGGATTTAGATCTGGAGATTGTCAGGGTCATTGTCCTACATGATGAAGCGCTGTCCAATGAGTTTGGAGGCATTTTCTTGTACTTGGGCTGACAAGATGTTTCTGTACACTTCAGAATTCATCCTGCTGCTGCAGGTTACATCATCAATGAAGACCAGTTCCAATGGAAGCCATACATGCTCAAGCCACCATATTCACAGATGAGGTGGTATGTTGTGGATATTGGGCAGTTCCTTTTTTTCTCCACACTTTACTCTTGCCATCACTCTTGTATATGTACATATCTGTGAATATGGTGGCTTGAGCATGTATGGCTTCCAGGGGTTATTCATAAAGGTAATGTTTTGGTTCCCATAGACCTGTTAAAAAGTGCACTTTCAAGTTTGTATGTTGTAGTTAAGGTAAAGTTTAATAGTCAGGGTAAAAAAAATAGGTGGTTTTTGTCTCAATGTCTAGTATTGATTCTAGGCTTTGCATTTGCCTTTGGAGTCTGCTATTGGTGTCTGTCAACATGAGGACCCAAGAGACAGCAATGGGAGTCAGGGAGGCTGAAACATAGCCCAAAAAATGCCACCTTAAACCTACCAAAATCAACTGATTGGAACATCATTCAAAGAAAGAAAGCACTGTTGAGCTCAGAAATCCTGGATGTGGATGTGGAAGTGGATGACCGAAGAATGCTCACCATGATTAAGAAAACCTCCAAAACAACTGTCCCACAGATCAGGAACACTCTACAGGAGATAGGTGTGAATATGTCAGAGTCTACCATCTGCAGAAGACTTCACCAGCAGAACTACAGAGGCTACATTACAAGGTGCATACCACCACAAAAACAGGATGGTCAGGTTAGGTTTGCTAAAAGGTACCTAAAAGGGCCTGCAGGAAAAAGGTCTTTATATATTTTCTAACTAAATAATCTTTTTTATTTTTTTTTTATTTTTTTTTTTACAAACTACAAATGTTATTGTACACAATACTGAATTATCGGGTAAAACAAACATTTTTCCATAATAAATAAAAGCTGTTCATCATTTGAAAAGCTGACACTTAGAAACTTTTACTTTACAGGCTGAAGTTGCGGAAAAGCTTGTTTGATGGCGAGTCTGTACACTCCTTTCTTTCCCTCATTGTTGAAGGCTGCTGTCTTAGCTGGACATGCACAGACGCAGGGAGAAAGACCTACAGATGTTACTCGCGCACTGGGAGGGATCATGGGGAGTGGGAGGGAAATGCCCGAGCCATGATGAATGGTCGACGATGACCTCAGTGCTGAGATCTGTTCACCGCATCAGTCTGGAGGAGCCAAGCTAATTACCTAGTTTCCTGGAGTCACTGGCTGAGGCCGGGGCCCTGACTGGGTTGCAGTTTGGTGAAGCCATGGGGTTGGTGCTGAAATGTTGAGTCAGAGTTCACTTTCCATATAGTGAACTCTAACTAGAGGATAGCATGGTGAATGTCTACCCCATGGGAAGGTTCTAACGTAGTGCCCACTTCTTCCATGTAGTGACGGTCTAACCCTCTGGGTGGTACTGAAATGTTGAGTCAGACTTCTTTAAGGGGGTTGGGAGGCTAGGAATGCCACTCCTCACATCTCATCATATTTTGAACAGCCTGTTTTTCCCTCAGGTTCCAATTTATTGCCTCTACTTTGAACATGACGATGTAGTCTAACATTTTCAAAATGTTTTTTCATCATAATGTGGGTGTCACAATGTATTGTAATATTGAATGTCTGAATAGTACTAGTTCTGAATAATATTTCTGAGACAGCTACTGAAAATGTACAAAAAATAAAATAATTAACAGGTAAACAAAAGATGTTGAAAGGACCACACATTTTGAAGCCAGTTAATTAAAGGTTAAACTGAGTCATCTATCAGTTAACTTCCATGGTGCAGAGAAAGCCTTGGGCTGATAATCATGAGTCATCTGATGTGACCTTTATCTTGAACAGCACCACCACAAACATACTTTACTTCTAGATTCCAGACAGTATAAATACAACAAAAAATTGCACACACAAAAAATAAACTGAAACATTAACAAAAACAAAGTCCCTGCAAATGAATGCAGAACCTAGTTTGATCCTTACTTTCACCAACCCCTTAAAAACATTCCTTACATCATGACCCTGTCCCCCCTCCATCTTGTGTTTCCTGCTTAAAAAGATGGCTAATGATAACCATAAATAAAAACAGCAGTGGTGAAACTCTCTGACAACATGCTGAAAAGAGGTGTTAGCCTCACAGACTCCAGGAAGCAGTGAAAAATGGTCTCTCTGTGAGTACAGAAAGGACATTCATTTCCAACATTTGGGTTTAGTATTGAAACAAAAGCATTCACAGCCATGATGCCATGCAACACCCTCCATAGCATGTCACCAGTGCCCATCGTTAACAGTGGTTTATACAGTTGTCCCCAAGCTGGTCTCTCATTGTCCTCCACTCCAGTAGTTCAGTTTTACCCTCCATGGGGCCCTTCAGCTTGTCCTTGTTCAGCACCATAACACATAACCCCAGTACAACACCTTCCCTGTTGTCCCATCCAGCCCAACCTTATCCAACCCCCCCCACCCCCCAAGCAAGCAGAGACAGAGACAGAGAGAGAGAGAGAGAGAGAGAGAGAGAGAGAGAGAGAGAGAGAGAGAGAGTGAAAGACAGAGAGAGAGAGAGAGGGAGACACAGAGAGACAGAGAGAGAGAGACACACAGAGAGAGAGTGAAAGACAGAGAGAGAGAAAGACAAAATGTCTTGTTATGTCTTATTATGCCAACCTCCACACCAGATAGTTTGGATGGGGGCAGTTTCACAGTGTTTATACAAGTCCCTCTTACCACAGATCTTTGTTTTCTTCTGTGTAGAGGTGTGTCTGGGTATGTGTTTACACAGCAGTCAGGGTCTTATACTGCCATCTCAATAAAGAGTGGCATCTGCCAGTGCAGAATGAGACACCTTGAATTAATGCACACGTGGCACAACAAAACAAAGTAAAGTGTCAGACACTTTTTTCTCTCAGAAATGCCCCCCATGTTGAACAAATAGCTAAGAGATAATGATGGGATAAACTCACAAAACTTCACCAGCTTGGTTAAGACACTAAAGGGCGGTTTCCCGGACAAAGACTGAGCCTAGTCCTGGACTAAATCACACTTTCAATGGAAGATTTTCCATTGAGGATGCTTTTGTCTAGGACTAGGCTTAATCTGTGTCCTGGAAACCAGCCCTCTTTGCAGTTTGGACTAATGCTTACTTAGAAAATATATAGATTTCAACAAAGTCATTTAAACTTACCCTATCTGTGTTAAGGAGCACTTTTTGGCATTTGCACCGAATCAGAACAGCTTGTTCTTTGTCTCTGTACTTTGTATTCCTGGCAATAGATAAATGAAGCAAAGCAAATATGATCAGGAGTTCTGCATCAATTACAGATGATTATGTGATTTATTGATGGGTACAGGCTGGATTAGGGTTAGCTACAGTAGTTAGCTGTCATGACGGCCGAGAGGACTTAATGGACTGAGTGTTCTGTTGTTCCAGAGTGTGCAGGAGGGCTCCCGAAAATGGATCGAGTCCTTGGGGTCTTTGTGGGAATGAAGGCTCAGCATATGTTGTTTCTAATGTCAGATGTCATGTTGTGGTTCCTCTACTGTTGCTCCCTCCTTTTTGTATGGCTTGCCAAATTGCCACCCCCTCCCCTCCCCTCCCTCCCCCAGAGGTTCTTCAGTATTTGTTTATATAATTTCATCCTTAAGGTCTCAATTACTGTACGGTGTGTCACTGATTTTAATGTGTCACTGATTTTAATGTGTATTTTCTTTTCTTTCTTTTTCTTGAGGGGAGCCTGATCACATAATATGATTGCATTTTATTTATTTTTTGAGCTTCATTGGAAGGTGTCATTCCTCTGTATTATAAGTATATTACATGAGTTGTGTAGCAACATAACATATACATAAAAACATCCATATTTGTTCAAACTCAGGACTGACATGCTAGTTCATCTTGTGCCCCAGAACTATTCCTTTAAAATATTGAGTTCTTGTGAACTGGGATCCCAAGGGGCATGTTTTTCATCAACTGCACATTTGCAGCCTCTCTCTTGCCAACTTCCCTTCAAAATGTCGGCCTTGGCTTTTTGGATGTTGTTTTCCAGTACAGACATGCACTGCATTATCATCCAGGATGTAAGATTTAAGCTCTAGATGCACTGGCTAAAGCAGCAGCAAGTAAAGGAGAAATGGAATATTGAAAACTGTAAAAATATGGTGTCAAGGTCAAGCACCAGTGTTTTCGTAACATTTCAAACAAATTGGTTTGTTTGCAAAAGAAGAATAAAACGTAGCATGCTTTCAATTTGCACTGTGGCCACAGAGGACAGCAAAGGCGCAAAACGTACATTCTGTACCTTTAAAGGTCCTATGTTCCATCCTATAATTGAGCCAAATGGGTAAAATATGTATGCAGTTTGTGGTAGTGCAGTGCTTGCAAAGTCAAAATAAATCAAAATATATATGTGCCTTTAGTCTGGCATTTTGCTTCCCTCACTTAACATGTCTTCAGATTCAATAAATCTCTTGTGCTCCTGTCCTCTGCCCCTTTCGCCCAAATGGGCATATATTATTTGGGTAGATTTTTGGGTGAAAATGACTTACTGGACTGAACAGCACTGTTTCATAAGCCTCTAATTTAACACAGAACACTATTCTCATCATGCTGAGATTTGTAGATTGATTTAAGGGGGTACTGCACAATGACTTTCACATCATTGTCTACTTCTTTCCTTCATACAATTACGACAGAAACAGATAAACTGGGACATTAGTTCCATTTCATAAACCTCCCAGGACTTACACTGAAGCCTCAATACTCAGACCTTGTATTTTGGGGATGTTGCTTTGGCTAATTCCATTATTCAGTTTTCAGTCTACAATGGATGTATTTCATGAGGACACAAAGACACTCTGTGATCATGTAGGAAATCTCAGGAGGCCATTCCCATTTTTTGTGGTCTTGATTTATACAGTCAATATTATGTCCTTCATTTACATATCCTGCTAAAATGTTGAATACTGCAAGCAAGACTGATGTCTCTCTTAAACTTTGTGTATCTCACTGTCTCATTACCAAAACAACAACAACAACAACAACAAAGGCCTGGAGACTACATGAAGATGTGTGGTGTGAAAGAGATTACCTACTCTTAAACTCTTCTGGTGGTCTTTAAGCAGCGTTCCCCTCTGGGAGGCCTGTAATCACTTGAGAAACAGCCTCGCCCTAAGGCCACCTCCACGGAGCCTAAGTCACTATCTGGGAGCAAAGTGATATTTACGACCCTCAGGACAACAGAGGAAGGACATTCAAAGCTCTCCGTAGGAGAAAAACCCACAAAGAACAAATGTCCAAAGATGTTGGCCTATCAGCTCTGGAGTGAATGTCTACACGTTCATGTGAAATGTCTCAATTAATTGTTTGCATAGTCTTCTGTATGCATTGGATCTGTTTAACCTCAAGAAAATCGTAAGCTTGTTAGCTAAACCATTTCATGAAAATCGTATGCATTCTGTATCTACAGTATTTTTTTATGGAGTTCACTATTGAACTGTAAAGGCTCATCCAAACTTGATAATGTTGCATTCCACGGAGGGCCCTTGATGAATACCAATAGGATTATTCCACGTCTCCAAACCCCCGCCCATCTTGTCTGACACTGTTAGGTTTGAACATGGCTTTCCTCATAACTTCACTGGCGGCGCCGTCAGATAGGGGGGGATGGTGGGGGATGGTGTCAACATTTATTCATGAGTCTTGTGGAATTACGCCAATGGGAAAGGGTGATGCAGTACTCATGCCCTAAGAGGAACATCTAAGCTGGGCTTATTTCTCCAACAAGGGAAAGAAGATACCCTCTTAAGATGGACGGGCCTATAATTGGTCCCAAATACTGCTTTAATTTGTCATGTCTAGTATGTTATTCTGAACTATGATCTGAGCATATCCACACAAAACGTCAAGGTGTTCCCTATCAAATGGCATCCTGCTTTTGCATCCGATCATCATATTTCTAATGTTGTAAGCAGTTTAGTTTGGGTCTGTTTTTTTAGGCGGAAATTAGTCTAATAGGGCATTCAGCTTAAGAGGATATGGACCTAATATTTTCTAAATGTACCTCTCGTCAGACAATCCATTAGCCGGGCTTCTCCTCTGTTTCACTAAAGATATGAACCAATGGTTCATATTGATTGTGGCACAATGCTTATTATACACTAGAACAGTTTTACTAACTTGTATTCATTAAAACATTTGTTCATTAAAACAATTAGAGATTCCTTTGTAGTGTTTACCATGGTTCATTGTTGCGTGTTGACATGGTAGAGACTGTTTCCCCAGCCTGTTCCTCCGTCGGAGCACTTTTCGCAGAACTGACACACCTCAGCAGCCTCAGACAATCTGTCTTCCAGATTTCCACTTGAAACAGTGATGGGTTTTTCCCCCACATGCTTATTATAAATATAGGACCCACTTCATTGCTGCTATCCAGACGCTGACATTCCAGGGTGCAGGGTCACGATTTGCTGATGGCAAATGGAAGGACATGAACATATCCAATCAACATCGAGACAAAGGGACATGGACTCTACCCTGCTTCTTCTACAGATGCCTGGTGTCAGAAAATGGTTTTTGTTTGTTTGTTTTTGCTTATTTGTTCATACATTATTTCTTATTTTACAGTACTAATGTTTTTCAAGAGAGCATTATTTCAGTAATGAACTGAAATTATTTCAAAGCATGTATTGTAAGACATTGCTGAATTGTTTGTCTATGAGCGGTGAGAGTGATTGAGCTTTATTTTTGGCATGAGTGCTCCACCTGCTGAGCCAAGTGTGCTATTGCAGGCTCTGTAAGAACAGTCAAAGACTGAAGAAGGTTGGAGTGTAATTTATCTTTCTTTTTCTCTCTTTCAGTTATTATGCATTCAAATGGTATTCATTGTTATGCCAGCGCCACCAAAAGGTAATAGAATTACTAAAAAACTATGCAGTTTAAAAATGCACAATGCTATCTGCTGCATGAATTTCAAACCCTGCAATTTCAAGAGTCCTTCAACTTTGTTGCAGTTGCACCTCTAATGGAACCAAGTAAATGTTTTGGTCATCTTAGGCCATGAGTAAACTATCTCAGCAACAGCTATTAACTAAAACATTTGTAGAATATCCTGAAAAAATCCCAATAAACAATTATGAAATTAAGTATGTTTAGAATATAATGTTACTATACTTTTAGTATAGTTCATGTCATTTATATACTACCCAGCATTCCTGTCTGAAATGTACGTTTTTGTTAACAATAGCACTTACAGTTTGGTTATTTATTGGATTTAATGCTCATTTTGAGATTGGATTATGTATTAACAATGCTTCCCTTCAGTTCTGTATACCTATATTCCTGCTATCCTTCAATTATGTGTATTAAGTTGCTAACCATAACTGCTAATAATTAGGACCAAGATAAGGTACGCCATTCAGCCATATGCACTATGTAAAAGTCAGAAGCCTAGGGGCCTCCTTACTCAGAAGTTCACCTGCTGCAAGAGTTACATAGTTGTATGATGTCCTGTCCCGTCCCTTCCCCTTCCCCTTTCCCGTTGTCCTACTTCATGCTTTAATAAAGGTTGAATGTTAGAATTAAAAATAACATAAATACCATTTAAATTCTAATTGAAGTGTATTTTTAGTGGACACAGAAATATGCTAGTGACACATTATGAACACACTTCTAATATACTTCATACTATTTGACAGTGACTTTGAATATGACTAACATTACATTCTAACTGTGTTGAAAGTACATCTCAGATCATCTATTATATGTATACTTAAATATGAACATATCAAGTATACTTGATGTGCTACAAACTTACAGAATCATAGAATGGAATAGAACTTCTAACTTTATTGTCCATGCGAGGACAAACATTTTCCATGCCGAACAAAAAAGAAAGAAAAGAAAATACAGACATCATACACAATAAAAACAGTGACACACCACATTATGCACACACATATGGACATGCTTAATGTCTACATATTACGTGTTGCTGGAGCTCTGTGCTCTAAATGTTCTTAAACATAACACAAGATGGAGCCAAATATACCCCTACTCCCAATTGGAACCATTGACAGCCCAGAGGTAACTTTAGTGACCGTTCTGTATGATACCTTAGTTTGGGTCCCCCCCCCCCTAATTATGTGTAGGCTACACAGTTTCTCATCCTCCATACTCATAGGAATGAGTATATAATGTAGCTTTCTCATTATAAACACTTCAAGTCATCAAACATTTAATGTTGTCCCCAGACTATTGCGCACAGTGCAATAACAACTCAAACCTGGCCTTAGTGGGAGTGAATTTACTGAGTTAAGTATTTTATTATTATTATTATTTGATTTCAACTAATCAGACGGTTGCGAGGCGTAGCTCCGAATCCGAAACGTGTGGTGTGCAAGCACCGGGGAGAAAGTGCTGTGGGAGATGATTGATGCGAAGTTAAGCCAATGGCTATGCGCCGTCCGATTTCGACGCTCTTTCCATTGTCTTAATTAAGGCCAAGTTTGACGCGTTGGTCCAACAGACCTACCGCGCATATGGGCGGATGTGTCCTGGAACGAGACTATCAAACATTAAAACAAAGTAAAAAAAAAAAAAAAAAAAAAAAAGCTTCACATCACAAGGATTCATACAAAAACATGCGTTATTGTTATTTCTAAATTTCCCTACCGTACCTCCCAGAACGTAAGGCCGCAGACAGACCCCTCTCCATGCCTGGGTACGGTTGTTGTCGTAAGCATCACTCACAGACCGAGCAGCAGCTGGCTGGGTACCAGCGACGTCTCACTATGAAGCATCGCGGTGGCTGCGCTATTTGAGTGCAAGTCTTGCACCTCTATTTCCATCTGGAGAGCTCTTCAAACGCACAGGTAAGCGAGCAAGCCTGGGTCAACGAATGGTTCGGAGAAAAACACAGGATATACAGACAATGTTGTTGTTATGCAATTCGGAAAAATATATAAGAAAGAGCACTGCCGTCGTCTTGACGTAAAAAGGATATTGGGAGCCACCGCCTCCCTCAAGAACCGCAATTTCCAGGCAATAAATAATGTACGTCTAAAATACATTTCAAACAAATAACTGAGGGACATACATCGTTCAAATGCAACCTTACAAATTGAAGGTTTTACAAGCAGTTTGTCCATGCCTTCGGACGCGGGGTAGCGCTGTGTGTAACATGGCATGAGATGCTTGAGCTATCGTCTGAGCAGGTGAACCATGAATTACTGCGGAGGCGTTGCATTTAACGGCTCTGTTTGTGTCAAAGGAATGGAATAAGGCTGGCCCCAGCAAACACAACGTAACCACAACCTTTAAGTTAGGCTGTGGTGAGGTGGTGGTGGTGGTGTTAGTGCCAACGTAACCTCATGACGACCTTCTGTTAACGTAGCGTTGTGGTGGCATAAAGGTTGGTGCCATCCCGGTGCCAACGTGTCATGCCAAATCACACACCTGAATCAAACTGATACGAATTAGGCTCACTGAGAGCTAGTTCTGACAAGGTATTATTCGACTAAATGTGTTGTAAGTAACGTCTGTTAGGGCTACTAGAAAACATTTAACAATAGCAACGCTATGTAGGCTGTTATGTTCCGCTACATTGGTCCCACAAACACCTCGGAAGTGCATCATTGTCAACTTTGCCCATTATTATTACATGGCAGTGTGGGTGATTGATGCGTACTACTATGACTCAATGACAGACAACGGCTTTGTGATAGTTTATCTATTCAGCAATTAATAGTCGGCTGTGGCAACATAAAACGTAGCCCTAGTTGTCACCTGGCAGGCAAAACAATAAATAATCATTGCCATTTCGGACTGGGTACGTACCCTGACAATGATGCCCATCGGTCGGCTCCAAGTGAGCTAAAGGCTGCACACCTGCGTTGTCGCGACCCTTGTGTTTCAAGGGTATTTCATTGGTATGTAAAGCCTAACTAAAAAGTTAGGTTTAGGGTTAGGATTAGGGTTGTTGTTAGTGTTTGCTGGGTTCTAGTCTACTATCTATGAAGGTTAATCATGAGGAATACCACATGTCGAATGAAGTACATGCAGAAGTGATTGATTCCCATTCGCGTATATCAGTGCTGAATTGGTGAATGAAAGCGAATCTTATCCCCTACTTACATTTTGGAATGACTTGAAACAAACAGTTACATTTTGATGCAAACTTTGCATTGTTGTTCATCATGGCCGGTACATAATAGAGGGATAATTATTATCCAATTTCACGGCTATTCATGTAATTCAAACACTACTTAACGTCTACCATGGCATGCAATTAATCATAGTAGAGCCTAAATAAACATTTATAAGCCAACCTAACCTCATAAACAGGCAGGCAATGTCCTTGTTGAAAACAACCTTGGTAATTTGAGATGTCTTATATGTTCAATGCAGCTACTGTTTTCCATTGTCGTTATCAGTGAATACATATGTAGTTCAATAGCATTGCCCTTATTTTTTGCCAATGCTGGCAAAATGTAAGGACACGGTGTTTGATCGGTGCTCACTTTACGTTGCCTACCTTGCACATGCACGCTCCATAGATGTGTATTATTTATTGCAGTCATTGCACCTTAGTACACTGTGTGGTTGTAAAGTACATGTAGGCTACATTCACGTTTCGTTTTATTACAAGACAATAAAAGTGCCATGTACACTATGTGTATTTACATTGTGTTTACATTGTCAGTATAAACTATGCTCACATGAAGCGTTGGCCACTGCCCAGGCATATAAGGCACAATCTGAGATGTGTTTGTCTGTTAAGACAACTGTCTTACCTCATCATGATAAAAAAATATATTGGTTGTTTTACTTAATTGTTTGTAAACAATGTAGTCTTTGATTATAGGACAACTCCTTTTAGCCTTCAGCGTCAACCTGTTGGTCTCGGTCCCCCAGGCGGGTAGATGAGGAGGAGGTACAGTGTTGTGGAGCAGTGGACTCTCTTGTACCCCGGGGCAGTTAGAATTCCCTGGGTCACATTCATGATCTCAGAACAGGAACAAACCTCTCTAGTGGAAGTGATGCTTGTTTTTGGAAACTGCACACGTTTCGTAATGTGTTTCACTTCATGTAAAGGACCCTGATTTCTTCTCACACTGCAGTTTGAGGACTGGTGAAGCACTACAGTGTATCTGCAGCCCACCCGCCTCTCTAAATATAGATCTATACATCAACAGATATTTGCAGTTTTCCTTGAGTGGGTAGATATTGCCTCAGATGATGGGAGTGTTCCCCACCCCTCAAGTCCTCACAGGTGACAGCTCAGCATTTCCTGATTGAAGTCTAGCCGTTTGTTTGACCACCTTGTATGCAACTAACTTTACATTGTTTACTTACAGTAGGCTTGCCATTATCGCAACGTGATGTAATCCTCAGTCAATCTAAGTGTAGTATGTGAACGATTTGTGCATATTAGTTTGTTGGCAGTTTGATTTCTTAGGGGTGAAGGGTTTGACACATATTATAGTCCGAGGGAGGGGTTGCTGTTATAACTATGAAATGAGCGATGCTTTACTTTGAGGAAATGGTTTGATTTTAGGCTTCTTCTTCAATAGCCTTTTCTTCTCATCTCCATCCCTGCTCTTTAGTGTGTACAGATGACATGAAGAAATATGCCTACCTGTTAATCATTTTTAAATCCATTCAGGTCATCATAGGAGTATTCTAACAGTCTTAGTGAGGAGCAGATCAAATATATATGGGTAGAGAGAGCAGAAAGGGTTCTGGCAGCAGGATACCCTTAGTATGTACAGTCTCATTTGGGTAACACTTCACTTGGGGTTATTAGTCATTTATAACACCTTGCAGTTGCAAATTGGCTGGCCCACCATTCAGGGTAAACAATGCGAAAACATATGCATTGTCCTACACAGCCCTCAACAGTGAAATTATAAGACACGTGACAGCTACTGAATATTTCTCAAAGCGGTTTGGCACATTTACTCAAGTGGTGACAGACTAAATATAGGCCAATTTTCTGAAAGATCTGTTGAGCTGTTTTCATTAAAACAGAGTGTGAAAATGTAGCATTTATAGTAGTAGTTATAGTTACATTTTGTGGGACAAGAACAACAATTCCAATCTAGGCCCCTAGAAAATGTGGTAGTAACATAAAGTAGTGCATTGAAATGTCTAGAATTTTGAATGTGGAGCGGTTCTTATGTCCATATTTTGCAATTTCGCCTTCCCATGTCAAGTCAATGGATAAAATGTCTATGCTAAATACATGCTAATACATGGGACAGATACAAATAAAGTGGAAGCTAATTATGATGTTTCTATGACGACAAATACCACCAGGATGGTTAGCTAGCAACCAGTGGCATAGAACACTGTATTCACTAAACTAACCCTGTACTCTACTCCACCAAATACTAAATTCACAAATGTTCTGATAGATGTTCTGGCCTGTAGCATCCTGCTTAAGAAAATGCCCGAACATGTAATCATGGTTAATTTAGATTACCATATAAAATATATGCCCTGTTCCTTTTAGAGGAGTGGAGCTGGAGTTATTAGTCATTAGAGCTGCATGTGTTAGCTGTGAGCATACTATCCCAGGAGGATAGGTGTCATATATCAGACCTTCTGGTTTCAAAAACATGGAAATTCAATACAAACCAGAACATTTTAAGTTTTTTGTGTATTTGTGAATTCTGGAGAAACATCTCGTCAGCCCAAGTACAAGAAAATGTCTTGAAACTAATTGGACGGCGCTTCATCATACAGCAGGACAATGACCCAAAACATACTGCCATGGCAACTAGGGGCCAGGAAGTGGAAAGTTTTTGACTGACCAACTCAATCCCCAGAGCTCTAATCTCCTCCTCTTTAATAATAGTAATAATAAGACATTTTATTTGATGGGTGCATTTCTGGACATCCAAGGCCATCTTACAGTAAACTAAAAACACATTAAAAGTGCAATAAAAGTACAATTAAAATCAAGGAGATAAAAAAGAAGACATGCAACATGTTCAAACATAATAACATAGGACAAAACAGCAACAACAAGACATGGACAGCAAAAATACAGGGTATAAAGCAACAAGACAGGGTACGAAACAACAACCTCTTCTTTGCTGAAGAGGAGGCAAAACATCCTCAAAACAAACAACAAATAAAGATGGCTGCAGTACAAGCCTGGCAGAGCGTCACCAGAGATACCCAGCGTCTGTTGGGGTCAACGGGTCGCAGACGTCAGGCAGTTATTGCATGCAAAGGATTGTTGGCTAAATACTAAACATGAGTGCTTAATTTGGACATTTGATAAATCTGTCCCATCACTTTTTATGGCCTAAAGGGGGGGGGGACTATGTCTAAAAAGTGAGGTAATATGTACAGAAATACCATCAAATAAAAGCTGAGAATGTATTTTATCCTCATAGTAATTGTTTGAATGTAGAGCCAAAAGAGGAAAAAATGCTTCACTGTCCCATGACTTACTCTGGGGCACGCCGGACTGTGCACTCTCACTCATTGCCATTAATATAGATGTTCACTTGCAGATTTAGGTTACACAACACCTGCTTTCTTCCATGAATTTCACATTGGGCACAGTTGAGATTCATCATGATCATATTCTACTCATGTTTCAAAGCGTTGAAGTAAACTTTTGAAAAACTTAAAAATATATATATATTTTATTAAATGATATTATAACCTCATGGGAGTTGTTAAACCAATTAAATCAAATGTTAACGAATGTTATGAACACTGCCAGGGAAGTGGATTTGATTAGTACTTGTGTGCTATACCCCGTTTGCTACAGTATCTTTATTCCAGCAGAGAGCTGCATACCAGAAGTAACCAGGGTCTTGGAAGATGAGTTAGCTGGGAACATATCTGACCATAGCCCTATTGAACATATCTGACCATAGCCCTATTGAACATATCTGACCATAGCCCTATTGAACATATCTGACCATAGCCCTATTGAACATATCTGACCATAGCCCTATTGAACATATCTGACCATGGCCCTATTGAACATATCTGACCACAGCCCTATTGAACATATCTGACCACAGCCCTATTGAACATATCTGACCATAGCCCTATTGAACATATCTGACCATAGCCCTATTGAACATATCTGACCATAGCCCTATTGAACATATCTGACCATGGCCCTATTGAACATATCTGACCATGGCCCTATTGAACATATCTGACCATGGCCCTATTGAACATATCTGACCATAGCCCTATTGAACATATCTGACCATAGCCCTATTGAACATATCTGACCATAGCCCTATTGAACATATCTGACCATGGCCCTATTTAACATATCTGACCATAGCCCTATTGAACATATCTGACCATAGCCCTATTGAACATATCTGACCATAGCCCTATTGAACATATCTGACCATAGCCCTATTGAACATATCTGACCATAGCCCTATTGAACATATCTGACCACAGCCCTATTGAACATATCTGACCATAGCCCTATTGATGAATCCTTTTAGCAGACCCTTGTTGTGGTGCAACACTACAAGTTCACTATACATCAATGTTCCTGTATATTCACATAATATTACCAGATCTGTTTAGCTAAAATTATGCTGTTCAATTAGTTAAACAACACAGACGATAAGCGTACATACAAATAACAATGAATCGTGATCACTAATTATTGATGAATATTGCTTGGGTGTGAAGTTAATCCAGGGTGTTGTGTAACCTAGGTGGTGGGAGTATGAGGAGGTGCTATGAGCGTCTTTACTTCTAAATAAAGTTGGTAATGTAACCTCACCACACACACACACACACACACACACACACACACTGCTGCCTCTTAGTGACCAATAGTAGAATCTCAAAAGGGAAAAGGATTCGATTAGGACATTAATGATTCCATTCTATTAAAAATGATAATGTTACTGCATGTTAGTGCATAACCTATATCAAGCAAATGCAAACCTAGATAGGCTATTCTTCTGAAAACGGTCCACTATAAGGTCTATTACCTCTCTTTGAGAGAAGTAAACAACATGCCCAGTGCTGAGTGCTATGTTATTTGAAGTACAGTAGTCCAAGAAAGCTATTGGAACAGGAGTCAAAACTGAATGTGCTTGAAAACTTTGGGTTACCACTCAAGTTCCTGCTCAATGGGAGGCACCAAGGTTGTGCGTAAAGAAGCTGTGCGATCTCCACCAGCCGAGGCATCCCTGGCAAATGGGGGGAAATCAGGAGAAAAGATAGAACACGCACCCTCACTCTGTTCAGAGTGAGAGGAATTAGACTGACAGGAGGGAGTGTGTAAAGGAGGGTGTCTGGTAACTAGTGAGCCAGCGCGTCCATGCCCAGAGAAACGTTGGGATCCTTTATAGCTAAAGAAAGACGCCAATCAAATCAAATTTATTTGTATAGCACTTTTTACAAATCATTCTACCAGCACTGGTCGAGTGGTCAGCAAGTCATCCATTTCTTGGAGAAGTGTTTATGTTTTGATTAATTTATTTCATTATGAAGGTTTGCGTTAAGTTTTCAGCTAGCTTATAAGGTGTCCGTTTTCAGAACCAGGGAGTCAGGGACCGCAACACAGCATGGCTAGTTAACTAACTAGCTAACTTACTCTGTATTAGGCTGAACATTTAGTGCAGCTAGCTCTGTGTCATCTGACATCGGCTGTAGGACTAATTATAACTAGCTGGCTGCATATGAGCCTTCTCTGGTAGTGTCAAACAAAGAAATGACATTGGATCAATGAAAAGGTTGGAGAAACTGGTAGGGCTTGCTGGAGTAACTACAATAGGCTAATTATGATTGTTTGGACTTCTGATTACTGAAGTAGGCTACATTGTCTTGTTGCCTAACCCTTAGGCCAAAATTAGTGATAATTCAATGCCACAGGCAGAGAGTAGTAATCGCACAGCTGGCTGAGGATGTCTCCTTCCAGATGCATCATTTTCTTGGAGCTAATAATAATAGAGCCCGTAGGTAGTCTACAAGAGCTAAACAGGCCGTCATCAAATCAGTCTCTTACACAATCACAGTTTTGTGTAACTGGGTTGTGGCTCAGAGTACATTTCTCTATGTTAGTATGCTGTATTGGATTACAACATACTAACATAGAGAAATATACTGAGCCAAAACCCAGTTACACAAAACCATTTTGCCTATGATGCATAGAAATAGACCGCTTGTGCATTGCGAGCAGCTTCTAAACGCAATAACCAAAACAGTAGGCCTATATGGTCCAGTCTCTGTACAGCGATGTAGGCAGTGAAATATGGATTGTTGATGTAAACAACTTGTATCCTCTGATCTTCGCTAATTTATGAAACATGCAAATATTCCATCAACGGAAATCTAATTGCCATGGTGCTGAAATAGGCTACCCCTATCAGATGACCCGTGCAGCAGTTATAATCCATGATATAAAACAGGGCAAATGTATTAACAATTTAGAATATTTTAGATTGACAATTTAAAGACGCCTATAGCTTATAATGACCCATCGAGACTCATGCCGAAACTATTGTCACAGGCACATAACAAGACTGGATTGAGAACAATAGCTTACTCAGACGCAGCGGTGATAATGGGAGAGAGGGAGGGGCACAATCTGAATGGTGAATGGGTTGTTGATGCATGTCAGTCTTTTTGGAGACTGTCTCGTTTAAAATCTTTAAATGAGACTAAATCTTTGTTCATTTAAGGTTTAAGGTTATAGGGTCATCATATTTAAACCTAAAACTTCAACTGCGTCGTTCAAAACTCATTTCCTGCAATTAGACACATTTTAACATGACAATGTTACGTTAACAATGGCTGTAGGGCCTGTTTACAATTATAATCCATTAAATAAAACAGACAAATTTGGGCCTAGTAGAAACATATTTCATGCAATAGGCTAAGGGTGCATTATTTTTAGAGCTTTGATTCAGCTTGAATCCGACAGACTTTTGGGGTGGGTCTGGGAATTTCTGAGAATCAACTTAAACGATTAGATATTACGTCTACTTTCTTGAAAAATCCTTTGGGATTTGTTTTGCAAGTGTTTGAAACAAATAAAGGAACTTCGGTAGTACACTCTTTATGCAGTTTACTCTGCCAATTAGTGATATGGGTAATGACTTTCCCCTTACAAGGTCTGATTCTACCTTTTTAAATAATGGGCTGTAGTTTAGGTAGAACATTTGACCCAACTGATTGGACATCTGCAAACCCAAATATGTGAGTTTGTGTGGGTTCCAGGTGAACAGCATATCCTCACCAGAGAGTGATTCTGCTGCAGAGTTAGATAGATAGATAGATAGATAGATAGATAGATAGATAGATAGATAGTTTGGCTGAAAATGTTTTAAAGTAATATATAGAAAAACCATCCGGCCCTGGTGATTTACCCCCAGAAAAGCTGTGCTATAGCCTCAATAACCTCTTGCTTTGATATCTCAATGTCCAGACCATCCCTGGTCTCCCCAGAAATGTAGGATAGACAGATGTTTCATCTACAAGTGCTCTTGTTCCAAGTAACTCCTCCCCCTAAGATGTATACAGGGTTTTATGAGAGTCCATAAATTATAAATATGTGCCTTTAGGGTCTGTAATCACAAAGTCTCCATCAACAACTTCACTGATGATATACATATATTGATTTCCTCTTTTCAGATCTGCCAGGCCAGAAGTTCACCACTTTTGTCTCCATGGTCACGATACTGTTGTGTAGTTAAAAGAGCATTCTCAATCACATCATATTGAATTTTTTTCAGTTCTTTCATCTTGCGACTTCAAATGTTCCTTTTTAAGTTGTTTTTTTTATGTATCTGCCCTGCTTTTTTATATCTGTTTGAGATTTCAGCCGGTAGAGTTTTCTGGCAGGAGTAGGAAATTGTTTGCCCCCTTAGGTATGCTTGTAAGGCTTCCCAAATAACTGGTGGAGATGCTGAATCCTGGTTGACTCTCTGTATTGGCAAGGTGTAACAAATTAGCATCATTAAGAAGGTGATTTGGGAATCACCAAGGTTTAGGGCTTCTCCTTGCTTCCTGATCTGAGATAAGGAGCATGAGAGGTGCGTGGTCAGAGTGGGTCTTTGATACATACTCACAGGAGCTGACATGATGTTCTCTAACTGCATGTATAAGGAATATATCAATCTCTATCTCTTGTGAGCGTGCAAGTAGAAAGAGTATTCACCAAGAGATTTATTCCTAGCTCTCCAGACATCCAACAAGTTAATGTCAATCATTTCTATTTAAATGTCTGGGCTGCAGAAAACAGAGCAACACGCGTCAGCGAGGACCTATCTTTTCAAGGATCTAATACAAGATTAAAATCACCCCCTATTATAAGTTCTGTGGGGTCACATGTTACAGTCTCAGAAAAACAGTCTCTGGAAGAATTGAGGCTCATCGTGGTTTGGTCCATAAATATTAAGCAGAGTGATAGGCTTTGCTTTAAATCCTCTCAGTATAATAAGGCAAGGCAAGTTTATTTATATAGCACATTTCATACACAGAGGCAATTAAAAGTGCTTTACATAAAATAGATAAAAAGGAAAGAGGATAAAAAAAATAAAGAAAAAAGCATAAAATACACAATGAATAAAAGTCACAGTGCATTTTAGGGTCAGAGGGCAATTATTAGCAGCAATTTAGTTTTCTTTACCGGCTTAGAATACCTCTTCCCCGGGTGTTTGGAACTCTAACCCAAATTTTATTTGGCCAAATTTTTCATTTGGGACTCTAACCCAAAATGTTTATTTGGATTCTAACCCACATTTTATTTGTGACTGTAATCCAAATTATATTTGGCCAAATTTTTATTTAGGACTCTAACCCAAATTTTTATTTGGATTCTAACCCAAATTTTATTTGGGACTCTAACCCAGAGAATCAGAGAGCAACATCAATAGCCTTAACAAATGATGACTTAAAACCCCTCGTGATAAATAAATCTAAGCCCCCGTTGTCGGTGGGCCCGGATACATGTTGAGACAGTCAAAAGGTGTCATGTAAGTTATTAAGTTCTTTGGCATTGTTATCGTTGGGGTTGTCAATATGAATGTTAAAATCTCCTGATATAGATAGGCAGTCATATTCCATGGAGATTATGGACAGAAATTTATCAAAGAAACTACTAGAATATATTTGCAGTCTATATATAATCAGGAGTAAAACACGAGGAGAGCATTTCAGTACAGCAGCAAGATATTCAAACGATGAGAAGTCTCCAAATGATACCTGTCTGTATTGAAACAGGTCTGAAACGAGAACAGCTACTCCTCCCCCTTTCTTATCAACTCTGGGGGCATCATTAAAGTTACAATTTGGGGGTGCTGATTCAGTGAAAACAGCCGCTCTGTTAGTCAAGTCAAGCCAAGTTTCAGTGAGGAACATGAGATCTAATTCATGACGAATAATCAGGTCACTGATTAGGAGAGACTCATTATCTTACATTAAGCAGTGCAACCTTTATGGTTTTAGTGACACTTTGGTTGTTGGGTTAGGGTTAGGGTTAGGGTTAGGGGATGTTGGGGCGGAATCTGATTGCTGTTGGTGAGAGAGGGAGGGAGAGACCTCCTTTGCAAGGTCGTCGTCCTGGGGTTGGGATCTGGAAGATTGGAGCAGAGAATCTGGCGGTGGGGGAATGGGAGAGGCCTCTTTTGCAAGATCGTCGTCCTGGGGTTGGGCATAGACTTTTGCGTCATGGGTTTCTGGGCTGGAGTCCGACAGTGGGGTGGGTGGGGTGGCCATCTTTATCTTTAGGCTGTCCTTGCACCTTGCCACAGTTGGGTGGCAAATGGAGCAAAGTAGGTTAGAGGTGAACAATTCCTCTCCGGATCTGTTAAGGTGAAATCCATTCTCTCTGAAGAGGTATCAGCGCTCCCAAAACAGATTTAAATTGTCGAAATAAAGTTCCCTTTATGTAAGGCACAAGCAGTAATAGTTGAAATCTGTTATCCAGCTGTAGAGACATCAGTGGTTGGGAAGAGGTCATTCTATTTTTCCTTTCGTGACAATCCACGGTTGTTCTTTATTAGCAATGGGGGTCGAGGTGAACTGCTGACTGGGTAGCAGAGCAGGCCAGCCAGTAGCAGAGCTAATCTCTTAATCTCAGCAGATATAATCTAATATACACCCCCTCTTTATTTTTGTCTATATGTTCAACATGAAAAGGTACTCTCCTGCTTATCAAGATAACAACACCCCTGACATTAGACATGAAAGATGTTGACACCCTAGTTTTTGATGTGAGATTGTAGTTTCATAGATTAATGTAGATTGATGTTGTAGAGCTGCTCTGCCTTAAGAATCTTGTTGTATTGTATACTTGAATATGATGTTATGACAAATAAACTTGAACTAGAGCTAGTTTGACACCCTAGTTTGTTATGCTCTGTATCAGTTAGATGGGATTCCTGCAGTAGGGCTACGACCACCTCTTGGTTTCTTAAATACGTAAGTTAGTATACTTTATACCTTTTTGCGTTTTTACATTCCATGTAGGTAACTACATGCTATTACCTTTGCACCATTGGTTGCACTGCAACCAGTACAAGAATACCATAGAAGAAAGTCTGCAGTTTTTCAATTTGTTATTTACTCTCCAATAAACAGACAGAAAACAAAACAAACAAAAACAACAACCCTTCCCTTCAGTGCTCTACTGGTTTGTTAACTCAGAAGACACCCTGGCAGGTCATAAAGAAGGGAAGGTCTGAACTGAAGTGTTGTTGTGGGGTTCTTTCAATTTCTCTATTTCGAGAACTAAATGGCAGTAAAACCCTGCTTAAGATTAGCGGTGTCAGCCACGTCGCATTCTGATAGCTACATCACTAAGGCTTTTACAGCATTGTGGGTGATTGTACATGGGCAGGCTAACATAGGCTATTCATCATGGCAGGCTTCTTTAGTGGCTTACTCTGCCACATTGAGAATGCATGCGTGCCTGTCAGCTACCACTGTTACTAAGGCCTAGTTCTGGCTTCCAGCTCCACGGCCTACTTATCCCAGTGATTTTTGGAATCTCAAGGGCATCTGGAGGTAGAGGCTGTAGCTGCACTTTCACAGCTAAGCACAACTTTCTTGTCAAACTGCTGGTCGCAACCGAGCTTTATCAGATCTGGTTGTGTGACTTGACTGCAAATGAGTCATCACTCATCATGAGAAGGACTGGGTGGGAAAAAATGGGTCAGTTCATGTGACACATCATTTGCCACAAACAAATTATGTTAATTTACACACAAATTTGTGTAATTTGTACAGATAGACTTGAGTCAGTTCTTGAAAAGAGTTCTTGGACTTAGTTCCGTAGACGGGGGTTAGTCATTTGGACTCCATCAACAATGGAATATGACCCATACTTTTAACCTCTGACATGTCATGACCCTACTTATTTAGTTATTAGAAAAATGTTTCAGAAAATGTAATGGAAAATGGCACATACTGTATTTCCAAATGGTTTCCAAAAGACTTGGATCAGTTGAATGAGTTCCAGAATGAATCAAGGTCATGTTTGGAATCAAAGCAGTGGGTAAATGAGCAGCTGTTATTATGCACTAAGAATCAAATGTCATTGGTAGTTGTGATGTAATGTGAGACCTTGTTCCTATTACATGTTTCTCATGTCACGCCCTCCACTTCCTCCTAGTCTGTGCCAGTGCCTCCCTATGTCTGTCTTGTCTGTCTGTTTGTGTTGTGTGTGGGCGTGGCCAGGCTCCAGTTCTCGTTTCAGTCCATCATGTCCACCTGCCCGATCTACACACCTGCTATTCATCTCTCATCACCGTGCTGCATTCAAACCCCGGCTTCCCATTCACTCATCGCCAGATCGTTGTTTAGTGTTCCTACACGAACCCTACCCAGCTATTCATCTGTCGACCTGCCCACCCGCACTACCCGCCTGTCCTACCTGCCTCGTCTACCTGCCCTGCCTGCCCTACGTGCCCGCCTGCCCTATCTGTCTGCCAGCCCTACCTACCTGCCTGCCCTATCTGTCTGCCGGCCCTATCTACCTGCCGGCCCTACCCCGTTTGCCCTTCCCCCTTGCTTGTCCCATTCCCTGCTGGTCCCTTATTAAATACCTTATTTTTTTATATGACTCTGTGTTCACGCTTGGGTTCATTGGATCTGACCATAACATCTCACCTCGGAGTTCATTATTTACAGTGTGTGGTGACAGGGGCCGTAAATCACTGGGGCTCCACTAGGATGGGATTAACAGTATGGTGGGATGTCTTAATGTACATGAGGATGTAGAGCCTTTCTATCTATGCTTCCAGCCAAGACACGGGTAGAGAACCAGCTGTGATGCTTTAATGAAATCTGAATATGACAGATGTATTGTTTATGTACATGTTCAGGATATGTGTGGCACATGCAGCTTTTGAGCCTGTAACCTTGAAGTTTCCACCATGCTCCAACCAATGGGGTTACTTGACTTGTCAGTGCCCCCCAGCAAGTATTCTGTTGTTAACCTGTGGTGTCGTTATTCTCAGGGTGATCGACCCTGGCCTGCTTTAAAGCCACAGGTTTGTAAGATGTTCAGTGTTTTCAAATAATGAATTATACAGTACATCTTGATTTTGTTTAATTATACATAAAAATACCTTAGAGATAAGTGCAATTTTCTTACCTTATCATAACCAAAACATTAAGGACCTACTCTATTACCTTATGGTTTATTTTTTTTTATCTTCATAGAAGAGTTTTTGTAAGCAAAATAAAAAGGCCTTCAAAAATGGCCTCAAGTCATGTTCAAAATATAATTCCTTGAGCTATACAGATACAGTATGTTATGGAATTCAAGAGCTATTACTAAGTGTTAATCTCATGGGATGCATTTTCCCCATTTTTAAAACATTTTTTGGTGGCCAACTCTTTGACGGTATGTACATCTTGAGTGTACGCTGTTAAAAGAAAGTATTTTGCAAGACGCAAAAACGTGATCGTTCTTGAAACCAGCTGCCACCATTTATTGTCAGGTGTTTCCTAAAACCGGTAGCAGCTTAGTTGCACATTTTAGTTTTAACAGTGTGGATGCAATGCTGCTTAAACTGGGCATAAAAACACATGACATTCACCAGGCGTCCGACATGTGTTGGCTGGCAGTCATCTAGGCCAGGGAATTGTTGCCCCCCCTTGCCCTCTCTCCCACTGCCCCGGGTTAATTACGGATCAACAATCCCTGGCATGTTTAGATGGATGAGAGACACCTGCTGCTGTTCCCCAAGCAGACACCAATCAGCTGGGTCTATTTTGGCAACGTAAGGTTTATTAAGTGACCTCAAGGTGACCTAGCTGTGCTTGCATTGCCACATTGATAGCGGTTTTCCACTTGCGTCTGGGCTGATTATAAAAGGCAAACCAAACACATTGAAACAAAAGCCTGTCTATGTATACACTAGATAGATCACATACCTCATTTGGTCTAGCACGCAACTACACCACAGCAGCATGCTAAGATTTATCTTCAATATAATCTCAATACTCAGTATGGTTGACAGCTGTTGTGGAGCTCTAAAATGAATTCACGCCCCAACGTCCTTCAAACTGGAACTTCAGGTGACTAAGTGCCTTTCCAGAAACAGACACCCCTTATTCACTTCCCTTAAAGGTAGACTCAATAGTTTCCAGTATAACTACACATCATTTGATTATAAATACGATAAATATGATCTTAGGCAAACAATTATTGATTATGGGGTAGCATTTCAGCTGATGTAATACATACTGCAGAACAGTTTTAAATCATGTGATTCTTATCACCAAACTCTTTCTCCTCTCGCTGTAGCCGGTGTTGGGTGAAGAAACCTTCTAGGTCAACATTCCAACATTCCATTAAATTGTTTTTATAAGGATATATTTATAAGAAATTATACGGATATTCTGCATGTGAGAAAACGGCAGCATTTGGAAATAAATTGTTATTCGTAGTCAGAAGAGTCTGTTGAGACCACTGTGAACAGCTTTGGGTAGAACATTGCTTGCTTGTGGCATCAGTCCTTAATTATGGTGGGCATTCTTCAGTCATCCACTGTCAAAGACCAGCCTGTTTGCGATGGCTGAGCGCACCAGTGTTTTTTTTTTTCTTTTTAATGATGTTCCAAACTGTTGATTTTGGCAAGCCCTGTGGTGTTAGCTATGGTTCAGATTTTTCAGACTAATAATGGCTTCCTTGACTTTCATTGACACCTCTTTGGTCCTCATGTTGATAGACACCGATAGCAGACTTCAAAGGCAAACACAAAGCCTAGAATCAATACTAGACATTGACAGCTGTCTTATGTGACAGAGCACACCTGATGAAGAGGAACCACCGGTCAAGCCAATTGTCCCATCACTTTTGGGTTTTTTTTCTCTCAGTCTATTAGCTTTTAACCTTTAACCTTTCGCGTATCGCATATTACCCTGGAATAATAACGAGTCAAACCTGGCCTTAGTGGGAGTGAATTTACTCTGAAAAGTAAAGTAGCTCTGAATCAGAAACGTGTGGTACGCAACCACTGGGGGAAGTGCTTTGGGAAATGATTGATGTGAGATGAAGCCAATGGCTATACACTGTCTGTTTTCAACGCCGTTTCTATTGGCTTAATGAAGGCCAAGTTTGGACACGTTGGTCCACCAGACGTATTCGGGCAAAAGTGTCTGAGAACAAGACTAATTTGACTCCACCTGTGTGTGTGTGTATAGGTACAGTAGCCTATGTGTGTCTGATTGATGATAATAGCACAAATTCACCATGATTACAGACATTTGGAACAAGTTTGTGCATAACTCGATGCTATTCATAACCCAGGAGATAACTTTAATATTTGTTTTGAATGTGATTTGCCTGGTGGAGCATAAGAGCCAACAGATTTGTCTGTGGACTATTTTGTGTTCACTTCGGGTTTTTTTAACAGTAGCAAAATACTGTATAGACCTTCTTGCAAAAATGTATAATTGTATTTCCTTATGTCATTTTGCTTCAGATTTGTGTTCTGTTTTATTTGTTATGAAGCATTGTTGCTTCACATTTGACCATGTTTTTTTAGTTTTTTTTACACTATGTACAATTACACCAACATATATGTCCGTCAATATGTTATATTCAATATGTAAGCTCATTAAAATACAAAAAATGTGGTATTGTAATGATTCTAAAGTGCTGACCGTACACAACTGCTGACCATAACTAACTTAAATAATTACACTGTTACACTATTGTCAACACATGGATGTCTCCAGACCTTAGTCTAGCTACTTTGTTTGGTAATGAGGCTTCTAGTGTTAAATGTATTACCATTTTCATGCAATAAATGGTTAAACTGACATGAGTGTCCTGACTGAACTAAATATATGATCAATGCTTGTCAAAACCTGGGGTGATCAACCACTTTGAATCCTAGTGCTGGATAACAATAAGATGTTAATATAATGGAACATTATTTTAAAGGTCCAGTATGTAACATTCAAGCTTTCTAAAAGCTTCCTAATGGTTGTAATGATGATGTTTAATCAGTAGCGATCAGGGAATGAGATTGAGAAATATTTCATTTACGAACGCTGTTCTGTTTTTGTCTGGAAAAAAACACTTTCTAAAATGGAGTGTCCTACCCAACACTTGGTTTGCATATGAACATTTAGTTACTACCAGGGGTGTTCTTGGGGAGTAGACTCACCTTTTTGTCTCTTCGAATCGTGCACCCATACAGAAACACGACAGCTAATGTCCAACCCTGCTAGTCCATTTCGGGGGCATTATATTAATATTACTATTAGGGAGGATGTTGTTCGAACTGAATTTGGCCGCGGTGGCCAGAGGTGGCAGATTTCCAACAAATGTACGCCCGGCTCCTTTAATGCTATGCATGGGCTTTGGGCAACAATGCCCAATTGACAGACAGGCCTGTCAGGCCCGAGGCAGGCATTGGGCTCCGTGGCATGCCTTTAGGGATGGCAGCATGCCGGATGTAATCAGTAATGGTGGAAGGGGTCTGGCCTGGATAGAGATAATCAGAAGCAGATGCTTTGACAGGCCACCATTTGGAGAGGCCCTGACCTTTTCCCTGTTTTGTGTGTGTGTGTGTGTGTGTGTGTGTGTGTGTGTGTGTGTGTGTGTGTGTGTACGCACACTAACGTGTTCATTGTTTAAACGGTGCATGTATAATCATGTTTTTTGTGCAAAGCTTATCTGTGTGTTGAAACGTGTGTGTGTGTGTGTGTGTGTGTGTGTGTGTGTGTGTACTCGTATAAAATGGCGTTGGGCAGTCGTCGCATACAATCTTATCTTCTCCTTGTCCTATAATCCCTTGCCCAGGGAAATGCCCTCCTTGGCAACAAAGTAACTTTGTCCTGGCTTCCACCCGTAGCTTACAGTAGGTGGAGATTTGGCTGAGATTCCCTGACCCGGATATATATATTGTGGTTGGGTTTAGTAGGGCCTTAATCTCACACCCCAGACTTTCTCCCCAACTCCTCGTTTGGAAAATCTGGTAAACCAAAAAACTCAAAAGTGGCCTTGAGCTAATCCAACGGGAGTAGGCAACGGCAGCAGAATTACCTGCCGAATTTCATTCGTTTTTCATCCCCCCTCTCCTCAAGCTGTACCCAGGCATTCTGTATTGTGGAGCTACTGAGAAGTGCAACATGGAGCCCTCTGAGTCCTTTCGATTGTATATTTCAAGTGTTCATTTTTTTAAAGAAATTTGGAGACTTAATCCTGAGGTCGTTGCACTGAGCCACAACTCGTAATGTTGTGATTCACTCAGAAAAATAACCGCACTCCCTCTTATGCCAGAATTTAGTCTTTCTATACTAGGCGTATATGCACTGTGAGCAATAGCCTGGGGACAAGGTTAGTAGGACATAATCTCTTTTGCCAGACTCATAAACCTAGGTTTAGAGTCTTGCAAGCAATTTGCTTCAAATAGCTATTAGGCCAACGTCTTGATTTGATTTTTCTATATAAAATAAGTGATTGGTTATGCAAACAAACATAACACCAAAGAAATCTCCAAGTGTAGGTTCTTGTGCTGAGTTCATGTGCTCCTCTGAAACTTTGAAAATCCGATTAAAGATTTTGTGTAGGTCTTCCTATTGGTTGATTCCAACTAGTTTTAACACAAGTTTGGGACATTCAGAGTTAACGGATTTCCGAATTGCGCTTGAATTCAGCATTGATAGAGGTGAGGAGTCAGAGCTGATCGGAGCTTCTCTGTGTTGTATAAGAGGTTGTGTCGCCAGACACTGGCTGTGGATAGAGACTAATTAGGGCACAATGTTGCAAAATATGTTGAAATGTGAACAAACTAAAAAATTATAATAAGTTCCATATTTTCTCTGGTTTTCACCAACTCAACAAGAGCCCAGGACAGGTGTTGTTGTGTGGATGGCACCCCCGATGTGTCTGGGGAGATTGTAGTTTGTGGGACAAATACAAACAATTCTGGCAGCATCCTCATCTGTCTCTTGAGACCTTATGCTACCCTGCATCTCACTAACATCAATAACTCTGTCAGTGCTGCGAGGCTTGTGACTTGTAGGCTGAGTTGCAGGAGGGCATCAGAGCACATCCTCGCTAGGCTGTCCCAACTGGGCCTTCAGACCAGAATTGAGGGATGGATATAGCCTACTTTTCATTCATTAACACCCAAGTCTACATTTTCTTCCATAACATTTTGTAGGCTACATTTTTTATATCATTTATTTCCATCACATTCTATATATTGTTTAGGTGTTATTTTTATCGGACATTATGGCCGACAAGATTTGTATTTGTCGTATTTGGAAAATTTTGAATGGCCAAAAAAAACGGTGATTAACGGAAACCCCGGTGTGGGAGCGAGGTACAGACCAACTGGCTCTGCTCATGTCTGTGTGTTGTTGACCTGCTGCTGCCCTGATACGAAGTACCCTAACACCGCATGTACCCTAACACCGCATGTACCCTAACACCGCATCCGAATACACTCTGTAGCGTGTGATAATGACTGCGAGCTGTGGAAGTTGTCCTGATATGATCTGTCAGACAGCGACACCAAAACACAGCACAATGGGGGGGACTACCCGACCCAAGTGTCTGGAATAGAGACATGGTGTCCGTAGATGGGCTCGACGGCGCAGAAGCACGCACGACCTTTCGACAGAGACACGGTTGATTAAGACCACCGAACTGATTTCAGGTGGAGAAATCCGTTTTTCCACTCGACCCTCGCTCACGCTGCGTGTCATTAGGATACGGTGTAGGTCACCGTTAAGACTGGTTGTTCAGCAGAGTAGAATGGTGTTACTGCTTGGTTATTCCAGAGGCGTCGTATAGAACTGTCCTCAGAGCCATTTGAATTGTAATAACTTCACCAATGATGAAACAGAAAAACAGAAAACCAGAAAAACATGTCTCTGCATGACTGTCCAAGGCTCCATGTGAAGACGTGGCCAAAGTTGGAAATAAGGTTAAGGGAGGAAATCGGATTTTGAATTAAACATAGATATTCCATAATGATTTCTGTAACCAGACGTCATTTTGAAACAAAGTGAAATGGAGAAAAACGGTTCCATGCTATTGGTCGATATGCTGCCATAGTAAGTACATTTATTGATGACGATAATCGAATTCATATGTCAGTGACAAAATCGTGACCGTGAATTTGTGAGTCTGTGTATGCCATGTATGTGTGTGTTATCTAATTTCTGCCTTGAGGTAGAGTATTAATGCTTTCCTCCTGGGAGTCTGGGTTATGGTGTGTGTGTGTGCGTGCGTGCGTGCGTGCACGAGCCCACAAGCCTACGCCTACCAATGGAAGAAGAAAGTACAGTGCCCTGCGTAAGTAAAGGGACAGTGAAACATTTTTTGTTCTTTTGGCTCTCCACTCCAAAAGTTTGGATTTTAAATCAAACAACTGCTACCAGAAACACCCGTCAAGCCAATTGTCTCATTTCTTTTGGGTACACTGAAATAGGGGAATAAAAAATGGTGTAATTTCTGAATGGTGAAAGCGATATGTACACAAATACCATCAAATAAAAGTTGAGTGTCTCTAACCCCATAGTTGATTTGTTTTAAAATCAAAACATTTGGAGTGTAGAGCCAAAAGAACAAAAAACGCTTCCCTGTACACTGTTCCACCTAACCTTCTCCTTGTTCCTCTCTCCCTTCCTCAGGTTATGCCACCCCACAGGCTTACTGGAACCCCAACCGTGAAAGAAAAGGGCTGATCCCCCCATCCCCAAGCTCCCACTGCTGTGCCCCCCCCTCCCCCACCCCCCCATTCTCCCTCCCCAGTCACGCCTAGCCCTCCCCTACCCCCGGTCCCCAGTCCCCAGCCCCATGGCTGCAGGAGGCCATGCCCCTGAGACAGATGTGTTGATCAACCTGCATCAGGTAAGAAGTGAGCCCCCATCAGCTCTTGTCGTACGCACGCATGCACGCACACACACACACACACACACACACACACACACACACACACACACACACACACACACACACACACACACACACACACATACACTCCACCCCACTACATCTTAACAAACAGCCAACCCCCCTGCACACCAGCCCCTTTCTCTCTGTATGCAGCAGCAGCAGTCTGTGTGTACGGGGATACGATCCCTCTTGGCTTGAACCTCTCTCAGGAGAGATCGTATCCAGAGCAGCAGTCTGACTGGCATTCTGAAACAGACAATGGTGTTCACGTCGACTAAGTAGACTGACTTGAATAGCTCTAATTAGACCTGGTTGCTACGGCATCTCCCAAGCAACCAGCTGAGTGAAGGCCATTGGCGTAGTTCCAGGCCAAACCAGGAGAGGTGCACTATTACATTTAATGTGTGTGTTTGTGTGTGCGTGCGTCAAATTGAAGTCTTGATAAAGATTGACTTAGCAGACGCCTTTATCCAAAGCGACCTACAACAAATACATTTGTCCTCCTGTATCTGTTGATATTTTTCTTGATAGCCTACTGTACATATGATTGCTTCGAATAAGTTATCAACGAGTTGCTTTAGCAGTTTAGTTTCTGTAGAAGAAGAAACAATAGCGTTGGTAAGGGAGCTGGCATATGTAGTGCCGATGTTTAACCGATGGTCAATTGCTTTTCCACAGTCACTCCCAGAATTTAACAGGGCTTATTCCAGGCATATTCGGTGCTTAAAAGTCTGGCTTTTAGCCTCCTCTACCGCCCTGGTCCTTATGAGGCCAAGCGGGGCCAGGCGCACGGCTTAGAGCGAGGGAGGGATATTCTTATCATCCAAGCTAGCTCACAACTGTAACTTCACAATCCAATGGATTTAAATAGCACTTTTTACAAATACAATTGTCATGAAGTGCTTAAGTTATCAGAACCTATTGGGAAACCAGAGAATTTTATGTGTTGCTATTGTCTCCATAGTTCCCCACCTTACGAACTGTAGAATGTAAACAACCTGGAGATCATACAGGGTGAAACTAGAAAGCCCAACTGTGGAAATTCGAAGAGGCTTGTTCACTAGGCTCGAAACACAGAGCACTTTGAGCGCTAGCTGGCTGCTAGTAGGCCTTGGCACACACTGGCAACTCTGTCGAAAAGTGGCTATTGATGACTTGTGGGTGATTATTGGACCAGCAATTTTAATATCAGGGCCAGAATCTTCCTCAAGAAGCTTTCTCTACAGAAGTGGTTAATTGACTGAGTGCCAACTGCCAAGCCCTAAATGAGTTACAAACAATATCATCAAAATGGAAATACAAATATTTCTCTCCGTGCCTAAGTGCAGGGTGGCCTTAAAATCAAATGTTGGTGACCCCCTGATGGGAAAAGCACATTGAATTGACTGATCGTAATTGAACTGATAATTTATTAGGAAAGTCACATACATTTTTTTCTCTATGTGATTTTCTCTCAATGATATTCCTGCTTGAAAATGTCAAAGTAAAAAGCAGGTTTGTTTGGTTTCACCCACAAAACTAGACACCTGAGTTTGTCCAAGCTGAGTCTACTCTGCCCTACATCCTGGTCCTTGCCACAACACCCGGGTCCCACCAGGAAGCTGCCCTTCACTATGAACCCCTGGACTCTTGCACCACACCACATTCCACATTCGTTTACTGTTCAGCACCTGATCAGCCAGGGGAGGATGGGTCCCCCTGGAGTCTGGTTCCTCTCAAGGTTTCTTCCTCCCAGGGAGTTTTTCCTTGCCACTGTGCCCTATATTTTTCTCCCCTCTGAGGAGTTTTTTCCTTGGCTTACTTTTGGGGGTCTATGGTTTGGTGCTAGATCATATTGTTTGTATTGTATTTGTTGTTTATATTGTTTCGTATTGTTTTCGTTGTGAAGCACTTGGTGGCATTTGTCTATGTAAAAAATGCTATACAAATGCTGATTCATGGTAAGTGGAGTGGAAGTGGTGGATTTCAGCTACACACTGTACTGGCCAAAGAGAGGGGGAGAAGTAGAACGGTCCTGTGAGAAATAAAGAGAAAGGACTGCCTCGAGAGATGATGATGACAGGGGCTCGGAGAGAGAGAAGACTAGCAGGGGGAGAAGGGGAGGGCATCAGGAAAGGAAGGGGAGAGGGGGGAGGAGAAGAGAGGGGGGAGGAGAAGAGAGCATTAGAGAAATAAAGAAATGAGTGCGTATGGAGAGAGGAGTATGGAGAGAGGAGGATGGAGAGAGGAGGATGGAGAGAGGAGGATAGAGAGGAGGAGGATGGAGAGAGGAGGATGGAGAGAGGAGGATGGAGAGAGGAGGATGGAGAGAGAGAGGAGGATGGAGAGGGGAGGATGGAGAGAGAAGGAGGATGGAGAGAGGAGTATGGAGAGAGGAGGATGGAGAGAGGAGGATGGAGAGAGGAGGATGGAGAGGGGAGGATGGAGAGAGAAGGAGGATGGAGAGAGGAGGATGGAGAGCGCCTCAGTTAAGGAGAGAGATGACTGTGCAGAGAGAAAGACAGAGAGCACTGCTAGTAGAGAGAAAACTGATTATGCAGTAATCAATTTTCCAGCAAGAGACGGAGAGAAAGAAAACTGCTGTGTGTGTTTGTTTAGCAGACGTATCTTATGGCTGCACATCTTGAAGTCATTCGGTCGCTTAGTCACGATGCTTTCAGCACGGAGCCGTGAATAGTGATCCAATGAAATACACTTGATGAGTAACCTTGGCTGAGACCTCAGGCTTTATGCTCACTTCCAGAGCGAATGTGTTGGTTTTTAACTCAGTGACAGATGGCCTAGTCAAGCAGACATGGTGGTTTGAGTCAGCATGCGAGTTTGGGTTACCAAACCAGCCGATAGCTAGCGTGACATTCTCCCCCCGATTGGTACTTCGGCGAAGCCGCCGTGACAATTTGTATAAAACATTGCTGGTGCCTTTTCTGGTCGCATAGCCCAACAGTCAATTCGCTCATGATAGATTTCCGGACACTTTGTTGCTAGCGAGTGATTCTGGTCTGAATGGTGGCTAAAGATGCTGTAGTCTCTCTAGGTTTAGAGTTTAGGAAACATTTATCTGTGGTCCAGGGCCTACGTGCAGCTTGCTGACGCTGAGCCCGTTACAATTGGCTCATTGTCTGTCAGTCATTTGTTAGTAGTAGTCTTACGTAGCCATACCTCCAAATGATATTGTTCTCACACCTCCTTTGGAGGTCTGGAGAAGTTTAGATTAGCTGATCTGGCTTGGATTGAAGTTCAGTTGTGTTTCCACCTCTTAGTAGCTACATTCTGCAAAGGATTTCCCCAGGGCTTCTGAACGAGGAAAGCCTGGTCTCAACAAGGTACATTGAGTAGTGACTGGCTTCAAAATCTGAATAAAAGAGAATCTGAGCATTTTGTTCACCATCACCAAACCAATCAATGGTAGGTACATGTACAATGGTAGTTGTTACAGGGTAGAGACCACTGAGCACTGATTGGAGTTCATAGGAGTTAAGATCAGTGGAACAGGTGTTAAGTCCCAACGGCTGGGAAAAGAGACAAGCGGTGCTAAGGTGGCGTCAGTCCCTCAACCTGTGGACTGAGCGGCTGAACCAGCATTCCTGTGACCTCTGGCCTCCTGTGACCTCTGGCCTCTTACCAGCGCCAACAGCTGGCAGCAGCAGCAGCTGCCTTCACTTTCCTCCCACTTGTCAGCTCCTACCACCTGGGAAGTGGCCCAAGAGTGAGCACATACGAATATCCTAACAGGTTTTTATCAGAGCAGAGCGTAGTAGTGCAGCCGGGCAATGGATACACCCTGGAGGGAGCTTCAAAAGTGTGTGTTAATACTGGCTTTCCTGATGAATATCCACTCTTTCAGGTCTAAGAACTACTTGCCGTAACTTATAATTAAAGCATCAGATTGGTTTACCTCAGATATAAGGGTGTGGATGAATCTGAGGAGAGTGTTAATGCTGTTAAAGGCCAACCCCAGCGCTCGTTGCACTTCCTCACTCGTCGAAAATACTTTAGGAGACAGTCAGAGATTTGGAACTAGGAATTTGAAACATATTTCCCACTTGTTGTTATTTCACTTGAGTGGGTGAAATAACTACTTTCATATCGTAAATATCACAAAAGTAGAGCATTTGTTTAGGACTATTATTACTCTTTGTGTTCATACTGTAAATATAAAGATGCAAACATGTTTTAAAAGATGTTGAAAAAGATTTACTATGATTTACTATCCTTTTGTCTGTCCCTCCCATTGCTGCAGCATAAAAGACAGCGTAGAAAGGAAGGAACATTGAAACATCTCTGTGCTGCAGTAAAGATCCACTCATGAAATGAGGTTGACCACAGTGATGACTCATGGGCTATCTGGGAACCGTTCATGTCCCGTTTGACAGAATGCTTCATTACCATGGTCTCAGTGAAAGGGGTTATGTGTGATCAGGTGTCTGAGGGGGTCTCCAATAAGTGGATAATGACTCACCATGGACAACAGGGAATTGTTCATCTGCAGTATGCATGCACAGATGGAACTGTGATCACTGCTGTTGGAGAGGATCTGCTTTGGCTTCCTAGTCCGAATGATTAGACTTGGACTTGCCCCTACCTTCTCATCTGTGCAAATGTGTGTATATATATAGAGAACAGACAAGCATACACACACACACACACACACACACACACACACACACACACACACACACACACACACACACACACACACACACACACAGCTTCCATTCCACTCTTGTTCAGCTTGATCGCCCTTAACATTCACCTCTGTCAGACAATGCCACATCTGATACCCACTTGGGGGGGTTTACATAAACCGCATGGATGCATGCCTGTAACCCCAGGGGCCAGCTGGGACTACACCGTTACCATGGCAACATCACCCAGCAGCAGCCGCCGGTCAGCCAGCTGCAGCCCTACGTCAGCTGGGCTAATGGGAAGAGACCAGGGGCGGGGCTAGATGAAGCCCTACTGTACGTCAGCTGGGCTAATTATGTGGCGTTGATGCCATCTCGGGAACTCTGAACTTCTGATGTTGAAATTCACGCAAGTTATTTGTGTAGAGCTTCTTATTGGTAGATTCTGATAGTCTTTGAGTGAGAAACTCAGGCATCATTTTTGAATGAGTTTCCAAGTTGGAAAGTTTCCTCGTTCCGAGGGCACTGTGAATGCGGCATTAGATGAGATCAGCTTATTACGTCAGCTGAGTCAATGAGAGGAGACCAGGGGCGGGGCCTGATACAGCCCTACGTGTGAAGAGGGTCTTTCAGATCAAACGTGTGAAGAGGGTCTTTCAGATCCAACGTGTGAAGAGAGTCTTTCAAATCAAAAGATTCCCAACATCCAAACTATTCTCGACACAGACGTTTTGTGAATACTGGCCCCAGGGGCATATGTATGTCTAAAGCTTCCCAGAAATGCAACCTACAATTGTGCTAATGGGGTACACTTTTTTTTCATGATTTTGTCACATTCTGCATTCTTGCAAACTTGAGGGTGAGGATTTGGACAGTCTCTGACACATTCATGCCTACTGTACCTCTTGGAGACTGTTCCTGATCTGTGGGACAGTTGTTTTTTTTGTTTTTTTGGGGGTACTCTTCAGTCATCCACTGTAGAAGTCTTACATGGCCTACCAGGCCATTTGCGATTGCTGAGCTTACCAATGCTTTATTCAATTTGAATGATGTCCCAAACTGTTGATTTGGGTAGGTTTAAGGTTTTGGCTATGTTTCAGATGTTTTCTGATATTTCAGCCTTATAATGGCTTCCCTGAATTTCATCTCTCTCTTGTTTCTTTTGACTAGTGATCATGTAGTAAAGGAAATGGGGGTGAATAAACCCATAATTTGAGGCCACAGGGAAGTAGCCAATCAGCAATCAGACTTGCCCCCATGTAAAGACCAGTCTCTGAGGAGGATCCACCCCTCTCCAGTACTCAGTAGAGGCCCAGCAGTCTCTGAGGAGGATCCACCCCTTCTCCAGTACTCAGTAGAGGCCCAGCAGTCTCTGAGGAGGATCCACCCCTTCTCCAGTACTCAGTAGAGGCCCAGCAGTATATTAGTTCCATCCCTCCTCCCTGCACTTTGTACTATTGATCCACTGACTGCACTGAAGTGAGTTGATTAATGACAGTTCCCCAAGTGTACACTGTAGTAGCTGATACTGATACTGTCTGTCTATCAATTTTTGACACACTAATGTAATGCTTCTGCTCTCTCTCTCTCGGTCTCTCTCTCTCTCTCTCTCCCTCTCTCTCTCTCTCTCTCTCTCCCTCCCTCTCTCCCTCTGTCTCTCTCTCTCTCTCTCTCGGTCTCTCGCTCTCTCTCTCCCTCTCTCCCTCTCTCTCTCCCTCCCTCTCTCTCTCTCTCTCGGTCTCTCTCTCTCTCTCTCTCTCTCTCCCTCTCTCTCTCCCTCCCTCTCTCCCTCTCTCTCTCTCAAGTTCAACATGATTTTTAAAAGACAGTTCATCATAAATCCAAATGACCAGGTACTTATAATGTCGGACTTGTTCATTTTGGGCTCCTTTCAGGGCACAAATATGCAGATCATTGTAATCAATATTACGGATCTAGAGAAAAACATACATTTAAGGTTGTCCTCATTCAGCACCGGCTTAAGATCAATAAGCAATGTTTTAATAGAATAAAACACCATGCTGAAGGTCAGGAATAGCCTGCTGAGCTGAGGGGGCACAGTAGTAGACAGTATCATCAGTTGTTCAAGGATAAACCAACATTATTTATGTGAATGGTTAACAGCAGTGGACCTAGAATCGAACTTTGCAGAACACCTTCATTAAGTTCTATCCTGCAGGTAATTTCAGTGGCCTGAAACCAAGCCAGGAAAGCAGGAAACCTAGCCAGGCTATCAATCTGATCGGGATATTTAAATAATAGTTTCTTTTAATTAGGTAGCCTGCAGAGATGAAATGTGGTTAAAGTCTTCACTTCTTCCTTTTTTTCTTCTTTTTTTTGAATCCGTAATGATGGTATAAATGGATAAAACTGGGTGAGGTAGAGAGGGAGAGGAACTACTGCGTTTCAGTGATTTAACTGCTTTCCAAAATGTACACCACCAGAATCATAGACAGTGTTTAAATAATAACTTGATTTAGCCATCTTAATCATATTGTAGCAGTACATATATTTCTGAGCTGTCTGAAGGATTTCCAACCAGTAGCTAAATCAGTAGATCTACCCTTAGCCCAAGCTAGGTTTCGTTCCTAGATTTATTTAGAGAGCTCAGGAGAGTACCAAGGATTGTCTCTATTCTTAATTCTCAACCTTTTAACTGGAGAACGCTTATCTGCCACATAAATACACATAGAGGAAGAATAATTGAGCCTCAGGAATGTAGGAAACACTAGGTATATCACACTGATACAGTTCATGTAGAAAACCATGTATCGACATTCTTAAAAGACTCTTTGAAATCGTACAGGGATTAGACTTTGAAAGTTTAGTATCTCTCACACACACAATGTATAATGTCAATCAGGGGAGATTTCCCAGGGTTTTTCAAATTAGGCTGCATGGGCTTGGATATTAACTGTGTCGAGTTGAGATCACTGCATACATCTTTAAGCTTGTCGGATTAGTGCGTCAACCAGTCCACCCATAATTAACATTTCATATACTACATAGGAGCAGTTCAGTAATTCAGCAAGTTTGCCAAGAGCAGTTTCACCTCTATCACTGTTTAACTAGCGACATTACCCAGACACACACTTAACACAAGGCATTCAAATTGCTTGGTCGTGAAATACAATATCGACACTGTGAAACCGTGCTTCACGTGTTTTTTTACTGTGTGTCAGGTCGTGGCAGCGCCTGCACAGTTTCAACCAATTAGGTTATTTTATTGAGAATGTGTTTTCATTGTGTATTTTGGATACTGGAGTTCGTTGTAGAACATGCATCGTGTAGAGTACAAATGATGTCCTGACTTGATGCTAAAATGGTGTTTATTGCTGAAATGAGTGGGATATGTTTGTTATGGATTTTGAGCTCACCTAGTAGACTTGGTAGGAGCCAAGGGGGTTTAAAATGTAACAGGCAGGTTCCTCTCCTGTCTAGTCAGTGTGTCCCAAGCCACATATGAAGGTGATTGGCTGGTAGGCTAACAACTACCCTCACTCAGGATAGAAGTGTGACAACATGTGACCAGACAGACACAATTGGATTGGCTGTTAACAATGTAAATACATAAATGTGCCTTCTCAGATGTTACTTAGCAACCCTACACAACTAGCTGTACTTTTACCTGCTTGTTAGCAATAATTTGAAGCATTGGAGAGATTGACACAATATGTGAGAAAATGCCTTAAACACTCTCTCTCTGTGTTTCTATTGCTCTCTCTCTCTCACTCTCTCTCTCTCCCTCCCCCTTCTCTCCATTGCCCCTACCCACCCTCTTCCCCTTTCTCTTCAACCTCTCTCATTCACCCCACCCACCCTCTCTCTCTTTAGGTTCAGGTGAAGGAGGAGGATGAGGAGGGTTCAGGCGAGGAGCAGGAGGAGGAGGAGGAGGACTGGGAGAAAGCTCTGTCTGTGGAGAGGTTTGGTGACATCATCACAGACTCTACCACCAGCAGCGGAGAGAAAATGGGCCGCCACTACAATGAGAAGGATTTTGAGTGTAAGCCCAGCCAATAGTTTTTTGGACCTCAAAGCATTCTTGGAATCCAGGGAAATTTCAAACCCAAACTGTTGGAGTGCAGAGCTCAACGAAGACAAAATGCTTTCCAATACTTCATGGAGGGCACTGGATGAGATCAAGATGAAATATTTTCTGAAAGTGTATTTTAGTTCACATTTTGGACAGTGTGTTTTTGAGAAGTATTATTTAATACATTTGAAAAGACAGGAAAATAAAGTATATATTTAAAATGATATATATACAACAGTATACTTTGTAAAATATGAAATAAAGAGTATTCTTAGAATGTACGCTACTAGTACACTTCTAAAGTATAAAAGTAGTGTACTATTTGTAAGTATTGTACTACAATATAACTTTATTTGAATGAAATTGAAGTGCACTTTCAAAAAGTATACAAAATTACACTTCATAAGATATTAAATTAAAGAATACTTTCAGAAAGTGTACTAGCTATATATTTTCCAGGGATGTAAATAAAGTGTATTTTTATAAGTGTACTGAAATACAATTTTAGTTAAATGAAGTTAAAGTATACTTTCAGAAAGTATACTACTAGTATATTTTCTGGGGATGAAAATTAAATCTACTTTTTATACCCTGAAGTACCCTGAAATAAGATATACAATGAATGTATTATGCATATAAGTATACTTTCCTTGTCTTGGCAATGTTGATCCAGATGGTTTTCACGTGGAAATCTTTGTTATTCAAAAAATAACTGCCGCTGGCCACGCTCTAATGGAAGCTTTACAAAAAGTATTGAAAAGCATTTATTTATTTACTTACTAAAAGCATTAGATGTTAAGAGTAGGATGGGAATAAAACATGTCCATATTCACTCATTCCACTGCTGCCTGTAAGTGGCGTTGTGGAATATCATCACCTGATTTCTCTTCCTCTCTCCCCCTCCCCTCCCCTCCCCTTCCCTCCCCTCCCCTCCCCTCCCCTCCCCTCCCCTCCCCTTCCCTCCACAGACCACCGCCACACCTTCCATCACACCCATCACCCACTATCCACCCACCTGCCCCCACCCCAGCGCCTACGCAAGAGGGTGCTCAGCATGGACCGCCGGCGCAAGAAGAAGCGCAAGAAAAAAAAGACCTCCATGCCCCCCTCTGAGGTCACGCCCACCATCCATGAAGTAGACGAAGAAGAGGCGGAGTCTGAGACCGATGGGCAGGGCTTGGAGGCCACCCCCACCGAGCTGCTTGACCAACCACAGGTAATATGAGATTGATCTTTTGTAGCTGGACGAAAAAACAATTTATTCCGCTTGTGATGACCCCACCGCTTTCATTCAGATTCTCTTCGCCCAATCTGCTTTTCTTAGCATCTCTGCTTCCCTTCTCTCTAACTTCCTCTTCTTCAGCGTGCTTTTTGTTGTCTACCTTGGCAGTGGTTGGTAATTCTAGCAAAGAAATCTGATGAAACCAAATGAAACTTTAGTGGACCAAGTTGAAATATTAAAATATCCTGAAGATGTAGAGGACTGGAAAGTACCTCCACTGAGAATTCTTTCTACTTCTTTTCGACCACAGACAGGCAAAAGTCTGCCCCCAGAGACAAGGTTAGGTCTCATGATGTAACAACCAATAGGAATGTTTGCAGTCATTATTGTTTTAATTTTGGTTCCTGCTTGATTATTTTATTCATTCATGAAAATGCCTGTCACTCTTAGAATGTGTTTGATATGAGACCTGGGAAATGGCTGGGAACTGTCCTTTCACATCTCTCTTGTGTAAGATGATACATTTGAGAGCAGGTCGCTGACTCAGGAAAGATAAAGATCTGCTTAGTAGTAGTTTAACAGGTGTCTGAGAGAGAGAGAAAGAGAGAGAGAGAGAGAGAGAGAGAGAGAGAGAGAAAGAGTTTGTCATGTCTGTTTTCTTTTTTGTCATTCTCTCTGTTCTTATGTGTGCAAATGAAAAAAATAAGTAAAAAGAGAGAGAGCCAGAAAAAGAGCTTGGCATCATCGTACCCCACCCTCTGGATTTGCAAGATTTGGACCGGACAGTTCCTGCCTTGAACTTTTGGATTCATGGTTCCAGTGACTTTATCTCAAACTACTGACTTCGGTATTGGACCTTCAGATGAAACGTTCAGGGTCTGTATGTTAAAGACAGGAAAGCACCAGAGTCCATTGTTTTTCTGTGGGAGTCATGCTTTGACATACACCAGAGATGACAAACAGTTATCAAAAGTTTTTACACAGCGTTATCTGCAGTTGCAAATTAGCTAGCCCACCATTCCGGGTAAACAATGTGGAAAACGTGGCAATGCGCTTAGTAAACGTAACCGGGGAGACAGTTTATCACCACGGCAATCCTGAAAGTTTCTAACAACATTGTTGAGAGACAGCAGGCTCTTCCTTGCCTCTCTGTAGTCTGAGGGGAGGTGTGGAAACAGTAGACGGTGCTGATTGTGCTGCCGTAACCTCAAACCTTACTAGGAGTTTTTATTTTGCGCTAATTGTTGTTTTTCTCCCTGAGAAAAATCTTGGTTACTTTTACAAGCCACAACACCACACTTTTCTCATTGTAAACACAGTGGTGGTGCAGCCAATTCACACCCGCGAATGGCCCTTTTAAAGCATAGCCGATTTTCATTTCAAAAGAGTTGCATTTCAGATGGACAGAGACAGATGAATATGTGTCTACGAATGCGCTGTGTCCCTCTCTGTCTGCACCCAGAACCAGGGAGATTGTCTACAGTATAACCAATGTAATCGTTCTCCTCTCCTCTCAGTTTATCTTGGGGAGTGAGGTGGACTTGGGCCCGCCGCTCCCCACCTACACAACCTTCCACATGGAAAGTGAACAACACGAGGCCACGCCCACCACAGGAAAAGCAGAGGAGCAGGAGAAGGGGGTCCAAGGCCGGGCGGACGATGACGAGGGGGAGGAAGAGTCATCGAATAGGTTCTCCTTTTTTTCTCAACACAGTTCCAATTGACCCTAACCTTGTTGTGACCAGGCTTTCCTAGTTCAGAAAGCGTAGGGGTATCCTTTGCAGAAAGGAACTAGAAACCTGTTTTAAATGAGTGACGCCTCGCCACACATTAAACCAATCAAACACCTAACCTAATGTCTTCATCGACTAGATTTTGTGTATTGGTCACACCTCTGGCAAAGTAAAATTCAGTTTTTCTTCCATTTTCTTTATGTTGCAAGATAGCATTTAGCAACAACTCTACGGACATGTTGTGGAAGGTTCTTGGAATGTAGCATCCAATGACATTGTGAGCACATTCTCCCATCACTCCGTCTAAGTTCCATCTAAGCCAGATCGGCTAGTCTAATGATACAGATCTCGTGAGAACAACGCAATTTTTAGGTATGGCTATGCAAGGCTACATTTACCCCAATTTTATTTTTACATGAACATTAAAAAACATCAAAGGGACATCTTAATGTGGCTCACAAGGCCCCAGTGGGTCTGCTTATGGCCTGGGGGGCTGTATCCTAGATGTGATCTTTATAAGGAAACCCATCTGGCTGATAAACACACATGGCAATCACAATATGAATAATTTGGTAATGGTTTGAATAATGTATGGAGCTGCTGGGAGGTCAAGGGATGCATGGTGGTCCAGGTACTTGTCTCTTCTAATGCCTTGATGGAAAAAGGCACTCAGCAGTTAATCTGACGGGTTTTTTACCGCTGCAGCATAGAGGAAACATTATGATAATGCCATGTAATGTTATGCTGCTGTGCTTTGAGTGATAGCAGCCAACAACTTGCTCTGTGAGGATAGTGTGGCAGTGCAGTGGTGATGCTGCTGTGCTGGCGGGGCTCTGGCGCCCTCTGGTGCTAGATGGACCACACTGCCCTAAACCATCAGATCACTTCTTGATGATTCATACTGGCAGTCAAGCTAAGATGTTTGTCCTAAATAGATTGTGCTGAAGGTTTGATATCATTTGAAAGTGTGATACAATCCAATACAAAACAATGAATACAAAATATTCATTTATTTATTTTTTTAGAAAAAAAAGCAGAGATTAACAATTTGAGATCTAACATTTGTAAAAGAAAAAAAAAAAAAAAAAAAAAAAAGTCATGACCTGAATTGGTTTGCGTTTTCTAGTTCACCACAATGGTGGATACCTTTAATACCTTTAATACCTTTAATACCAATTTACTTCCCATGGTTGCAATTTCAAGTCTTTGTAGTGTTTGCCAAAAAGCAAAAGCGATTTTTGCAAGGGTCGTCACTCTCAAGTGCACATCATCTGTAGCAAAGTACCACTCTATTTCTGAACTCTCTAAAAGCATTAAAAATGCAGAAGTCAAAAAGGGAGCCTGAACCCCCCTGAACCCCTCTGTCCCCCTCCAGGTTCCCCCGATCGGCGGACCCCCCTGTTCTGACCACGCGGGGCTGGTTCAGGAGGAAGCCCCTCCATCGCCTGGCGGGGGCCCAGCGGACCAGCTACGACTTGCGAGAGCGCATCTGCATCGGCAGCATGACGGCCATGGAGACGGCCGTGTACCAGAAGGTCCCCACAGACGAGGCAGAGGCCCAGATGCTGGCCAGCGCCGATCTGGACGACATGAAGAGTGAGTAGAGCTGCAGACACTGCCCCTCTGTGGCCACAGGGGGAAATACACAAATAATACATGGATGGACGATAGGATGGTTATGTTATGGCACTGACTGACTTGGGGTTATGAAACCATACCAATAACCATACCAGCAATGAACCCTCGATGAGATCTGAGGTCATTGGTTGACCTCATTCATTGTAATTAGTATGCGCTAAACTCCCAAAAAGATGGTAGTGTTAGTTTTGCTTCAAAACCTTGGCATTAAAGCCACATTCTGTTATTCTAAACAAAAAAAAAATGTCGGCCCCACAACATAAATCTGAGTGATAGAGTTAGTGAAATGTTACTACTCTCAAATTCAATCTGGATGCACGGTTTGATGCAAATTAGCATGCTTTGAGTTTTTATATTTTGAAGCTATACACTCACTGAGCACTTTATTAGGAACACCTGTACACCTTCTCATGGTGGAGGTGGTGTAATGGTGTGGGGAATGTTTTCTTGGCACACTTTGGGCCCGTTAATACCAATGCCAATGCCTTGAATGCCACAGACTATTTGAGTATTGTTGCTGACCATGTGCTTCCCTTCATGGCCACAATTTACCCATCTTCTCATCCGAATTTCAGTATAGTCATCTCCATCACATGACAGTGATGAACGCAGTGGTGGTTCATATACTCTTTGCTTTGTGGAGTGACTGAGGGAGCATTTGTGATGTTGCTGTAGTTTAATATTATGTGTGCGTGCCCGCATGCATGCGTGCCTGTGTGCATTTATGCCAAATCAAATGGCGGGCCAGTCATTCGGCTGAAAAATAATTGGATTCTACCTTTAATAATGGCATATTTGCTTGAATTATTAGTCAGCCGAGTCAATTTGAATATCAATTTTTTTTTCTGTGCATTTCTGTACACCACCCATGTTCTCGGCTCCTCATTTCACAGAAAATGACAGAGAGATTGTTCAAATTGAATCCCATGCTCCAGTTTCCTTCCCAGCTGCTTTGCTGTGGGACATTTAAGGTGCCTAGTAGTAGCCTGCGAGTACGTGCAATGCAACAGCTACAATATGATGACATCCCAGTAATGGAAATTGGCATGAAATGTAAGTGTACAAGTTAATACAAGAAACTAAGTGTAATAACAGAAAATTCTGGGAAAGTCAATAGGTGTAGAGCACCCTCCAGTGGAATAGAAAGAAATTACACCTATCTTTGTAATTTTTCTTTCTGCATTCCCCGAAATTCCTTTTTGCCACCTATTGAAACCTACAATGCGAATGTTGTATATACTGTAGGATATTGTATAACTTACGTTTTGTGACGTAATGTGATATGTTGTGTGTAGAATACGTAGTACTGCATAATGTATCAGAAATTTGATAAGCTAATGCAAGATCCTTTTAATATGCAATAGTGGATGGTTATCTGATTTCCTCTGTCCTGTGGGCAATCATGATATGACATTTAGGGGATGTGATACAGACTACGTAAGATAGGCATCGGTGGTTTTTATATGCACAGTGTTTGGATTTACACGGCGACATCTTTGGGCCTGTGATGGGGTGGATGAGTCAAAGGGGAGTGACTGCATTTATGTTGAAGAGGGAAGAGAGAGGCTGTATGTGTGTATGTGTGTGTGTGTGTGTGTGTGTGTGTGTGTGTGTGTGTGTGTGTGTGAGCATTAACAGCTTGCCTTGCAACCCGCACTGGTTTGAATTGCACTATGGACAACAATATTTGCTAATTATTGTTGCTAATGTTTGCTTATGCCTTCCCCTGACAACTTATCCTTACCTCAATTACTCAAAGTTATTGCCTTTAATTTAATACTGCCTAACTGTCTAATTCAAAGTTAATATAAATTAACTTCTTACGCAAGTAACGTAAATTCACTTACCCTCACATACCCTCACATCTCTCGAATGCGTCAACCAGAACACAAATGCGTACTATTGTGTATAGGTACACGATTTAATGAGTAGACTGTCGGTCTGTGAGTATACTGACCTGCATAATATGCTTGTGTTTGCTGGTATTCATGTGGGTGAATGTCAGGGGTAAAACAACAGAAAACTGAGAGGGTAAGAGAGACAGAGAGAGAGGGAGACAGTGGGAGAGAGAAAGGTAGGGAGAGAGATTGAGGGAGGGTAGTTTGGGCAGAGAGAGATTGAGGGAGGGTAGTTCAGGCAGAGAGAGATTGAGGGAGGGTAGTTCAGGCAGAGAGAGATTGAGGGAGGGTAGTTCAGGCAGAGAGAGATTAAGATAGGGTAGTTTAGGCAGAGAGAGATTGAGAGAGGGTAGTTTAGGTAGAGAGAGATTGAGTTAGGGTAGTTCAGGCAGAGAGAGATTGAGGGAGGGTAGTTCAGGCAGAGAGAGATTGAGGGAGGGTAGTTTAGGTAGAGAGTGATTGAGGGAGGGTAGTTTAGGTAGAGAGAGATTGAGGGAGGGTAGTTTAGGCAGAGAGAGATTGAGGGAGGGTAGTTTAGGTAGAGAGAGATTGAGGGAGGGTAGTTTAGGTAGAGAGAGATTGAGGGAGGGTAGTTTAGGTAGAGAGAGATTGAGGTAGGGTAGTTCAGGCAGAGAGAGATTGAGGGAGGGTAGTTCAGGCAGAGAGAGATTGAGGGAGGGTAGTTTAGGTAGAGAGTGATTGAGGGAGGGTAGTTTAGGTAGAGAGAGATTGAGGGAGGGTAGTTTAGGCAGAGAGAGATTGAGGGAGGGTAGTTTAGGTAGAGAGAGATTGAGGGAGGGTAGTTTAGGTAGAGAGAGATTGAGGGAGGGTAGTTTAGGTAGAGAGAGATTAAGATAGGGTAGTTCAGGCAGAGAGAGATTAAGATAGGGTAGTTTAGGTAGAGAGAGATTGAGAGAGGGTAGGTTGGGCAGAGAGAGATTGAGAGAGGGTAGGTTGGGCAGAGAGAGAGAGGTGTCCCTCCATGGCCTGGTCCATCCCATCCTGCGGCAGTAATTAACACAGAGGGCCAGGGTCGATTCTCCTTCACCAGTGACCCTGCCCCGGGCATTTCCTGCTTTTACACAGCATGGGAATCATTGACCGGTCGCAAAACCAGATGGAAATACAACGCAGGGATTCAGTGGAACAAGACCAACGCTATCAGGCCATGCGCCTCTCATATCCGCTCCTTCCCCTACACTCTCCCCTTCTGCTCCACATCTCATTCATTCATTCATTCATTCGCCAGCGCACATTGGTATATTTATGGATATTTACATTTAATTATATTGAATGAATGTGAATGAAAGGTTTACTATCAGTATCCTGCTGCAGCAAGTGAATGATCAGTCGGTCTAAATCAGTATGAATATGTGCATACCATACTGTAAGTTGCTCAGTAAAGATATGTATAATGTTACAGTGAAGACATTGGGGGGGACTGACAGAGTGAGATAACAGGGGGAGATGTGACGGGGATGTGGGCCACCAGTGACTATGGAAACACAACCTGATTGTGTTCAGAATGCCAGAGCAACCCTCTCTCACGCACGCACGCACGCACGCACGCACGCACGCACGCACGCACACACACACACACACACACACACAGGGGAATCTATACACTGTCACTTTCAGTTCAGTTCAACCAAAGGAATTTAAACATAATAAGGATTAAGCCTCGCCCCTTTCAAACGCACACGCACACGCACACACACGCACACACACACACACACACACACACACACACAGACACAAACACACATGGCTAGCCTTGATTCCTCAGGCTTTTGTCCTTACAAAGACACAAACACACACAGACACACTCACTGTTGTATCCAGACAGGTTTCAGGGGAAGGTTCTGGGGAAGGTTCTGCTCGGTTCAGGTTCAGGTATCAGTTGTGGCTGAATGACGGTAGAGCGTTAGGGGGTTACACGGTTTCCATGGCAACCTGTGATGGAGACGGTGCTCGCTCCGAAGCCGAGCACCGTGTTGTGCATCTCCATACACATGTGACTGAGCATAACATTTCAGCTGATACGTGGGCACTTCTTAGACACGGACCTGCATCCACAGTATGCAAACTGTGTGTGTGAAGAAATCCATCACTTCGTCTTCGCTTCTCTTGCCGAAGAAAAAAACCTTGAATTCTTCTCAGCCACCGATCCATGTCTTCTTCTGGAGCACTGCGGAAGCGAAAGTTGCGCCCCGCCCAACCCCCATCCCATCCCATCCCAGCGGCCATGGGATCAATGGACGATCGGCGTCACGGAAACGGGTGGAGCAGCCAATAGACTAGCGGGAGGTGGTCTAAAAAAAAAAAAGTAGAACAGTTTGTGTCAATATTTCCTTGTGGATTGACGGCTGGAGCCGGTGGTGCCCTGCTGCTGTCTGTCTGTCTGTCTGTCTGCCCTACTGAGGAACCAGTACTGGGGCCCCTCCAGAGGCACCGCCCTGCTACTGGAGCCACTACACCTGCCCGAGGCCACTCTGCCAACAGAGCTGGCTCAACCTCCGTCCACCGTGCATTTGAGGATATCGTAGCAGTGTGACATCTCTTTGATGCTTTTGGGCCAGAACTTTGGAGGGAAGATTGGCGAAGGGCAAGCCCTGTATTTGTATTTTTAGGGGGGGGGTTTAGGGTTTACTTTTATCCACTTTTTTTGTCAAGACCATTTGTTGTCTCTGACCCTTCTTTTGTGCTTGAAATGATTTTCTGACATTGCTGAAGGGATTAACAGAGACCACAGATAGTCCAACGTAGCACGCCGAAAAAGCAACTGCAGGCCAACGACATATTAAAAGAACACCAGAACTCCGCGTGCCAGGTGGGGCATTGGGCTTTGCTGCCAGCGACCCGCGGCGAGCAAGGGTGTTCGAGAGGCCAGAACGCTGGATGAGCAGGGCGTCCTCCCCGGGAGGGGCGGGGATGAGGAGGACGTACCGGCCCAGGAGATGACAGACATGGAGGGGCTGGAGAGACAGGATCACGTAGCCCCAGAGGGGGACCATGCAGGGGACCACCATCACCAGGCGGACGGCCAGATGGACTCAGGCACCCCACAGCACCCGACCTCAGCGCGCCATAACGCCTTTCATGGGAATGAGGAAGGCGAGGGCCGTCGCCCTTCCGGGCTGTTCAACATGGAGGGGTTTGAGGACTTTGACGAGTTTGTTTTGGATTTCGACGACTATGACCTCCTTGAGTCTATCCACACACATCTGGGATCACCTCTGGAGCCCATCCGTAAGTACTCTGGCAGTCATCTCCAGAGAGAACCCATATATGGCAATTGAAACATAGGCAAGCAACATAGAGAACATGATATACAGAGCACAAACTGTACTGTATACGTTATGTATGATTAATGTCAACAGACATAGCTGAAGTGGTCCAAAGGGTCTCTAGGCAATCACGTCATACATACCAAATGTGTAGTTATGTTAACACATTACACTTCTGCAGGTACATAATAAACTGGACAAAAGATGCACGCAACCTTAATGAATATAATCATTGTAAGGCTTATAGAACCACAAAACACTGTCATTGATACACCACGTTTATTTTTAACAGAGTATTTATGAGACCACTATGTTTATGAGACCACTAAGATAGGCCAACACATTCATAGTCATGGTATATTACAACTCGCATGAGGTACCAACCTGCACAGTTTTGGTGAGAGGGCATTCTCCAGGGCTGCCCCCAGGCTCTGGAACACCCCCCACCCCCCCCCCCCCCGCCCTCCACAACTCTGAGTCCATAACCATCTTTCAGCCCCAAGGCCATAATCCTCCCTCCCACTGCCCTACCCCTCTTTCCGTCCCGTAGTACTATCCTCTATAATATCAACAATAATATCTTATGGCTTTTTCCATCCAGAGGAATGCAGGCATGACGTGTTGGAATACCACTCTAGCCTTCTGTGTACAGGCCTGTCATTGAGGATCGATCGTGGGAATTCTGAGTTGGTTCCATTGATTGTATGGAGAAACACAAGCTAATTAATGTCAATGCATGGCCTGGTAGCAGTGGTATGGAAATCAAATCCTGTGAGTTGACACCCTCTCTCTCTCTCCTCCTCTGTCGCCCCCCGCTAAACTATCGATCATGTGGCCCTATTAAGCCCTGGGCTTCACTGTCACTGGAGCAGAAAGTCATCCCATTGACAATCACTGACTGACAGCTTTAGTCTCACTGGAGTATAGCGTTAGTGTTGTAAAGTGTATAATGTTGAGAGCTTTGACAGGGGCATCCAAAGGCGCCCAAAGTGAACGTGAAAGATTAGGGGGGGAATGAGGAAAGAGAGAAAGAATGAAAGAAAGACAGAGAGAGAGAGAGAGAGAGAGAGAGAGAGAGAGAGAGAGAGAAAGAGAGAGAGAGACAGAGACATTTTAGAGATAATTGCTACCATGGTGGAGTCTATGGGTCACTGTCCCTTTAAGAAGCTCCTCATTCTCTCATTCTGGGACAACAGGTGGACACAGAGAGGTTGCAGGTTGGTTACTAAAGGATGTGGAGGGCCTAATAAGGATATATACAATTGAGGAATTCCATTCATAGAAGGGCTGTACATACAGGATACAATCTGCCACAGGGGGACCACAGGGATGTAAAGAGGATGTAGAGAGAGCATATAGAAGTCACTTATCAATCAATTAATCAATACTTGTCCTCGTTATCCCAGTTCTGGAGCAGGGAATTAAAAAAATATACAACACACAAACCACATACATGTACATGGCCAAACACACGTTACTTTTACGGAACAATGAAGTGATCCAACGGGGCTACAGAGAGTACCATTGGGAGAGTTCACAGAACAAGCAGAGCAAAACTAGACTCCAGTTCCTAAATTCGTCCAGGCTACTCCACCCTATATCCTGGTCCTTGCCACCCCACCCAGGTCCCACCAGAAAGCTGCCCTTCACTATGGACCCCTGAACTCTTGCACCACACCACATTCCACATTCCACATTAGTTTACTGTTCAGCACCTGATCAGCCAGGGGAGGATGGGTCCCCCTGGAGTCTGGTTCCTCTCAAGGTCTCTTCCTCTGAGGGAGTTTTTCCTTGCCACTGTGCCCTATTTTTTTCTCCCCTCTGGGGAGTTTTTCCCTTGGCTTACTCCTGGCGGTCTATGATTTGGTGTGGATCATATTGTTTGTATTGTATTCATTGTTTATATTGTTTACTATTACGCTGTTGTGAAGCACTTTGTGACATTTTGTCTGTAAAAAGCGCTATACAAATAAACTTGATTGATTGATTGGTTGATAGAGAGAGAGAGAGTCCTGAATGTGAGCTAGGCCTCTCTCCAAAGAGCGTTGCATCTTTGCCATCACAAAGCTCAGTAGTGTAGATGTGTCTCCAAAGCTCAGTAGTGTAGATGTGTCTCCAAAGCTCAGTAGTGTAGATGTGTCTCCAAAGCTCAGTAGTGTAGATGTGTCTCCAAAGCTCAGTAGTGTAGATGTGTCTCCAAAGCTCAGTCGTGTAGATGTGTCTCCAAAGCCTTTGGATCCGAGGGTGTTCCGACATACAACCTCAGTATGTTTGCCAAACCCATGTAGCCTCTCAGTGCGCCTCTAATAGACGTCTAAAACTGAATGTATGATTCTCCACCGTTAGATGTAAGTCTTCCCTCAGAAAGGGTGCTCGGCCGCTGAGTGAGCAAAGTTGACCATCTTCCCCACTGACCTCTGAGTTATCGTTTTGCTGTTTAGGCCACAGATTTGAGGACAACCCCGGGATGAGGCGTCACCTGGTGAAAAAGTCCTCTCGATGCCAGCTGGTCCGGACAAGCAACAGCTCCCCGCCACTGTCCAGCCTGAAGAAGAAGAAACGGGCGATGGATAAGAAGACTCATGAGGTGAGTGTCTGTAGAGAGAGCTAGCTTCAGGTTAAGGAGTTGGATCTCTCTCTCTTAGCAAGTGGTGATAGTCTGGAGTAGGTGAAGGGGCTAGATCTCCTCAATAACGTATTGTTTGTTGGGAAATTGAACATACTTTCAAAATAAATTCCCTATTTGCAATCAGATCAGTTGTTTGTCTGCACAGCGCCTCTCCCGTTGGATTGTGGGGGCCATTGTCGAGGCTTACAATTCTAGGGGATGGAAAAAATGTGAACTTTGAAATAACTTTTTCCTTTGAAATGTGAAAAAACCTTTTCCTTTGACTTTGACAGAAAGTCTTTGGAACAGTATGCTTTACAGATGCAAGACACTGATTCAGCATTAAAGTTCCTCGACTTACAGTATATAAACTATATAACTGAAAGCGACGGGTCTTCACAGTGTGTTATGTGAGGGGTGACCGAGTGAATGTGTGGTCGCCAGGTGTTCGTGGAGCTGAACGAGTTGATCGTGGACAAGAACCAGGACATGCGCTGGAAGGAGACGGCGCGCTGGATCAAGTTTGAAGAGGATGTGGAGGAGGAGACGGATCGCTGGGGCAAACCCCACGTGTCCTCGCTCTCCTTCCGCAGCCTGCTGGAGCTCCGCAGGACCATCACACATGGTGAACACACACCACCAGACACACACGCACACGCACACACACACACACACACACACACACACACACACACACACACAGCACGCACACACACACACACACACACACACACACACACAGCACGCGCACACACACACACACACACACACACACACACACACACACACACGCACAAGAACTATCTCTGATTACACACCTAGTGCTGGTGCACAACACCTAAAAGCAGTAATTATATGGTGTGTTCATTTGCAAAGATACCACAGCGAGTCGGAGGATCAAAACTCACCCTCTCTGGTGTACTGCAGTTTGTAAATAAGTGCTCTGCTCTTCCTCCCGCAATCCCCTGACCCCGAAGGTGCCATCCTGTTGGACCTGGAGCAGAGCACCCTGCCTGGCATCGCCCACCTGATGGTGGAGACCATGATCATCTCGGACCAGATCAGGGCAGAGGACCGTGCCAGCGTGCTCCGCGCCCTGCTGCTCAAACACAGGTGAGTGGTCGGCCTGCAGGTCGTGCCCCTAAAGTGTACAGCAAAAACCATACTGTACATATTGGGTTGCCACGTGTGACGTTATACTTAGAACCAGTGCTATAGATAGTGAGAGGTTATAAATGGTCGTGGTGATCATCCCCCTCCCCCTCCACTTGCCCCCCCCCATTGATTATCAAGGCTCATGACCCTTTGTACTGCACTTACTGCCCTTAGACATTTGCACAAAAGTACCTCCAACTCCAGCCACATCACAAGATAGATCAGAAACAGCGTTACATAATGACAAAAATGGTCTATCGATTGTCAGCAGTCAAAACTAGTTAGAGGCTGAATGCTCAGCCAAGACCATAGTAGTTGTTTGTTGACGGTGGTTGATATTTTGTATCACACATGAACTCTCTTGTTGGTGTAAAGTGTTGTCATGAAGGTGGTGGATTGACGCAGATTTAATCGAGGCCAAAGTGACTTAAACATGTTGTATCTTTGGCAACCCTTTTTGGACGTACAATGTGAATTGAAATGGACACATTGTAATATGACATCATAGAGTGGCAAACACATCTTCCCCAGTTTGGGTGAACCATCACTGGTCTCTCTGTTTCTCTAGCAGCCTGCTACTAAGCCACTGTGCCAACCTGCCTTCCCGGGACCCTGTAAAGACAGAATGGTACCATCCACGTTTGAGCGTTTAACACTATTAACTTTGCATGGAGTCTGCGGTGGCACAGTAATGGTTTGCAGTCATCCAATAATGGTTTGTCCATCCTGTCCTATTTAACACAGCTCGTGTCCCCTTTGTTATGATGGCTTGCTTGCCTTTTGGATATTTGGATAGTTAGTCTGATGCTCATAATCTGTTTAGTGTGTCCATTTATCTTAGTTACTGTACACCGGCAACAATTACCTCAAGCTGTGACTTTTATTGTGACATGTTCACTATCTACACACGTCTGACTGTCAATGGTGGGACGATATGGAACAATAACTGATTCAAATGATCCAATCTTATGTTGGATGGACAGACGCATGCACGAACACACACACACACACACACACACACACACACACACACACACACACGCACTCACACGCACACACACACACACACACACACACACACACACACACACACACACACACACACACACACACACACACGCTCACACACACACCAGACGGTCATCAACACTCCGCCACCAGTCCTCTTACACACCCCGTCCGTTGCAACCTTTCTACAACATTTCCCACCATGTCACCAGCTGCTTTCCATGGGAAAAACCTTCCTAATTGGCCTCTTTGGTCCAAGATATGAATTTATGATGTGGAAAGAAATACATCAAGGTGCTGTAGAATTTAGCTCATCGCTTACTCAGCGCCCTTTAAAGATCCTCTGGACGCCGGTTGAGGCAGCGTTCGGTGTGGTCACACCTTGTTCCTTTGTTTTCCGGCACGTTCGTGTCCAAGTCGGAAGGCATGTAACAGGACCGAGCGGACCTAATGAGCGAGGTGATGTCACCGCTGGACCAAGCAGGAGTGTGATGAAACTGTCTGTGTGTGAGGGGCTCGGCCTCCCTCTCCCTCTCTCTCTCACACACACACACACACACACACACACACACACACACACACACACACACACATATGTACTTGCACATACACACACATGCACAGACCTACACACATACACACACACACACACACACACACACACACACACACACACACACACACACATTCACAGACCCACACACACACACACATTGTGTGTGTTCTGATTGGAGGAGCACACAAAAACATGTCTCAGTGTGTTGCCTTGTATAGTGGGCCCATAGCGTGATCACCCACTCCATTCTGAATAGCGTGTTATTCTCACTTTCCAAAGCAGCGTTTTCATCCCCAGAAAAATATGTTACTAAAATATCTTACAAAACAATGCTATTTAACGATGTCTACATAGCTATTTTTTATTTCCTTATAATCATACTTGGAATAATGTCACTGTATTTGATGAAAGATAACATTTGCAGATAACATTTTGCATTGTTGGCTGTCACCATATTGTGTAATTTAGGACATTTCCATACAAACAAGCCTCCTCGTGTCTTGATGGTACACCACATCACTTTTGGGTACCCAGAAATAGGGGGTCTGTGTATAAAAAGTGCTGTTATTTCTGAATGGTGAAACCAATATTTACACAGATACCATTAAATAAAAGCTTTGAATCTATACTTTAACCTCATAGTAATTGTTTGATTTCAAATCCAAGCTTTTGGAGTGTAGAGCCAAAAGACGAAAAAATGCTTCACTGTCCCATTACTTTTGCTGGGCACTGTATCTCTCTGTGTGCTGCACGTGCACGCGTCTGTACTGTAGAGAAAAAGAAAACCTCTCAGGAAATGTCCAAAAACACACCCCAATCCTACACATTGTCATTCAACATGTTGTCCCCATGATCCCCCAGCCACCCCAACGACGAAAAGGAGGGTCTTTTCCACCGCAACCACTCCACCAACAGCCTCCACGGTACCTTCCAACGCAACCACAACCACGCGGCCGACGACCATGTGGAACCCCACGAGACCAAAGGCCCGGAGCAGGAGAAAGAGGTGTTTGTAAGCTTGTTTGTGAGTTGTGTTTTGTTTCGTTTCGTTCACCTCTTTGTTTTGTCTTACGTGATATTTTATTTCTGTCTGGGATAAGTCTTGGGTGGGGGGTGAGGGGGGGGGGGCAGGAGGGCTATAGCCGCGTCCAAACGAACGCTCATATTGCCTACTGTTAACTAAAAGTATGTGCTATATACGGTGTTAACGATACTGCATACTTTTTAGAGGCTACTTTTCCTGACTACATGTCATTCATACTGAGAAATCATCAACCGTGTAGTTCACTGTGTTTGGTTACATTTCTCTACATTCCCCTTACCTGCTCCATTGGATCGTGTGACTATTACCGGAAATTAATTTCAATACTGTGCAGTGAAATCATACTTCATGAAAAGGCTAATATAGTATGATATTTTATGCATTTTAAGTACACTGAATGTAGGTATATTTTGCATACCGCAAAGCGTTGTAATCATGCATGCTGAGAATGCCTACTTAATAGGTCACCTCCTTAATAGGTCACCTCCTTAATAGGTCATCTCCTTAATAGGTCATCTCCTTAATAGGTCATCTCCTTAATAGGTCATCTCCTTAATAGGTCACAGTATGAACTTAATAGGTCACCTCCTTAATAGGTCACCTACTTAATAGGTCACCTCCTTAATAGGTCACAGTATGAACGTTCAGACATCTGTCGTTTCACTTCCGTGTTCTTTGTCGTATCCATATTCGTATGTTCTGTCTTCTGTGAATCTGTGCGTTGTTCTGTACGTGGCCCGCGGCTAGGCATGTGTAGAGCCAAAAGAAGGAAAAATGCTTCACTGTACCATTACTTACGCAGGGTACTGTAGGTAGTGCTTGGAATGGAGAAATCAACAAAGCAAGCCCCCACCACCACCACCACGTGCTGAATTAGGTTTCTTAGTCAGCTTAAGTTAAAACTCCTTGATGCATTAACTATGAAACGTTAATTTTCCCCATGGCTTGAAATGTTGGCAAATTTAAACCAGCTCATAAAAAAAAATAGAAACATTCCCAATGTGCCTCGGCTCTGTCATGCTCTCTCTTCGTCTGCACCTGTCCAAGAGCATCAGATCAGTTGAAAGCAGAATACACTTCACTGCGTCAAATACACAAACGCTGAGTATTAATATAATACATGCCATTTAGCTGACGCTTTTATCCAAAGTGACTTACATTGCAGTGAGTGCATACATTTTTCAGTATATATGGTCCCAGCAGGAACCAACTGAACCACAGAGGACCACAAGAGTTTTGGATAAAGGCACAGAAATTCAGAAATTCCTACTTTTGGTGAATATAAGTTTAGTTCACTGATCTTTATTTGCCTTGTGACATTAGAAATCCTTCCATCCCGTGCCTGTTGAGGGGCATCCGGCTGTCAGGTCTATGAAACTCCTGGCCAAGATTCCCAAGGACGCTGAAGCAACCGTGGTCTTAGTTGGTAAGCTCATGCATGACACCAGTGTGTGTGTGTGTGTGTGTGTGACCATGTGACCATGCCAATTACGTGGTGTCATTGCAAACAGTGGCATCACTTCCACAGAGGTGTTAATGGATAGCGTTGCATGCTTTAGCACTGTTAGCATTGCTTGCATGCATTAGCCATTTGCCAACGCGTTGTTCTCAAAGATCCTCCATTGTGTGTCCTCAGGGTGTATCGAGTCCCTGGAGCAGCCGACCATGGCCTTTGTGAGGCTGAATGAGGCCGTGCTCCTAGAGTCCGTCCTGGAGGTTCCGGTGCCTGTCCGCTTCCTCTTCATCCTGCTGGGCCCGAGTCAGTCCAACATGGACTACCACGAAATTGGACGCTCTTTCTCCACCCTCATGTCCGACAAGGTACTTGGTTAATGCCATACAAACTCATGAAGAGATAAAAAAAAAGAGATGGCTGGAATACACTGTACGACTTTGAAAATCCAGACTTCGATGAATCTTCCATACTATGCTGTATACAATTGTTATAATCTAAGGGTATAACAGCAACAGGGAATTAAAACTTCTGGTATATAAGCATGTTGTGCATGCCCTTTCCACGACCTCTTCAGCACTAACACTCAGTTGGTTGTGTGGTTGGCGGGTAGAGCTTCCATGAGGTGGCCTACTTTGCTGATGACAGGCAGGACCTCCTGAACGGAATCAATGAGTTCCTGGACTGCAGCATTGTGATCCCTCCCTCCGACGTGGAAGGCAAGGACCTGCTGAAGACCGTGGCCTCCTTCCAGAAGCAGATGCTGAGGAAGAGGAAGGAGAGAGAGAACAAGAAAACCATGGCGGTCACTGGGTCCGGAGCTGACCAGGACAACAAAGGTAACTACCATTGAGGCTGCTGTAATGATTGATGGTTGGTTGGATTGGCGGATGAATGAATAGATGGATGGATGGGTGGATGGATGAATGGATATATAGATGGATGGGTGGATAGATGGATAGATGGATAGTTGGATGGATAGATGGATGGATGTGTGGATGTGTGGATGGATGGATGTGTGGATGGATGGACGGATGGATGGATGGATGGGTGGGTGGGTGGGTGGAATGATGGTTTTTCAGTTGTTTTTTTCAGTTGTTATAAAAATCCATTCATCACCAATAAAAGTTGACACTCTCTGTTGTCGTTTATGGGCTATATCAGAGCGGAACCATCTGATTACACCAAACCTATACTAGGTTTGATTACGCCAAACCTATACTACTAGTACTGCTTGCACTACCATATTCATTAAACTATTAAAATGACATTTGAAACTATTGCAGTGACAGTGTCCTGACTGAAATCTCTTGCTGTCAGCTGTACATAACCAACTGTCTGCCCCACCAGAGGTCAACCAGGAGGAGCAGGAGGAGGAGGAGCTGGAGGTGGATCCTCTGAAGCGCTCGGGGATCCCCTTCGGAGGCCTGATCCACGACATTCGCCGCCGCTACCCGCACTACCTCAGTGACATAAAGGACGCCATGGACATGCAGTGCATCGCCGCCGTCATCTTCATCTACTTTGCCGCCCTCTCGCCCACCATCACCTTCGGAGGACTGCTGGGTAAGGAACGGACACCTGCAGGACATTTTGTGAATGCGTGTGTGTGTGTGTGTGTGTGTGTGTGTGTGTACGAAAACAGACACGGAAAGGATCAAGATTAGCTAGCTTCACTATGCTCTGCCCTTCTCTCTGAAGTGTGCAAACATTCACTGTTTCACCCTAACCCCTTCACTGATAAACCCTAACCCTAACCCCTTCACTGATAAAGGAATGGGCAGCTGTACGATTCTGTTGTTCACTGTAAGATAACTCTTGTTGTTCTATCCCACAAGGGGGAACAGTCAAAGCATACTCAGGGTAGAAAGGTTAGGTAATTGTCTCCATGGTCGTTCCTTACCCGTTTGAACAGGGGAGAAGACCGAGGGCATGATGGGAGTGTCCGAACTCATCATCTCCACGGCGACCCTCGGGGTGCTGTTTTCGCTGCTGGCTGGTCAGCCCCTCCTCATCATCGGCTTCTCAGGGCCCCTGCTGGTGTTTGAGGAGGCCTTCTACAAGGTGCCAAATCACACATTTATACCCTAAACTACATCCAAAAATGTTAGGATTTAAAAAATGATTATAATGAAGATATGGTGATGACTGGTCCTAGTAGGCACCTTCATGTTGCTAAAAATGAATGTTTGTCTGTCTCTCTCTCTCTCTCTCTCTCTCTCTCTCTCTCTCTCCCTCCCTCTCTCTCTCTCCTTCTCTCTTTCTCTTTCACTCATCCCTCTCTCTGTTTCTGTCTCTACATCTCTCACCCCCTCTCTAATCCCCCTCCTCTCCTCTATCTCTGTTTCTGTCTCTATGTCTCTCACCCCCCTCCCCCCTCTCTCACCCCCTCCCCCCTCTCTCACCCCCCTCCTCTCCTCTGTCTCTGCCCCTCAGTTCTGCCAGGCCCAGGGGTTTGAGTACCTGACGGGCCGAGTGTGGATCGGGTTCTGGCTCATCTTCATCGTGCTGGTGATAGTGGCGGCCGAGGGCAGCTTCCTGGTGCGCTACATCTCGCCCTTCACACAAGAGATCTTCGCCTTCCTCATCTCCCTCATCTTCATCTACGAGACCTTCTCCAAGCTCATCAAGGTAGGTTGTTAGAGATTTTTGAATTTTACTTCAGAATATGATTACACCAGGTGGCGTTGCAGGTCGAGGAAAGTCTTTCGACAGTAGCTTAAAAGTGTTTAAGTAGCAGCTCATTGGGCAATTTGGGGTATTACTAGTCATTTAGTCTTATTTTGTTTTCTTATTCTCAGGTTATGAGTCATGTAGTAGCTGGCCAGTTAGATGATTTCAGCAACATTCCAATCACTGCCTCACATCCGGGGGATTGAACCAATGACCTTATGGTTTCTGGCTAGCCTTCTGGCTAGCCTCCCTAACCTCAAGGCCAACCTTGCCCCCAATAACATTGTTGTGTGGGTGTGTGTGTGGGGGTGTCTTGAGGGGCTAGCACTAAAAAACTACAAATGAGTGCCTAATATGTACTCGCTAAAATGAGGTGCTACCAGGTTTTTACCTCAGCTCACTGAGGTTTGAAATGCTATGTCAGTTTAGTGGATGTGTGTGGCTAAGGTGCAGATCCAGTACACGGACCTGTGTTTTTTTCTAGCATTTAGTTCTTCACTTTATAGCAGCCTTGTAATATAGTAATACTCCCTCCAGACACACACACACACGCACGCACACACGCACGCACGCACGCACACACACAGCAATGTTATTGGGGGCAAGGCTGTTTTATGGCTAGTCAAAGCTTGTCAGTCAGTGATCAATGATGCCTAAATGTTTTTTGCTTCCAGGTGTTCCAGGAGCATCCCTTAATGAGTAGCTACCCACCTACCCCCTCCCTTCATCCCATTCTGGGTTTCCCCAGCCCAGCGGATGACCACATGTCCTACGACCCTCATCTCCTCAACCAGCCCAACACGGCTCTGCTCTCCTTCGTTCTCATGCTGGGCACCTTCTTCGTGGCCTTCTTCCTCAGGAAGTTCCGTAACAGCCGTTTTCTCGGAGGGAAGGTAATACACTACAGAACTTCATTTCCTAGTCAAATCCAATCAAATCAATCAAATGTTATTCGCCATTCTACACTGCACCATCTTGGAAGTCCAGTGTTTATCTGGTGTGCAGGGTCCTTTCCATTAAGGCACAAGCGCAAGAAAACGTTTTCAAGTAGTACCTCCTGCCTAATGCACATGACCCTGGTGTCCTGACAACACTGCACTTGAGTTCAGCAACATATGTCCCTGGGTGATGAATACATGTTAATTAATTGAATTTCAGATAACCTGAAGAGTGTTTTATTGCTCGATCCCCCTCATAGGCCAGGAGAATCATCGGAGACTTTGGCATCCCCATCTCTATTCTGTTCTCTGTCTTGTTGAGTTACTCCGTCCCTGACACGTACACACAGGTAACTATGACGACGCAGCTTACCATTCACTGTACACATTTAAAAGTAAGCAGACACATACTTTGGAAGACAACTTTATTCATTATTCTTATTCTATCAAGTTACACATAACACTCATTAATAATGTTTTCTTTTACCTTTAAAGAAAAAACTATGTCTACTTTACACTATCAATTCTGGGTTGAACACATTCCTCAGTATCTGTATTGTTGTCATATAGTGGCTGGGTGATACGTACGGTACAGTACATGACATGACCTTGGATGCTCTTGGCCAGGTTTTCCGAAAGCTATGTAACTATCTCCACACTTTATTTCCCTCAACAACCCAGCCACACAGCTGCAAGAAAGTAACAAATGTAACCAAACCAAATTAAATGGGTTAAACAGAGAACTTAACGCTGTCAAGCGTTGGAACTTGGGTCGTGCAGAAAAATAAAGTAACTTAACTACAAAGCTTTTTGGAAAACTGGGCCCTGACTGGTTTGTCTCCTGTGGTTGTAGAAGCTGAACGTGCCCTCCGGTTTCTCGGTCACGTCTCCCGACAAGAGAGGCTGGTTCATCAGCCCGTTTGGCGACAAGCAGCCCTTCCCCGCCTGGATGATGGCGGCGTCCATCGTTCCCGCCCTGCTCGTCTTCATCCTCATCTTCATGGAGACGCAGATCACCTCGTAAGTGTGTGTGTTTGTTTAATCGTTGGTCTACCACGGTAAACGCTTCGGTGACTTTTGGAAGTGCAGAGGGTTGTAATGGTGATACCGGTGGCAGTGACCTTGCTAGTGCTGAGGTTGAGCATGATAACATCACGTCAGAAGTGTGTGGGGTTACCGTTGGGATTCCCAGTCAGGAGTAGTGGGGGGTTACCATTGGGATTCCCAGTCAGGAGTAGTGGGGGGTTACCATTGGGATTCCCAGTCAGGAGTAGTGGGGGGTTACCATTGGGATTCCCAGTCAGGAGTAGTGGGGGGTTACCATTGGGATTCCCAGTCAGGAGTAGTGGGGGGTTACCCACTAGTAGAGGGGTAGCATGGTGATACCGCTCACCTTGTTTTGCTATGTAGGGAAACATAACAAACGTTTAAGAAAATGGTTGCAAGGGTTTGACACTGTTTTTAGTTCCAGTGTAATACTGGTCACCTTGAAAGTGCTGAGGTTCTGTGATTTCCCCCCCCCCCCCCCCCCTCACACACACACACACACACTGGTCACACACCCCCACTGGTCACACCACCAACCCCTCTCCCCAAACACACACACACACACACACACACACACATACCGGTCACACACACCCCATTGGTCACACACCCCTACCCCCCTCCCCTCCCAGACTGATCGTCAGTAAGAAGGAGCGGCATCTCGTCAAGGGCTCGGGCTTCCACCTGGACCTGCTTCTCATCGTCACCCTGGGCGCCGTCTGCCCCCTGCTGGGCCTGCCCTGGCTCACCGCCGCCACCGTGCGCTCCGTCACGCACGTCAACGCCCTCACGGTCATGAGCAAGGCCACGGCGCCCGGCGAGAAGCCCATGATCCAGGAGGTCAAGGAGCAGAGGATGACGGGCCTGGTCGTCGCCGTCCTTGTGGGTGAGAAAGCGGTTCTAATGTGGTATTTACCTAGCAACAATATTTTGATTGGCTAAAAAATGAAGCATCATAATTTATACATTGTTGGTGAATAAAGTCACCCGGCATTCTAGAATGTTGACAATTTGGGCGACTTTATTCACCCTTGGCACCAAATGAGTTAAAAGGGCAATCTGGCATTTTTTTTTACTTTTAAATTATTTATATATGTATACCCCATCAGAACCCAAAATTGATAATAAGCTTGTTTGACCTTTCCATTTCCAGGAATGTCCATCGTGATGACAGACATACTCCGACACATCCCACTGGCCGTGCTGTTCGGGATCTTCCTCTACATGGGGATCACCTCGCTCACGGGCATCCAGCTGTATGAACGCATCACACTCATGTGCACGCCTGCCAAACACCACCCCGACCACATCTACGTCACCAAGGTAACATGGCCATGTCACAATAGGTCACGTGAACAATGCTTTGTGATCTCATTAACCCTAGTCATCCCAAACGGAGCTGTATGGAGGTACTTCAGACAACATGTTCACCACTGGTGATTCAAAGCTTTAAACCAGAGTGAAAACATGAAAAAATGTTGCTGCCTTCACAATGTGTGGAGGAGTAATAGAGTACTTTACTTAATGGAATGATATCCTACAAATCAACAGCGCACATTATCATTACCATCACCATAGATAAAGACAAAAGGGTGTAAATTGCTTAATCAAGCTTCCTTGTACAACATGTTTACTTGGCTAAAGCATTAATTGATTATTCGGTTTGATTAATCGATTCATCTTCACAGCCTGAAAATGAGGGTGCATTTAAAGGGTAAACTGCTCACTCACTCTGTAGCAAGTATATGTTTGTTTCTCTCTGTCAGTGCACTACCTGGTCAGGTCTTACTAGTGGTCTGCAGGAAAGCAGAAGGATGGTCCCATTAGATGGAGCCCAGTCCATCTAATTCTTTACAACAAATCTCATAGTTAGGGCAACAACTTTACCTCCACAGGTCAACACTTGGAAGGTTAAAATGTACAGTAATTGTTTCAGGCTCAATGAAAATCTCACCTTTCACTTTAATTTCGTTGTTCGTGTGCGTGCGTGCGTGCGTGCGTGCGTGTGTGTGTGTGTACGCATCACCTGCAGGTCAAGACCTGGCGGATGAACATGTTCACCATCATCCAGCTGGCGTGCATCGTGCTCCTGTGGGTGGTCAAGTCAACTGTGGTGTCTCTGGCCTTCCCCTTCATCCTCATCATGACCGTGCCGCTGCGCCGACTCATCCTCTCCAGGATCTTCGAGGAGCGCGAGCTTCAGGCGGTAGGTGGAGCATTCCTGCGATTCTCTGAATTATGTCATGAACATCTGGTACAGATGCTCACCTTTTGGCACTTTTTTTCAAATCAATTCGTCACGTACAGCACCAGTCAAGGGTTTGGACACACCTTCTCATTCAATGGTTTTTCTTTATTTTTATTATTTTCTACATTGTAGATTAATATTGAAGACATCAAAACTAGGAAAAACTAGGAAAAACTCCCTGTCTTACTAATGATGTTGACAAAATCCCATCGTTACTCTCTCTTCAGCTTGACTCAGAGGAGGACTCGCCCAATTTCGATGAAGATGGACGGGACGAGTACAACGAGATTCACATGCTTGTGTAGACACGTGACACGGGGAGCCCCAATAGGATCTCTCTGTCTTCCAATGCGAACCAGTCAGAACAAGCCTCTTTGGAAGAGAAACCTAGTGATCTCTGGGTAGCTTTGTCTTAAACCTTGTGACGAGGTGAGGTAACAGTAGGATACATGTATTTGTCCAACAGAGAGACCAGAGAAAGCTTGTATATATATCCAGTGCCTTCAGAAAGTATTCAGACCCCTTCACTTTTTCCACATTTTGTTGTGTTATAGACTCAATTTAAAATTAAAAGAATTTGCCATCAATCCAAACACAATGCCCCAGAATGACAAAGTGAAAACAGGTTTTTAGAAATTTCAGTAAATTTATTAAAATTTAAATACAGAAATACCTCATGTACATAAGTATTCAGACCCTTTGTTATGACATTCTTAAAATGAGGTAAATGCAAAAATGTCATCAACAAATCACTCAGTAAGTTGAATTGAGTCCATCTTAATGCAAGGGTAATAGTTCATGTAATTTTGGAATTAATATCTTTGTTTTTATAGGGTCTCTGAGTCTATAACACAACAAAATGTTGAAAAAGTGAAGGTGTCAGAATATTCTTTGAAAGCACTGTATATATATATATATTCAAATCCTGCTCTTCTGTGATCTCCAAATGCTGTAAAGGAACACCCCCGTTCTTTCTTTTAGCCTTTTTCCTCTCTCCAACTGTCTGTTTATTTTTTCAAAGAGGTCAACAACTAGACCTCCTGTTGCTGCGCATGAGGAATCCTCAAGTGCGTGACAATGCACCTTAAACACAGACCGAAGAATCCATCAACACTTCCCTTCCCTTTAACAGTCAAACACTCTACAGGTTCTGGGCGTAAGTGCAATGATGGCAACCCTCTAAGTACCCCGAGAACAAGGAACTCCAGTAGGTTGGTTCCTACCAGTAATGGGGCACTATTTGAAGGGCACACTGGTTTGAAGAGAACACCTATGGTGCCATTGGGAGCCTACTCAGATGAGTTCACTGCCTCCTCCACAGCTTATAGCTGCCTTGTCCTTTTGTACTATAGGCGTAGTCAGTGTGTTACCATTACGTTGTTAACCAAACAGGGAATATGTTGTTCCTTTTTCCTCCCTGTGAAATCCTTTTGGTTGTGTTCACTTCATCAGACAAGTTCACAATTCACCCTTGACCTCCATTCACCTGCACTGCCACATACCAGCTCCCTGGTAAAGAAGCATTTGATTCCTATCTCAACCCACTTCAGCCGGGATGCACCGAAGACTGCATGTGTTGTTTTTTTTAGCTATTACTTCTGTATAACACCCAACAGGACAGTCTAGTGATTCTGTACATGACCGTAGATGTTCAAGCAAACAAGTTGACCCCTGTCAGATATGATGTTAATGTTTTTAATGATTTATTTTTTTGGTGACCATATGAATGACATTTTACCATACCCTGTTCTTTGGTTCATTGTTTTGTGGAAAACAGTCTTGCCAAAATAGTATGAAGCCATATTAATGTATAGGATGTATGCCATGCATTCAAATGTTGATATAGCATTTTAAATATATGTTGGTTGAAGGAATATACAATGAATATATAATAATACAATTACATTAGTTTAATTTAATTTAATTCAAGCCAACATTTTAGGGTTCTGAGAATGTTCCTGGATAGCGAAGGAAACATTTACTCTGGAACTTCCAGGACAGTTGGTTTCAGGTCAGCGAGAAGATTCCAGGAATGCCTGAATATGTTTTGCTCTTGATTCTAGTTCTCGATTTTTAAGACACAATGTTTTTCTGGATGTTCTCTGATACAGTAGTTAGCTGAAGAGAATGTTCATTTGCCAATTCAAGGGCAATAAACTTGGACCTTATTTACACCTTGCATTAAGATGCCTACTGTATCCAAGTACGTGGATATATGGAAAAAAGACAATGTTGTGATCGGATCTGTGAAACCACCTCAGGAGGCGGACGAGCTCGCATTGTGGACGCGTCGCGGACAAGTGTAAATGCAATCCGGACACAGAGGTCGTTAATCACATTCTGTTCACCTTCGTTTCAGTTAGACGTGACCATGAGAAGAGACATTTAAATGAGATCCCATCACAATGCAGACACGGAAGTCAGGTAAATGCGAGCTGGTCAGATCTGATCGTTATCAGGTCATACATGATCATAGGACGCATGTTAATGGAAGGTGTAAATGGCATCTAGGTTTTACCAAACATTCCCTGCATAAGGTTACTTGATTGTTGGATAGTTATAAAACATTCCATTCCTGTTTCTACAGCGTCAGGTTTTAGCTTGTAAGTTGGAATACCGAGAACATTAAAAAATCGAAAGAATCAAAAGTCAAACATTCTACCTGCATTCTTGAAATAATCTTGGAACACCTCTGAAAATTGGTCATAAACATTTCTCCTTCGCTGCTCCAGGCATGCTCTGAACATGTTAACATGGCCTGCTGTAACGCCTAAAACAATGCCCTACTTTCCCTATGTTTCTGTGAGTGTGGTATCTTATGTCATGAGGTATCAGAGAGATGTGAACCCAAAGTAAACCTTAAGTCAACTCAGATGACCGTGCTCTGTACTGCTGGATATGATGGATCGTGTACCTTCAGGGGAAACTGACCTTCGAACTGTAAATAGCACCCTGGCCATGGGTTTGTTGTTCCTGTTTGCCCATTGTGTACATAAAGCAGCCACTGCGACTTTTAAAAGTTTATAATGGAACAAGAGGGCAATAAGTTGGTAAGTGTTGTAAGAAAAGGAACGTTGTTCACCTCAATCTAAACATTACTGTGTAGGGTTTCATTTTGGTTCCTTTCATTTGCTTTATATGTTCAATGACTGGCAACTTTACCTCAAGTTTCATGTCTATGCCAAACTCTTCATGTAATAATGTTTGCCAGGCTAAATAAAGGTGACGATGTTTCCCATGTGTTCGTGCAGCACCGTACAGCATTTACAAGTTGATACACTCGGAGGCAAAGTTATATATCTTAAAGGATATGTTCTGTAATCTTTGTACTCAAGATTAATTAGGTAGTGAGTTGAGAATGTGAGGAAATATTATTATTATTATTATTATTATTATTATTATTATTATGTAATACTGTAGTGTTGTTGAAAGTTTTGAAATGGGTTTATTGAATCTGGTAATAATTTAGACACTATGGTTGAAGTGGCATTGTGTGTGTGAACATCCGCAGCTTGTGTGTGACAGACATATTGAATGTATATGGTACGTTTTCAGGGATGTCGTTTTGTTCGTCAAGAATATGTCTGCAATGTGTCTCTTACAACAACAAGGCAGTTACCCACGTGGTGGGGCGGCGTGGTCACGCAGAGAGGGTGGTTACGCTCAGCAAAACATTTGTTCAGTCTTTAGAAAAAAAAGATGGAAGTGTGGTTATTATTTAAGGTAATAAAAAGGTATGGCATTTCCACTTTCTTCTGTCTGGATTCCTCGATGTTGGAAAGGAAATACAGTAGTTAGAACAGGGAGAGGTCCTGGCATGTAAATATTCAGGATCCACCGTGTTTTGGCGCCTGATATACCATCATGTTAGCAGCACAGACTACCCACCCAAATCTAGGACTGCATCTGTTATTTTTGAACCACTGTAACCTAGGCTTTTCCTTTCATTTGATTAAAAGTCTCCTGGTCTCCTTTTTCATTTAATCAGATTTATAGGTCACGGAATGTGTGCTTTGTTGTCTGTATGTTTGTAATGGCAGTTATAAGAAGTTGACAATCAGATATGTTTGCCTGTATACTTTTTTTCCATGTATTTATCCTCATAAGGAAATAATATAATAGCACCATTGTTCTTCTACTGACTACAGCAACATTATTCTTTTTGCAAGCATTTTCTTCTTTTGGCTCTGACTCCAGAAGTTTAGATTTGAAATCAAACAATTACTATGAGGTTAAAGTCGAGATGCTCAGCTTTTATTTCATGGTATTTGTATACATATTGATTTCACCATTCATGAATTACAACCCTTTTTATGCATAGTCCCCTATTTCAAGGTACACAAAAGTGATGGGACAGATTTATCAAATGTCTAAATGAAGCACTCATGTTTAGTATTTGGTCGACAAATAGTCTGTGACCCATTGACCCCACCAGATGCTGGGTGTGTTCTCTGGTGATGCTGCCAGGCCTGTACTGCAGTTGTTCTTTAGCAAATGAAATGTATGTTTGTGGGGGGACATGCAGCGTTCGGGGCTTCGTTTCCGTAAACCCCGGCCACGGTCCTGTAGCTCCCTCTACAGGCCGAACGCTGCATGTCCCCCCACAATGTTCAAGAGGATTTAAATCTGGAGATTGACTTGGCCATGTTTTGGGTCATTGTCCTGGTGTATGATGAAGTGCCGTTGAATGAGTTTGGAGGCATTTGCTTGTACTTGGGCTGACAGGACGTTTCTGTAATCTTCAGAATTCATTCTGTGCTGCCGTCAGCAATTACATCATCAATGAAGAGAAGTGAGCCAGTTCCAGTCACTATGTACACAAATACCATCAAATAAAAGCTGAGAATCTCTACTTTAACCTCATAGTAATTGTTTGACTTAAAATCCAACTTTTTTTTTTTAGGGCCAAAATAAGAAAAAATGCTTCACTGTCCCATTAGTTACACAGGGCACTGTATGTCAAATGTATTTCTACTGTAACTGCATTGTCAGTGAACAAGGTCACAACATAGTCATCATTCTCTCCCTGAAGTCCCTAGGTAGCTACTGCTTCCATAGGACTTCCTACAGGCCAATTTGAGACCTTGGTCAAAATAGAATTCCCTTTTTGAATCAATACTCCACATGCTGTTGGTTATGGTCACAGCATGTTGGAGGCACAGAGGATGGCACTTTTGGGACTATTCTATTGTGCTTTGCAACCTGAACTATTTGAAACAAGTCACATACTGATCTACATCACAGCCACATAGTGGCTAGTATTTATAAAACATGCTATGTCTGTGTGTAAAGAATCTGTCTGAAGCCTTGTCTCACACACACACACACACACACACACACACACACACACACACACACGTAGTGACACAGAGACAACTCAACTCTTTCCAATCTCAAAACGTTATGAAGAAGTGTGATGTCTGTCTGAGAAAAATATAAACATTTTACATGGGTTCATTTTATAGTAAATTATGACTTATTTTAGCATTAGCAATACTGAAAGATACCTGTGTTGTGTGGATACTTGAATAGCAGCCTTGCCTGCTATTATTTTAAAGAGGATTTCAAACTACTGTAAAACAAATTGTTATTTTTTTGTCTGGAAATAAATATTGATTGTGTTTCAAATAGGTCTAGCAACTCTTTATTCAAAATGCTTTACAAGTACAATAAAATACAATACATTAGTTCATTCAGTAGGGTATTTGTCAAATGTACAGCATGGGTGGTGTAAAAGTGTGTGGATATGTGCTGTGAGGGTATACATGTGTGTTGTGTGTTGGGAACAACAGGCTGATCCAGTCACCGCTGTTAGACGGAAAGACAGAAGAAATCAACAGTAAACGATCAGAGAAGACACGGCTACAGTATATTGGCTGAGTCTGGGGGATTGGCTTGAGGTGTAGAATATTCAGGGAGAAGTGTGATAGTAATAGCTATGTGTGTCTGGGTGTGTATTTCGCTGATCTCAGAGGCTTTTAGAGCAGGGCCACTTTGTGCTACAGGTGGTGAGATTGGCACAGAAGAAGGGCAGGAGCAGAGTGGTGAGCATGCAGGGTAGAGCGAACAGGAGCAGGATGTGCAAGGCGGGGTCCTCCACACGCGAGCAGAGGAAGAAAAACGTGTGGTGGACGTCCAGGTAGATGTCGTCCCTCAGGGAGGGCTCCGGACACCACGTCACATCGGCCACCTTCTCGACGCAGGTCTTCAGCGCGTTGTAGGCGCTGACAGAGAAAAGAGCGGGGAAAAACCAATAAGAAATGAAGCGCTAGAAAAACACCACGGCACTAGTAGTGAACCAATCACTCAGACGACAGGCCGGAGCGGAGCTCGTCATCTTGTTCCTTGTGTTGAAGACACCCCACCCTAACACACCATTCAGCTCTCTGGGTCTCACCGCCGAGGCGATGTCAACAGTCATGTATGGATTACTACAGCGTGATTAATGTGGTCGCATAACGTCTTCAGTCTGGACAAGCGTGTTCGCGTCTGGAAATATGAGCCCCAGCAGTGTGCAGCCATGTGCCTTTTTCATTAATAAAGACTGATTCAGCTCAAAGCTGAAGTAACCCTAAGAACACCACAGAGACGGCAGTCTGACTTTCCCACGACTAAAGGTCATAGATCTTTCCCGCAATAAAGCATGGGCTAAACTTAGCCCTCTCCCCCGTTCTCACTGAAGATCTTATGGTTGAGCTCAGAGACGGCCTCCCACAGATGTGTAGGCAGATGCAGACAGCATGCCCCAGGCCGCTGCAGCACGTCACACAGGGAGCCTATAGCAAACACCGTGTGAGGTCAAAACTAAATGTGAGGCATCACTCTCACCCTTTCGTGGTCGGCCAGGGACACCTGTGCTGGTAGTCGCTGGTCTGCATGCTCCAGTTGAAGCGTGGGAGGCAGTATCCGTGGATGGACATGTCGAATGTTTGTCTGTCACACGGCTGGATGTTGCCTTCCTCGCTAAACCCTAGGGGGAAAATACAGTTTGGCACAAAATGAACAACTTCAAAAGCAGAGTCGTTTCTGACAATATATTAGGAAACAAGAAAAAATTGCCTAACAACCACTGGATTTGACAGTAACTCACAGACAGTAGCCATGGTGATTTCATGTCTGTAAATTGCAACCTCTAATGTACACATTACTCTTCAAATAAATCAGTCAGGCCATTACAGAGAAAGGGAAGGGCTGTGGTTCAGGGCTATCCAATTACCTCTTCCATTAGAGACATATTTGTATTGTAAACAGGTCCCATCTGCTCCGCATAAAATACTGTTTACTATACAAATATGATTACAAAACAACACCTTTCCCATTATCTTTAGGTAGTATAAACACAATGTTTATACTACCTAAAGATAATGTTCTTGTCATAAAGCTACTCTATTGCAAAAATTAATGTCCAGATAAGCCATGATGCTAACCATGACTTTTTGTGTGGGCTATAATACAGGTTTATGTCATGGATATGTTAATAAGAATCGCACTTACTTTTTATTTTTATTATTTACTAATCCATGAAAGGATGGTTTGTACTGCGATTAGTTCATGTAAACAGCCTCAAATTCGGGATGGAGTTTACTTACCTGCGAGAGCAGGTTATACTATATATAGAGAACATACCTCTCTGACTGTGTTTCCAAGAAATGCCTTTGAAAAGTGTGTTGGATTAGCAAGTCAGACCACACTGTTTGATTGTTTGCTTACCTGCTAAGTTCATCAGTAAAACAAGGGTAGAAATGGTCAGTGGATTCTCCATCTGTCAGGAATAAACACCATCTCAGTTAACATGAACAGTGAACTGTTAAACATTTCTACTATTACAGTACCACCTTCACAACAAGTTAGGTTGCCCTCTTTTTTTATCTGTAATGCCAATGCCAACACAACAGGGCAGATAGACTGTAATTTACTCCAAAATCGAAGTTTGTCAGACATCCTCTGGTGTAAACTATTGTCTAATGTCGAGATCAATCCATGTCCTCACCCCAAAATAATGGTAAAGATAGGCACCATTATAGAATGATGACCGTACCTATCTTTCCTATTAATTTATAATTGAGATTTACAGTGGTCTCTGTACAGTAAGTATTTGGACAGTGAATCATCTTTCTTCTTTTGGCTCTATACTCTGGTTAAAGTATAGATTGTCAGCTTTTATTTGAGGATATTTCTATAAATATTGTATTTACCATTTAGAAACAACAACAATGTCAGCAGCTCTGACCTGTGGGAAAGAGCATTCCACAGGCGAGGAGCAGCAGATGAGAAAGCTTTGTCACCCATAGTGCGGAGTCTGGTTCTGGGGACAGCGAGGAAGCCAGAGTCAGCGGAGCGGAGGGAGCGGGTGGGGCAGTATGGCATGAGGAGCTCAGACAGTTAGGCTGGGACAGAGCCATGCAGGGCCTTGTAAGTGAAGAGCAGGACTTTAAAGTCGATCCGTTGATAGACAGGTAGCCAGTGGAGAACCTGGTGATGTGATGGCGGGTTGGGATGAATGTGAGGAGACGGGCAGTAGAGTTTTGTATGTGTTGTAGTTTGTTGAGCAGGTGGGAGGGGAGGCCGAGGAGCAGGACATTGCAGTAGTCTAAATGTGAGGAGATGAACGCATGTATGAGTCGTTCAGGATCAGAAAAGGAGAGAAATGGGCAGATCTGGGCAATGTTCCTGAGATGAAAGAAGGACAACTGTCGTGTTTTATTGATGTGGGTCTCAAATGAGAGGGTTGTGTCAAGGAGGACTCCTAGGTTTTTGACGTGTAGAGGCTGTGACCTTCACATCCTCCTGGTAAGGCAGAAGTTTTGACGTTGTTGATGTGACACATCAACGACACAAATTATAAACCCTTTACAAATGTGACCTTAATGTAAAGTGTTACCGACACGCTTCTGTTACATTCCTGATGCAGCATCGCCACTCCAGCAAGGCTCAAGGAAATGCGTAAAGTATTTCCAAGTATTACAAATACTTTTCAACCCAGGTCTGAGCAGTACTGGCCACGGCTACTTCACATTACAATATTTTCCCTCAACCCTTTACCTCCCTTGCAGGTTGATATATGCCTCCATCATGGCTAACTAACGACTTCCTTCAACACATGTTCCTAGCATGTGTACCTCTGGTTCAGAGGAGCAATTGAGTACTTGGTCCCATTTTACAGTTAGTAGCCCTGGACCAATTTACATTGGAGTCACACTCCTTAGGCAGATACAGCATAATTTCAGTCCAGGTACAGAAATTGATTTTATTCCACTTCATGTGAAGTGGACCAAATACCCATGATTATTATGTATTGTTGTTTATGGCAAATCAAGGGAGAGTTACAAGCCGATTGGGTTACAAATTGTTATACACATCTTTATCATTTATTTTTAAACAGCATATTGTGGGAAAAAAAAAAAAAAAATGAATGACCAGCTGCTTTCTGGTCATTCTCAATTCATGGTTTTATCTCTTGGGAGACAGTTTGTGAAAACAGATGTAGGAAGGAATGCAGCCAAGACGGAGCTAATCAAATATGTTTCCCAACATACTACAACCTTCTGCCGTAGATTGAAAACCCATCTCTTCAAGCTACATCTTAACAGTCCCTCCTAAAGACCGCTTCATCTTCACTACCCCCCCTATACTAACCCTAACCCCGAGACCTCTTCTCCCCTGTTACCCCCCTGTACTAGTTCTCTCCTGCTAATAAAATATTAATAAAAAAAAATAAAAAACAAAAACGACTGCCAATGGCACCTGCTGTGAGCATTGATTATTTTGTCTCATGATGACTGTTGGATAGTTGATTCACTTACTTAAACAAAGGTATTTGTTGTACGTCGCTTTGGATAAAGGCGTCTGCTAAATGCCATAAATGTAAAAAATGTAAAAATGTACAATGTCTATAACTGTCAAACATGATAGTCATACAACCATTACACAACATTCATTTGAAGACCATATACTGTAGGTGTTCTACAAAGCATTGTATATTGAAATGACATACAGTGCAGATTATGCTCTAAATACAAGCACACATTAATATTTCAATGATTTCTATGATCTATTTACACCCAGCAAAATGTTATAAGAAACATTACTGACACCCACCAGATTTCCATATGTTTAACTTTTTACCCCCCCCCAAAAAAAACAAAAAAACATTAAGAGATTAAGAAAAGGTTCTTGGCACATACCTTGACTTGCATCTGTAGATTAATTCATGTTATATACCAAAAATGTTGAGTTGAGTTGAACCAGCACGGACAAGCACAGAGCTGCTGCTGAGAATCAACGAGTAAAGACACAATCAGTTGCTCCACTGCTACAGCCCAAGAGCCCCCTGGGCGATGTGGTCCAGGGACTGTTATCAGTGTGACTGCATGGTAGCTGAGGCTTATGCAATCACCAGAGGCAGCAGTATATAACCCCACTGGACAGCCTGCTTCCTTTCCCAGGCCCCAAACCCACGCTCCCACTCTTCTCAAGTGACAAGGGAGACCAGCATGTCTCATGGTCAAAACTTTTTTTGGTGAAAATCATTCATAGCTGCTTTAAGTTAAGGTTCGGGTGGAGGCTGGGTATAGGCTCTCTGGGTATAGGCTCTGCCATCTACACCAGGGTGTACCCTCCCTCCTGACCAGCAGTGCTGTAGCTATAGGGGGAACATACACAAATGTGCTGCACCACAATGCACCCCTAGCTGGCACACATGCACACATAGGCGCACATTTTTTTGGGCTTTTGGATTTGAAATCAAACGATTACTATGAGTAATTGTTTGATTTCAAATCTAAACTGGAGTATAGAGCTAAAATAATAATTAAAAAATGCTTGACTGTCACATTAGTGCGCGGTCACACACTCACACACTCACACACTCACACACTCAATAACACAATCCTTAGGGGCAGTAGCGGACTGGCCATCTGGAGCACTGGGAAAATCTCTGGGCTGGTCGATTTGCGGGCTGCGGTGATGATGAGCAACGCAGCCCAAATGAACGATGCAGCCCACTACTCCATCTCCCCAGGTCTGGCAGGTCCATTCTCCCATTCGCACAGCCCCGCCCCCCACATCAGCTGAAAGTCCAGGGACGTTTTGTTGTCCCAGTCTGTCCCTGCTTAGGGGGAGAAGTCAAAAAGCAATACGGTGACAGTCAGCCACCTGCTCCTCTGCATCACCAAATGATTTAGGGTGCTATCATTCTTTATTTCAGAGATAGGGTGGAGGATTTAGACCAGACAGAGACCAGAGACCAGAGTCTATGGGGGCAGTGTTGTCCCCCCCCATGCTGCTGCTGCTGCTGCTATCTCTGGAGTAATGACATCACGTAAATCTTCTCCCACAGACCTGCTGTTGACCTCACATCGTTCCCAGGCGCCTGTGTGTTTTTACTGTGTCAAACTTGAGTGAATTGTGATGTGAGGAAAACATTGGGATACGTTTTTTCATTAGCTAGGCCATATAGAAGCTCTGTAGATCAGTGTCCAGTGGAAGAACGTCAGCAGCATGGGCGGTTCTGTTGTCCTTTACCTGTTTGGTGCTCTCAACATGGGCTGTATCAAGTTTTATTATTGAAATGTCCCCCAAGATGTACGACTAAGGGAATACATTATACTATATCAGCCACAGATACAATCTGATTGACATAAAGGAACATTAAAGAGACAATTAACCAGTCGTTAGATAATAGACAATAGGTGTTATTGCAAGATATTGATATGCAGTGCCCTGCGTAAGTAATGGGACAGTGAAGCATTTTCTCTTCTTCTGGCCCTACACTCCAAGAGTTTGGATTTGAAATCAAACAATTGATGGTATTTGTGTACATATTGGTTTCACCATCAAAAATGACAATGCATAGTTCCCCTATGTTAGGGTAGGGTAGTAATGGGACAGATTAATCAAATGTCCAGATTAAGCACTCGACCCCAAACCTAACATCCCCTGCACCAAGACCTCTGCAGGCTTTTTATGTACTTTTTAGCAAACTGTAACCTGGCCATCCTTTTTTGAGGATAACTAGTGGCTTGCACCTTGCAGTGAAGCATCTGTAGTTTGGCTGGTGATGTATTCTGCAGATGGTAGTCTCTGACACGCCTACCTCCTGGAGAGTGTTCCTGATCTGTGGGACAGTTGTTTTGGGGGTTTTCTTAATTATGGTGAGCATTCTTCAGTCATCCATTGTGGAAGTCTTACTTGGCCTACCAGCCCATTTGCGATTGCTGAGCTCACCAGTGCTTTTTCTTTCTTTTTAATGATGCTCCAAACTATTGATTTTGGCAAGTCTAAGGTTTTGGCTATGTTTCTAATAGATTTTCAAATGTCCAGATGAAGCAGATGTCCAGACAGACACCAATAGCAACTCTGAAGGCAAACGCAAAGCCTAGAATCAATACTAGACATTGACAACTCTCCTATGCCTGCACAAATGATGTGACGGAACAGAAATACCAGAAACACCTGCCAAGCCAATTGGTGTCTGTTAACATAAGGACCAAAGTGGTGTCAATGAAAGGTTTTTACCCTGGACTGAGGTTTTTAAAAACATGATGTGGAAGCCAAACAGGTGCTTGATGGGGCCATGTAACACAAACAAAATATATGGATACGGCCCAAAATAGGATTTTTTTTTTTAACACTAATGCTGTCTTTTTAACATGATGTCTATTAGAAAATGCATGCATGCCTCAACTACTTCAATACACACAACACTCTGCTTGTTGATCTACTGTGGTGAATACCATGTTTGAATAATCATTCACTCACAGGCCTCTGTTTATGTCCATGCCTGTCTGTCTCTCTCGTTACTTTCTGACACACTGTTATCCATGGAAGGGCTGTGTAAACAGAAAAGGCTTTTAGAAGTCATGTAGACTGTGATGTACACACCTCTTGGGCATGTGAATGATACATACAAACAAGTTTCTTGTTTCTATGTCTGGCAATTCACTGATTTGCAATGTTGATTTGCTGTTTGCTAGGGGAGTATATTATTTTTATATTTTTCCAAGAAACTTCTCTTACAAAATCTCAGGTCCTAGAACAGTTTCTTCTACAGCGTTGCATTTTGGGAAAGTTTCCTTGATGGATATAGTAGAAGAATGACATGAAGCTTGGACTGCAGATATAATAAAAAGCTCAACTGTCAGGTTCTGATGAGCTCCCAATCCTACCACGGTAAATCACACGCACATGCACGCAGGCACGCAGGCACGCATGCACGCACGCACACACACTACCCCTCACCCCCACCACAGAGCGCTTCTATTTTGTATGTACATGACCACTGATCTCTTGGTGCCTTCAGACGTTGAGACGTTGTTCCTTTACAATTCAACCAGCAATTAAAGCAAAGCTGGAAAACTTTGCCCCAATCCTTTCATCTCATCAGTCTCACATTTTTTTGGTTTTGGGTGTTCGCTTTTGTCCAAACAACCCCCTCCTCTTCTCTCTGCTCCCTTCAATTAAAGTCATGGAGTGAGCAGTGGAAAATCTGACCGTCATTGTGCACTGTTTAAATTGCTTTGACTAGACGACCACTTGAAAGATGGACCTTTCAAAAGTCCTGTGAAAATACCTTTCAGCACCCTAGTATGGTCTTTTTTCCCCCAAAGTGCTAAATTGAATGACTTAGCTAATGACCATCCGTCTAGTGTCGCTAGGCAACATACACATAATATCATCTTAATGCATTTGAGACTGGAGAAATGTGCAAGAGTGGTCATATAAAAACATTTCAATTTCACTTAGTTGTCGGCATAATACTGTTGGTGACAGACACACAGTATATAGTCGGATGGGGTCCGTGTTAATGAAAGGCTCATTTGTGACAGCGAATTAATGTACTGTTTGGACAGTATGTCTCATATGTGTAATGGAAAATATTTTTTCAGATAGGAGCTGGAAAGGAGAAGCAGAAACCATGGATAACCTACAATCGATAGCCTCCTCCCAGGACCATGTCCAGCACTGCAGGAAGTCCTACGACATGGAGACTCTCTGTTCAGTCTTGAGCACCTTGACTGTGAAACATTGGGAACAAATTGACAGCTTGGAGCAGTTGCAGATGCTGGCTTCAAAGGTTCCAGAACCGTCTGAAGAGTCAGTCAACGCTGGCGTTAGTTATAACTAGTCAGACATCATCCGTTACATTACCTGGATTCTCTCTTTTGTTGACTATCTCAGCACTATGAAAGGGACCTTTGACAAGCAAGTTGTGGTCCCTCTGTGAGAGAACCTTTACGTCATCGAGGAGGACAACAACTCAGCCGATTTCTCTGACTTGACCTGCCTGACCTCTAGCCCAGAAGCTCCTCAAGGTCCATCTTCCCTTGCTATGACCAAGGTGGCCAATGAGCTCTTTATTCCCCGACAAAGGTGAAGGTGTCCCCAGTCCAATCAGGGTGGAGAACTTCAGTCTACCTAGCAACGCTGTTGGGGCTGAGTGGGGGGCCGAGCAGTGAGCCAAGGTTCAATGGCTTGTGCCAGAACTTCACTTTCAACGTCAATGAAAGTCAGGGTAGCCATTATGAGGCTGACATATCTGAAAAAATCTATCCGAAACATGACAAAATCAAAATCAACCAAAATCAACAGTTTGGAACATCAGTAAAAGGAAAGAAAGCGCTGGTGAGCTCAGAAATCTCTAACGGTCTGGTACACTAAGGAAGACTTCTACAATGGATGACCAAAGAATGCTCATTATGATTAAAAACCCAAAACAACTGTCCCACAGATCAGGAACACTCTCCAGGAGGTAGGGATGACTGTGTCAGAGACTGTGGCAGAAGACTTAATCAACAGAACTACAGAGGCTACACTGCAAGGTGCAAACCACTAGTGGAGTCCAGGATGGACAGGTCACAGTTTGTTAAAAGTACCTAAAAGAGCCTGCAAAGTTCTGGATAAAGGTCTCGTGCATAGATCAGACTAAAGACTAACATAGTCATGGCAAGAGCAATGTGTGGAGAAAAAAAGAAGGTGCCGAATATTATGTCTTCAGCAGAAGCAGGATGAATTCTGAAGTGTACAGAAACGTCTTGTCAGCAAAAGTGTTGTAATTTCTGAATGGTGAAAACCAATATGCATACCACCTCATCTGTGAAACATGGTGGAGATCCCCCACAGTTCACAAGGATAGTCCAGCAAGTGTCTCTGGTTTGGCTCCAATGGCAGCAGAAGCCCCACTCGACCAGCTGATGGCTTGTACACTCGTCCAGCATTGAACTCAAAGGCAGGCTGTGAGGAAATAAAGAGGCTCTCAGAGGCAGGACATAAATACCAAGATAGCTACTGTTGTGAATGATTTAATTGCGTGTACCAGCCATGTACGTGACCTGTGTAGCGCAGTTGAGTTCCTCCTCTCCAGGAATAAAACAGTTCTTCCTCCAACAATAGTGGACAAAGACACAAACAGCCTACACACAAATATACTGCTGACTGGAGCTGGTAGCAACAATTCACCAACCTTCCTCAGCCTTAGGTTGTCCATTAACTAGCCAAGAGCAACCAATCATAACTAAACCCAAGTGTGGAAGTTGCCCCATTTTTCCACTACGCCCATATAAGGACACCAGCAAAATGATGAATCTGGAACCTGACAGTTGATAGGACCCTGCGGATTGCTCCATCGTTTCACCTGTTAAGAAAACACACAGTTTCTATGTGAAGTTCACATTGTTATCTTTTTAGGTAAATGTCATTAGTCACAAGTGCAAACGGTAGAATGATCCTATATTTTGGTTGCAGCTTGCTGCTTGCATATCTTGCACTGCCGGGCATCTTGCTCGGGGACTTGGTGTTCCGTTGTCCAAGCTGCACGGCAGAGCGTCAGGTTGCCTGCCCTAATTTCACGAACACCTGTGTGGAGATGGTGAGAGAGCCTGGCTGTGGCTGCTGTCCGGTGTGCGCACGGCTCGAGGGAGAACATTGCGGCGTCTACACACCAAGATGTTCTACCGGACAACGGTGCTACCCTAGTACGGGTTCAGAGTTGCCCTTGGAACAGCTGGTTAAGGGCTTAGGACGATGCGCACGCAAAGTGGAAGCCACGGTCAGTCAAGACCACCGGGACATGAGCGGTAAGTCAGAGACTGATATGAGTGCATGAGAGAGTTATTATTAGTAGAGGCTATCACTATTTAATGTTGTGGCCTATACCACAAGTCTTTTAATCTGCAATGTTGATGTATAATCGCTCAACGCTCTTCGTTCAAGACTTTTTTGTACAGTGTATTTATCACAGCCATATTTGAATTTCTTAAATTTGATAAAAAACACTTAAAAAAATAAATAAATTGCATTCTTTGATAAGTCACCTCTTGTATGTAATCGATTGCAAAAAGTGCAAATGTGCAGACTACCTCAGTCCAAAACATGTTTTTATTACTTATGATAGGCCTATATCACCCCGATATAGGCCCAATAATGAGGAGAAATATCAGCCCTGAAGCACCCCAGTTACAGGGGCAAACGGTCACTATTGATTTTGGGGAATGAATGTTGACATCCTTTGTTTACTGTATGTTCTGGCTAACTTGCAAACCGACATGCTTTTGCTCTTTGAGGATAAACAAGCTTATCTGATTCTGTGGAATAGGTAACTATTAGTATGTTGGTTTGCACTCTTTGTAACCCTTTCAGAATTGTATACTAACCTCTGTTTGAAGTACCAAACTGTATCTCTGAATCATTGGCTCTCAGAGCGTGGACCTCCATTAGTACACTGACACCTTCCGCCAGGACTTTACTTCACCATTTCCTTTCAATTAGAAATTTCCTGAGATAACTTGCATTTATACGAGTCCTGTGGTCGGATCAGGAATCGCTTTTTGCCAGCTCGCATTTACACCTGCCATTAAAATGCGCCCTTATCAGATTTCTGTGTTTGCATTGTGATCGGATTTGATGTGTGGTCACATGCCTGATTGAAACAGAGTTGAACAGAATGTGATTAACGACGACCTCTGTGTCCGGATCACATTCATACCTCTGTGTCCGGATCACATTCATACTTCTGTGTCCGGATCACATTCATACCTCTGCTAATGGCCACAATACAAGCCACCCAGGCCGGCTAAAGGCATATGTCATATAGGCAGTCGCCTCGGGCACCACCTTCTGGTGGGGGCTGGTCGCCCTCAAAGGAAACGAATAAAATTAAAAATCGCCGGTGGGCGCCCTTCCTCATTTTCTGCCTTGAGGTAACAAATTAACAAATAAAGAAAGAAAGAAATACACTTTGCACCCCCGTTCCTCACAATTTTTCGTCTGCTCTGGCCTGCACTTGTACTGAAAGTGGGGGAGGATGGGTTACTGTTTGATGCGCATTATCACAGACAAGTCAAGACAAGTCCGGGACGTAAGAAGTGCTAGAGATTGCTAGACTGAGGACAGATATCAAGAGGCAGATATCTATTTTCACATTTGATTGAACGCTATATCCATAAAAACAGATTTCAGTTGTTTGTCCTACTCTGCAGCTACATGTTTTTGCTTGTAATAGGCTAATATCTACTCTATAACTGTCCAGATGCACTCAGGAAATATTTGCAGAAGCCCCCTGCTGATCTACCATCTACGCCACTCTCTGAAGCATGTAAGTTCAGCCAATTATTTGTGGTCTCTGTGTAATTGACAAAGCAGTGTGAAACACTCAGCAACACCCTGAGCTGTGGTGGACAGGCAGCCCTGGATGGGTGATGAGTTTCCCAGATTTGCCAAAAGCCAACATGACCATCCTGGAACTTCTGGCTTTCTTACAGGAGAAGAAACTGAAGTTTATCCAAATATGTGGGTGGTCCTCGGAATTGCTGCCACTATTCCAGTGACAGTTACTGCTGCAGAGAGGACCTTCTCCAAATTGAAGCTGATTAAAACCTACCTGAGGTCTACAATGGTTCAAGAGCGTCTCAATGGACTTGCATTAATAAGCGTTAATCGTGAGGTTTCTAGGCAGATATCATTGGATGATAGCGTAGATGACTTTGCAGCACGGAAGTCCAAATGTGTCAGGTTTTAAGGATATGTACCAGAGAGTTCTACATGCTAGTCTTTTATGTAATCTTTTTTGCACATTTTGCTTCTATAAGGCCCATAGATTTACAGTGAACCAAATACTTACAGTATCACCCAATCCTAATCTCGCCTAGGGCACCAAAATGGCTAGAGCTGGCCCTGCATCGACGTCCGGAGGTGGTTTTATAGGGCCTGATAGCTTGGCAGTTACAATGTGATGGTTTGCGAGGGAATTTGGCTATATTTTGTTAAAAATATTACAAAATAAAATACAAATATTGTTGTTGTTTGTTACCTTGTAAAACTAGAAGAGATCACAGCCATGTGTCCCATCGGGGGAAGGGTCATTTGAAGATGGGGGCAGAATTGATGTCGTCATCCCTAACCTTTGTGCACTAGTTGTCTCAGTGCAATGGTGCATATGAGGGCTGGGACTATGGAAACAATATTAATGCATTCCTGTATGGCTGACTATGACTAGAGTCCACATTAATGACCAGATAAGTAAGTTCAATACTCTCTTAGCAGTAAATCACATTCCATCAGTTGATAGAAATGCACTGGGTGAAAATATTGTGATATTGACACGTTGGCATTCTGAGAACATAGAGGGAAAGAAAATCTGGAATGTATTTTGGATGACGGATATTGTCTTTGATCTCCCTCCCTGGTCTGGTAGATCAAAACAATGGTGAATTGCCATAATGCAGCAGTGACACGCTTGAGTACACTGCAGACAATTAGCTACAAGAAATCCTGCATTGGCTTATTTTCAAAAGAAGTTGCAATTTGGAGTTAGCAAAACTGAGATGGATTTCAAGGGAAAACCACTTTTTCAAAGGGTGTGACCCCTTCCTTGATTGTATTGGAGAGGAGGGTGCACAGGCTCTGGGGAAATGGTTGTATGGCCTGGCCTGGCCTGGGATCTCTTGAGGGGTGTATGTGAGTGCCTAGGCTGTATTTCGTTTTTTCCAGACTGTATTTGTTATTGGATGATTAGCTGCCACTTTGTTTTTTCTTTCTTTCTTTCTTTCTTTCTTTCTTTCTTTCTTTCTTTCTTTCTTTCTTTGTTATTGTGGTAGTTGTCAGACCTTCTCTGATTGTGACAGATGTGTCATATTGCACTGCCTGCAGGGCATTTTAGGGCGTAAGGAGGCAAGGAGCAATGAAAACAGGCTTAAGGCTGTGGCTTTATTAACAGAAACTCTGCAAAGTAAAAAGCCTACAGTAGGTCAGTGTTTAATATATGAATTTGTCAATAACGGCAGAGCAGGTTACTGCGACACTGGGAGTGAGTCTACTTGCCTTTTTCGTGGGGGTATTACACCTCGAAAAAATAACACCAGGGGTAATCTTTGAGCAATTCTAATGGATAGGCCTTGGCAAGCGAAACAAAAACATTAAAATGTTTTTACATAAAGATGGACATTGGTTGAATATCTTGATTTATTGTGAGTATGTTATTATTTTTTACAGCTCAGCATAAAGTCTACATTTCGGATGAAGCGCTTTGTGTAGGCCCATTATGATGTAACAAAGCCTATTATGAATCGTGAACTGTAACAAAGTAGGCATCTCCTAATCAACACATTCTAAAACATAATGCAGACATATGATTTAGACATTTTTGGAACTAATGGATGCATTAAAATCGCTTTGTGATTGTTGCACATGTGCCTGTCAAATTTGACATAGGCGAACGTTTATGATAAGAACCGGTCCAGTGTCAGTTTTCTGTATTAACCCCTCATACTTAGGTCGGCATTTGAGTGGAGGAAGCTGTTCTGAGAGCAGCACTTCTTGTCTATCGCGGTCTATTACTGTATGTATTGATGTAAATACATTCCCCTCCACTCAACCTCACCAATGTGAGTTACGAGGGGGTTTGGAAAACACAAACCAAACTACATAGCACATTAGCTAATTCCTTCCAGACGTGGTTTGTGAATCTCACAGATCCATTGTATGATAAATCACTGCAATGCTTTTTATTTCTCGTTTTGTTTATATTATTTTCGCTGTGACTGTATCACCTCACTTCAAACCCCTATGATTGATTGTTGTTTTGCACAACTGGTGCTATTTCCATTGATTGATTGTTGTTTTGCACAACTGGTGCTATTTCCATTGATTGATTGTTGTTTTGCACAACTGGTGCTATTTCCATTGATTGATTGTCTTGCAGTGTGTGCATGTGTAGCATTCTGACTGTTGCTATATAGTGCTCTGGCAGAAGAGGTTGGTCTGAAATGTGCTAGCATTAAAGATTATTAACCCTTTAACACCCAATGTTGCATATAGGCAACAATGTATTTAAACACCTGGTAAAATTGAAATACATTCAGTTAGGATTGTTTTTTCCCCCCACTGATCTACAACACTACTGGACACTTTAAAAGTGAAAGATTATTATTATTATTATTTTTTTTTAAATCAACAATGTATTAAAAGTGAAACTGAGAAGACCTGTTTGCAAAGGGTGTGTAGGAACAATCTAATTTAATGTATTTCAAATCCAGGCTCTGGGGCAACAAACGGTGAACATTTTGAAAGGCACTGTAGTTTATCTGTCTTTCTCAAAGTCTTGTAATGGATACAATCAGTGCATCTAAATTCTAATGGAGGTCTTAATAACCTCTAACACTCATGACTTCCATGAGCATTGTATAAGGTGGGCTTGATGACAGCTAGTTCTAGTTCAGGCTTAGCAAGAGAGGAAGACATTACCTCCAGATACACCTCACAACTCTGGAGTTTGACCTATTGGCACTAATTCCCTTCGCCAAGTCAGCTTATTTTTTTACAAACAGGAGACAGGCTGCATGGAAACAGAGAGCTTTCAAGACTTGAAAGAAGACAGCAAACCATCAAAGGTTTGGGGAACCCTGGCTATGCCAACTGAACCTTGTTTGAAGTGGTTTAGCCTCAAGTGGAGCCATCTCATGAACAATGTTTTGAAGTAGGGCCACTTTTCTTGGCCTTACTTAGAAATTTACTTAGAGCCTATTTACTTATTTTTTAGTACAACTACTACTACTGTATATGGTGACCTGTCTCCAAAATATGTAATGCTAAGCTACACTGCAAATATATTTGTTATTCTGTGTTATGAAAGTTCTGTGAAAGTATTGCTCAACAGCGTTTTAATGCCAAGATTCCGACTTTTGACAGGTATGCTGTTGCTATGGAGCCAAAATGGGATCAACACTATATTGCAAAGTGATCCCAACAGGTTGGCAGTTGTTGGCTGAAAGCTTTATTTTTCGTCTAAAAAGCAGCTTCTGGTGAGTTTCTTCCACAGTGCATGTTAGCACTGGAACTGGGCCACCTTTAGTCCCACTGCCATTACATGCTAATTAGAATACTATTCCTGGGGATGTTTAATCATGGTGCACATTGCCTCTGAAGAGGTAAGACTGTGAGATTGAGACCTAGGCCTCAGTCTTTCTGGATGGGACTGGTGGCTCGTCCATGTGTTGGTGGAAGAGAAAAAGGGAGTCGTGGCAACAGGAATCCAACAAGTTGTTTTATTTTTCTACGATTTTTTAGGAGCTCAAGAGAGCTGGTTGGCAAAATATTGCAGGAACTTGTTACAAAAATAGAATAATAAAAATGGCATCAAACACAGCTATATTATTTCTCAAATATCAAATAAAAATATGTTATCATGCAAATGGCTAAAACAGCTATATTTACTAGTCTCCTATGGAGCTTCCAATACAACCGTGCTATGTTTGTCCCCAGACAGCTTTGTTTTCATGAAATTCTTTGATTATGACGCAATAACTTTCTCAGCGTATTACAATCCCTTAAAGGATACATTCAGATTTTTTTCTTGAACAAATCTCTACTTTTTATGTAAATTGCATGTTGTAAAAGGCTGTAGACACTTTTTTTTGTGATTTTGCTTAATGGCACCAAAGATGATTTGTGCCATGAGGCTTTGTTTGTTTGTTTGGACCTTTTAAGTTAACCTAATATCAGTAAAGAAATCAAACAGACTGATAAACTTTGGATATGTAACTGGATATGACACAGACTAAGCTTAGTCCTGGACACACACACACACACACACACACTCCCAAGACTCCTGTGTGAATACCGAGGCATGCTCTCCCTCCCAGGAGTGATTTACAGTCTCACAGCTGCACTGTGTACCTGTGTGTACCTCCCTCCTAATTACAGATAAGAGTTGGTGAAGCCACACACACACACACACACACACACACACACACACACACACACACACACACACACACACACACCCTGACATGCAGTTCACCTCTTCTGAAAAAGCAGGCAGTCCTTACTCAGCAGGAATTCCAGGCAAAAGTGCTTCCATACTACTCTGTGCTTGCTTCCCATGACTGGCATGGTCCTGTCCTTAGTCAACACTGAAACACCAGTTACAGAAGCAATAACAGCATTCTGTCACAGAGTGTAACAATTTTACAATGGTACTGTAAGCTTCTCAAACCCAACAAAATCACAAAAAAAGTGTCTGTACCCTTAAACAACATGCAAGTAAACAATAACATTAAATTATTAAAATAAATATTGTTGAAACAGTAATAAAAAGCCAGAGTTAACCAGTCTCTTTGGATTTCTTTACTGATATGAGGTTAACTGAATTGTCCAAACAAAGCCTCATGGTACAAACCAGCCACATTTAAAGGGCCAATTGAATGTCAGGTATGATGTGTTGATGGAGGAATGTTGTAGTGCTTCTCCACACATACATCTCTCTGACATTTTGAAGAGAAGCATATATTGATGACAGATAAGAGTTAGTGGAGTGAGACACACACACACACACACACACACACACCCTGGCAGGCAGTTCACCTCTTCTGAAGGGGCAGGTAGAGAGTCCTTACTCAGCCGGAATACCAGGTAAAACTGCTTCCACTACTACTGCTACTACTCTGTGCTTGCTTCCCATGTTTAGCAATGGTCATGATCCTGTCCGTAGTCAACACTTAAAACACCCATTACAAAAGCAATAACAACATTCTGCTGAGTTTCAGAACTGAGTGTCACAGTGTTATGATGGACACCAGACCTTTCTGAGCTCTTAACATGTGTCAATGGATGACATAAACGGAGTTGAACAAAATCATAGGGTGAGATATAAGAGCAGCTGACTTTGGTGCAACAGTTCGCACTTACTTGGTACCAGATTATGAGCTCTAATTAGTTATGCTAAAGAGCACTGCACAACACTAAGTTTTAGTGGGCGAAGAGGCGGAGGGCAGGTCTCCGGCAATGAGTGGGTGGGGGCAATTGAATATGACATGAAAATGTCCATTGTCCTTGTCAATGAGGCTTTCACTGCAAATGTTTGGATGGATAATCATTGACAAATACAATTATCATACTATCAATTGTAGGCGACATAATGTAGTCACGAGCTGAAGTGTCATGCTGTAACAGTTTAATGAACCTCAGGAACAGTTTAATGATCAGTGCACTGATGTGAAATGCGTCGAACATCTTCATGTGACAGCACAACAGAAGGTCCATGTCTCACAGCTATAGAGGAGCATGGAGATTGCCTGAAACAGATTTGTGTGTATAGGTTGAGATCATTATTGACCCTCATCCTTAGACTGCCAAAAGAGGGTTAGGCTTGTTGTATCATATACAATGGGTTACTTGATCATCACTCAAAAACAGCCAATAGATTACTGTATCCAGATAGTATAGGCACGTCTGTAGTGTTCTTGTAATTATGTGGTGTGGCCCTGGCATTTATTTGAAGGTAAAACATACATGTTACACCTTGAACCAGAGATGTTAAAACCTCAAATGGGCCAGCAATTGTGGGCATCACCATCCTGCATCCTTATTTAGGACCTATAGACTACAGTCACTGTCACCGATAAGATTACAGCCTTGACCACTTCTGACATTCATTGGGCAGTATTGGGAAGTGACATCAGGGGGTGAGACTCTTTGTCCTGGAATAACAACACATTGTTTAACGGAACCTGTCATTACCAAAACGCTGCTTTGATAGCTCCCTTGTGATTAAAGAAGAGCAATTTTGTGTGTGTGTGTGTGTGTGTGTGTGTGTGTGTATAAACAGCTGTACCTAAATAAGCTGTACTTAGATTGTACTGCAGGCATATGCTTAACTCCATTTACGTCATCCTTTGGAAATATTTTGCTTAAAGAAAAATGTCACCAATTACCACCAGGACTCAACATCAAGTTACTTGTCTTCGTTGTCTGAATAGCCAGGGAATATATATATATATATTTTTTTAGCAAAATAGAAACCTTATCAGACCAGGAAATAATGTCTAAATTATGAGTTCCTACAACGTCCATAATGCTTTGCACCTCCTGGTCAGCCAGCAGCGTGTTGTAAATTAAGATTTGATAGTATGTGCTAGCTTACCGGTGCTAATTCGGAAACTAGAATCTCACTCCTACCTAAAAGCTCATAACCATGTGTTTACCCCCAAATACATCACTCATCAATCCTCAAACTAGCGATACCTAGCGCTTGATCTACAGAACACATTTGAAAGCTGTTTTCACATGCCCACACGCTCATAAGGTGATCTGGACAATTTTGAGGTTAAACTGTGAAGGGTCCCTCCCTAAAGGGATGCTTCAATTATTTAGACACTTGCGTTTGTTTTGAGAAATATAGATATCTCTCATGTTGTTGATATAATAAATCTATACAATATTGATCTATAGCTAATGTGTGTGTCTGTCTGATTTTGGTTACATCCATCAGCCTGCCCAGCCTTCTCCAGATGTTTCTCATATAAACTGATGTCTTCTGTTGTATTCAGAGCATTATTGACAACGTTTGAGCTCTGATTGCAAAAGTCTAATTGGGATTATTGGGACGCACTGAGAATCTTTTCTCGCATTACTCAGCTATAGTCTCTCCCAAGCAGTTAAATGTGGACATGGCATATTTGAGCAATGCTATGACTATATATATATATATATATATATTTTTTTTTTTTTTTTTTTTTTTTTTTACTGTTTCAAGTTTTCAGAATGTTCTTTTTTTTGCACCTTTCGAAGTGTTCTTAGTGATGCGTGGAGACCAGACCTCATTATGTAACATTGCAGCAAACCCTGCACCATGAGTTTCCAGTGTCTGTGAACGATTTCTTCTGACATCTTATTTATGAGCAGATGTTTTTATGTTCAGTGCGTAGTCTTTCACATGTGTGTTTGTGTGTGGTCTCACAGGGGAGCTGCAGGGTACAGACGGCCCCCTTCAGAAGAAGCCTACCAAAGATGGCGCCCCCTGGCTGCGGCCCAAAGAGTCGGCCGTGAGGCAGCACCACAACGACATGTTGTTGAGGTTGAAGCACAACCGTCAGGAGGACGTTATGCCCCAGCTGCCCCCTAAGGTCAGTGCCATCCTCTATGATACCCTCCTTCGTGAAATAATGAATTAATGTGAATAAAAAAATACAAATCAAGTTGCTCCACAGGGTAGATTAAACAATGCACACGCATTCAGTCGGGCACCATGATGTTGTGGATAGAATTAGAAATATATCAGACATAACATAAATAAAATCAACCCACAAAGCAACAGTCACTGTATTTGCCTGGACTATTCTACAGTTATGACAAGGGGATACATTTATTTTTGAAAAGGAAGAAGAGAACATATCAATTGATAAAGGCTGGAGGCATCAATTCAGTTTGTCTTTTTTACAATACAGGACAACTGATGTGTTTTTTTGCTGAATACATACTACCATGTCACTGGCTCTGTGTATTGTAGACGTTATAGAACGGTTTCCCAGTCTTGCCCTTGTGTCTAGTAGGTAATCGGGTCAGTAGTGACCTCTGTTGACATAGTAATTGGTATGGCAGTGCCCCCTTCTGGACACACACACGCACACACATACACAAATTGCACAACAAAGGGTAGAATATGTGCTGAACAGTAACATTGTATTATCCTTTTTGTGAATTCAACCCATTTTCTGTAGTCCTAGATATTGCAATTGACATATTAATGTCATATCTTCACTATCAATTCATTTCTATCCTATTATGAAGCTTCCCGAACCAGAGAATGACACACAGTGTATAGACAATTCAGCTTTGAAATGACCACCGTAACACACCCCTGGTTAGACGAATTCTACACAAAATTCATCTGGGGTCCAGTCGATGTGTATGTTGTTAAGTATCTCCCAGCGCAAATTGAGTGTGGCTCCGGGAGGGCAACGCTGAGGAGCCATAAGTGTTTCGACCAAGGAAACAATGACATACATGCCCAGATTTTCTCCCTCATTTAACTCTCTGTGTCACGGAAAGAGACCATTATAGACAACAATGGAGATAATGCAGTAAATGGGGTTGGGCAGCAGGGTGGGGGTGAAGGTATTTTGGTGGAGAGGGGGTTGGTGTTGCGGTGGTAGAGTAGGTTGGGTGGTGGTGGTGGTGGGGGTGAAGGTATTTTGGTGGAGAGGGGGTTGGTGTTGCGGTGGTAGAGTAGGTTGGGTGGTGTGGTGGTGGAGAGGGGGTTGGTGTTGTGGTGGTAGAGTAGGTTGGGTGGTGGTGGTGGTGGTAGAGTAGGTTGGGTGGTGGTGGTGGTGGTGGTGGAGAGGGGGTTGGTGTTGTGGTGGTAGAGTAGGTTGGGTGGTGGTGGTGGTGGTGTGGTGGTGGAGAGGGGGTTGGTGTTGTGGTGGTAGAGTAGGTTGGGTGGTGGTGGTGGTGGTAGTGTGGTGGTGGCGGTGGTGGTGGTGGTAGTGTGGTGGTGGTGGTGGAGAGGGCATTGTGTGTGGCGATGACAACCAAGTGACAGGCATCCCCTCCATTTGTAGGTGGTGGTTCTCCTTCTTATTTAACTTCTTATTTAACTTCTTATTTAACTTCTTATTTAACTTCTTCTTTACAATGTCTGTGAAGGGGTCGCCATAACCTGTGGATTTACATGAAAGTGAATAGTGCAGAATAGATTACTGTATCCAGATAGTATAGGCACGTATTCCAAGATTCCTCTAAAATTACTGTATGCATGAATGTTAGTTATGGGCTGCATAATGGTAACAAAAGGTGAAATAAGACCGATGAACCTTGTGTTGCTTTACAAATCACTCATAAGCAAATACAGCTTTTACCATCACCGGTCGGTGATGCAGCCAGACAGGATGCTCTCGATGGTAAAAGTTTGTGAGGATCTGTGGGGATATGCCCAATTTTCTCAGCCGCCTGAGGAAAAACAGACGCTGGTGTGCTGACTTGATGACTGTGTGGGTGTGGAGTTGACCATGTTAGATCCTTAGTGATGTGGACACCAAGAAAACTTGGATCAGATTAAATAGGGTTTCAGAGAATAGGGTACGCCGTGGTGTATATCTCATAGCGAGATGTCGAACCGTGTCAACTGAAAGAAAACATTATTTACATTGAATTCTTTTATCAATAAACATGTTGTACATGCTGTCCACAATGTGTGGCTATCTACCGTTTTGTCTTTGTTGCAAGCATAGCTTTTGTGGTGTTTTTTCAGTAAAGAGTTGAGCTGGAATAGGTGAAAATCATTGAGCACACTCCCCTGGAACACCCATTGCAAATTGTATACAAACCTGTGTCATACCACGACACTCAATATTAGAAAGTGCTTTCGGAACCAAAATGGTGTTTGTCACTGAAATATTTCTGTCAAGAGATCTCATTCCCTGATCGCTACTGATTTAAACATAGTCATTTAGAACAATTAGAAAGCTTGAATGTTACATCCTGCACCTTTAACACAAAACGTTAGTCCTGAGTCTTAGTGTGCCCAAATCCCCAGTAAAAATTCCTGTGAGAACTAAAATTTTGTCAACAAACAAAGAAGACTACAAAAGAGATTGGTTATACATGCAAGTGCAACATCTAGATTGATAATCTGCAGGAGGTTTGGAATTTCTAAAATGACATTTTCGTGCTTAATAGAGCAAGATGCTACTTGCCTCGTTCTATCTCCAAGTTGAGCAATCGTGGTTGCTGGACAATAACTAAATAACAAAGGTAAGCTCAAAAACCATCTGGATTGACTTTCAACGTGGGAAATATATCTAAAAACCATCCCTTTAAATCTGAGGTCTGCTAAATTCTTATGATACCCTTTAGATAGTATGACATTAGCTTATTAATGGTTTATGAAGTATCCTTTGGGGCCGTTTGGAATGTCTCTTTTGTCTTTGTCCCTTCAGACCCCCTGTCAACAGGAACTGGACAAGGTCCTAGAGGAGATATCCACCATGACCTTCCATGACAACAGAGGCCCGCTGGAGAACCTGTACCAGCTCAAGTTCCCCAACTGTGACAAGAATGGCCACTACAACCTCAAACAGGTAAGCTCCACTGTTACCAGGACGGGGGCAGTGTGTGCGATTGCTCATGTTTTTGCTCCATCCGAGCATTAACATACCTGATAAGCTAATTGTGATAGATGAAGAAGGGGTCAGTTTCCTGAAAGCATTGTATCTTATGGAGTTTTTTTTCACAACCCAACTGTGAAGCCACAATGAACCCAACTGTGAAGCCACAAGAGAGTAAAATGAATGTGTGTGAAATAAAAAAAAATGATAATATACATTTTATCTGTCCACAAGACCTTTTTCTAGACATCTGCAGGCTTTTTAGGTGCGTTTTAAAGTGTGACCTGACCATCCTTTTTGAGGATAGTGGTTTGTACCTTGCAGCGAAGCATCTGTAGTTTGGCTGGTGACATTCTGTGGATGGTAGTCTCTGACACATTCATGCCAACCTCCTGGAGAGTGTTCTTGATCTGTGGGACAGTCGTTTTGGTTTTCTTCTTAATTATGATGAGCATTCGTCTGTCATCCACTGTGGAAGTCTTCCTTGGCTTACCATGCTGTTTCCAATTTATTTCTGAGCTCACCAGTGCTTTCTTTCCTTGTATTGATGTTCCAAACTGTTGATTTGGGTAGGTTTACGGTTTTGGCGATGTTTCTGATTGATTTTATCTGATATTTCAGCCTCATAATGGCTTCCTTAACTTTCATTGACACCTCCTTGGTCTTCATGTTGACAGACACCAATAGCAGACTGCAAAGGCAAACGCAAAGCCTAGAATCAATACTAGACATTGAGAGCTCTCTTATGACTGCATAAATGATGTGACGGAACATACCTGATGAACCAGAAACCCCTGTCAGGCCAATTGTGCTACCCCTTTTGGGTACCCTGAAATAGCCAACACCAAATAAACCCACTTCACATGAGAGAACAACATTGCAAAACAACAGCAGCTAGAGGTCAGCTTTGTCCCATCCTTGTTCCCTTGTAGTTTTACTGTTTGTGTTTAGATATGGAGATAAGTCCAGCCCTCAGCCTACAGGTGACATGTCAGAGGGTCATTACATTATTCATACTGTCCAAACACTAGCTCTGATCGCTGATGCTTTTGCGACATTCATGCAGTTTGTGTTGGTCAAATATCCATAATATTATGTCTCTACCTCACTACTGGCCTATTGTGGCATGCCTCGGGTGGCTGAAGTGTGGTATCCAAACATGTCAGCCCCTGTCATTTATGAAGAAGGCTAGTTGTTAAATGTTTTTGCTTTTCTAATGGGATTGTCTTGCAGGATAGTGATGAGATCACATGGTTGTAATTCAACAGCAGATCACCTTCTGGTGTAAAAACCCTGGAGATGAATGACCAAAAACTACATTTTAAGTGGTTTGTCAAAAGCCAGGAAATTTGAAATGAGCAGCACCACCCATAACTAATTACTTCAAACATGTACTCACCCCTGGACAGGTTGTTTAGGATTCAAAGCTCCTCTCAAACAGCCTAATTCATACTATTCAGAGTGATAATGCAAATTCATAAAGGTCAGACTGCATACAGAAGAATATGTAGGCCAGTGTTCCTTTGAATAGGTCTGTTGTGCCCAACTAAAATCTATCAGTCCTAAAAGTCAATCCTACTGCTGATTTGGGGGCTTCTGCACCCCTGCTTAAGACAAAAAGATGAGGAAACACTGATGCGTTTGGTGGTTTACACACAATGTACTGTGTTTGTATATGATAGAACGTAAGCCTGTCCATATTCTAATTGTGATTCTAACATGACCAGACTTATTGTGAAACAGACAAACATATAAATATATACATATTTATGCCTACACAGGCAATGATTCAAAGTCAATAATTGTTTGACATAGAAGTGATGTGGACTCTCCAATGATCTGAAAAAGTACTTGGGTAATTTAATAGGGAAATATTTACGGACCGTTTCTTCTTAGCTTTTTGGTCCTTATGGGTGGTGGTGCTCATTTTTAAATTCCTGCGTTTGCGGCTTTTGACAAGCCATAACTTCTCATTTAAAATGTAGTTTTTGGTCATAAATCAACTATGTGCACTGGTAAAGAGGTCAACAGAAAACAAATATAAAATTACTGTGAACAAACTGTTCTCATTTCTGTCGTGTACACAGAAGCGCGCACGCACACACTGAGGTGGTGAAGCCGTTTGCAGACAGACTGTAGCCAGTCTACGGGAGAGTTTGTTTACGTTACACAAAGTCGAAACAATGGTTCCCAACAATAATTTTTCGCAAGCTTGTCCTTGATGCAGGACCCACTTATTTTTAGAAAGGGTCAAAACAATGATATGACACAGAGTGCCGGCATCCTGAAAATACACCAGAGGGCATTTCACTTGAGGTAAAATGAGGACAGAAAGGAAGCGAGAGAGAGGGAGATTAGGGGGCAAACTCTGCATTGTTTTGATGAAAACGCTCAGCTCCCGGGGCTCGAAAATGCCGCACCTCCACAATACTTGATCCATTTCGTAGTCACATCTTGTTCCACTCTCATAATTACTGCTTAACTGTCACTTTTTGTTCTTTCTCATTGAAGGAAAGAAAAAAATGTAAAGTCTGTTTTTTTTCCCCTCTCCCCTCCTCTCTCACTATACTCTGTGTCCGCTTCAATTATGACCTCATTTAGGAGAGGGAGAAGGGGCTTGGTGGGGGGTCCAGTCTGGTGGCATGTTGAGGGGGGCGGTGATAAGGGGTGCGTGACCCTGGGGATGGGCTGTTATTGGGGCACCGCGCCCCACCCTCAACCTAACCTTACCTCACCTCGTCCAATCACACAGACGCCCTATTACCAACGCCCTCATACATCCTCACCCCTCCCAACGCCACATCTCTGGCTACATCCAGTTCTTCATTAACCCGACATGTCCGCCGACGGCCAGAAGGGTGAGTGCTGGTGCTTTAACCCAGATCATGGCCTCCCCCAAGGTGCGCGGGGACCCCAGCCGCAGGGGGGCGATGAGGGGTGCGTGACCCTGGGGATGGGCTGTTATTGGGGCACCGTGCCCCACCCCTCAATCTAATCCAATCGCACAGATGCCCCTATTACCCACACCCCCCACCCCGCCCCACACACACACACACACTCATCTCTGGCTATATCCAGTTCTTTATTAACCCCCCACCCCTCCCCAACTGTGTTCCAGTGCAACATGTCCACCCACGGCCAGAGGGGCGAATGCTGGTGCGTTAACCCCTCCACGGGCATCCAGATCACAGCCTCCCCCAAGGTGCGGGGGGACCCCAACTGCAGCCAGTTCGTGGAGGAGCAGGAGCCTCAGACGACCAGTCCACTGCCCGCTGCTGGAGCCCTGCTGAAATAGAGACACTTTTAGAGTGCAGTGGTGGAATGTTTCAAAATGACTCAGGCCAATTCAGCCAATCTGAAAATGTCTTGTGCATGGGTTTCTCTCTTTATAGGTGTTTATGTTTCAGTGTGTGGGAGAACGGTTTCTGTGTGTGTGCGTGTAAGCGCGTCTGTACATGAGTATTTTGTCGTGTGTGTGTGTGTGTGTGTGTGTGTGTGTGTGTGTGTGTGTGTGTGTGTGTGTGTGCCTTTGCCCCCTGCTATTCATAGGTTAGGTGCTGCGAGTGGCTTGGATGTCTGAGTTTATGCCATGCTAATCATGGAGCTGTCATTGCATCTGGTTCAATCAGCCAGCCTAACCTCCCATTTGTGCAGCTGCTTGCCTCTGTGCCAACTTCCATATCTATTTATTCAACCTTTCTCTCATTACACCAGCCAATATGTGCCATGGACTTCCCAGAAAGCCCTTGAAATATAAAATATATTTACCCTACTAATGATTGACATATTTTGATAATGCAGACAGTGTTGTTACTCAATCTTGAAATGTTATATAAACGTACTCTTATTCATCAATGGCAGGTATTAACAAGTAATGAAATGAGGAACATGTTTTTGAGCTATCATGTTTGTTCTATTCTATTTCTGACGCACAGCGAAAGTATGGTAGCAGATGTGTGTTTTACCGAACTCCTGTGTCGCATTTGATATGATGCCGATGTGATGGAACCTAGGCATGAGCTCCACGGTGCTCCAATACATGTTCAGGTCTCAGCCAAGGTCATCCATCGTGTGAGTGTGGTTCACCTTAACCACCTCTGTTACCCTAAACATGTATGAGAAGATGTACGGCAGGACAAGGAAGGCTAGCGAGCTGCAGCTGCAACCCTTTTCTTAGGCACTCTTCAGTCCTTGAGACCTGTTAATCCCACCCCCCCCTCCCCCTCCCCCCAGGTTGAGTGTATTTTGAATTTTAATTCATTCAAAACATACAAAACTGCCCCCCCCCCCCCCACACACACACACACACACAGCCATGATTTGTTCTTTGTGTCAATGTCACTCAATGTTGTTTGTTTGTTTGTTTGTTTGTACCAATAAACAACATAACCAATGGTCTCATCGTTCCTTTTGAGGAGTTCAATGGTGTCCCACGGAGTGACTTAACTGAAGACACAGTTGACCCAACCAAGCTCCCCTCACCCTCCCCCAACCCTCCCCTCACCCTCCCCTCACCCTCCCGTCATGTCTCCCCTGCATCTCTCCTCTCACTCTTGTAGTTCATCTGGCTTTCCCCTCATCCATCCATCCCCTCATCCATCCATCCCCTCATCCATCCATCCCCTCATCCATCCATCCCCTCATCCATCTCCCTTCTTTCTTTATTTGCTGTCCTCCCTTTCTGTCTCTCCTTCCTCTTCCTCAGTGGTGACTGGTGACAACAGTGTGGTGACTGTGTTATTCCCTCCCTGGTAGAGTGGAACATCACTGGAGACGCCCAAAAACGTGTGCAGCGCTGTAACACTGAGATGATAATGCAGATATTTGGCTGTCGAACTTGATCCCACTGTAATAAATTGTTCATTATTTCACTTTGCCCAACATCGCCGAAACTGAGAGTGTGAAAAGATGTGCTTTTTTCAAATGATTTATTTAAAAAAAAAAAAAAAACGTTTTTCAGTTATATTAGCTACTCGTCATGTTAGCCACGTTATTCGTACCAGCACACGTCTCAAAATACAAATATTTAATCATGCAAAAAAATGCTAAAATACCTTTATTTACTGGTCTACTTTGGAGCTTCCAATACAAACTTGCTATGTTTGTCCCCAGACAGATTTGTTGTCATGGTATTCTTTGATTATGATGCAATCACTTTACCAGCGTATTGTTGCACACACAGAAGGCAACGGGGGGCTTCACCAATACCCACACACACTTCTATCCATGCCCTCTGGTGCTTTGCTGCATCCTGCCATGTGGACATGGCTTGTGGATAGGACAGGATGGGACGGGACGGGGGGGGTAGAGGTTTGGCAGGGAGCTGGGGGGTGGGTAGAGGTTTGGCAGGGAGCTGGGGGGTGGGTAGAGGTTTGGCAGGGGGCTGGGGGGTGGGTAGAGGTTTGGCAGGGGGCTGGGAGGAGTGGTGGAGGTTTGGTAGGGGGCTTGGGGGGTGTGTGGTGGAGGTTTGGCAAGGGGCTGGAGGTTTGGCAGGGGGTTTGGGGGTGGGTGTGGTGGAGGTTCGACGGGGGCTGGGGGCTGGGTGGAAGTTTGGCAGGGGGCTGGGGGGGATGGTGGAGGTTTGGCAGGGGGCTGGGGGGGGCGGTGACTTTGCGGGTTACTAATGAAGTGTCGACAGAGGGAAAGATTAGGACACAGGGCTGACATTGACAGATGTGATACTAAGTGGGTTAAAGTGCCTATAAATAAACGCAGGTTTGCAAATGTATGCTCGCTATGCCAATGCCGGGCCTATACACACACAGACGCGTGCACACATCGTACACACACAAGTGAAGCAGGGGTTGGTTGGAGGAGGTTCCTGCATTGGGGTCTTACTTCATCAAATCCTGCCTCTGGATTTCCTGGATGATTGGGGGGAAAAAACCACCAATCATTGCTCACATGATGTATGTTTAAATTCATGCATTCACCAAAACACCTTTACAGTGTAGCACATAAACAAACTCTCCTACAGTGCCCAGTGTCAGAGACAACCAGCCGCAGAATACGTCACCAGCCAAACTACAGAGGCTTCACTGCAAGGTGCAAACCACTAGTTATGCTCAAACATTACAGTTTGCTAAAAAGTATGTAAAAGCCTGCCTGTAGAGGTCTGGAAAAAGGTATTGGTCACGGCTTTTCACTGTCCTGGCGCCCCGCTGGTGGAATGAGCTTCCCACTACTGTCAGGACTGCAGAGTCACTTCCGATCTTCCATCGTAGATTGAAAACCCATCTCTTCAGGCTACATCTTAACAGTCCCTCCTAAAGACCGCTTCACCCTCACTACCCCCCCTATACTAACCCTAACCCCAACCCCGAGACCTCTTCTCCCCTGCTACCCCCCTGTACAAGTTCTCTCCTGCTAATAAAATACATTTAAAAAAGAAAAAAAGTAGCCTACTGGCATTACGACTGCCTATGGCCCCTGGTGTGAGCATTGATTACTTTGTCTTATAATAACTGTTGGATAGATGATTCACTTACTTAAACAAATGTATTGTTGTAAGTCGCTTTGGATAAAGGCGTCTGCTAAATGCCAATGTAAATGTAAATGTAAATGTAAATGTATTGTGGACAGATGAGATTAATATTGTGACTGCAAGTCTGTGAAATATGGTGGAGGGGGTGTTATGGCTTGGGCTACCACTACAACTGGCTAACTTGTCTGTATTGATGATGTAACTGTTGTACAGGCCTGGAAGAGCATAATCAGAGAACATGCCCAGCGTCTAGTGGGGTCAATGGGTCGCAGACTTCAGACAGTTATTGCATGCAAAGGATTTTCGACCAAATACTAAACATGAGTACTTTATTTGGACATTATATGATTTTTTGGATACCTGAAGTAGGAGGATATGTTTAAAAAATGGTGTACTCTAAATGTATTTGACACCAGAGTAATTGTTTGACTTCAAATCCAAACTGTTGCTGTTTTGGTGCCCTGAAATAGGGATAAAAGTGTTCTCATGTCTATATGGTGAAACCAATATGTACACAAATATCATCAAATAGAAGCTGAGAATATGTACTTTAACCTCATAGTAATTGTTTGATTTCAAATCCAAACATTTGGAGTGTATAACTAAAAGAAGAGAACATGCTTCACTGTCCCATTACTTAGGCAGGGCTCTGTCCCATTACTTAGGCAGGGCGCTGTCCCATTACTTAGGCAGGGCTCTGTCCCATTACTTAGGCAGGGCTCTGTCCCATTACTTAGGCAGGGCACTGTCCCATTACTTAGGCAGGGCACGGTACATACTGATTCCAACATTATACACTCACTGGGCTCTGTACATACTGATTCAACATTATACACTCACTGGGCTCTGTACATACTGGTTCCAACATTATACACTCACTGGGCGCTGTACATACTGGTTCCAACATTATACACTCACTGGGCACTTTATTCTAATGGCTACTTCCAGCATGATAATGCACCATGTCACAAAGCAAAAGTCGTCTCAAACTGGTTTCATGAACATGACAATAAGTTCAGTGTTCTTCAGTGGCCTTCCCAGTCACCGGATCTGAATCCAATAGAACCCCTTTGGGATGTGGTAGAACGGGAGATTCACAGCTTGAAAGTGCACCCGAAAATTCTGCAGAAATTGCGTGATGCAATCATGTCATCATGGAACAGAATCTCAAAGGAATGTTTCCAACATATTGTGGAATCAATGGCACAAAGAATTGAGGCTGTTTTGAGAGCAAACGGAGCCAGTATTAGTATTAGTTAATTAGTACTACCCAGTATTAGTATAGTGTTCTTAATAAAGTCTCAGTGAGAGTATGTTCTGGCTGTGTGCTGGAGGATTGTTATTTTCATAACATAATTAAGACCCAAGGTATCGATTGAACAGTGCCATAAGTACAAACAGCTGTTTACAGGTCTCTCCAGAATACCACCACCCCACCCATGACATCAAGTCAAACATGCCAAGATGCCCACCGAGCTATCAACGTTATGATTTGCAGCTCAAATGATTAAAGGCATTGACATTGGTGTAAATGGAGTCTCTTTGGTCTCCTGGCCAGAGCTGTAACATACGAGACTGCGGCTGATCGACCCTTTAACCTTATGTGTATGCCAGCACGGTGGCTGTCCAGTCACAGTTTATCACTGTCCCTACACATGTGCAATTAAAGGGGAACCCCAGTGGAATATGGAACATTATTGTTGTTCCTCAAACTCCCCGACTTACTGGTAGTATAGTATGTCCCATATGTCCACCAGTGCTTCCCTTTAAAGCTATTTGTTTCACAGGTTTGTGTTTCTGTAATTCTTTGCAGTGGCTGTGTGATTTCCAGTGCTTTGAGGGGAAATTCTGGGGGATATTGGCAGTTTTGCTTGGTTTCCTGTATAGATATGTGTGTGCCCTCAGGCCCTGCACTAAATTTAACGGTAGTTTGAGCCTGGCCTAGTTTGAAAACAAAGCGAAACCAATCCCTGTGGTTTTGGGGTATATTGATTTGTCAGAGAGGGTAGTGTGTGTGTGTGTGTGTGTGTGTGTGTGTGTGGTATGTACGGTGTGTGTGTTTCTGAGATGGGAAGAGTTGTGTGTATGTGTGTGTTGGCACGTGAAGGAGGATGTGGCTGGTGTGTGTGTGTTTGTGTGTGTATGCATGCATGTGTGTGTATATGTGTGTGTGCGTGTGTGTGTATATGTGTGTGTGTGTGTGTGTGTGTGTGTGTGTGTGCGTGTGCACGTGCGCGTGCGTGCACCATGCTCAGGGGGCACAGGGAGAGCGAGTGTTTGCCATCTGCTGCAGAGTAAAACTGTCAGAGCCGGTCTCTGTTTGGTGAACCTCACTCTGGTGACAGGGGGAACTGTCTTAAGCAAAGCTAATCACCATGTGCCATGTCAGTTCCATTCACAGGGCACTCCTCCGATTTTTATTCTGGTGCCTGTTTGGTTTTAGGTAGCTCTTATTCAACTGTTGCCAAGCTCAAATCCATTACCGTTTGTTCTGATGAGAGCCAGCTGTGTTTTGGGATTGTAAGATCTCGGGTTCCATACATAGCATAATTGATACAAGTCAAGTCTATTCAAGATTCAGGAAATAAAAGCTGTCTTCACTATCCATTGACCGAATTTCAGAGTGTCTCCTGAATCCACTGATTGATAGACCCTTACCCTGCAAACAAAACACATAACATAAATAAAAACATATGGGTACACAATAATCTCGACATGGGGAATGGGGAAAAGGCAGTGGGGAGGGGGAGTTGTTGATGGCAACCATATGCAGCTCTAAAAAGGTGGGTCTTGAGGTTAGTCTTAAAAATGGTAATTGTCGTTGACCCCCTAACAAGGGCAGGCAGGCAGGCTATTCCACAGAAGTGGTATTCAATTAGAAAAAGCCCTGCCTCCAGCTTCTTTCTTCTTGATGCGGAGGACGACAAGCAATCCGGCATCTTTCCATCTGAGGGTGCGAGTGGGTTGGTCGGAGTTGATCTGAATAAGGTCCAATTAGACACTGAAAGTATTTTCAAGGGGTAAGGGTTTATTTTATAAATAAGACCATGAATAACATGCAGTCAAATGTGAAGTGCTGATGCTTGCATAAAACCCACCACAAATCACCAGTTTTCATTGTTCATGAGACATAGGCATGTTGCAATGAAGTGACTGAGGGTGGGTGGGTGGGTGATGGTGGGTGGGTGGGTGAGTGACAGAGTGGGTGTAAAGCATTATTGACAAAAATGTTAAATAGATTCTGAGGTTCCAATAATATACTGTACATATTTGTCCATTTCATTTGTGCAACAAACGTTTACATCTATGAATTTAGGAATGGCAAAATGACAACGTATCATTTATTTTTCAGTTCAAGGATCAATCTTAGTGCTGAAGATGATGCGTTACAAGAGCTGTAAACTGAGGACACAGAAGACAGTGAAGAAATCGTTCCCCCACGAGCCAAGGCCCAGTGCTTCAGATGCCTCAACCCTCCAAACCCTCTGCAGACGCTAGAAGCGAATACCAGCTGAGACCAATCTGGGACCAACTTCTGAAGATGTTAACCAAGAGCTGTTTGAGATGATGAAGAAGCCAATCCAAGTGCCCATGAATGATGAGGATGAGACATTCACATTCAGCCTGGCGCCAGAGCTCAGAAGATTTGGAAGGAACAAGGGACGTCTGAAAGTGAAAGTTCTATCATTGATCATACACTGGGACGAGGAGCAGGAGACACCACAACCACCACCACGATGGCCCAGCAGTACTAGCCAGTATGAAAGAGGTGGACCGCAGTTTAACTATGACCATCCCAGGAATCCGTACTCAGCACCTCCTAGATCTCCACCACGTGTCTCAGCGTTCAGTAATACATACTCCCAAGACAGCTGGGACTCACTTTCATCTCACTTCATAAAAGGCAGATCATTCCTCTAGCATGTTTTTTTAATCAGATATTGAACAGGCCTTGAACATGTTTTTTTTTTCAGGGGGTCCTATAAATCTTCACTTAACGTTGTACAGTTGTTTTTCCCCAGAAACATTTTTACTACTTTTTCTTTTACTACTCAGGCAAGTCTGAATAAGTTGTTATATATATATATAGATATATAGATAGATAGATAGATAGATAGATAGATAGATAGATAGATAGATAGATAGATAGATAGATAGATAGATAGATAGATAGATAGGTAGGTAGGTATCACAGAGCACTTTATTAGGAACACCTCTACACCTTCTCATGGTGGAGGTGGTGTAATGGTGTGGGGAATGTTTTCTTGGCACACATTGGGCCCTTTAATACCAATCAATCATTGCTTGAATGCCACAGCCTATTTGAGTATTGTTGCTGACCATGTGCATCCCTTCATGGCCACAATTTACCCATCTTCTAATGGCTGCTCCCAGCATGATAATGCACCATGTCACAAATCAAGTCGTTTCAAACTGGTTTCATGAGCATGACAATGAGTTCAGTGTTCCAAGTTCAGCCTTCCCAGACACTGGATCTGAATCCAATAGAACACCTTACCAAATACAACAAAAGGGATGGTCGGGATATTTGGGAAAACAAGAAGAAATTACGTAAGCAAACCCTAAAAGCAAATCACCCGTGGGCCGTATCTTTGGCACCCCTGTCCTAAACACTTCCCACGAAACATAGGGTTTCACTTGTCTTGTTCACAGGCACTTCCGCCCAGGGCTGTGTGCTCAGTCCCCAGCTGTACTCCCTGTTCACCCATGACTGTGTAGCCATGCACAGCTCCAGCTCCAATATCAAGTTTGCTCATGACACCACTGTGGTTGGCCTGATCACTAACAACGATGAGTCAGCCTACAGGGATGAGGTAAGAGTCCTGGCAGACTGGTGCCAATAGGATAACAATCTCTCTCTGAATATCAGCAAAACTAAGGAGCTGGTCATGAACTTCAGGAGGAAGCAGGGGGAGGGGCTGAAGTAGAGAGAGTCAACAGTTTCTCGGTGTCCACATCACTAAGGACCTAACATGGTTACAGCACAGTGAACAAGACGGTGCGTCAGGGCCGATTTTTTCTCAGGCGGCTGAGGAAATTTGGCATGGACCCCCAAGGTCCTCACGAACTTCTACAGGTGCACCATAGAGAGTATCACTATATCACCGCCTGCTTCAATGCTCTGCTAGTGTATTAGTGATGATAATTATAACACTGTTACCTTTCTGATACCATAAACTGCACACAAACAAACATTTTTTCTGGCTTGAATTTAGTAATTCTTAGTCATTCATTTTTAAATATTAATGTTGTGTTCTGTTGTATTTTATCTTAAAAGGAGGGTCCCTCGTCAAGTATGTGCACCAAAGTATGACTTGGGTATCATGACTTTATTCCCCAACTTGAAGGCTCCTAATTCGGATATGTATATTTTGATCTATATATTTGTTACCTTTCTTTATTAAACTTGTGGGGCCAAATTCCTTAAATCGGTTACAGTTCATGACTCATATATAGTACTTGTGACTTCTGGCCAAGAGTGCTAGGGTCATAAACAGTGATGTATTTGTTTGTCACAGTGTTTTCCCTAGATGCTTGTCCAGGCAGGGTGGAAAGGCTCCATCTCTCATCCAGACCCTCTTTCACCAAAACTGACAATAGGAACAATTACAGAGCCCTCCATAAGTATTGGAAAGAGGAAGCATTTTGTCTTCTTTTAGCTCTATACTCCAGTAGTTTGGATTTGAAATCAAACAATTATTAAGGGGTCAAAGTAGAGATTCTCAGCTTTAATTCACAGTTGTTTGGGGGTTTTTCCACTGTATTATCCACTGTAGAAATCTTCCTTGGCCTACCAGCCCATTTGCAATTGCTGAGATCACCAGTGCTTTCTTTCTTTTTTAAAGATGTTACAAACTGTTGATTTTGGTAAGTCTAAGTTTTGGCTGTGTTTCTGGTAGATTTTTTTGATACTTCAGCCTCATAATGTCTTCCTTGACTTTCATTGGCGTCTCTTTGGTCCTCATGTTAGCAGACAACAAAGGCAAATAGAATCAATCCTAGACATTGACAGCTCTCTTATACCTGCACAAATGATGTGATGAAACACACCTAACTAACCAGAAACACCTGTTAAGCCAATTTTCCAATACTTTTGGTTCCAATACTTTTGGTTAGTACTGGATTAGCCCGTCCCCAGTGCCCATATGGAAGCCCTCCTCTCTTCTGCTCAGCATGAGTCTGATTATTTTGGTAAGAGCACATGACTTTTGCTTGACCACCAAATAGGTACAAGTCTTACATGCATATCATGTGAGCTTTTAGTATTTACTGCTTTACTGTTTGCTCTACTCTGTTTATACGTCACTACGACTAGGATGAAAGACGGTGACTTGGCAGCCGTCCTGTTGCTGCTGCATCTGGTGGCCTCCACCTCAACAGGCAAGAAGGCTGCGAAGATCGGTGTCTCTCAAGCTGCTGACCATCTGGGGAAACACATGAAGTGCGTTCCGTATTATTTTGATTGTGCCACTCTCCTTTATCCATCACAGTGCCTGCTTGCCATACACACAGCCGCCGCAAGCCCCTCTCCCGCCCCTTTCTTTCTGACAGTTTCAACCAAGGTGATCGGAGGCGCAAAGTAGACAGACAGTGCGCTGCGTAAGTAATGGACCAGTGAAGCATTTTTCTTCTTTTGGCGACACTCCAAATATTTGGATCTGAAATCAACCAGCTAGTATGAGGTTAAAGTAGAGATTCCCAGCGTTTGTTTGACGGTATGTGTGTTCATATTGGTTTCACCATTCAGAAATTACAACACATAGACATAGTCCCCTTATTTTAGGCCACCAAAAGTGATGGGACAGATTTATCAAATGAATTAAGCACTCATGTTTCGTATTTGGTCGACAATTATTTGCATGCAATAACTGCCTGAAGTCTGCGACCAATTGACCCCAACAGATGCTCTGCAAGGCCTGTACTATAGCCATCTTCAATTCAGTCAGGACACTTGCATCATTTTAATCATTGTTGAATGAAAAATGGTAATACATTAAGTTTGGCATAATTGGATGGCTTCACTCTGCATAGCTGGGGAGCGACCCATGGCTTCACTCTGCATAACTGGGGACGACCAACAAGTCCCTGAACATGTGATGGATGTTTTGCATACGTGTGAATCAGCTGTCCGTCACCTGACCGACAGCTGCGCCGTTCGACTTAGTGTCCTGCCTGAACTAACACGAACTTCATTTGTTGTTTGTTTTGCTGACATTTTGCCTTAAGTCTCCTCTTCAGCAAATGCCTGTTCAATAGGATCTACATCTGGTTGATTGATTTGTCCAGTCAACAGCTTTTCACTTTTTGGCCCTGAAAACCCCTAGTTTCTACGGCAGTATGTTTCAGATCATTGTCCTGCTGTATAATGAAGCGCCATCAAATGAGTTTGGAGGCATTTCCTTGTACTTGGGCTGACAAGATGTTTGTCTTTGTGCACTTCGGAATTCATTCTGCTGCTGTCAGAACCCTGCATGCTCTTTTAGGTACGTTTTTGTGGCTAACTAGTGGTTTACACCTGGCAGTGTAGCCTCTCTGGTTCTGCTGGTGAAGTCTTCCATTTTTGCATTTGAGCTAATTTTAGGAGTGTCATAGCAAAGTAAGACTCAAGACATTTCAGCTTTTCATTTTTCATTAATTATGTGTTTGCAGCCAGCTGAATGACTGGTATTGGTATTCCCCTGTGATTTAGATGCGTGCTTCGGATGTATTAAAGGTCTGGTGGACCAACGTGTCAAACTTGGCATTCATTAAGCCAATAGAAAAGAGCGTAGAAAAGGGATGGCGCATACCCACTGGCTTTATTTCGCATCAATCACTATCCCTCAGTGCTCACGCACCACACATTTCTGATTCAGAGCTACACCTCGCAGCTGTGCGATTCGCTGAAATCAAATAATAACAAATACTTTACTCAGTAAATTCACTCCCACTAAGGCCAGGTTTGAGTAGCTGTTATTCCAGGTGTATATGCGCTGTGCCCAATAGCCTGGGGACAAGGTTACTTATGAGCATACATACACCACTTGTCGAAAGTCTGGCCCTCCCTCGACCTGCATCTCCACCTGGGCAGGCCGCTCAGAACTTCAGAGGGGGGATTCGGCACTTAAATCATGGCTGGATCCCTTGTGGACGACAATTGATGAGTGATGAAATGCATAGAAAACAATGTCTTGGACATAATTCATGTGCTTATTGTATATGACTATTTGTATACTGTATGCCATATGACTGTGTGTCACCCCCTGGAGCTTGGAACATTGTTTAAGAGATGTTTACAGGAGTCCGTGTTGAAGACCAGACATTCAACACACACAAAAGCATCACCACCAAGTCCTTAAATGAATACATCACTTTATTTAAATAAATGCTTTGTCATAACAAAAAAGACAAAGGTTAAAAGAGTACATAAATTACAAGTTGAATAAATATTACACAGTGATATTCACTTTAATAATTTGAGATTTTGTGTCTTATTTTTATTTCTTTCATGAAGAGTTCCAAATGCTGAACATGTTTTTTTCTCACAATCCTCCTGCCTCCAACGGGTTCCTTTTCACAGGCCAGCTAACACCACATGTTAAGATAACCAAGTTGTTGTATTGTTTCAATTCAACCATTAAAAATGTTATGCATTTAACAAAAAAAGCTGTAGTTACTGTACTATTGTATTATGAGTTGTGATTATGAGTCTAAAAACCAGGTAGGAGACTAGGAATCTGAATCTAGGAGCTGGGGAACAGAAAGGCTATCGTTTTCACCCTCTCCAACATCGCCAGGCCAGGAATAAAATGGATTGCCAGCTTGGTTTAATAGCGTTGATGGGTTGGATCTTTCGGTAGGTTATTGAATGCCTGTTGCTAACACGGAGGTGGAGCTTGAGGCTGGAGAGGGATGACGCATTTGCCATTTCTGCGTTTCCTGCATGCCGTGTCTGTGTTCCTCAGATTCCCTGGGCTCCTTGTATCTGTCCTGCTAACTAACTGTATCTACTGTCATGCAACTGGTAAGTGACCCCATGTTGGGGAGTGGCTAGGCCTTAAGCGCGACCGCTACCCACGGCGCTCGCCCTCTCTCGCCCTCTCTCTCTCTCTCTCTCTCTCTCTCTCTCTCTCTCTCTCATCTTTGTCTTACTCTCTCTGTTGTGGTCAGTGAGAGCACATATAAGTGAGACTGTGTGTGTGTGCGTGTGTGTGTGTGTGTGTGTGTGTGTGTGTGTGTGTGTATGTGTGTGTGTGTGTGTGTGTGTGTGTGTGTATGTTGTATGTTGCTGTCATGGAGGACCCAGGCATGGGCCGCACAGCCCCTGTCAAAGATTACCCAGAAGCACCTCCTGCTTCTGGTTACACATATGTGGTTGGTTTTTTTCACCCAGACAGCACAGTCACAGGACGTTGTAGTTGTAGTTGTGTGTCAGTATCCATATTGTAATTGTTTAACTTGTATACTCTAAGTGCAAGCTGCTTCTTTTTAAAGTGGAGTGGGGAGGGGTTGGAGGGGGCTGGTAGGGCCCTGGTGATGTACAGCAGGGTTTGCTACAGGGCTGTTGCAGTCACTTCCATCAATCCAAGAAGGCATTTTGGATGTGTTGGGTAATTTGCAATTTATTTTCCCCCCAACTTTCTTTCAGAACAACTGCTGGTGGGTGGAGCTACTCCGAGAAAATATTTTGAGTATGTATAAGACTTATACTGTTAGCATCCCTTTGCTGTTACAAGCTGTGAAATGAACAGTACACCACTACATAATCTCTCTAGAAACTGGTGACAGTTTAGCTTCATCATGTCGCACTGCTGACCCAGAGTTCTCTGTTCAGCTCTGTTCTCTGTTCCTCCCTCTTTACTGTGTAAAGTCTGAAGCCCTGTCTTCCTCCCTCCCTCTCTCTGGCTATCTACTAGGACCACTTAAGTTCTGAAATAGGATCTGAGTGCTGGTAATAAGTTGTTCTCACTTGGCTCTGTTGTCCTGGGAGAGAGAATCCAGCAACAACAGCAGTCTGCAGTCATGCCCCACCAAGGTGCGCCTCTGAATTCTAACATCCCTTGGCTTGCACTCTCTGGCATAGAGTATATCATATACATTGGCAGTAACTTTTTAAGTAATATCTTAGCTTATCGGTGCATTGAGAAAAAAGAGGCGACAGAGGTAAGTGTACGGTCCGGCGGGTTTCATCTGCTACTTACGAGTCTGTTCTTTGTACGGCCATCGAGCACAGAGAAGGTTTGGAATAACTAATTCATAATGCATTTGAGACACCGTTTCGAAGAGCGACCACATTCATTGTACTTCTATATGTCTGAAATAGACCTAAACCTCGCGTCATCACAAAAGGACCACCCCCCCAGGGCCTCTGGGAGCAAAAACGCTCCTCCGTCATTTCGACACACACGTCACTTTCGCGTCACTATTCAAATGTATTTGCATGTAGGAAGGCACTGTGACTCGCACGCAGACGTAAAAACAACTATTTAAAAGGACCCTGTAGGTAATGTCGCCCTTTCGTTGCAACCACGTCCTCTTTCTTCAGAGGAATGAACACTGCTCACCATTTTCCAACGCATGTCATGTCATGTTGGATTGAAAACAAGTCGTCAAAGGGAGGATCACAATTGTGGGGTGTGGCATGCAAACAAAAGGAGAAGAGGAGAGATAGATGGATGGATGGATGGATGGGCTCGTTTTTTGGACCGTCCTGTATTCAAATAACAAGGGCCATGCTTCTAAGAGGCTTCATGGAACTATTCAGATTGATTTACAGGCTAAAATACACACATCCTTATCCAAGCACCAGTATATTGTTGTTGTTTTGTGTCTATAAAAACATTCATTAATCTTTAGTTAAAAGGATTATACCAAGGTTACACCATAGTGTCAAAAGGGGGGGCCACTCGGGTTAAGGGACATGGCTCAAACGTGGGCAGTTGTTACTTCACTGAAGGCAAAGAAAACAGTACAAACAAAACCATACAAGACTCCACCTTAAGCAACCGAGACACAGAGAGAAACAACTAGCCTCACTGGTGAATACAAGTCTGCAAAAATGCTCTCTGAGGTTTTCTCCCAATTCCATATTAGTCCATATGTAACCAATACTATGTACAGATGTCAGTTATTGGGGATTGTAAGGTCATTCAGGAAATTCCTACCCTCTTTTTAGTACAGCCAATGAGGTGTTGTTGAAGAGAGGGCTCAGGTATGAATATGCATTTTATGGCAGTACTTCCCTTCACCAGTAGGGGCAGTGCTCTCCAGTAAGTTTTGTGTCGCCCTGCATGGCAGTGTCTGTTGAAATAGGCACAGTTGGCATATCAGGCTAGCTACAGAGTCAAAGAGCCACTTACTTAGGTTTGTCTGTAATGGTCTGCTTTTGAACTACCAGACCGATCCCAGAGACATACTTTTCATAGGCTAGTGAGGGTATGCCATCCCCAAGACCACTTCAACACTAGCCATCATGGTTGTGACGAGACAGAAAGAGAAAGAAAAAGGACATTCTTTTGTTAAAGGCTCCCTCATGCACACGCACACAGACATACACACGCACACACACACACACACACACACACACACTCACACACACTTAAGCAACTTTGTGAAGTTACACATATCCAAGCAGGTTCCCTTATTCATAAGTGCTCTGATAGAACCAAATACCCAGATAGAGTCAACTGTATCAGAAGATCTCCCTCTCTTTTTTTCTTTTTTTTTTTGGAAAACAAAAAAAACAAATAACCCAATCGTAAAAAGTTCCAGCTATCTCCTCCTCTCATTTGTTTTTTGTTAGCTTTACATCGATACAACATTTGGTGCTTAAACCCCAGCTTCTATAAAAATATATCAATACACGTATATATTTTCAAGAATTGATAGTGGGGACATAGCTCTTAGTAGGGCCCACAGGGTAGACAAGGGTTTGAAACCTGCTGGTTTTCCGTCGTTTAGAGATGAGCACACGGCCGACAAAGAAGACTTCAGGGGTCTCTTATCAGCCGGTCCTTTCGTTTTGATTTGTTTTTGTTTTTTCTTCTTTTTCGTTTTGAAAAAAAAAATTCTCAAAGTGACTGGAGAGTGGAGCAGACAGGCGAGAGGGGAAAGGAGAGGGCAAGGCCCTGGGTCAGGTGATCGGGACGGGGGTGGGTGGGTGGGTGGAGTCGCCTCTTCACTCGTTGTTGTTGCTGCTGCTCTCCAGGTCTTTGCACTGGATGTCCCCGCCGCTGTAGTCGGTGCCGGGGAGCTGCACGCCGTACTTGTCCACGCACCAGCAGATGCCCCGCTTCCGACCGCGAGAGGGCTTGCACTGTGGTTGACCAATGGGGGGGGGGGGGGGGGGGGGGTTAAGGAGAGAGAGGTGGAGAGAGATTTAGAGCCTCAGAGAAACAGAAGACACCCGTCAATGTGTAATTATAATAATGATTTAATAATAATGGTTTAGATCCGTCTAAAACGTTGGTGGCGGAGAGAGAGCTAACCTGCTTGCGCTTGAAGAAGCCCTTCCTGTCACAGTTGGGGAGGTAGAGGGACAGAGCCATGACACGGGACGTGTCCTTCATCCCCTGGATGATCCCGTCCAACTTCCTCCTGCAGGGACCCTAGGCAGGGAAGAAACAGAGCTAAGGTTAGCTTACATCCCAGAGCTCCTTCCAGTATGCTACCACAGCATTTGTGAAAACAGCCTAACCTCATCCCCAAGTTATTGTGCACAGCACATATAAGCCGCCTGGAATAACAACGACTCAAACCTGGCCTTAGTGGGAATGAATTTAAAGTATTTGTTATTATTTGATTTCAGCGAATCACACAGCTTTGAGGCGTAGCTCCGATTCAGAAACGTGTGGTGTGCAAGCATTGGGAGGAAGTGCTGTGGGAGATGATCGATGCGAATTAAAGCCCATGGCTACGTGCCGTCCGTTTTCAACACTCCTTCTTTTGGCTTAATGAAGGCCAAGTTTGACGCATTGGTCCACCACACCTTTTGCACATTTGGGTGGAAGTGTCTGGGAACGAGACTAACTGTAGCCCATTATGAGGTCTTCCTCCATGCGAGCAGTGTATCCTAATAAGCAGACAAGCACTACATTCTGCGCAAATTAGCAGCAATAGAGACACATTAGCAACATGAGCAGCATCGACCGCCTCACTCCTGCTCCTCTCCCAGTCAGAACTTACAAACTCTGGCTCGTGTTTGTCGATGGGTAGCGGGGAGTAGTCCATCTGTCCGAGAGAGCGGTGCTTGCCCTGCTGTCTCTTCTTGTCTTTGCGCACCGCCTGGATCTTCTTGCTGTTGATGAGGTCTTGTTTGGGGTTCAGCGGCACTTTGGCCGGCTGCAGTTGGTCCTCGGTGATCTCCGTTGTCATGGTGTCCTCGTGTTCCCGTGACTCACGATCTACACGGGAAAGCAAAAGAAGGTATGAACGTGAGCAACCCGCGTCATGAACCAAACCAGAGGTCTGATAATATCATGAGATATACAATAATCAGCGTTGCAATGTGGGTGTACAGTTAGCTCAAGGCAGAGATTGAAGATGTGTGAAATACGATTATGCATCACTATGTTTTGACATTTGACATTAATCTTGTCTTCAATTCCTTAGGCAATTCCTCTCCCCCCCAAGATTTAAAATACTCCACAGCTTGCTATTCCAATTACACAGCCACATGCCTTTCCCAGGATTTTGGTTTTGGCCACCAAATGTTGCTTTTCCATTTGTTTATAGAGGAGGGGGTAGGATAAAGGATCGACAGCTGATGTACTCCTACCTCCACCCCTCCACCCCTCCACCCCACCACCCCTCCACCCCTCCACCCCACCACCCCTCCACCCCTCCACCCCACCACCCCTCCACCCCACCACCCCTCCACCCCTCCACCCCTCCACCCCTCCACCCCACCACCCCTCCACCCCACCACCCCACCCCCAACCAACAAACAGCCTTCATCATGCTAATGCAATGGCGGTTAAAGCACAGGGAGTGCCACATGGTATTAAAAGCATATCTAGCCCATAAGTTAGGCCACCACACAACTCATCTTCACCAACAATGAAAACAGTAGACAGGAAGGCTCCAAAAGTATCAAAAGTATTTGTGGATTATAATAGTTGCCATGTTATGATTAGGAGGCATGTAGAGTTTATATAGTTGGCTTGTACAAATTGACCGTGGCTTATTGGGTGGATCCTCAAGTGTTTTTTTCCCTTTCTGATCATAAACATATGAAATGAAAACTAGCATTGGGCCATACAAATGCTCTCTCACAGCTCAACAAGTCATACTTAGACCCTTTGATGTCATGGTAACTGAGGAACCATGGCAACAGAAGTGCTAAGACAGAGGTGGAATACTCGTCTGAATACACTGAAGATAAGCACTTCAAATCATCTTCTGTGAGGATATTTCAATAAGGTTCAAGGTGACTCCTCTTCTATCAAATTGGTATGGCAGTTGAATACAGAGCCATTCAGTTGGGGGAAGTAAAGGGACAGAACCATGACACAGGCTATAGTTCCATAACTGGAATACATCCAGTCAGGAATACACCAAACTGCACACAACTTGAAGCCAAGATCGGCTCCTGATCCCCCCCCCCCCATCACCCCCCCCCCCCCCAATCTCTCTCTCACCCCCCACCCTAGGGGGCACTGCAGTCTGTGGAGATATGAAGGTGTCCCACCAGGCTACAGATTTGGTGTCCTGAATCCCTTATCCCCCCCCCCCTTTCCTCTGCAGGCTCAGCCCCCTTAAGCCAAACGCCCCCCAGTCAGAGGTTCTCTGAGGCCATGGAGATGAGTCCTCCTCACCCCCGCGGGCTAAGTGTAAGCACAGAGGTCCAGTGGGGACTCTGCCAGGCTCTGGCGAGCGGCCCTGGTGCCAGTGGATGACCGGGATTATATTTACCCAGCGAGGAAACCCGTCTGGGTGCAGCAGCGGCGACAGGCAGGCAGAGTCCGGGTGGAATGTCGGGGCAAAAGACCGTGCCAACAAGTATGGTTGAGAAAGGCGAGACAGCGGCCGAGATCGCGACAGACAGCTGAGGGAATGCGATTGAAAAAGAATTGAGGAAACCACACACACCATGTTGTTGTGAGTTGTGACCGGGCTGTCTACGCTTCACGGACCGGACTAACATATGGCCACCTTGGGTTAAAAAGGCTAGGCATGTAACAAAGAGGTGGATGGTGGATTCCCAGGAACTGATGCCCAGAGAGCCACAGCAGGGGATGGGGGGGGGGGGTGGGGGGGGTGATTACCGGAATTGGGTCCCTGGCTTCTGAGCCACACTCTGTCTCTTTGAAATTAATCTCACAACTCATGACTTGGCAGGCCGCAGTTTGTGTTTGGATATGTCCTGGACGAGCCTCCCCGCTCAGACTGCACGGCTGTAAACCGCTATAAATAAATATGTCCAATGAGCTTTCCTACATGCATGCCTGGACGTCGGGAATAAACCCTCTTATTTCAAGAGTTTGACCAGTTTTTTAACCTGATTATAATGCTGCACAGATCAAATGTTCAAGCCCCTGGGATTCTACATACTAATGCATTGTGTATAGAGTCTCTGCTGCTTGTATTATTGTGTTAATATTGTATTCTGTGTTACTACTGTGTTTTGGAAGAGGGGAGCTTGCAAGTAAGAATGTCATTGTACTGTCATACACTCCTCTGTGTCCCAGTACATATTACAATCAAACTTTTAACTTGAACTAACTCAAAATGGGAAACAACTACCCTCCTCATGTTTACAAACACAGCAAAATTCACATCTCTGGTAAAACTTCCAGTGTAATGACATCTGACACCCTATATTTATGAGCAGTTTGCCAGAGAAAAGATTGCCCAACAAGTATTGGCATCATCAGAATCGGGTACAGGTTTGTCAGACTGAATGATGTCAATACATCTGCTGACATCATTGAACCTGGATTACATTAGAGATGGGATTAGAAAACTCAAATGTATGTCAAACAGGGTTGAGTTCGCGCCAGTTCTCGCTAGGCTCGTGAGCAAATGTTGCACAGTTGAACCGCATCTTAAAGGATATTTCCAGGTGATAAAGCCTAATTATGTATCATGTTGCTAGAGGCCTTCTAAACTATAAAACCAGTAAGCAAGAGATGCCGATGTGGTCTAATGATATGCTTTGCTTCATGTAATTTGACAAAGTGATTGTGGCTACAATCTGAAAAACAGTATTCATTTTTAAACTTGGGTATTTATCATAGTCATATCCTAGTGTAAATACGGCACGGTCGTGCTTCCAAATCATAAACTGTGTCTGCAGTTCAAAGCCATGGAGACAAAATGTACCCATCTTCAGCCAACAATACCCAGAGTACCCCGCTTGCAGACAATGAGAGTCGCTTTCTGGCTCTCGCTCTCTCTCTCTCTCTCTCTCTCTCTCTCTCTCACTCTCATCTGTCTCTCTCTCTCTCTCTTCTATGTCTCTCTTTCTCTCCTCTGTCTCTCTCTCTTTCTCCTCTGTCTCTCTCTCTCTCTCTCTACTCTCTCTCTCTCCTCTGTCTCTCTCTCTCTCTCTCCTCTGGCTCTCTCTCTTTCTCCTCTGTCTCTCTCTCTCTCTCTCTACTCTCTCTCTCTCTCTCTCTCTCCTCTGTCTCTCTCTCTCTCTCTCCTCTGGCTCTCTCTCTTTCTCCTCTCTCTCTCTCTCTACTCTCTCTCTCTCTCTCTCTCTCCCTCTCATCTGTCTCTCTCTCTCTCTCTCTCTCTCTCTCTCTTTCTCCTCTGTCTCTCTCTAAATCACCAAAATTCGTCTTTTCTGAAGTGGGCTCTTCACTGTAGCCACAAAAACTCAGTTTTTCCATGCTCAGGGTCCCCAGCTTGTAAAGGAGGCTTAGTGGGCCTGTGTTTAACTGCTGAATCACTGCCAAGACGCTGGATTGGAGCCAAAGCAGCCGGCTCACGTGCAGCCCCTTCCATTCAGCCTAGCTATCTCTCCCCCTGCTCTCGCTCAAGTTTTTCATTAAGACAAGAGGAGCAGAGCAGGCAAAGGAGGTGCACCCGATATGCCTCTGTTTAAAAATTTACCACATGCACAGAATTATACTTCATCAATATCCCAAGTTTCTTACAGCCAGGAACCTCACCGTGAAAGACAAGCCCCTGTCTTTCAGTATGTTCTCCATTTGGCGTGGAAAAGAAGAGCCCTTTTCAATAAGTTTGCAATTCTCATCAGCTTACAAAACCTCCGAAGTGAGTATAGTGTACCCCTATTCTTTGGTTCGGTTGCTATATCTCATCAAACCTTCTGAAATGTCTGCCATACAAGATACAAAACTACGATTAGAAATGACTTTTTAGCCTAAGCCGGGGGTATGATGAGTGAAAGATTAGCAGGAAGCCCTCTGTCGTCTTCTAAACCACCACCCTGGCCAAGAACGGCTCCCTGGGCTTGATTCTGCTGATCAATATTTCAAGGCTGGGCAGAGTCCATGGCCTGGGAACACTGCTGGAGCACAGAGAACACATAGAAAAACACCAGATTCTAACTGGGGTCTTCGACTGACATCGCCCCAGTGAAGTAGAGATTTAAAACGGTCATGGTAAGAGTTACAGTTAAGGTTAGGGTTAAGGGTATGGCCGTCCCAGGTATCTTATTTAGATACCGTAAAAAAAACTTGACTCAGAAGGGAACAGTGCACAGGGAATAGTTCTACAACCAGAGAGCATTGATCATTGGGATCATTTGATAGAGAATTAAATGTGGTCCAATTACACACTTTACGTGTAATTGGACCACATTAATTCTCTATCAAACGTGCTTGCAAAATGTACACTGGTTGGGGCATGACTAATTGTTTAATGACTCGTCACAGCTTGATAGCGATGTGGTTAGGGACAAGTTAATTTGTCATCACATGTGACAACATAAACTAAACGCTTTTCTGTTGAGATTTGATCAATGATCCTGTTTTGAGTCTTTTTTCTGGACCGTACCACGGGTGTCTCAACTGGACCTATATGCACACTCAATCAGCACTTACAGGAAATAACTTTCCCCCAAGGTAAACATATGTACAGGGCAATCAAAAGGTTTCCTGCTTTTTAGATGGAGAGATAAAAATAGCAGTGTGAACAATTCAAGGATTTAAAATGAAAGAACAGTTGCTCTGTCAGGATAAAGGTCCTTCCCAAGTGGGGCATAGGTAACAGACACGATGCCCCACCAGCAACTGCTGCACAGAGGACACAGTTTTCCACTGAAGTCAAAAGAAATGTTCGACAGCAGTTGAGACCGAGCCTTTTACGAAAGCGCACGATCACCGTGACACAAGCCGCTGCACTCCAATGCGAGTTTTGGTCTGAGGTCTCATTCCGCTCTGACCACACGGACGGACGCTGCCTCTTTCTGGGTCACCATCGCCACAACACAATTGCTGGGTGTGACGAAATTCTAACTCCCCGCTGCAGAAGCTGCTATTTTGGCTGGGGCTGCTGAGTCTCCTCAATCCACTGTCCAAAAAGCTCAACTCCAAGCAGTCCAGGCAAACGCAATACATGGGGATCACAGACAAGAAGAAAAATCTACATTTTCAGCCTAACCCGCACCAGAGCTGCAGACTAGAGATTAAAGCATCTATTGTTCTCCTTTTGCAAAGAAACATGAGCCAGGCTTTTTTGTTGGACTCGTGACAGGGAGTTTCAACAAGTTAGAGTCTTCTGTGGGGATGAAACGATGAGGTGATTTCGACCACTATGATGCCTTTACCCCCATGCCCAATATGCTATGTACTGGGCCAGGTAAATCTGGCAGTGATGAGAGTAAAGAGCACCTCCACCGGTCGAGTCAGATCACACGTGTTTAAAATCCAGCAAGTGGATGTCACTGGCTTTTTTACTAACATGTTCTTGACAGAGGAGGCTACTATGTGAAGTGATTTTTCTCCAAAGCTGTTACCCACTAGCTGCTTTGTCAAAATAATTGGATGATACATTCATCATGTGTTCAAACCTCATTATCGGTCTTTTTTTGGGTTCCAGGGCTTTAAAATGAGAGGGCGGGACAGTCCAGGACAGAATGCTCAACATTTTCTTCCTCAAGACCCAGTCATGTACGCCACTAAGCGACTGGGACCATCTTTGTTTCAGCTGAGCCATGACTGATAATGGCATTTGTGTGCATACAATGTCTCCGGTAAGTGATTTGAGCCACCTGAAGCCACCTCACGCAAAGTTCTGCCTTTCTGTAGTAATTCGCTTGTCTGATGTAGAACTATAGGAGGCTTTGCCTCCAGACATCAATGTGGTTATGATGAGCCAGGCCTAACCCATGGCAATATTCCACTGGTCTGTGTGAAAAGGTCAGATGCTGAACATGGGGTGGGAGTATTCAGGAGCTGTATGAATGGAGAAGTCCAGAGCCTGAATTCACAAAGCATCTCAGACTAGGAATGCTGATCTAGGATCAGGTCCCCACCTGTTAATATAACCTTTTTCATTTTGATCCAAAAAACTAAACTGATCCAGCAAGGATCATAAACATTCTGAACTGTTTCAACAGTCTTAAATTATGGTATTTTGAATTATGGAAGCATGTACTCCTACTCTGAGACGCTTTGTGAATACAGGCCCTGTATCGCATTTAAAAAGCATTTTCCATTATTTTGCCTCCTTTCTGTAAAAAGTGTTCATGTTTCAGTGCCAATCATTTGAGATACATAAGAAATACTAGAAGTTGACCTTGCTTCTATGAAATAATTTCCGCAGACATGACAGCCGCAGAACGAGTTACACCCTTAATTCAAACTGGCTTTGGAGAATTCAAACCTACTTTAACACTACACTGAGCACACATGCACACACATTGAGTTGTCGAGCTAACATTACGTTTGGGTAGCTAGAATTTCTTTTCCCTCATAGCCATTGTGCATGTTGATGACACAGACAGAAGACCAACAACTGGCTTCTTTGCGTTTCCTTGGCAATGGACTAAAACCAAAGACTGCAAAATGACTGTTAGGTTCAACACATCGGCTGTAAGTACATCTACACACTCTCCAGAATGCAACAACAAACCAACACCGATCCAAAAGTTCTCATTTTTCAACTTGGCAAAAGCTCCGTCTTTATTGATGTGTTTACGAGGCACTGCGTGTTTGTTCATGTACAAGTCAAGCTTTCTAGATTTGGAAGCTCTCTTTAATCATCTTTTGTTTCTTGGCAAAGGGCAATCTGTTCAAACATAAGGCTCTTTCCCAAGCTCCTAGGGCAAGGGGCCTGCTGCCATGAAGTCATATCTGTTGGCAGGCTCTGCTGGTTCTGATTCTCTTCGGGCTAACACTGCGCACATACCAGACTCCTGTGTGCCTGGTAATCCAAGCTGAGGACTTTCTGCATGGGAGAGAGAGAGATTGAGAGAGAGAGATTGAGAGAGAGAGAGATGATGATGATGATGATGATGATGATGATGATGATGATGATAACGATGACAATGTGCAGTCATTCTTGTACTGTTTACTTTGGCAACAGTTTATTGCTTTAGTGTCAGTACATATCAGAGAGAGAGAGAGAGAGAGAGAGAGAGAGAGAGAGAGAGAGAGAGAGAGAGAGACACACACACAGACAAAGAGAGAGAGAGAGAGAGAGAGAGAGACACACACACAGACAAAGAGAGAGAGAGAGAGAGACACACACACAGACAAAGAGAGAGAGAGAGAGAGATTGAAAACTCTCCGTGAATTCCCTCTCCTTCCATCATCTGATTTGGTATTCAAAGCGACTGTGTTTGCTAGAGGCATACAGGTGAAGACTGCATACAGGTGAAGACTGCATACAGGTGAAGACTGCATACAGGTGAAGATTGCATACAGGTGAGATTGCATACAGGTGAAGACTGCATACAGGTGAAGACTGCATACAGGTGAAGATTCCATACAGGTGAAGATTGCATACAGGTGAGATTGCATACAGGTGAAGATTGCATACAGGTGAGATTGCAGCCAAGTGTCGGTGGCTACAGCTCTTGGCCTAGCCCTGAGTCTGTCGGACACTTGACCTCCTCCTTGTGTGTCTGTCTGGCTCAGCTGGTAGGAGCAGGCTGAAACCCCACACCGGAGGAGACCAGAGGCTTGTCACTAATTCCTATCGGAGGAGGCCTTGATGGACGACCGCTCAGAGAGGAGCGCCGGAGGCATTCTGCTGAATCACCGCGCAGCCACTGAGTGCCCAGCACCTCACCAGAGGAGGACACACACACACACACACACACACACACACACACACACACACACACACACACACACACACACACACACAGACAGACAGGAGTAACACACATAATTACATGTGAACAAAATAATTACTCACATCTACACACACACAAGCTCCACCCCCTCACCCCCAACCCCCCTATACATACACACAAACAGACACTTCAGACGGTGTGCATTTTGGAATTCAATGCCCCTGCTCAGAGTAACGCTTATAGCACGGCAAAAGCACTTTGGCTTAGTTCAGTTTCAAGTGTTTGTAGAATGTTACGTAGCTTTGCCTTTATAACAATGGTGCCCCCTTGAATAGACTGGATTCCATTCTAATGTTGTTTCATGTTTTCATGTTGCCCAAGGGAGAATTCAAAACACAAATAGTCTGCTGAGCAATTCAATCAACCTGGCTCACCCAAAAAGGACTGTACACCAATAGCATGTTAAAGAATGTGGCTGTTTTTTTTTACACAGTAGTTAACTGTGTCAACATAAAGTGGTCTTAAAGAAATCATATATCAGTCAACAGGTTTTGGCTATATTCGCTCAATCTTGCCACCTATCCCCATTCCCACCATTGTACCAAATAATTCTCTCTCTCTCTCTCTCTCTCTCTCTCTCTCTCTCTCTCTCTCTCTCTCTCTCTCTCTCTCTCACACACACACACACACACGCACACACACACACACACACACACACACACACGCACGCACGCACGCACGCACACGCGCTCGCACGCACGCACCGTGCTGCCATCAAATGTAATCTTTGAGCGGTAATCCGACTCTCAACCCCACCCACAGGGGCTAAACCCAAATTCAGCTTTGACAAGATCCGTAGCCCCGGGAATAGCGCTCTCTTCATTCAATTACGATAAATATCCGGAAATTATACATTGCCGAATATTGATCACGTTCACAGTTAATTGCAGCGAGTACTACAAGTGGTTGTCTCTGTATAGAAAATGCATTATGTCACAATTAAGAATTAAACTAGTTACAGAAGGGAACATACATGAGAAGTGACAAATTAGGATATAGGCCAACAATGTACTCTCACATGAGAAAGAATGAGAGCGAAGGAATGGATGCCCAGACAGGCACGTGTCTGTCTGCGGTGAGGGACACAATATAGACAAGCATGCAGACTGTAGTCAGATAGGCTCGAACCTCGTACGAGAGAGCTGCATATATTGGAGAGCTGAATATCTTAGCGCACTGCTGCACCGTATCGCGTAAGACTCAACGGATCAAATCGTTAGCATCCACTTATTTCACTCGGTTTTACGCACGTAACCCAGCGTGGTTGACAACCGGACACTGAACTCACCAGTTTCAGATCAACGGCCAATCCGGATTTGTTCTTTGCACGTGTTACGGTGGATGTTGAATATCAATGCAGATTGACAATAATCTGGTATGATGTCAAGTGGTGTGGCCGCGCAATGGGGCCGCTCATATAGGCTACCTGTGAAACGAGTCCAAATGTGAACTGACTATGCATGACTCCACAAACCCAAAACACCAAGCTCACTGAGAAGTCTCAATAAACACCCACACGTAGCAACTCCAGCAGAGAAATGACTAATACATCCACAATATCAATTCTGACAATCCTGTTATGAATGTAATCCTGCCACATACGTTGGGGACGGTGTCAACCCTGCAACATCACGGTGCGTACAGTACGCATCGCACAGCCCAATGAAATGTCCTTGGCGCACGCAGTCTATGCGTATTTCTTACCTATGGGTGGATGGAGTGGTTTATATCCTTTCTCGTTCGTGCACACTCCCCTGCCGTGGAGGAGGGCGTGAAGGGGTTTCTCCTCTCCGTTCCGCGGTAAGCAGCGCAAGCCATGGGTGCATGTTCCGGTGTAAACGCCACACGCCTGACCCTCCGACAGGGCGCAGGTCAGGCAGCAACCGCAGCCCGGCTCCTTCACCAGTTGACAGCCGACGGGAACCGGCGGGCACATCGACAGCGCCTTCTGGTCGCACGGCTCGCAGGGCACATACGAGCCTAAGCACCCGGACAATCCCAAGAAAAATGTCACCAGTAGACAAAAGCTGAGAAACATATTCGTCTTAGCGATAATAAAGCCCCAAATACAAAGCGTTTAGGCTATATAGACTACAGATCCTCTACGTTAGATGGTCCGATGTTTAAAGCTAAAACAAGAGTCCGCATCCAAATGGTGTGCTGAAATAAACTTCAGATATATAGGAATATATACCAAAAAAAATACAAATCTTTGTAAATGTATTCAGTAAAGTAATCGGAATATTTAAAAATCACTAATTTGGGGTGTATTCGATTTTTCCCGTCAATTTCCAAAAGCTGTGTCTTCTCTAAATGCAATGCAATTCTTTGCACAAATCTAGACTTTTTTCCCTTTTGAAATAAACCGATCCCAATACTTTCCCCTCCGGAGAAGTTTCCTGAGCAGACTGATCAACTTCAGACCAGGCTTGCCTTTTTAAAAACAGCCAAACCCAAACCCCTAACTATGAATACGCCATCAGCAGGGAAGGGAGGCGCACTTGTTTCAGGCCCTGGCGAGTAGCCAACCTTTTTTTCAGCAATAGGATCAGTCTTTCACGCTGAAGGATACAGTGATGCCAACTGCAAGGAGCAACACAAGAAACCAACGCAACCTTCATCAAAACATTTAAATAAAAACACTTCTCCGGAGGCGTAATTGGATTCCACAGGCACTGAATACATGCCTTTGCTAAGCGAGCACACCCCTTACACTCAAAAGATTTCCAAATTATCTCACGGGGTGATGGACTAAAAAATACAACAACAACAAAAAAAAACTTGAAAGCTATATGGCAGTTACACACGGGGTAAAACGCAAAACTAATAGAAACCTTTTTCTTAGATCATAGTCCCAGCCATAAATAAGGTTTTTGTATAATGAAGTAGCCTACAGAATCTCGCAACATGACATCGTAACAATCTTAGGCATAAGTGTTAGAGAATTTAGCACTCGGTCAACCAGAGCAGGTATGTTGCCAGCTCCGTACCAGGTTGGGCCGCATTCTGCTGTCACTTACACTTGAGGGGTCACAGCAAATAACAATGTACCATCCAATTAACCCTAACCCAACTAACCCTGACCCAGCACAATATCCAATTGATCCTGTGTTTTCAGCGTGCAATTCTTATCATGTAGTATAGTAGTTAATATAAACATATGAAAGACAAACATTAATCATTTAGTTGTGCCATAATGCTTTGTGCTCAGATAAGTAGGCCTGGAGAAATAGATTTGAAGCAAGCAATGTCAGGAGGCTTTGGCTCTTGGTTTACATGCTAAGATTATCTCTGTTTTGTATTTAGATAACGCTGGCTGTGGATGCCTATTTCGGTCTAAAAATAGGCATACTTTAAAGCCTGCACCTGTTCTCCCCATTGGACACCATTTCTAATACAAAGGTAGCATGCAGACCTGTTTTAAAATACATGAATGCCTGTGTGTATGAGAGAGAGAGAGAGAGAGAGAGAGAGAGAGAGAGAGAGAGAGAGAGAGAGAGACAGAGAGAGACAGAGAGAGAGAGAGAGAGAGAGAGAGAGAGGTTCAGGCTCAGACTCCGGTGTGTCGATGTAATGGTCTGACAACTCAAATTCAACATGGGACTATCATTGTATATACTCAGAGCATTCTGGGATGGCTTAAACATGTGTTCTTCAAGCCATATGTAAACTCCATCAGCCAAGTGAAATGTGTTGTTTCCATCTAAGTAACTCTCAGCAAAGATACCCTTCAGTTCAATTCAACGTCAACCAAGGTCCAGGCGGTTCTGATCACCTGTCTCAATCACAGACTAAATAGAACGGCTACCGTCTATTGTGTACATTTGTGATTGTTTTATCTCACATGTGATCATCTTCTGTTAGATGGTAAATCCTTGCACCCTTGATTTACAGTAGGCCCTATTTGTGGCATTTCCTCCGTCGACCACTAGAAGGAGCTGTTACCAATGACAACAGCTCACTCTACGGGAGTTAACACAAGACTTGTCTTTTCTCCCATAGAAAGGAATAGCTGTCCCACCCAAGTAATCATAAGCAAATGACAATAATCTGAGGGGTCAAAGTTCATGACCACTATATACAAGTATACAATGGCTTATTATGGAACATTAAGGTAGCCCTAGAATGCACTGTAGAATGAATGTAAGCTGTGGTATAAAGTATATACATGTATGTGAGTCTGAAAAGTGGTAATGGGCATGCATTCATTTCAACACTTTGGACAACTGAATTGTGAGATTGTAGACATTTTGTTGTGGTTTCTTGCCCTACCCAAGTGCACAAGCACTGTATGTAAGACAACTCATCTTAAGTCTATTGTCCCTATTCTCATTCACTTTTCACTGTTAATGTACCTTCAGTGGTGATTGGATGTGTATTACCTCCCCAAATAGCAATTGTCTGCAATGATATTTGTCTGATTTCTGATGAATTCTTCAGGGGAGCTTGAACTAGGGTGATGTGTCCTGTCCACTTCCATATATGGACATGCTTGACTTTCACCCTCTTTTCCCTCCCATTTCTCCCGTTTCCCAGGTCTACTTAGTCTTCTGTGTTAACCATAACCCATAGCATGTCTTGGAAGTTAAAAAGGTTGAAAACGTTCAGAAGTTGCTGGAAACACGTTAGAAATGGAATCCGGTTGCTAATAAGTTGATAAACTAACACAAATGACTTTAGGCTGGACTGGCTGCCGCGGTGTGGACCATTGCTGCCATTTTTTTGCAAAGTGTTCACTCACTGCAGTTTCTGATATGACATCAAACTGCCCCTTGGCTGTGTTCTGTGATCCTCACCACAACAGCAGGGTTCAATAGGAGGAGTCAGTGAGGGTTAGTTACTAAAGAGACACAGTGAAATCAGGAACTCTATCTATCCTTCCAGCCATTCATCCATCCATCCATTCATCTATCCATCCATCCATCCATCCATCCATCCATCCACCCTCAATCATCCATCCATCCATCTATCCATCCATCCTCAATCATCCATCTATCCATTCTCAATCATCCATCCATCCATCCATCCATCCATCCATCCATCCATCCATCCTCAAATGGTGACGTGTCAAATCCAAAAACAAACTGTAAAGAATTGTTCGGACTGAGGAAAAGATTGTTGGCCGCAATCTTCTCACCGTCCACCTTCGGTATAGGTCACGCAGGTGAGGAAAGTTGCCATCAGGAAATGCAAACAACTATTGAGCATTTTTAACTGGTATACTCTGCACTTCAGCGCCACAGACTTTATATATGACATTTCTAGCTCTGTATAAGTATGGGACTTACAGTGCTCTGTATAAGTATGGGACAGTGAAGCATTTTTTCTTCTTTTGGCTCGAAATCAAACAATTACTATGAGGTTAAATTAGAGATTGTCAGCTTTTATTTGATAGTATTTGTGTCCATATTTATGTCCAGTATATGCATAGTCCCCCTATTTTAGGGGACCCAAAAGTAATGGGAATGGTAAGTAATGGGACAATTGGCTTGACAGGTGTTTCTGGTAAGTCAGGCGTGTTCCACCACATCATTTATGCAGGCATAAGAGAGCTGTCAATGTCTAGTATTGATTCTAGGCTTTGCATTTGCCTTTGAAGTTTACTATTGGTGTCTGTCAACACGAGAACCAAAGAGGTGTCAATGAAAGTCAAGTAAGTCATTATTAGGCTGAAAAATAAAAAACATAGCCAGTTTGGAACATCATCAAAACATGTTTTAAAAAGCACTGGTGAGCTCAGTGATAAAAAAACAAAAACAATATGTACACAAATACCATCAAATAAAAGCAGAGAATTTCAACTTTAATCTCATAGTAATTATTTGATTTCAAACTTTTGTAGTGTAGAGCCAAAAGAAGAAAACATTCTTCACTGTCCCTTTACTTACAGTACGCATGGTACTGTATATTGTATGTGCAGTGTGTGCTCTGTCGGGATATATGTTTAGCTATGTATTTGTATGTGAAGTATGTTCTCAGTTGATGTGTTTAACCTGTTAAAACACAAAGAAAACTTTTTTTTTTTTAGGGTTAGGGTTAGGGTTAGGGTTAAGAGGGTTAGGGTTAGGGTTAGGGTTAGGGTTAAGAGGGTTAGGGTTAGGGTTAAGAGGGTTAGGGTTAGGGTTAGGGTTAAGAGGGTTAGGGTTAGGGTTAGGGTTAAGAGGGTTAGGGTTAGGGTTGAATCTGACTGAGAGAGGGAAGACATCAGGCTCTCTAAGGCTCTCTCCACTTTTATGATTTTGACTGGTTACAGCTTTAGTGGCAGTTTGACTTTGAGTTACAGTCTCATAAGCCACACATCTTTGACCTTCCTTGAAACAACAAGCAGCAAATACTGTAACGTATGGACACAACCTCTACAAAAACAACATTCACACCTAAATATTGCCATGTTTAGGTGTGAAACTTTTTAAGCAGTTCCAAATTTTCATTATTCTGGTGCCGGGGGTGATGTTTCAACAGTTTGAAAATATTTCCTTTCCTTTCATTTCTCTGTGTATTCAGTCACCCACATAAATAGATGACTTCTTTCCATTCCAAACAAAGAAGAAAGGGCACAGGATTTTTCCGAAACAGTATTTCTAGGGAATCAGATCATGGTGAATCAGATCATGGTGAATCAGATCATGGTGAATCAGATCATGGTGAATCAGATCATGGTGAATCAGATCATGGTGAATCAGTTGTGTCTGTGGTCAGATGTGAACAGGTGTTCTAAGATTCATTGAGTATTTTGTTTGTATTTTCATTTGCATGTGGCAACGGGGTCAGGCCGTCATTTTTAAGTAAATATGTGGGTGTCTTTAAATCTTAATGGCACATCTGTGTTTTATTTCATCCAAATAAATACCAACAGTCATGGCCATTGCCTTGTTTACAAAATGGCTCAACTAATGATTAGATTATGTGATTCCAGGCTCGATCTGTGGGCCACACTTAGCTCTTTCTGTCATGTGTGTTTTGTTGTATGTGTACTCCTCATTTAGCTCTGTGTGTGTGTGTGTGTGTGTGTGTGTGTGTCTTTGTGTGTACTAAATACACTTTTTTCCGATGTACTTAATACTTTAAATTTTGTTTAATATTACAGCATCATTTTACAAATATAATTTAAATAGCATTAAACACAATTGCAGGTGGTAGTATAATTGAGGTGTTTATAATATGTTACTAATATGTTACTATCATATACTATAGTAATATATACTATCATATTAAAAATACAGTTCATTCAATTCATTAATAATAATAATAATAATAATAATAATAATAATAATAATAATAATAATAATAATAATAAAGTATGACATTTATAAAGCGCTTTTCATTATACAAGAAGAATTTCAAATTGCATAAAATAAAACAATTGGAAAATAAATAAAAAAGTAACCAAATAAATATATTAAAAAGTATTCATATATTTTTAAAAAATTAGCAAAAGCAAAACAGACATATACAGTGCCCTGTCTAAGTAATGGGACAGTGATGCTTTTTTTCTTCTTTTGGCTCTACACTTAAGGTTTGGATTTTAAATCAAACAATTACTATTAAGTTAAAGTAGAGATTATCAACTCAAATCAAATCAAATTTCAATGGTTATTTACTGCTCCAGAACCAGTTGGTGCGGCTCTGGATGCCACGGTACCGCTTTCCGGATGGTAGTAGAGAGATCAGCAACACTCTCCAGTAGGTAAGCCAGAATATGTCAGAGACTACCATCCGCAGAAGACTTCACCAACAGAACTACAGAGGCTCCCCTGCAAGGCGCAAACCACTAGTTAGCCACAAAAACAGGATGACCAGGTTACCTAAAAGAGCCTGCAGAGTTCTGGAAAAACGGAAGGTCAACGGAAGCAACGGAAGCAACGGAAGCCTTTGTGTGCAAATAAGTTTGTGACATGTATCCTCATGATTTTTCCTAGTAAACGTCCTGTTTGACATTACAGCCTTGTCTGAGTTTTGTTTGGGAAATGAGGGGATTTGTTTGAAACTTTGAGTTTAGAGAATGTTCCATGTTCATGTTTCCCAAACATTTCCAAACTAAATAACATCTTCACTTTCAACCAAAGAAGTCCTTAGCTAGTTTCAAGGTCATGTAACTAAGACATTTTCTGGATAAAAGTGTAAAATGACTGATAGATTCATTGTTTCAGTTAGAAGTAGTTTGCATTGAGCAAAGGAGAGGAGGAGACACTATTCTGAATTGTCATTGCAATTATTTTCCAGTAATATACTTTCCAGGGGTGAAAATAATACTGCCTGAGGTGACTACATGTTGGTCTGTCTGTCTGTCTGTCTGTCTGTCTGTCTGTCCTTCTGCTCATTCATCCTTTTTTTCTGAACCATGTTGACAGAGAGGCCATCTTGTGTGCCATACCTGCTTTGCCCCTGCATTGTCATCCATTCCAGCCTGACAAATGACACGTTTGACATGCCCAACTGTCAGACACAGTGTCCTCACTCTTTCGCTCAAGTACTTTTTTCCTCTTCCAGTTCCTTGATAATGCACTATAAAAGAAATATGCTAGGACTTGCTTAACAAAGGCTGTATTGTTGGGAGGTAACAGTTGTCCTCTGCTTCTCTAGAAGGTAGCTTCCCATCAACCACAGTGGGAACTTTGCTACAGCTCGTTCAGATTTTTCTCAGCAAACCTAGCCAACTATAATGATGGGACTTGCCTTGTGTGCACCATTCACAATGGAGTGCTTCAGTGCAGTACCGGTTCGCCATGGACCCGAATGAAAACTCAAACCAAACTGCCAATTGCAAATTACACCCCGATTGTTGGTGTAAGGGTATTTAGTGAACTGTAGACATAAAACTCTGCCTCTGGATGTGCGTTTTCCAGTTTTTGATTAGAGAGTGGGTTTGAATTTTGATTTGGTCAAGGCTCTGGTTGTGTCTATAATACTACAGAGACTCCCAAATGGGCCCGTAGTGGACATAGAGGCTTTTGCAGAGTATGTAATTACATAGTAAATTATTCGGTGGCTCCAAACCAAAACATGAAGGTATTCATTTTCTAAACCAGCTTACAAGGAAGCTTCACTCAGCCGAGGGTTATGCCATGATTATTATTATTTTTTTTATTTTTTTTACTGAAAAGCCCAAACCATATACCTGGCAGCAGCTTATTTACTTTGTTAAAATGATCCCAGCTCTTCGCTTAACATTATACATGTTCGATATGCTGACTTGAGCATTAACATTAAGAGAACAGCAGCAATGTTTTGAGCTTTTGTAGCTTTTTTGTATTTTCATCAGTAACAACTGAATACTCGTTCTGGTAGACAATATCACTGTTTTAGAGATGCTTTCCATACATTGAATATTGTTTCCCCTAGGGGCGCTAATAAGTAAAAGCAGGTCCCCAACATTAAAACCTTGATTTTGTGGTTTTGATGAGTTAAGAAATGTATTGAAATTAGCAAAGTGGTTTCTTTGACCCAGATCAGGCTTTCTCCTGGACTAGAAATCGCTTTGAATGGAAAATCTTAATTGAACATGGCATCAAGTCTCGGACTACGTTTAATGTGGGTCTGGGGAACATGCGCTATAAGTAAAGTATGGTACACTATATAACCTAAGATTCTAGGTAAACAATTACCAACTAAACCTCCAGAATGTACCTTTGACCTACCTTTCAATCCGAATTCCATAATTCCATAATGTAATCAGTATGAGGCTGGGATTTCTGTTGTGTCTTGTTTATGTGCTGTTTTCAAAATTGACTTCATGCAGTATCTGCCAGCCAATGGGAATGACTGTCGAAACAAAATGAGTACAGTATACAACAGAGAATAAGAAGCGAGAGGGTAATTTATAAGCAGCATCAAAACAGCCAAAATAACTATTCTGGCTCCGGCGTCAGACGACAGACAAGGTGTCTCAGTGTTTCTGTCAAAGTTGCTTGTTATTTCTGCAAGCCAAGCAGTATATCAAGCCAACCATCTCCACTCCCAAGGTAACATGCAGGCAATCTCTCTACATATCTTTTTCTAATCAGCTGAGGGGTGGGGGGGGTGGGGGGGGGTTTGGCAATACAAACTAGGGAGAGTGAGTGAGACAGAAGGATAGAGGGGAAAAAGAGAGAAAGAGTGTGAGGAAGAAGAAAAAAGAGACAGAAGAATATTGACGAGAAAGTTAAGAAGAGAGCATGGTAGTTTATAGCATGACAGTGATATACAGTGTTTAGTGGGAGCCAAGCCAGTGTACTTGCTTAGGCAAAGAGAATCAGATAGATTTAAATTAAGAATGTTTACAGTAAGTAGACCCAAACTACCTCTGCATTCCTGTTCAACTGATTTGTCTTCATCCACAACCTCCAATTTTTGCAACATAGTCTCCAAAAGAATATGTTAAGGGGTGTTCACTATTCTAATGTTCACTATTCTACACCTTATAGTTAGATGGTTCTTTACCTTGAAAGTAGTCTATGGGCCAGGAAAAAACTGTAATCCATGGTTCAGTTGTTTAAATACCATGGATTACAGTTTCTCTTGGCCCATAGATCACTTTCAAGGTAAGGAACCATCTGACTATAAGTTGTAAAATTGTGAACCATCCCTTTAATAAGGGGTACCACACTGATGGTGGTCTCTTCTGGGGGGACTACAGGATGTTTTTTTTTTTTAATTCTGGTCATACGTTTTCCGTAGTACCTGTCACTGTTCTGTGACAAGGCTATTCATCTACTACTGAGACAGATCCTCACTTGAGATTTGTGCCAACATTAACCTTTTAACACAGACCCAACTCAAGGTTATAATGCTAAGTTTTAAGATATGCGATCAGTCTGAAATTAGATATACTCCATCCAAGGAGCCATATGTAATGTATACAGTATGTCAAGTGCTCATTAACTGTATTAGTACTGTAATTTACAGCATATGGAGGTGGATTTCTGCAGCTCAGTTTACCTACAGTACAGTTTTCTTTTCTCTTGCAGTTTTTTGCTCTAACCCTATTGGAATCTGACTGTGATAGAACACTTACCATGAAATACATGATACAGTAATGGCACTAGGCTATATCTGTGGAGAGAAAAGAACAATTATCCTAATTTTCGTGACGTTTTAAGAGGCTGCTTTGTTGAGGTATTCCTCGGCAGAGAAAAGTGAGCCATGATAAAAAATAGTATCCAGACATACAAAATGGCCTTATTACTTTAGACTGACGGCACTTAAATCACTCTCCTAATCCACAAATAGTATTAGTATTATTTACTTGGGCGTAAGACATACTAATAGCTGGAAATGTTGAAAGGAGTCTTGAGGGGAAAGACTTGAATGTTGTAAGATTGATCATTTTTAACCCGAGGTCCTTAAATAGAGGGTAGTCTTTCTTTTGTATAGTTTTTCTGTCCTCAACAAAATCACGTCAGTAATTGTAACTGTTTGCATTGAAAGGATACCTCATAGATACAGTATACAATTTGGTAGTAGCTACAAAATAGAGCCACAGGGGGAGAACAGGTTCCCAGTCAATTACAGCTTATAACGCTTTGTGAAAACTTTGTGAACCCTTTCTAAAGCCAATATGGATGATTAATATGCAAACTCCCTCTATGTTACAGTGTCAAAACATGCCCTTTCATCTGGAGGGGGGTCACACCTAGTCACAAGATGATAATGATTCTCCCTGCACATTTTAACACCGTGTCGAGTGTAAGGGGATCCATTTATGTGGGTGCAATTCAATTGTTCCAGCAAATAAACATGGGCCCCTTTCGGTTCCATGGGCCTGGTTCTGACATTATTGAGTCAGAGAAGGCCCGGTGTGACTGGGGTTGACTCGTACGGCTCAGAGTGCATCTGCTCTTCTTCAGATCTGAACACTTATGAAAGATTTATGTCGGAGACCTGCCGGTAGCAATGCTTTTGATGAGTTGCCATGGAGCCCCTAATTAGTGGTTAGTTAGTTCCACATCATCTTAACCGCAGATATGCTATGATAATCGATTTCGGTCTGCTACTTAATAACCATAGGAATTAGGACAGAAGCCAGCTCCCCCATCCAAGCATTACAACATTTGAATAAGCCAAAGGCAAAATTATATCCCTAATGAGATGTAATTGTGTACACACAGGAATGAGAGAAAGGAGAGTGAAATACTCGTGTTACTATTGATTTGTTTGTTAAACAGCGGTTACGCTGATTACAGTTCATGCCTGTCAACGATAATCAAATTACAGTGTCACCACAGAGTCACTCCTCTGTGCTTATCTCTCAGTTCATCTGACTCAGAGCACATGAGCGTTTGGAGTTGGGTGTATTGTACTAGTCAGTAATACTTTCTTTCATTGAGGGTTTGGAGTTGGGTGTATTGTACTAGTCAGTAATACTTTCTTTCATTGAGGGTTTGGAGTTGGGTGTATTGTACTAGTCAGTAATACTTTCTTTCATTGAGGGTTTGGAGTTGGGTGTATTGTACTAGTCAGTAATACTTTCATTCATTGAGTGTTTGGAGTTGGGTGTATTGTACTAGTCAGTAATACTTTCATTCATTGAGGGTTTGGAGTTGGGTGTATTGTACTAGTCAGTAATACTTTCATTCATTGTTGGTAGAGGGAGATTTAAAAGTACAATCAAAAAGAAAGGATTTTAAAAATCACCCAGTCACTCTCAATGGTGCCACTTACAAAGATAAACAACAAATCTGTTGAAATAAAGGTTAATCTGTAATGCTTCCAAGACAAATGCTGTAATATGAGGCTAAGTAGTTACACTTAATCTTTATAGTCCCCTCTTTATACATCTGGAGATGCTCAACAAACCACTGCTGGTTTGTTGTCTATCTATAACTGAACTAGTCAAGAACCATCGAAATAAAGTTCTAACGATACCTTCACTTATAATTGGGACGCTACAAATCTGCCTTGGGTCTGATATCTGCCTTGGGTCTGGCTGGAATTAAGCCTGTATAAAATTCCCAAACCCAGATGGCCATTTCAGTGGCCAGGCCCCTTGCTTCATTGGGTCCCCTAATTACCCACAAGCCTAAGGGGGTTCTTTGTGTCCCTATAGAGCCTGTGTCCCCATCACCACACATGGGGGGGTGCGGAGGGGGTAACGTGGGGAGAATATATGTCGAGGGGTGTTAGTGAACACACAGACATGGCTTCAACATGAGCGCTGACCCCTGTGTCGTATCACCTTCCACTCTTTAAAAGGTTTAAAAGGTCAAGACACTGAGGCGACCTGATGCCTTTTGCCACCTTTGACCCCAGTGGACACTTGCTCAGTCCCAAACCCAAACAAAGGGCCTCATTCAGCGGAGGGCAACCTGTAGAACATCTGTTGCTGAGGAGAGGGAAAGGCACAGGAACATCATGCATTGGGTTAAATGTGGAGGTATTGTATTGTGATGTTTATTTATTTATTTTTTATTTAATCTTTATTTCTACAGGGGAATACAAAGGCCACCAGTGCACCCTGTCCATAATATTTACACAATTACAAAACAACACATACAAAATACAACGCAGTTAAATACAGAAATCAATACGTCATATAAAACCACAATATATCAGGAGAAATAAACACATTCTTCACCAAAGAGGTCCTCAATCAACACTCTAAACTGCCCGAGCGGAATAGTACTAATAAGGTTTACATAGCACAGTAGTAAATGTGGTATAATATACATTATTTGATATATGTACTGATGTCGGCATCGTATACTATGTGTGTGTATTCATTGACTTTATTGCATTTACGGTGTTCTGTGTATTGTTTCACTAGTCTATGAAATCAGTGCTTCAAGTATTGGACTTCTTTTGATATATTTCAGATATTTCTTTCGATCTAAAAAAGATCACCAAGGCAAAATATTTCATGTCTTCTCTGATGTAACAATCGGATAGCAGTAAGAAGTATTTTGAGCAGATGATCTGGATGTCTTGAAACATGGTTACCAGTTTTTGTACCCTCACAAGCTTACTCAGATTATTAAATGTTTACCTGTTTTTTTTAGCCTAAAAAAACTAAATCAGAAACGACAGTTTGCTTCTGTCACACACACACACACACACACACACACACACACACACACACACACACACACACACACACACACACACACACACACACACACACACACACACACACCTCCTGAAGCTGCTGGTGAAAGAAAGCAGAGACCTGGTGACTTTGCTGTATAATATGTAGCCTTGGGGTGAGTAGTGAGGTTGTTACAAGGAGAGAGAAGGTTGATGGTGGCACAGTGACTGGTAATGAATACCATGGTCTGGCTGACAAGTTGCCGTGTGTGTGTGTGTATGATCCTGTCTCTTGGCATTCAGGATCCATGACTAGTAGCCCTGGGGCCATTATGTATGGTGCAGGATTGGAAAGAAAACGTCCGTTGTCTTCATCTCCGTCCTTCTCTGTCCTTCCCTATCCCCCTACTCTCAATCATGATGAAACATGATTAAACTAAATTCAACATAATAACAAAACTCAATTCAATTCAGTTGACTACGCATTGCAACGCAGATCCTGTTTCACAAGTTTGGCGTATTACCATTTGCAGTGATTTTCCCTTCTTTTTCTCAGGCGTTTTCTGCTGATCCCGCTGCAGTGGGGGGAGGGCGTGACAGACGTCTTCAGTCCTCAGGCGTCAGTCGACAGGCAGCAACACGACGTGATGAGTCACTGCGAAATAGTGCTGACACGCTGACTTTTTTTCTCTTCTCTATTTTAGTGTAAGAGGCCGGAGTCACTCAGTCTTCATAAAAGTGAGTCAGCAAACTGTTAAACTCTGCCCTAGAGTTCTCATGTCACTTTTTTTAGAGTGTGCCTTTTTTATTGTTCCTTGTGCAGTCGTAATTTGAGGTTTTTGGAGCTCTCCAAGAAGATTTATTCCTTTTTCGACTGGTGGTGGTGGTGGTTGGGGGTGGGGTAGCTGAAGGGTTGGCAAAGACTTGGAATAAACAATATTATTTCTCTCCAGTGATTAGTTAAGACATAAAACTGGAAGATATTTGCTTTGTCAAATTTCAGAGTATTCGCCAACTCTTTCCATGCGACGAGAGCCATGGCGAATCATGCAACTCTAAACCAAATCAACTTTCACAAATATATTTAAGCATGAATGTGTTTCATTCAATTCATAGACAACTTGGATTTCCAAAATCTCATTTACATATCCACCGGCGCTGATTGCCAGACTGAACTGTATAACTCAAGCCCCTTGGTACTAACAACTCAACAACAAACAAGGGATATGTGCGCTTGTTTGTGTATCTATTTGTGTGTGTGTGTGTGTGTGTGTGTGTGTGTGTGTGTGCGTGTGTGTGTGCGTGCGTGCGTGTGCCTGCGTGTGCCTGCGCGTGCGTGAGTGTGTGAGAGAGAGAAAATATCAATATCACAGCCCCGAGAGCCCACTGTCATGTGCAATAGATGGTTGTTTGCTAAGAGATATTCCATGCCCTGGGCTGGAGCCTGAAGTGCAGGTACTCTGAGGTAATGACACAGCGGATGCTAATACGATTAGCTGCGATGATGCTATGAGGGAACCACGCGACACGTTAATGATACTCACAGAGATGGCCTCCCTACATCTGATTCATTCTCCCTCTGGTCTAGATCATGTTTTGAAAAACAGTGATTCCAAAAACAAATGAGCGGCTGTGCGGTCGTGCAAATTACATGACGTTTAAAAAACTAAAACCTTCTTAGCATTCTTTCTGGAGCTGATATTGAGTCATCTCTTTATGATGACTCAATCGGTAATGGAGCTCTTCATATCCCCTGTCATATACAATGCCCTCCTATTCCTCTGGACCTTTGCATCTTCCCCGTCTGGCCAGAGGATGTTCTCACCATCACCAGGCACGTGCAGTCCTCACATGCATCCCTTCTGCCATATAAGTTGCTTTTGTCCTCTGTAGGTTTATGATGGCGCCCTCTCAGAAAGCCTAGAATCTGTATCTACTGTACGATAAGTTAGATGAGGGTGGAGAAAATAAAATAAACTATCGAGCATTGAGATGGACAGCCCTGGAATCTGGGGTTCACAGAGTAATATGGGCACACTCATTGTCGCACCGTCTCTGCTGGGAGTCCGACAGGCTGAAACACGCTCGGGATAAGCATCTCTTGATGCAGTGAAGCATGACCCTCTCTATTCTCTCTCCTCTCAACATTCTTTGTTTTCATTTTCACGATGCCTCATTGGCAATGTGAGGTGCGGTCTGTCGAAACACTTGACAATTTAACACGTGTTAATGTCAACGATGGAACATGGTGGAAGTCACTGATATTAGTAACGGGTAGCCACACAGTTTAACAAACAACAAAACAAAGCCGTAGATAATAAAATTCTGTTCCGTTCTATTGGATTCACATTGATTGGTATAGCCCTTAATCACTGTTACAGTCTAAAACAGGTTCATAATGCTGAATATGAAAGACAATAAGTGATGGCATAGGACACGATTCGCCTTGGAGTCCCGAAGAGAGAATCAGTGGAGGATCTAAGGGTTCTATTAGGCACAAATTCCTGAATGCAATCTCCCAAGTGTCTTGGTGCTAAACCTTTTACCATTTTGAAAACCAGAAGAAGAACCTTAAAATCTAATGATGTTACCCAGTGGCAGCATATACAAAGAGAACAGTAAAGGCCCAAGAATAGATCCTTGAGGGACCCCGCAGGTAATGCCAACTGTGTCTGACACAGTGTCTCCTAGTGCAACAACAAAGTCTCTCCCAGCAAGGTAAAATTTAAACCACTCCAGTACTGGTCCCGACACCACACTCAAATCCAATAAAACTAGAAAGAGAAACACCACCTCTGTCAATGGTTTACAACCTTTACCAGAGCAGCCTGTGTGCTATGGTTAGGTTGGAAGCCTGACTGGTATGTCTCAAGGGTGTTGTGTCTAACCAGGAATTGGAATTCAGTTGTCTAGAAACTATTTTTTCAAGGATTTTACTTAAAAAAGGGTTGTTGGATAAGGGCCTGAATTTACTGAGAGCAGAGCTGTCTAAATGCTTCTTTTCAGTGTTGGTCACAATGGCAGATTTCAAGGCGATGGGGAATTTGCCAGCTTATAAAGAACAGTTCACAATTGCCAAAACCATCATCACCTTTTTAAAGAACTTTGTGGGGATGGGATCAAGTGAGCAGAAAATATAAGGTCACATTTAATTAAAACACTTGTTTTTTCTCACATTTAGGTTCCCTGTTCATGGCACATTGGAACATTCTTCAGTAGAGTGGAACTGTTGGTGGGATGATTCTGGTTATGAAGGGTTTGAGGCTACGAGTTCAAGCTCAGTTGAAGAGCTCAGTTGAGGTTACAAGGCTCTCTGTGTGTGTGTGTGTGTGTGTGTGTGTGTGTGTGTGCGTGCGTGCGTGCGTGGGAGGGAGGGAGGGAGATAATGAAAGAGAGAGAGAGAGACAGACAAGCTCAGAGCAATGCTCAGAACCTGTTCTCTTCTGTTCTCTTTGGAGATGGGGTGGAGGGATGTGACGTGAGGAGCGGTGTCAAGCAGCAGGTCTGGCATCGAGAGCGATAAGACACATGGAAGCTGTTGCCAGGGAGATGACGAACATCCCCACCCCTGACCCGGTGTGAGTCATTAGGGCATACACTGGAAACAATACTGGAAATATCAGTGTTATGTGCTCAGGGCCGCGACTCATTCACCATAGCCGAGGGAAAGTATTTGGTGTTTTTCTTTATCAGTGTTAAGTGAAACCGACTGCTCCTTGTTATTGTTCGAGGCAAGGGGATACTGAAACGAGGTGGGAACGGTGTGTTGTCTTTTCTTGAAGTCACTTTGGAAGTTCTCATGTTGTTCTCCCTCGCAATCTAACTCGAGGGGAGAAATCCAGTTTCCACCTTTCCCCCTGCATTTATCAAACCCTGCAGTGCTGTGTATTTATTCAGCTCTGTGGCCATCACATTTCACAATAACAGCATTTTAAAAATCACAACATGTATACACCCTGGCAATAAAGAAGCATGGATCTGTCATCTTGTGTCATTTTAACCATTACTTCTGAAACTCCTCTGGCAGATTTTAGGTAGTCAATACATTCTGAAGAGCTAGCTGCTTCTTTGAACTCATGCAAAGGAGGCTGTGCGCAAGCATAAATATAGGAATGTAGCTATTAAATGTCATAAGATTCACAGCATGCAAAGAGCAAAAGGACGTTCAAATCAATCTCCAAGTAACAGTTTCAGTGCCAGCTGCTAGACAAGAGTATAACATTTGAAAGGTCTCAGACATGATTTGTTTGTTGAAATGCCAAGCCACAGGGCACTTGAGTCTTAAGTTCCCTCACAACCCTCACCCTCGCCTATTGAAGTAACCTTTTACATCAAGTACTTCTGATCCCAATAAAAGAATTTGCTAAAGCAAATGTTATCCCTATTTTGAAACCTTAATCTCACAGTTCCATGGGGTACATATCATTTAAGCGCATGTTCTCTCCACAAGGAGAATGGTGAGCATACAGACCTGTCATGTAGACACACACACACACACACACACACACACACACACACACACACACACACACACACTCACACACACATGGGAATCATTTCAGTAATAGTTTATTTGAAAGTAGTGTAGGCCATCATAACACCTGACATGACTTTCATATCACCTTTATGGGTGTTTCTGCCACATTCATAACAACCTTCCACACTTATGTCACATCTGACATTGTGTGTGTCAAAATTAAAGTCTCCCTTTTGTTACAATACTCAAAATATCTTGCTGCAACACTATCCCCCCACTATCGTATCTATCGTAATAATAACTTGACCTTCAATCAGCTAAGGCCAAATTCCTCTTTCTCCTCATTGTTGGTAGCTTCATGTAGCTAATGATGTATTGGTTATCTTTGCTCATGATATTGCTCTCCTTGATAGATAAAGACTCTACACAAAAATGATGAGAACATTCTTTGACCCCAACCTGCTGACTAACATGACAGCCTTGGTCTTGACACATTTGTTCTACAAGATTCCAACAGTATGTTTGGCTCAGGGCCAGTGATTACCCACTGGACTGAAATGCTGATCACACCGCACATCAGCAACCTGTCCGGATACCCATGGTTAAATGTAAGGAATGCGAAACCTCTCGATGAGGGGGGTCTTTACTCTCAACAAATTGGTGGTGCTGCGCATGGAACAAATTAGCAGGTCCCCTAGCCAGCGAGCTCTGACTCATATGCACCTCTCTCTGTGAGAGTATTTCATGAGGCTCTGGGTCCAGTAAAACAACAGGGGAGACAAGCTGATACAACCACGGTGGGGGCCCTAGACCTTTAGTCCTGTTCCTCTGCTTGGCAGCACCCTTTCTGATTGTGTCCCGCTTGAGCTGCAGTTAAGCTGGCCCTTGCCTACTGAGTCCCCCTCCCCATTTCTAAGTAGAGCAGAAAGGCATAATTAATTATTATGAATGCTGCCTGTGTGAACTTGTCTTTCTTATACATTATAAATGGAGGTGGCGAAGTCCAACTACGATCCGTAATGGAATATTCAAGCCCTTAGTCAAACAGTCCATGGCCAAGCAGCATTAAAATAACAAGCAGCTAATATGATTTAGGGCTGACATCTTTGTATTGGAACTAATCTTGGCATCATTCTGGGAGAGGTTCTCCTGATTGCTCGCACCTTGCACACACAATAACATATTGTACATACCAGGGAGCTGAGAGCAAGCACAGGATGGGGCAAAGATAAACAGATGGAGACAAGGTCCTCATTATCAAACATGCAAAGGAGATTCAGAGAGTTTCAGCTTTGTCACAAGCATCTCAAACAGTTTATGTAGTCATATGGGCCTTGTTTGTTGAGGTTTGTTGGACCAACGGGTTTTACATACATATTACATTGCATTACATATCAAAACAATGCCCTGGGGAAGAAACACAAAAAAACTCCAAGTCATTTAAAGTTAATAGTGCTGAGGATGTCATCCTAAAAAAGGTCCAGACTTGACATTTATGGAAACCACAGTGCGATGATGGGCCCGCCAAACAGTCTGACAAACAACGTGGCTGGAGTCAATAATGTTATCGTCACCACTGGAGCTGGTATAAAAGACTAATGAATGTCACAACGAGGGGTTGATGCAACATCCCCAAGAATGTGTAAATGTTTTTGGAAAGCATGGTGGCGAAGCTGGTTACCCAGCCCAGACATGGCCTTGTCATCAGCACGTTGTCTTCCGAGTGACAGACGCCCAGTCACCCTTTGTGCTGGAGTGACGGTGTGGCAAAGTGGAACCAGCCTAATGGCGCGGGGGTGATTAACGACTCTTCGTTGACGGCTGGAATTTCGGGTACACAAAGCCTAGCAACGGTGGGTGTCCGGCAGAGTCAAATATTGTTCATGTCACCACCAACCACCCCGACCACCGTCACTTTATTTTATGACTAGACTTGGAAACCCTTGAAATAACGAAGGCCCCTTTCCAACCCATTTACTCAAACCAAAGACTAGAGGCAATGACACAAAGACATTGATGTTGTCCCCTGAAAAACCGTTGTGGTGAGACTTGTGAGAGAGCATGACTAAGCGACTCACCTACGTCCTGAAATTCACCCAAAAATCGTTTTTACTTGGCAGTGTTCAGCTTCCTTGTAACTGTCTCCCTCAGGCAGTTGGGCTATACGTTGTCCCTGGCAACCCACCTCGTCAGCTCCAGTGAATCAGGAAAAGTCCCTCTCTTCTCTGCAGTGACCTGTGAGTCACTCCTGCCTGGCATGCGGCAACCAGGAAACACTAGCCGCCACCAGTGGGGGAATTCTACCTGGTGACGAATGCTTGAATCTGATAAGTGCTTTTGGGAAATAAACTTTCCCTCGAGATGAAACAACCCCATGCAAAAGCACTGATGTGAAGTTGAAGTTGAGATAATGGCCAAACTGTGATTCTCTGTTGATTCGGAAAGTCCCAAGGAAGTGAAGGTAGAATTTTCCGGAGAGGGAATTCATTAGCTATGAAGCAGCTGTTTTGTTTATTTCTTTTAAAGGTTGCCAGTTTGTATTTTTCCTCATATTACCGTAGCTGTCCATATTTTTTGGGCTGGTGCTTTATGTTATATCCAGAAATGCATGAGTGCATGATACTGTACATCAACCTCCAAAATGAATTTTCTTCTGTTTTTGCATGTTTAACTTTCAACCTGTCAGCTTTGGTCTGGGCTGGTTTCTTCCATAGTTGTGAGATGATTGATTGTTAGTTTTTCTGTGTTGAGTCACTTGACATAACATCAAGGGTTGAGAGGACAGTATTATAAAAGCTTTACTAGCGACAGTCTGCAGAATGAGACATTTCGCCCATTCCCTCAGCTTAATCCCATCATTCATCCCAAAAAAATGTCCATCAAATGTAGTATATATTTAAAAAAGTCGATTGAGGATTGCTGTGGAAAGACATACTGTGTTCTGAAAAACAGTTTCATGGGTAATATGATGTTTAATGTAGGCCTATGAATAATCTCATACCTCAAACTGACATTCACATATATTATGAATGCTGAATAATTAATTAGAATCCCACAGATATTAGGATTTAATAATATTGACTAAAATTGGAATGGACATCATCATGTTTGGTGATTTTTTTTTTTATGAATCATCATATCTTCTCTAACCTTGTGTGATGTTTTCTTCCCTCCCACGCTCCAGTTGCCTTAGATACAGTATGTCTACAAGGAATCGGCATGGAGATTTGACATCTGGCACAAATCACACACCTGAGACTTCAAGATCAAATCCACACGTCCTGTGACCAGACCAGTAGCGTAGCCAGGAATTTTCATTTTCATGTCATGGGTGGGCCTGTGGAAAATTGGGTGGGCCACAACTGAAGCACTTAAACCAATAGGCCCTGCACACTCTAAAACACACATATAAAGTGTGCATGTTGAACACAAAGCCTACACCAAACAGCCAATACAACATCTGCCTACTACTGTACCGCGCTTCACAAAGAGCCGATGGCAGTACATACACAACAAGTTACAGTGCCTCTGAGCTTAGACAACACAACCACTAGATCTTAGAGCAACTAAGCATACTGTAAATGTCTTTCAATATTCCATTATAGAGGCATTTAATAGTGGGCAGGCAGCTGGGGTCCGGTAAAATATGTGCGTAATGACGAAGAACAGTTTTGAGTTTTGTCTATGTCAGGATTTGGCCATTTCTGATGTACTATAATACAATAATATACAATAATAATAGTAATAATTAGGTATGATATAAAAACTCTGCAGACGGACCTATGAGCCTGTTTGGCACAACCTTTGCATCTGTCCCATGGGCACCGTGTCCACGTGCGTAAAAGTGCGTACCTGCAACCTGACCTGTCGGCAGTGCCTCACACTTTGAAAACCAAATTGGCAATGATGTATTTGGTTATGGTTTACAATGGTTATTTGTTAAACAATGTGCTATGATGTTACAATGCAGTGATACCATCACAGACCAATCAAGCATTATTCAAGCATTATGTTTTGCCATCATGGATTTCACAGATGAATATAATATAACCTTGTGGTGACTGACATGCACGCCAGACGCAAGGAAACCTATAGCATTATAATGACTGCGAGAACCCTCCCATTATATGGTCTAAAGTTTTTTAATAGGTAATGCAGTCACAAACAAGATCTGTTTTCAGTGGTCAGTCACAGTGCCAAACATGAAATGTGTCATTTCATATTAATGTACTGTGTGAAAAATAGAGCAAAGTGATTGGGTGGTAGCTACACTACTTCACCAGACACATTTGTTAAGCAAAACTTTTATTTCACTCCACAAATCCAGAGCCTCTCTCTGAAATAAATCTGCAGAATAATAAAAAAAAAAAACTCAAAGGGTTTGTTATTTTATGAATATATTTTTGAGCTGGTTGGTTTTGTACTGTACAGTGCCCTCCATAAGTATTGGAAAGAGGAAGCATTTCGTCTTCTTCAAGCTCTCTACATCAAGAGTTTGGATTTGAAATCAAACAATTATCATGCGGTTAAAGTAGAGATTCTTAGCTTTAATTCAGTCTTTCTTTTTTTCAGATTGGTCTCATCAAATTACAACCCTTTTATATGTTTCTATGCGTTTCTGGTTACTCATGATGTGTTACATCATTTGTGCAGACATAAGGGAGCTGGCAATGTCTAGTATTGATTCTAGGCTTTGCATTTGCCTTTAGAGCACATTCTCCCATAGCTCCGTCCAGTTCAATCTAAGCCAGAACTACTATGATTGAAGTGACACAACAACCTGCACAGCAGCCTCTCAGTGGCAGCAGTGTTATAAAGCTGTCATACCAACATTACTTTTACTGTTAAAGGGATATTTCAGATCCAAAGCCAATACCAAAATCTACCAGTGTGACATAGGTAATGGTAAGGTAAGTTAACCATAATTGTATAATTATGACATGCAGTAGACACTGTCATGACAACATGCCGCAGGCAGGATTCCTCTCTGTCACGACAGCATTATGTTACCTGACAAGAGAAGGTCAAAAATGAACATGACACTTCATGACACCTCTTAAGCGATGGTCATGACAGTGACATTGGAAGGTCACGGTGTACATGTCAAATAAAGTATTCCCAAAAATGCTGTGAGGTAAAGGTGCAGCGTCTCTCAGACAGAGTGTATTCAGAGAGAAGAATGCTGTTTGAAAAAGATAACAAAACGACTACAGTCTATTTCCCAATTTGTGCTGAAGGCAAGAGGGGCTGCTGCTTCCCACCAACAAAGACGTCTGATCACTGATTTCTTTTTAACCTCTCTCCGTTCCTCGAATCTGAGCAAAAATGCCGTCATGCGTCTCAATGTGGAATGGTCTTTTTATGGTGTTATTTTTCCTGTTTGGCAAAACGTAGAGCAGTTACATATCTGGATGTGTATTATTTTTATAGGGTTTTCTTCCCTCTCCGTCACGTTTCATAAACTTCATCTTGTCCTTTTGGGATGTCCTGTACAGCATTTAGTCATTTCCTTTTACTATCCATATAATTATGTAATCTCGATAATATCATGGGCCTTATTGCAGTTTTGAAATTAGCTCAGACTTTAGTACCCATATAGCATACATATGTCTCCACGATACCTTTCTGAGAGCGCGGAATATCGTTAGTAGATTGCCTAACCCTAACGTCTCTGGGAAGTCGCCCCCAAGTATGACAGGTTGAATTGAATGCATATGAATGCAACGTATATGAATCAAGGACAGCTGAATTTTAAACTCTGCCTCAACTCGAGCTGGTCAGGTGCAGGCTTTTCCAACATTCAAAGTCAATAATTATCTTGTCTCAGCATTGTTATTCGTCCTGCAGAATCAGGTACAAAGGTGAAAAATACAGCACAATTAAAAAGAACGACGTGCTCACTCAAATCTTATTCAAAAAGCACTGTTCGGGTGATGGATCTTCGTAGAATAACAGGTTTATTAGCTTTAAATAATAATTTATTGCTTCGGCATGTGCCTTCTTCAGCGTGCATGAAGACCATGCGCAGGATGACCACACTTATCAATAATCAATGCGCCACCATTAGTGACATAATATAAGACACCTCATCCTCGGGCAAGGGTGCCCAAGTGGTCTATCCATGAGTCCCTCTGGAGTAGTAGTATTTCCCTCTGTGTGGAGGCCTTACGACCACACTCCACATTAATCTTAGTGTACTGATTTCATGACCACAGTTATTGAAATGTCTTGCTATGGGAGATTTCTCATCATGGTTTTGTATTGTCTTGAGTTCATGCTTCGTTTTACCAACGTAATAATGGTCACAGGGGCATTTTATATTTTTACATCACACATTTAGTGTTACATGAGACCCTCCCATTTAGTTTAACTCTTTTGCCTGAATGAGGGTGCATAAAATGATCACGTCTCATCATTAATGGCATTCTCTGTCATTAACTCTCTCTCTCTCTCCCTCTCTCTCTCTCTCTCCCTCTCTCTCTCTCTCGCTCTCCCTCTCTCTCTCTCTCTCTCTCCCTCTCTCCCTCTCTCTCTCTCCCTCTCTCTCTCTCTCTCCCTCTCTCTCTCTCTCTCTCTCCATCTCTCTCTCTCTCTCTCCCTCTCTCTCTCTCTCTCTCTCCATCTCTCTCTCCCTCTCTCTCTCTCTCTCTCTCCATCTCTCTCTCCCTCTCTCTCTCTCTCCCTCTCTCTCTCTCTCTCTCCCTCTCTCTCTCTCTCTCTCCCTCTCTCTCTCTCTCCCTCTCTCTCTCTCTCCCTCTCTCTCTCTCTCGCTCTCCCTCTCTCTCTCTCTCTCTCTCTCCCTCTCTCTCTCTCTCTCTCTCTCACCAAAAAAAATCTGCTTTCAGCTCTTACTTGTACCTCATTCAATCATCAAATAAATGATGTTGGAGGAATGACAAGGACTATTCTAAAGGGATTCCACTCATCTAGAAAAATGGTGCAGAAGGAGGCTTGTAAAGAATGTATAGAAGAAACCCTGATAAGCAGAGGCAAGCAACCTATCCAGCAATAATTTCAAGCTTAAACAATTGATATTAAAAGATCATAATTCCTGCGTCACCAAAATGGTTTACTTCTTACTTCAATGATCATAGATGATCATAGTTGATCAGCCTCAGCCTCATTCCTTCATTTTGACTGCATACAAATATTCAGGTTTTCAGCTATTGGTTACTTTAGTGTACTTCTTGTCCTTGGAAAATCCAAAACAAGCTTTTGTTTTCTCCAGCTGGCTTGTTGATACTTTCATTGCTATGGTTATGATGCAATTACTTTACCACCGTATAAGTAGATTGATGTGGTTTGAAAGCTTAATGCACCAATGATGATCAACTTTCATCTTTATTTGCCTTTAGGTATATGTGTGTGTTTGTGTGCGGTGGGGGGGGGTGGGGTGTGGGGGGGGGGAGTGGACTGCTGCAAGGTTAGGATTGGTTTGAACATTGGTGGGAACACAATATTTTAGGGGGTGGAATCACTGATGCTGGAAATCTTGGAGGAGACAGCTGTTAAACGGTCACTTCTGGTGGCTGCTTGATGAAGCTGGCTGGTGTACACTCACATCACTATGATAAAGTGACCCTCCTGGAAGCTGGTTTGATACATACCAAGTCTGCAACTAGTCCAAAATGGAGCCTCTAGACTCCTCACCAGAACCAGAAAAAGTCACATGACCAACAGGTTGTAGTTCTGGAGTGGAGAAGGCTGCTGTGAGGCCCAATCTATATCCTGATTGTCATGTTGACCAATGACTCTGTCTCAAAATGTATTGTTGAATATGTATTTTGTTAGTATTGTGCATAGGAAAATACTGTCAATATATACTTATCAATTGACTCAATGGAGACTGACTAATTGTTGTTCACCTGAACCTGTATGACTGCAGGTTGTACGAGTTTTTCTCACACAACACACCCGTGAAAAGGATACGTCAAATTGTTGGGTGTTTTCTGTGCTGGCTGTGATAAATAAATGAAAATATTAGGCATATAACTCTGCTATCCTGCATGTGATTTCCCATGTGGACAGTATTACGTTTACTTTTTTGGGGATCAGCACCGCAAATATTTATTTGGAATAATCCAAGTGTTTTGTTTGCTGTGAGCTGGCTGCCAGAGGGCCTGTATATGTCTGCCGTGGAGACAGATAGAGACCACTCCCTTGGAGAACCTAAACAGTGGGATCTCTAAACAGCCCACAGTTAAGGACAGACAGCCAGACTTGGCACATGAACAGCACACATCTTGATATGGGCTGATGATATAATATCATTGTAGCATCACTATGCATATGGTCATCATTACGCATGCTTTCACTTTGAAGAAAAAAAGAAAGAGGTGTTTACCGTAAAGAAAGTAAACCGAAAGTAAAGATACCTTACTGGAAAATGACTCAAGTAAAAGTATAAGAGAGCCATCAAAATACTACTTGAGTAGAATTGTTTAAGTAGCTGATGTTAAATGTACTTTATTACATTTAGTAAATACTGTTAATCCAATGCAGCAAAAGCAAAGCAGACAGACCTTTTTTTGTTTGCGCTTTATGAAGTTGTTTCTGAAAGCTTTATAGTGCTCAAATAAACAGAGGAATATGGATTCTCACATAAGCAACACTCTAGATGTATTTTACAGATGAAAGTGCACTTATATAAGCAAAATAGTACCCATCAATCGACAGCACTATAGGTAAGTAGAATACATACTGTGGGCCAGTGTTTATAAGGCCATCGCAACAATGGTCTACCTCAATGCCGCTGCCGCAGCAGACACAAGTTGTAGAGACGTGTGAAGTGCTGCCGAAAGCCACCACAAGGTGGAGACAAGAGCTGTGGAGGATGTTTGAAAAGAGAATGGTTTGTCTTATCAGCTTGCCTTATTAGATAGATATACTGATGCCTTGGGATAGGAACATCAAATATCTGAAAACATACAGCAAGGTTTGGAAGTGGAAGGTGTCTCCCCCCAGACAAGTATGACGCTGCACAATGAAAGCCAAAAGGAAGTTGCTCAGCTGACCCCCCTTCTTACAACCAAACACACAGATTGGCGCCTGGAACATACGAACAATGTACCAAACCGGTAAAGCTTCTCAGATAGCAGGTGAAATGAAACAGTACAATATTTCGCTAATAGGGATCAACGAAACAAGATGGACCCAAGCAGGGAAAACACAACTTTCAAGTGGAAAAACAATAATATACTCAGGTCACGATCAAGACAACGCCCCACACACAGAAGGAGTAGGAATCATGCTCTCAAGAGAAACAGCCAGGTCTCTCATGGAGTGGGAGGCAGTGAATGCTTGCAGCAAGATCTTTCACAAAAACAAAGAAAGTCACCATCATTCAGTGCTATGCACCAACAAATGAGACAGAACAGCAAACAAAAGACAAGGACTTCTACAAAATCCTACAACAAGTCATCAACAAACAGAAAAAGACATCATCATACTGACAGGAGATTTTAATGCTAAGATAGGCCAAGACAGCACAGGAAAAGAACAAGTAATGGGCAAACACAGTCTAGGAGAAATGAACAACAATGGAGAACAATTCACAAGAAATAAAAAAGGTTATTCAAAAGATGAAAAACAGCAAAGCACCAGGACCTGACGGAATACCTCCAGAAGCCATCAAAGCAGACCCGAAACAGCAACCATATTACTTCACCAACAACTTTGGACATATCTGGGATGAAGAAAAGGTGCCAAGTGACTGGACAGAAGGGTATCTGGTGAAACCCCAAAAAAGGCAAACCTTCAAGACTGCAACAACTACTGGGGCATCATGATTATATCTGTGCCAGGGAAGGTTTTAAGCAGGATCATTCTGGAAAGACTCTTGAAAAAACTGGACAAAGAGCTCAGAGACCAACAAGCAGGTTTCCGACAGGACAGATCATGCACTGACCACATTGCCACCCTTCACATCATTGTAGAACAGACACTGGAATGGAACACATCTCTCAATCTCACATTCATCGACTTTCAAAAAGCATTTGACAGTTTGGACCAAGTCATCCTATGGAATCTCATGGCGCACTACGGTATTCCAAATAAGTTCATAACCATCATACAGCAGCTATATCTACAATCATCCTGCAGAGTCATACACAACGGATATCTCACTGAGCGCTTTATAGTAGACACAGGAGTCTGACAGGGCTGTTTGCTGTCTCCTTTTCTCTTCCTCTTGGCAGTTGACTGGATCATGAAGGCAACCATAACCGAACAAAACCTGGGGATACACTGTGGTCTCAATTAGGTGATGAACATCAACCATAAAATACACAATGCCATAAACCTGGACAGAGAGGCACTGGAAGAGGTGGACACATTTACATACCTGGGGAGAATTGTTGGGAAGGACGGAGGCAGTGATAAAGACATACAAACAAGAATAGGGAAGGCAAGATCATCTTTCTTAATACTAAGACAAATATGGAATTCAAAACACATCTCTACAAAAAATAAACTCTGAATCTTTAACTCAAATGTCAAATCAGTTTTATTTTACGGGGCAGAAACATGGAGAACCACAAAAGCAACAAACAATAAACTTCAAACCTGCTTATGACACATCCTGGGAATCTACTGGCCCAACACAAGAACCAACGAAGAGCTCTGGCAAATCACAAAACAAGAACCAATTGAAACACAAATCAAATGCAGGAAATGGGGCTGGATTGGGCATACCCTCCAACACAACCAGACAGGCTTAAACCTGGAACCCACAGGGGAAAAGGAAGCAAGGAAGACCCAGGAACAGCTGAAGAAGGTCTGTGGAGGCAGAACTCAAGGAAACAAGGACATCCTGGAAGGAAACAGAGAAGACCGCCCAACACCGAACCAGCTGGAGAAAATTCATGAATGACCTATGCTCCCTAAAGAGCAATATGGTTTAATAAATGAAATGATGAACCATTATCATCATCATTTCAAGATAGCAAAGACAAGAAGCTTGGACGAGACACGCCTGAGAACGCATGATCAAATAAAATAAGCAACCTAGAAACATCAGGATTTCATCCAGTTTTCTCTACTCTTCACAATCATGTTAATCTTGTGGTAACAAGCAAGAAAAGAACAGAAAGGTCTTGTAAGGTCTAGTAATAACTTTTCTTGAAGTCTCTTGAAACTTTGCGGGGGTTAAACTCACGAGGCAGACAGGTATGTATGGCCTCAGTTAACATTTCTGTCGAACATACACCTTCTCATGCACACCAACACAGTCCCGTACAAGTGGGGCATTATGACTGTGTTTGGGCTTGTAGCCATGGTTTACATGACTTCTAATTATTCTAATACCATAAGCTCTTTCTCAGTATACAACCCACCCCCATGGTACCATGAGCTCTCTCTTAGTATACAATCCACCCCCATGGTTCCCTGTCATTTATGTTAACAGTGATGTCAGAGTACAACATCTGGAGAGCATAATTAATTGCTGATGAGATTTCCAGCCAAGGCCTCTTGTATGCGTGGAGGCCTGACTGTGTGTGCACTGGGATTCAAATTCACACAAAAGGTTTTTTTGCAATCTGTGTCCTAAGAGCCCTGTGTCACTTTAAAGGGGCAATCATGAAAATGTTTTACTTTTAAATTAATGCTATATAGCCATTGATTCAATAATAATGACATTCCACTGAACCACTTTACTTTTTTACTCTACTATTTATACTGCAATTGTGTCATGTCTATTGTCTTGTGTCCCCAACAATCGTCACTTTTTGTCTTGTCTCACTTATCTTGCACTATGTCACTTATTGTCTTGTCCTATCCCATTGCACTGCTGCGTATTTGTATTATTTGTATTATTTGTATTATGTGTATTGTATGCTGCATTGTCAAGGAACCGAGCCCAAGAATTTTACTCCCTGCTCTCGTGTATGAGACGTAACCAATAAACTTGAACTTGATTCTTGAAACAAATAACTTATAAATGCTGAGAGCTCTAAAAGGCTGAAAAATGTTTGTTTTATTTCCTCTGGAAGTTAATGAAGCATTCCCTTGACTAGTTTGAAATGTATTTTAAAGACACACAGTGGAAGCTGATGTGAAGTCACATGACCTTTATTTTATAGTTAGTTTTTCCCCCATTTTTCCAGCCATTGTTTTTATACCGTGCCGTCTGCAGGTAGGGAGAAACAGAGACCATCTAGTTTGAGATCTGAATTCAAACCAGGATGGAGGACTCACTGAGTTACTGCATTGCTGTGGCCTACTGCTTGCCCCCGCATGAGCTGTGCTAAGCAGTGTTATGTGCTTCTTTATTACGTCACTGACTAGGACAGCAGAGCGTCAGCTGAACTACCATTCCCAGGGGGCCGTTCAGAGGCGTTTTCAGAGGCACCTGTTGTTTCTACATCTCCGTTGTCCTTTATCCACTGTAGTAGCGACATTTTTACAGCGCTTTTAGGTTTGGGCGCAGGTTCATGACTCCCACCTGGTCTCAGTGGCGGTGAGCTGAACCAAGAGAAGTTCACACACATCCCATTCACATGACTGTACTTCATCAAAGAATGATTACTTTCGGGGAGGCAAGGTCATCCTGTTTAACAAATATCAGGAGGAAATATATTTTAAGTACACTTTCAATAAAGAGAGTCCATAAACAGTGTTTCAGAGAGTGGATTGCACAACTTGGACAATGGGATCTCACAACAGACTGTGTCTACTTTGTTTTCAGTTCCAGGAATAAACCAAAATGTTGCTGATGAAGACGTAACTGTTAGACACAACTACAGGCCATTGAAAACAGTGGTCAACGAGTTCAGAGTTGCAATAGCAGTTGATACGAATGCCTGAACTTGAAAACCGATTGGGCAAACCACAACATTCATCCAAATCCAAATGGTGAAATCCAGTTAGAATAACAAACAAGACAAAATATATTGAAAACTCAACCTTTGTCCCTAAAAGTGCTTGCGATTGAAGACATGATACAGACTTTGGAGTGCATCATCTTTCTCTGACCCTTTTGTGACTCTTTTCCCAGGCAGTGGAAATCAGATTGGTGTGAGAACAGTCTGGGTAGATTCCAGGAACTGTTTTTTTTTAACTTATTTTTGCATTTCAGGGCAGTTAGATTAGATTAGATTAGATTAGATTCAACTTTATTGTCATTGTGCAGAGTACAAGTACAGAGACAACGAAATGCAGTATGTTAGCATACACACATGGCAATTAGAACTCAAAACATGGCGTGACACACAAAGCCACGCCCACATCCACCACCCACCCATAGTTGTATGTAGTTCTATTTTTGAGGCTACGTTCAGCATCATCCAGTGCACACTGGAACCCTTTCCTTTAAGTGCAGTTTTCGGGGTTGTCCGAGATGATGCATCCATGACCGCTACTCAAGCAAACTGCCTGGCCTATATCACCCGACTTGCCAGAAGGTTACTTCATTTACCCACGGGATCAGGGAGAATATGCAGTCATTGAAGTTAGGAACTTGTCTTTTTGAGGTTCAGAATGATCTCAGGCGGAGGAACCCAGGCATGAAACTGCAGCGGAGTCAGATAAGACACGATTAGACTTGTCAGGTGTTTGTGCTCACCCCCACGTTCACCACCTGCATCCTTCTCTCTCTCTCTCTCCCCGTCTCTCACTGCTGAGTCTGCATTTTCTGTCCCACACATCACCCCCCCCCCCCCCCCACACACACACACACACTTTCCTCCACCCTCTCTATCACTGCGGTTTCCAAACTTGAACCATGTGAATGGTTTTCAGGAGTTGTATTTTCAGTTCAAGAGCCATTTTCCAAATGTAACCATGATGGATGTGAATGTGTGCCCAGCCAGTTTGCCTGGACATGCTTTCAGAGCTGCTACCTCAGGTTGGGGGAAGGGGGTCGTCGACGGTGGATTCGGAAAGTATTCAGACCCTTCAGTTTTTCCACATTTTGTTATGTTACAGCTTTATTCTAAAATGGATTCAATTCATTTTTTTCCTCATCAATCCACACACAATACCCCATAATGTCAAAGCGAAAAACAGGTTTTTAAAAATGTTTGCTAATTTATTAAAAAATAAATATCTGAAATATCACATTTGCTATGACACTCGAAATTGACATTTACTTATGTATTACCCAATTACTTATGTATTGTGTCATGACAACACACTATGTGTGGATATGCCTGCATCGCCCCCAGCTACATTCACACAGACCTGTAGCCTGCATCGCCCCCAGCTACATTCACACAGACCTGTAGCCTGCATCACCCCCCCAGCTACATTCACACAGACCTGTAGCCTGCATCGCCCCCAGCTACATTCACACAGACCTGTAGCCTGCATCGCCCCCAGCTACATTCACACAGACCTGTAGCCTGCATCGCCCCCAGCTACGTGTGTGAAGCTCAGGTCTTGAATCTGATGCTATCTTCGACTCCGTCTACTCATTTCCTCCTCATATGGGGTGTGCCGTCCAAACAGAGTGCCTCTTCCCTGAACTTTGTAAACCTTTGCCCAACTCTAATGCAAATCTTTCCCACGGCTGTTTATTTGTTTATCTGGTCCATCTCCTCGGTCCCTTATCTGTCTTTCCGTGACACAACTGATAATTAGAGTGTGTATGTACAGGCTTGTTACAAGCACCACCTGAACCGTGTCTTTCAGCAACAGAGATAACTGATTTGAGTATAACTGATTTGAGTACAACCTGACCAAGTGTTCCACAGGTTTTGGATACTGTTGAGGTGATCTCACACACCTTAACATATCATTCTAATACAACCTTTCATTCAGCAACAAGCAACAACAGTGCTTGTAAACCAGCTGGAGTTAAACTGAAGTATGTATTGTCTGAGAATATGTACAGAGAAGTCAAATGTCTGTACTGAAGTCTGAAGTCAAGTGTGTGTGTGTGTGTGTCTGTCTGTCTGTCTGTCTGTGTGCGTGTGTTGATGTGCAAAGGTATGAATGCTTTAAAAACAGTTCTATATATGCTAAGCCTTGGTATAAGGTAAGTCAAAAGTTTACCCTTAACCCCCTTTACCTAGGGTAAACCTTCAGAGGGAACCCAGAATGTGGATTATCTTTGTCTGCAATTAAATTGAATTGGGGCTTTACATATATTTGGCTGCAAAAGGCTATTTCTTACTGACCTACCAAATTGTGTCATACTCATTTAAGGTAAAAATTAATGGGACAATGCTGCAAGGCTTTTTGGAGAGGGACCGCTTACGCCCAAGTGATCTCAAAGAGCAGACACAGTGGTGCGATTTACATTAGCGACAAAGCAAGGCTAACACTCACACAGGGGCTTGCAAAACTGGGCTAAGGAACAGCACTTGGATTAAACTAATCCCACTGTTGCAGACAGAGGCTGATTGTTGCCTTCCTCTTCCCACCTCAGCCCCGATTTATCCAAGATGGCTGCCGCTTTTCAGCACTGATTGCTAGTGATTACTGAATTATAATTCTTTCGTTCCCACTTTAAACCAACTTTATGGAGTCTTCAAAAACCCTAATATGGTCTACATAGATGCTTCACAAATCCTTTATAACAAATGCTTAAAGGATGTTATAGCATGTCCTTACGCCTGGCATCTTGGCAAATGTGACATAACTTATTTGCTACCCTTTATATAGTATGATATTTGCTTATAAATAGTTTGCATCTATGAAGGCCTCGTTATGAGTTTATCAATAGCCTTATAAGTGGTTATGTGTTTAAGTAAGATAAAAATATTTAAAGGAATCATTTTTGTGATTATCGTTGCGTCTGCTGCCTCATCAGCTGCTATCGCATTCCCTATAGAACAGATACTATATGTATCCCTATAGAACAGAGGAAGGAAATCGTTCATTTTGCGAAATATATGCCGTTTATGCTGATGAATATACCACATTTGCCCAGACATCCTATGCAGCTGACAATCTATTCCCCTGAATGTTTCAGAATTGTTTTATGAAACTATACATGACAGATGCTCTTTAAACCTATTTATTTAACCGTGAGGCGTGGTCATCATGGTGTCCAAAAAACATATGCATGCACGCAATCTGCAAGTACTGTATACTGTATATACATATTTACTCCAAACTAGAATACCTTCAGGGTCTGGGTGGTGGAGTTTTAGTGGAAAATAGAGATGGCTTTTAATCACCTATAATGGAACAGAAAAGACAGAATGCCAAGGGTTGATGTTACATGGGCAGACAGTTGTGGTGACATCGGTTGTGGATGATATTACCGGCATGCACTCATATAAGCGCCTGGTACCTGCCATATTCTCCCCATGGCAGAATATTGTGCGTATCACTGGAAAAAACATTGGCACCAACGCCACATTATACTTCACATTCACTCCTAACAATGTCTAAAGTTGGCCTCATTGAGAAGGAATTTCCATTTAGCATTGGTCTTCAACCGTGCCAACAGCTTAGCCTAGACACATGACAGGTTAGCTTGTGGCAGGAAGGAACCTGATACACGCGATAATAAGCGTGCATTGCGCTAATCGTTAGCAAATGAATGTCTAGAAGCGTAATGGTGTTATGTCAGCTTTTGTACCAACAAGGAATGCAGGGGCTGTAGTGGCCAAGAGAAGCACTCTTAATTACGCATTAAAAAAGTAATTTGACAGGCATCTGCGCGTTGCATAAAACACCTTTATCGTCAACATACCTGTCTAGAGGTTATATTCCTTTCTGTTCAGTCAGCAGAGCGTTTTTTTTTTTTTTTTTTTTACCTATTTCATTGTGTCAGTGTGAGGGGAAAAGAAACCCATTGATGTTTAAATATCATGACTAAGCATGTCATGCTCGAGAGGCCAGACGTCCGAGCACTGTGAGGGTTTTGAAAACATTACACAGTGAAGAAAGCTAATGTTAATCTCAAGGGGAGGAGGAGTGGACCTGGCTTGGAAGATCAAAAGTATTGACGCCACATCAAGGTATGATCAAATAACCTCAGACGGGGCGCTGGAGCTTGGGTTTCAATAGGAAAGACAGTGAGGGGAAAATGTAATAATGCTACAGATTTACAACCTGTTGTTGCAGTGGGCCGATCTCCAAAGCTCGGGCTGAAAGGAACATTTGAGATGACATTCTCTGTTCAGGATGATATTGTATGGGTAGGGTATCCATCCCCTCAGCCGTCCCTGTCCCCGTCCTCCCTAGCCCAATAGTATGTTACGGAGAAAAGCCAGATAAAATTATGTCATCCTCTGAGAAACTAATCCATGACTAGGATCGTGACCTCAAGTTTTTCTTTCAACGCAAAAAAAAAGGATACAGGCAGTCGTTCCAACCCCGAAACTAAACTAAAAAAAAAACGTTTTCCGACCAATAACGTCGATTCTTATCCGAAAAAAGCTGAGGGAGGGTGAGGTCACGGGTCTTCATTCACTCAGCCCCTCTTCTTGGGGAAGGGAGCAGTGAGTTATTATGGAGGTTAAGTCTGGCTTCCATAAAAAGGTATGAATGGAAAATAGCACATGATCTATCCAGTCTGACATTGGGCTCCCCACTTTTAACAATATGAGGTAATTGTCCATAAAGTGGACTCTTTACCTCTTCTGTCACTACTAATAAAAGAATCTATGCCTGGGGCTTGGTAAGTGTGCAGTTGTGAGACTGAGTGAATATGAGGAGCAAAATCAACTGTCAAACTTAAGCTAGACGGGCCCATAATTGGGCCCAAATTCTGCTTTAATTTGATTATTAATTTGATTATTGTTTAATTTATCTCCATGTCATGTGTAATATGTTATTCTGAACAATGATCTGAGCATATCCACACAAAACTTCACGGTGTTACCTATCTAATGGCACCCTGCTTTTGCGTCTGATCATCATATTTCTAATGTTATGAGCAGTTTAGTTTGGGTCTGTTTTTTTGGCGGAAATTAGTCCAATAGGGCATAAAGCTGCTGTACAGCACAGAGCAGACGTGTGTAGCAGGCCTGTGTGCATGTGGCAGTGCTAGGGCTTTTTAATGGAGACAAGGGGGATTTGTACCCCAACGTCTTGTTAAAAAACCCCTACGACACAAAAGCCTTTTTGCTCGAGCAAGAACACAGCTCTTTCCTCCTGCCTCGCTGAGGCAGTGAAGGGCCCCGTTCCCCAGGCGCATGACATGAGTAATGCTAATTACAGATGCTTAGTTTCCTGCAAACGGGACATTCCTCCACCTTCACGCTCCTCATTACTCATTACACCTCAATACTGCCACAGTATTTTGAGTAAAAGGACAATGGGTGCCGCTTAAGTATCAACCCATGTTAGTATGACACTATTGTACATGCAATCTTTGTTGACATAGACAACACATAGACTTCATCCAAATGGATGGGTTTGTTTATTTACCTTTACCTTTTATTCAGTGACATAGCCCCATGAGGACCGTAGACCATTTGAAAAATGAAATTGTTGCATGTCTTGAAATGTCTTTCAAAGATTCCTTGTTGTACTGAACGTTTGTGTGTGTTTTGCTAAATCTGGTCTTTTTTAAGAAGATGTGTGTGTGTGCGTGCGGGTAAATTAAGGATCCAGCGCAAGCTTTGTGGGGTTAACCTCTGATTAATTGCTCAGCTGCAGGGTAGTCAGTTGTGGTGAGAGCACGCTACTGTAATTTTGCAGCTGCTACTCCCTTTAGCATGACCGATACAATACTCACAATCCAATGGGCCTTCCAACCACATACCAGAGCACTTAAAATAGTTTGCTTTTCTCAGGCTTCCATGCTGTCAACAACAGAACGGGGGTTGTTAACATTGACTCTCTTCAGAATTTGAAACCCATCCAAACAATATTAGGGGTTAGTTTGAAGGCTGTCAAAATAGAGAAGTAAGCCTTTAACCCATGTGCTTCTGCCCTCTGAGATGCAACGTGTGTGTGTGTTATTGCGTTTTGAGAGGTGCTCTACATGGCATAGACAATGTTCTGTTAAGCCATTGCCATCTGTTGTGACATTACCCAGACTCAAGGAGAAGCTCTCTGGTTTTCTCCTCATCCCCTCTGTTATTTTGATATAGGGTTTTAGCATTTCACCAGACAAGACTTGCTAAATCACTGCGCCTCTGCGGGTCTGGTACAGTGCTTTTACTCTGAGCTCAATTGTAGATAATTGGAATTGATCGGCCATACTCACCCTTAACGGCGGGACGCAGAGTGCCAGCAAGTCTCTGGGCAAGCAGGCAGGTAGCTAGGACACAGACCACGGCTGGGCTGGATGTAGGCCAGGCCCCTAGTCTCCTGGTCCTCAGCCCAGAGCATCAGCCCAACAACGTGGCAAGGCCTCCACACGCACACACGCACGCACGCACCATAACACAGACACTATAGGACACCAGGGGCCTCATTTATAAACGACGCCAAAACATGCATGCACCAGTTTTCATGCAAATGTCAGCATTTAGAAAACTTTAACTTGGTGTGAATGTGCTTACTTCCACCTCAACCTTTGACAAAGTATGGGGTTGTGAGAGGCGCTACACAAAGAAAAAACCTGCTACTTCCCTCTTCCTTGTGTTATTCTTATGTTATGTAAGGGCGTGGATATTATACACTGGAGATTGAACCCGCTGTCACCACTTAAGGAAGGCGCGGATATTATACACTGGAGAACGGTTTACTGTTTCTCACTTTATAAGTAGAATTTAACTTCGGAGCAGCATGACCAAGAAACAGTGACATCAACTGGGAGATCAGAGACGGCACCAAGCGTGCACCTGGGAACCCAAATTAAACAACCAATCTCTGTCTCACAATTATGTTATTAGAATTAATATTAACCTATGCAAAGGATTGTCAACCAAATACTAAAAATGAGTGCTTAATTTGGACATCATATGAATCTGTCCCATTACTTAAGGTGCCCTGAAATAGAGGGACTATGTATAAAAAGTGTTGTCATTTCTAAACGGTGAAACCAATATGTACACAAATACCATACAATAAAAGCTGATAATATGTTAACCTCATAGTAATTGTTTAATTTCAAATCCGAACGTTTGGAGTGTAGAGACAAACGAAGAAAACATGCTTCACTGTCACATTACTTCCGCAGGGCACTGTACTGTATATTAGTGAGGATAAAGTCATCAATACTCAAATGAAAGAAGAGATTGGGCCCGTACTTGGGCCTGCTTGGTGCAACAGGTTATTGTGAGGCAATGAAGCTTGTTCACGTGTCCACATTTTTAAGCTAGGTCTGATTTCTAATGGAAAATGTGTTTATGTGTGACGTACGCATCGTTTATAAATGTCAGTTACTTTTTTGAAAAGAAGGCGCATGCATATTTATTGTGAAATGTATGCAATGTTTACAAACTCTTCAGCAGTTCTGTAATAGATAAACCCTTTCACTTCTATTTATACTCATACTTACAGTATAGTCACACACACACACACACGAAAGGGCCGAAATCCTGCAGAAATATCTTTATAAGTGTCACATAACAATGGATTTGTCTTCTAAGGTGATTTGAGTGCTTACAGGAAATGCGTCTCCACCAGACGCCTCTGGAAGTAAGAGACTCCGAAAAGCTGGATAGAATTGACCGAGGGGAGAGAGCGAGAGAAGAGGAGCTTAACAAGGAGGGGAGGAGAGGAACAAGGAGGGCAGTATAACAGCCCAACCTATCCATCGCACCCTCATTATTTCACCTCATAAAAGAGCTTATTCCTGTGGCGCTTGCAGGAGTGCAGCGTTCTCTCTTTCTCCTCCTCTGTGACACTTGAATACCCCCTCCGCGGCATTGAGGGGTAACAGGTGAGGAAATTGATTTCACAGTATCTTCTGTGACTGTAACAACCATTGTCTCATGTTGGGTGTCTGAAAGAGGCAATGCCATATATTGTCTTCATTGAGTCGACTCGGAACCGCTTTACAAATTCAGTAAGTACGACGTGGCGAGGACAGGTCTTTTGAAGTTCCTCATTTGGTATTCCCCTCAGACTTGTTCCTCTCATGGGTGGATTTGATTTGAAAAGGTAAATGAGGTAGCGAATGAAGGTGGCATGCAAAGTAAGTAAGCAATGTGGGTTGAACCTTTGAACCCGTTACCTCACCATTCTCTCTCCACGGCTCGATGTGAACTTAGCCTGCCTTTTGTGTGCTTACTGAAGATGGAATCTGGGAGGTTGGACTTTGAGTGAACTTTTCTCATTACCCTAATACCCCTTCTCCACGCACGCACGCACGCACGCACACAGTATGGTATATCAACCACAACCAGCCATGCCACACCACACCACAAGCATCCCAGCTGGAACATAAAGCTGCAGTTACCCCCTTCAGTGCCAAGAGAATAACCACATCCACACACATGCGCACACACACACACGTGCACACTCACTCACATACATGGCACACTACACCAAAACAGGGACGAACAGACACATTCAACTTTCATGCATGCATTCTCCTGTGATGACCTAGGGAAACTGTTGTGATGGTATAACATTTAAACTACTTTGCCTGCATCCGCCAGATAAGATATAGGATCCAAGCGTTGTCCTTGGAACAGCTAATGCTGACGCTCGACGGACTTGGGTTTCAAATCCATGTCCATACAGTACCAGTCAAAAGTTTGGACACACCTCCTCATTCAATGGTTTTTCTTTATTTTTATAATTTTCTACATTGTAGATTAATATTGAAGACATCAAAACTATGAAGGAACACATATGGAATTATGTAGTAAACAAAAAAGTGTTAAACAAACCAAAATATGTTTTATATTTTAGATTCTTCAAAGTAGCCACCTTTTGCTTTGATGACAGCTTTGCACTCTTGGCAAGGTGTGTGCAAACTTTTGACTGGTACTGTATTTTTTAAAGTGCTTTTTGGGACCAAAACAGCGTTTGTCAATTAAATATTTATTTTGAATACTTGAATATTTATTCTTTCCCTGATCACAACATAGTCATTTAGAACCATTAGAAACTGAAGATTTAGTAAAAAGAGAGAGAAGGACTGGGTTAAGAATAAAAAAACATTACATTTATTCCCCAGTAAACTTCAGACAGTTAAGGACTCACACTAGTGGTCACATGACCAAGTAACACAAGTTAACATTGTTATATCTGACTCCAAAAGATATATTATGATTAATAATGATTGATGATTGATGTAATTCAAACAACAACAAAGTTGGCTCCCATGCACTTTTTTGGTAAACAGCTGAGGGATGGGGCTGGAGAGATGGAACCACTCCAATTTCATAGGATGCTAGAACTGACCATCCATGAGATCAAAACTAGAGTTTTAACCAGGTTTTGAAGCCAATGGAATAAAACAAGCTTATATAAATCAAGCTCATGAGGCTTATATATATATATATATATATATATATATATATATATATATTATATCCTTCAATAATCAATGGCTATATATAATTCATTTAAAAGTCTAAACGTTGATGTACCAATTACAGATTGCACCTTTAAATGAGAGAGAGGGAGAATCCCAGTCCACAAACTATAATAAGCAATATTTGCTACTTTCTCCATATTGCTTTTCAGATGCATATATGCATATGAAGTACTCTTCTATCAAAACGCCCCCACCACGCACACACACACACACACACACACACATACACACACACACACACACACACACACACACACACACACACACACACTACTCGACATGTCACCCCATCAACACCCCCAGCCAACTGAGAGAGAACCTGACTTCGGAGGCTCTCCTCCACCCGACAATAACATAATGAAGCTGTTTGCTGGATGAAAAAGGGGGCCAGTGATTTCCGTAGAGCTGCTCCACAAATTGGTCTCCAGTGAGGGCCCGGAATGGAATCCCTTTCCTCGGTAGAGCAACCGGACGGACAGCTGGAGGTGGAAGACTGCTCGGCCATCTGGAAAAGAAGCAGGATTCCAAGGCTGATGGTGAGGTGAGGAGAAGCTCTTTCCTACACGTCACTGCCAGAGTGCTGATTTGTACCTTGTCACTTTGCAAGAGAGACCGGCGCTTTCTCTCAGCGTCCATTCTGACTTTTCTTCTTCCCATTTTATTTTTTCACAAGGACCATTCTTGCACACAGTGTTAAATTGAGTGAAATGGAGTCAGATAATTCATAGTCAATATGCTTTGTTATTAATAACATAACACAGAGCCAAAACTTCCCAGTCAGTCCTTCTTATTTGGACTGTAAAATAGCTTACAATGCAGCCTGGGTCCCCAGCTCGTTCCTATTGTATAGCTCCTGGACCTCTTCAGCATTGGCTACTAACCACAAGTGTCAGTCCTCGTCCCATATCAAATCGCCAGCCCTGGTCAGTCGCGGTTGTCGTTAGCTGTTTGGATGCCATAATGTGAGAGGCCCGGGACTGTATCAGCCTCCCTTTGTCTCATCCCGTGGAGAGAGGCACGGCTCTGTTGATGACTTATTTTGGAAACCAGAAGCACGGCCCTCTCAGCACTCAGGACAAGATGGCGATTGACGGGGCCAGGCCGAGCGGAGCTTAAGTGTGTGAAAATTAGGCCCCGATAACAGCTTTTGGGACCACATCCACAAATGCCTGTTTGCTTTTAAAGACTATTGTTGCCAAGCACCACTCCTGCCAGGCCTAAACAATCGAGGACCCCATCCGATACTCCCAACAGTGTAATTTATTTTTTGTTGCACCACTAATAATGGTTTGCATTACATTATTTCCCTGACTGCTCCTTTCATTCAATTAAATTTGAGGTATTGGTTCTTGTTATATCAATTATGACAGCGTTGTTTCTCTCTCTGAGTGCATTGATGTGTTAAAAAATAAAAAAAATAAAAAAAATAATGCTTGTGCCAGAATGAATGACGAAATTTATCTGGAAACATAATACATCAGCCTCACTGGGACATTAGATCACTGAATGTAGGACTTTCAGAAAATTCAGAAAATTCACACATAGAAAGAAATCTGGAAGCATTTTCATGACTACCACACCTTTTTTTGATTATGTGAAAATGTGACGTTTTGTGATAAAATGTCAATATGTTTAATGTTTTAAGGGATAACAGCAATAAAATGGGTTTTTCAAGTAAGATGTGCAACATGGAAATTTTTCCCATATGACAGTATTTTGTATTTTGTCAAAGTAATTACATTTAACCAGAGACATCTTATGCCTAGGCTTCAGCTAAGGCCCGTGTCAGCCATGTGAGAGACCCGAGTTTGACAAAAAGCAAAACACCAAATTCTATGAAAACTTATGCCAAGGTTTTTATGCAAACCTACGAATGCGACTTGCATGGCAGTTAGGCAGTATTAGGCATTAACTTCAAATGGTTAAGCTTAGAGTAAGTTGTTAGAGGAAGGCATTAGCAAACATAAGCATAAGCAAAAACAAAAAGTGTCCCAAGCACAATTTGAACCAGCAACGGTGAGATTGCAAATCGGGGTGATGATGCCTCCACCACCTACCTTATGAAGCGTTCTGCCTTTTGTATTGAAGTGCTCCAGAAGTTCCTTGATTTAATGGCACTGAAGGAACTGATGGGGCTTGTCAACAGGTCACTTCTCCAGAGTTCACCTGAAATTCGAATCAGCCACCTTAGGATGGACAACTTGCCACATATGGTTTGCTTAGTGTATGAACTTTTCAAATAAGTATGCATCAACTGACAACTGTGGGGTTCTCTTCAGTCAACTCGGTTCAATGTCTCACTATGGGCACCCCTGCATATCATGGAGTAGGCCGGGAGCGCTTCGCATGGCTGACCCCACCCCAGCCCTAGCTTACCTCTTTTACTACACCAAGTATCACAGAGTCTACCTTTAAATGCTTAGTAAATATTAGTAAATATATTCATGAACATTTACAAATGGCACCATTGGGTGCAGGCCAGTAAGCAGGCTGATGGTACTGGAGCTGGAGAACGCTGGGTAGGAGGGGTTGTGAGGCCCTCCAAGGTCGTTGTCCCCTGGTGCGCGATGATGCCGCCGACCACACAACCTGGCAGGCCACCAGCTTCAGGAAGCCCCTCTACAGACCATTGAGTCTGGTCCATGGCCCGGGTCCTCCTGTTGGTCTCTTCTTCACGCTGCGAGGCATGGCAGGGACTCCCAACTGACAAGCCTTGTCAAAGGCCGAATGGTGGTTGGGGGCTAAATTTATCTGCCACTTGTCTCTACTGGCCAATGTGTCCAGGACACTTGTTTGTATCCGGCTCGAAGTCTCTTTCCAACTAATGTTCTAACTAATGTTTCACATAAGTTACTGGATTAATCAGCATGTAGTTTACACCAGCAAATTAAAATTTAATGTAATTCCATGCTATCAGTGCAACAGTGTAATTATGACCAATAATAACGTGTGCCAGAGAGATAATCTAAAACCATTCCTTTTCAGCTAGTATTTAACTTCTGCTGCACTATACAGTACTGTAGTATGCAGACATCTTGCTGTCTTCAACTGCTTCACATTAAGATGTATACCCTTGGAAATAAATGCAAGCGGACTAAAGACAGTATAATACAGGTCTCTGATTAACTTCTGAAAGGAGTCTTCCCCCTGGACTGTACTCTTCTTTAGAATCCCCCCCCAATGCCTTCTCAGATCTGCATACTTCCCTGAATTTAGACCAGAAATCTTGACGTGAACTTTGTTTTAATCAGAACGTTCTGACTTTCCTTAATTAAGTTGGAGCGAGAAGGGAGATGTTGGGCAAGTACAGGCCGTGAGCCCTTGCCAGTTTTGGTATTAGTGTAATCCTTTCAATAGTGCTGCAGAGTTAGTGTAGCTGTGGGGTATTACAAGAGATTTGGTCTTTTTGTTAAGATGTACCTCTAATTAAGACTATTCTTGAAGCTTCTGAGAACAAGAGTTTTTTTTTTTTTAACTAGTGCATTGGAGTCCCAACTTTGGCTATTGGGTAGTTAGCTCTAGAAAGGCAATGTAGACAATGGGATTCTCCTATCATTATCATTCAAGTGTTGAGGAAAACATTTTAAGAGAGGCTTTGAGTTTGTGAGGACCTTAAATTGCAGTAAATATCCCCATTTGGCAAAATCATATCAAAGTAATTTCAAGTAAGCTCCATCATCCTCTCTATGTTACTTTTAGATGAGTTAGGCATAAAATTACAAAAAAAAAGTTTGATATTTTAAATAAGGAAGAGGGAAATATGTCGAGAAGAAGGTAAGTAATTAGTCTGTGTTTGCCGCATATTAACAATAACATATGGATGAAAAAGGTAAGTAAACAATATATCAGTTCCACTTAAGGTCAAAAACACTTATCAAAAACAATGATAGTGACACCATATAAGAGTCAGGATAGTTGGAACCAGATTTTTGATGTCCCAATCCCTTGGCATAGGGTTTATACATTGTGTACAAAGTATTGGTTAGGGTTAGGGTTAGTTGAATTGAGTTCATCTGAGTGCGTCTGAGGATAATAGTTCATGTGATTTCGGAATTAATGTCTTTTGTTTTTATAGGGTTTCTGGTTTACATAGGAATCAATTACACACTGTGTGGATTAGGCTGTTACTACCAACTCAGCAAATTTGATCATTTTCTCTGGATCCTGACAAACTCCCCAGTCCCTGCCGGTGACAAACATACTCATAACACGATGCAGCTGCCACTATTCTTCACACGAGGGATGGTGATGACAAGCAAAAAAACAAAAAGAATACCAAAAAAACAAAAACACCAGTCAACACCAAGTACCTAGTTACCACAAAAGATAACAACAGCCACAATGACCTCAACACCAGCAACCGCCACAGTACATCTGTATCCTATAGTCTATCCACAGTGGAGGGTCAGGCCAGTTCCGCGCCCGCCAGTTCCGTGCCCGCACGCACCCCCCAGGTGCCACATTAAAAACAGAACACATTTCTGTACCCCTATCAAGACCCCTATCAGTAGCCAGTAGACTGAAACTAGTCGAGAGACAGGCAATGCCATGGAAGGTGTTAGCTATAATGATTCAGTGTTCTCTGCCCCACTTTCCATCCTGAAGACACAGCTCATTAGAAAATGTCTATCAATGATTTCATCATTTGATTTCACCAGACCTTCCCAGCATTTGGGCAGAAGTTGCTGGGAATGAGATTATGCTCCTTGGCACACCCAAGCAAGTAATCAGTGGCGCAAACATGCCCCACAATCAATGGTCAGGCTATTCCTCTGTCTTGTGTCATCACCCACTATGGAGTCAAGTTCGTCAAACACAATATAAAACCTACTTTTTCCACCTGAAACACAAACCTAGACTGAAACCTCACTCTCCCAGCCAGACGCAGAGCAACTCATCCATGTCTTAATTTTCCCAGGTCTTGACTATGGCAAAGCTCTGCTTAGTGGCCTCCCAGCCAAATCCATGAACACACTTCAACTAATACAAAACAGTGCTGCCAGGGTTTTGACCCAAACAAAGTTGAGTGTCAACACCATCACTGTGTTCTTAGAACCCAAGTGAAGAAATGACAGACAAAAGAGACTTGGGTGTCAAGAGCAGAGCACTAGAACACAAACCAACAGCCTGTCATGGAGCTAAATAGTTTCACATGTTGTGGAACTAAGCCAGGTGTAGTGGACTTTACATTACCTGTTGACCTGTTGACCAAAGCATTGCTCTTTGCCCTTTGGTTTTACCAAACCTGGAATGTTCTTTTATACCAAGGGATGGTATGACATAGAACTACTACTATTACTGCTACTACTAATACTACTACTAATATATATAATAATATATGCCATTTAGCTGACACTTTTATCCAAAGCGACTTACATTGCAGTGAGTGCATACATTTTTCGGTATATATGGTCCCAGTGGGAATCAAACCCATAACCTAAGCATTATTAGCACCATGCTCTACCGACTGAGCCATAGAAGACTACTACTACTACTACTACTACTCCTACTCCTACTACTACTACTACTACTACTACTACTACTACTACTACTACTACTACTACTACTACTACTACTACTACTACTGCTACTGCTACTACTACTACTACTACTCCTACTACTACTACTACTACTACTACTAGTGCTGCTGCTACTGCTACTGCTACTAGTGCTGCTGCTACTGCTACTGCTACTGCTACTACTACTACTACTACTACTACTACTACTACTACTACTAGTGCTGCTGCTACTGCTACTGCTACTACTACTACTTACATAAAAGACACTGCACATTTTGATTATTGCACTGTGAAGGATTGCACTGTGTCCTTCACTTATGCTGGCAACCTTGTTACTAACTTCTATTGAATTGGATCATAACAGTGATGGCTAAATTTTAGACGACGCAGCATGCTGTAGTCAATGCCAAGCTATCACAACCCCTTCTTCCCTTTCCTGTCAATTAAAACAACATTCAGAAGCTGACCCAAAGGGGACCTCAGAATATATTTCTCATGAACTTTTATGACAAGCAAAAAGATATCAGATCTTCATGATGTTCTATAGTGTATAGAATGCCTGTATGGTAAAAATGTACAGAAGATGTTAAGGGACATCATGTACTGCGGATTATATTCCTCTTATTGAGGTCTTAGAGTACACATACAGTATGTCCTGAGGCAAGAATGAACTCTGTGTCCTAATTGATATTCTGAGAAGTACATATCCTGCTATATTATTATGTGCATTGGTTTATCTTGTATTTGATTTGATTGACAATACAATAAGTTTTTTCTTCTGACTATAACCTTACATGAGGGCCATTACAGTAATAAATGAAATGCAGTGTTCTGAGAAATAGAATTGGTTCTATAGAATAGGTTCTATGATTTAGGCCTTCAGATTATCCTGACTTTAACCTGGCCTAGATGTTGGGCCAGTGGTGTATTCGGTGTACAGTGCCCACTGTACGTAATGCGACAGCGAGTGAAGCATCTTGAAGAGGAGACTTAGGGCAAAACATCCTCAAAACAAACAACAACTGAAGATGGCTGCAGTACAGGCCTGGCAGAGCATCACCGAGAAGATACTCAATGTCTGGTGGGGTTAATGGGTCATAGACTTCAGGCAGAGGAATGTAGACCAAATACAAAACATGAGTGCTTAATTTGGACGTTTGACAAATGTATGCCATCACTTTTGGTGACCTAAAATAGGGGGACTATATGTATACAACATGTTGTAATTTCTTCATGGTGATAGCAACATGTACAGAAACCCCTTCAATAAAGGCTGAGAATCTCTTCTTTCACCTCATGGTAATTACTGCTTCACTGTCCCATTACTTACGCTCTGCATTGTATAACTATGGCCCAGACTTTGTTTTTTTTTTTATCCGAAAAAAAGTCTAATGATAGATCAAGAGTTAGTGGCTATAGGGGAAAGGTGAACCAAGCATAACGTGACTGTGTGTGAACTTGTTTATTTTTATGTTCGAAAGGAATAAACTTATGTGTTGCCAGGATACAACTGCCTCTGCAAAAGCCATTATGTAATAAAAACCAACAGTCATAAAATTTAAAAAAAACAAAAAAACATTGTGGAAACGAAAGACATATTGTAATACCAGATTAATGGTATGTTATGATAAGATAGGCAATTATCAAACCAAATTACGCGTAATGAGCCCTGTGGGAGTAGAGCGGCCAACGGACTCTACTGCTCGGCCGAGACGGCTTCCTCTGTTACCATAGCAACCAGTAAGCAAAGCTATCTCTCATTTCAGGCCTCCATTGTATTGTAATATGGTATCCTGCAGGTCATTGGCTATTACGTACCTGTATCTTTCTCTCCTCACTGTTGATGTAGAGACATATAGGAATTTATAATAACTAGACATGGAAGCAAAGCATTTTCATTAAGTGTTTTTAACCTAATTACATGTCATAAACTATGTTTGCGTTCCAACCCAGGCATTTGAGTTCCAAGCTAGGCAACTGAGTGCAGAAGGCAAATAAATCATATTCTCAGCTGGAACCCAGGAATGGAAACCACTTGTGTCTGTAAGACATTCCTTCGCTCGGTGGTGCACCACTTTGTTGGTTTGCGACCTGATTACATTATGCTGTAAAGGATTATCTTGTCTGTCTATGTAATTATGAAACTGTAATATGGCTTCACACCCCTCATTTTCCAGTGATGTAAGCATGTTCCCCTCCTCTTCTCCTAGGATCCCTCTGAGGGCTTTCCAAGGATATGCCCAAGGAAAATGGAGTAGGGCTGTCATACACATGTACTGTACAGTCTAAAATAACATAGGCTTATGTAAATACTATGTGCACATGAAATACTGCATTTCTTAACAGGCATTTTCCATGGATGGCGCCAAGAATGAACTGTATTACAGGTAATTGCAGACTACTCTAAACTATTCTCATAAATAATCAATTACATGTAATGAGCATCATTTAGTGATCTGGTTAAAGGTTTTCCCCCAAACTTTCTGAGTATGGGGGATGTCAAGTTGAGGGTTAATTGCTTAAGTCATCATTTCCATATACAGTGCAGGTGATCCACCTTCCCAGCAAGGATAGCAAAGATGGCTGAGTCAGCACTTCCTTTGTTCCAGTGTTGATTCTTTTCACATGCTGATGCACAGTGCAGGGAATTGAACCGCTGTGTTGTTTATATGGAGTTTCAAACAAAGTAGGTTGAGGGATTTACAGACCTGGTGCAATCAGGCACAGGTTGATGCGGTTTGCACTTGGCTCATACCCTTACTTGTCTTCTGTCTTCAGTTAGCGTGTCCTTCTCATCCAGACCTGAATAGGTGTCATTAGAAGGTCATTAAAATGTAATGTTTACATAAATGGAAATGGATCTTATTTCATAAAGTACTGGAACAGGTTTTCGGAACTTCAATAGTAGCACTACGGGGAAATGTTCAACTTAATCTATAACAGAACTAGGACAGGGCTGTGCAACCAATGGGCCTGCCACTCTGGGGGAGAAGGAGTAGTGAGCTGCGTTGCTCATTTTGGGTTAGGGTTAGGGTTTCACTCACCGGCACCACGGTCCATAGATTCACCACCCCATCCACCGGCCACGCAGCCCACAGATCGACCAGCTCACCGGGAATTCTTCTGGTGCTCCAGATGGCCAGTTCACTACTGGTTTTAACCAATCTAGCAGCTAGCGAGTGGACAATCCTCACCACCGATTGATAGTCAACAAAATCCTGGCTGAAAATGTTCATAAAATGTTAGTGCAAAATTGCAATACAAGGTGGATGTGCTGAGTCGTTAGTCTGCTGTAAGACAATGCATTACATCCATATTGCACAACCATCAAGTACATCATGTCAGTCAGTGTTAATGGTCTGCCACTGCACATATGACACCCTTCTTTGTTTCAGAGAAACAATAACAAATGAGGAAGAATTTGCCACTCTCCTGTTCACATCAATACAGCCGAATCATGGTCTGGTCGTTTTTCTTTTTATAAAGAAGAGGGACTACTATTCGTATTTTGTGCTCTGTTCAGACAGATTGAAATGAGATGGACAGTGTATATATAGGGGGGGTAACAGAATGGAAAGTGGCTTGGGCAGGATTAGTGCCATGTTCTGCGCCATGACGCACAATGTCTGTTTAGGAGACGGAAGCGTTACCACTATGCCATGAATCCGGCACAGGATGTTTAAAACCTCTCAGATTATACCAGGCAGGATCAAACTAATACCTCAGTCCACTCCTACATGCATGTACTGTAGTATTGGATAGATGAAGCATTTTGTCTTCTTTTAGCTCTATACTCCAACAGTTTGGATTTGAAATTGAAATTATTACTAAAGTTAAGGTAGAGATTCTCAGCTTTAATTCAATGTTTTCTTTTTTCAAATTGGTGTCACTATTTAGACATTGGAACCCTTTTTATACATAGTCCTCCTATTTCAGGGAACCAAAAGTATTGAAAATATGGCTTGACAGGTGTTTATGGTTAGTCACTTGTCTTCTGTCACATCATTTGTGCAGGCATACGAGTATTATAGTAGTATCTAGTATTGATTCTAGGCTTTGCATTTGCCTTTGGAGTCTGCTATTGGTGTCAACATGATGACCAAAGAGACGTCAATGAAAATCAACCCTCTAATGGAGGGCACTGTACTGTAGAATTAGTGATACAAATATGATGTAGCCTAAGTATGATAAAGTTTTGTGATCACTGCCATATTTTAAAATGTAAATTTTTAACCACAACCAAAATGAGTCTAGTAAATACTATAATGGTATTGTTTCAAGGGACATTTCAAAGACGTACTAAATAGTATCAATCTCCTCTTGCTTTCCGACTAGCTAATGTGTGTCTAGTTTACGGTAAAAACTGAAGAATGAGGGTCATACAGATAATCTAGACAAGTGTAAACTACCATATGTTTGCTGCCTGCAGAGAGCATGTTCTGATGGTAATGCCAACATATACCCAGCTTCTACAGTCCGTTGATGTATTCCTGAGCCACTGGTCTCACAGGTCGGAGGGGTGTGCATCACGTACAGTAACTTGACAGTCATGTGCCTAACACTGTAACAATGCCTGGTTTAGCTGCTGCTCTTCTCATGTGGGGCAGACTGGGCTCATACTTGGTGGTCCCGAGCTGCTGGACATTTAAAGCCAGCCCTGCCACAGGGGACATGCCCGGATCAGCTGGGTCTTTGGGAGGGGGGAAAGAAGAAAAAAGAAGAAAACAAATGAGAAAAAGAGGAGAGGAGAGGGGGGGGAGTAGGTGCTGAGAGCTTGACTAGGTTTGGTTCTTTCTAAATTCACACCAGCTGTAATGATGTCAGTAGGCAGTACGTCGAATATTCCGGCCTCAGTACGCGGCTGTGTATAAATCTGTGTACTCAGGTGCGTCGTGTGAAGTCAGCCCAGCACAGCGGCCAAGCTTGGGTCCGAGGGGAACCTTGTCCCCAGGCCAAGCCCTCTCTCTTTCTCTCCCTCTCTCTCTCTGGCACCTTCCGCTTCCCATGAACCCAAGCCCCAGTGACATGGGGGGAAGAAATGATCTCCCTCTGACCTAGCAGGACTGGTACTTTCTTGATACTTTTTTTGTTCTTGCATTACAAATTCATGCAGTCTAGTACATTGATATGGCAAGCGGGTAGTCTCTGTAAACACAGTAAAGGTTATCCAAATACATTATCTTCACATTAGATTTGCCATCTGTTTTTATGAGAATGAGACATGGGAAAGGCTGCAGTTTGAACTGTTGTATCAAATAAGAGGATGCGAATAAGCCTGTGGTGAATTTCAGTTGCTACTTTCTTTGAGATTAGGGGCCTATTTATTCACTTTCATCTCTCAGTGTACAATGCTTTGTCTGCAAACAGTTTACTGCTGAATAATAACTACTCGATTATCCCGAAAAGCACATTTCATCAAAGCTTTCAATGAGTCAACTATCGTTGTTCACAGTGCAGTATGACTGACAAATGACAAACATGCTTTGTTAACCTCTTTAACTCTATGCCCTATTTGACAAATTTCCGCCTAAAAATCAAACCCAAACTAAGCTGCTTATAACATTAGAAATATGATGATCAGATGCAAAAGCAGGATGCTATTTGATGGGTAACACCTTGACGTTTTGTGTGGATATGCTAAGATCATAGTTCAGAATAACATACTACACATGACGAAACAACAATGAAATTAATAATGAAATTAAAGCAGAATTTGGGCCCAATTATGCAAATAATTATAACCTCTGTGTAATTTAACTATTTGCGCAGGGATGTTACTGCAATGTCTGGTAAACAGGTAAAACGCGTCATAGCTGTTACTTCATCAGGGAATAAAAGACGGCTTTGGACGCCTCTCGGCCAATCACAATGCTTGTTCTGATCAAACCGTTGAATAATGCACATTACCAATTCATATAACGGGTTGATCAGATCAAGCATTGTGATTGGCCGAGGAACATTCCAGCATTTCAAATATCCACGATATCATTTTAAATCATTAAAATAAAAATAAACAAAACACTAAAATAAACACTCGGTTTACATTCTAAAGCTGATCAGTGCAGAGGCAACTGTCACGCTTTCTGACAAAAAAGACAACGGGGTTACTGCGATGTTGTCAACATTCTAGAATGTAAACAGACGGTCCAGATTCCGATTGTTGCGTAAGAATGACGTCCATAGTCACAAAATACACAGCATTCTAACGCCATTTACTCATCGCAATCATGTGGCAAACTCAAGTGAACAACCTGACAGTGGCAGACAGTTGTTAGCTAAGTTGATTGGCTAACACTGACTAACTTGTTCTTATCAAGAGTAACGTAAAAGGGGGCAGGGGTTGTTGTTCACGAAACATCACTCCTGCTCAAAGCCAATCAAAATGAGAAAATGACTCCCCGCAGAAAATGAGGCGTGAGAGCAACGTGATTTGGAGGTATGGCTAGAGTATGGCAATCATACTAGTAGTCAGTTTGAGGAGGGGGACTTTTAGCTCTCAATCCATGGCATTAAGGCCTTCATCACTCTGGAACAAGCAACCTGGATAACGACTACTAGATCACCAGTTAACCAACTTGACTCTCTTCATTCGTGAGTTTCAAGTTTAGGGAAGTTACTGATTTTCTTTTTGAGGAATCTGAGGGTCCAAAATGTATTTCCTGCAATTCTACACATTTTGACATGATAACAATGAATGTAGGGCCTGTTTATGATTTATAATCCATGAAATAAAACAGGGCAAAATTGGGCCTATTAGAAACACATTTTTATGCAATACATTTTACATGAGTCATGACTACTTTGTGCATTTGGCCATCTGACTCCACGAGCTGGGGTTTGTTATTTGACATGTGTGGAGGGCGGCTGTGCTCCTGCTGTAGAGCTTAAACTCGGCTCAAATCCGCTGGGTCTCGCAAATATGATGAGATGGACTGGCGAGTCATCTGGGTGTTGCACCATGGCCCAAGACCAACCCCCGAAAACGTGAAGGTCTCAATCCCAAAAGCTAAAGATAATTGCAGTCACTCGTGCTCCCCTCTGCAATACATGTAGCCTACATTTAATTTAGAAATGTCCCCCTGTATCTATGGTCATCTGCAAAGTCAGGTAGCCAAATTGCCTCCACTGCATGCACTCGAGATGCAGCAGTAAAAAACAACTTGTTAAATTTAGTGGAAATCTGCCACCTCTGCAGTCCCTAGGTGTCTCCCTCCGGCCGTCCACTGTGCCGCCTCAATCATGGACTTATCACCTGCACCTGTGTGTAATTGTCACTGATGGTATATGTACCCTCACTTCCCTTCACTCCCTGCTTAGTCTTCGCCGTGTGTTGGTCGCTTCGAGAATGTAAGCTAATTGAATATACAAGTACTGTTTTTGGAGACTTTGTTGTCCCCCTTTGTTTTCGAGCTTAAGTCCGTGTTTGTATCCTGTTTTGTCTGCACTTCATTAAGTAAAGATCCTTTTGTTTGATACCGCTACCTACTTGTCTGCCTCCCTTTATCTGCACCACACCTGGGTCCGCTTACTATACCACAACGTTACATACAACCATTAGAGAAGCTTTTAGAAAGCTTGAATGTTAAATACTGGACCTTTAAAAGATAAGACAGGATCAAGAATGGAGAAAATTATAAAAGGAGGAGAAATTAAAACAATTTACTCCATGACGTATTTACTCCATCAGTGAAATAAATGACTGTCTGAAGATGAATTAATTACTGTCATCCGAAACCGGTTGCTAGGCTATTATGGCGTCATTTAGGTTTGTCTTAAAACCATGTTATACAATCAGATCTTGGTGTTGCGTAGTTTTAGGTATGAGAATCAGAATGATTTCTCTGGGGTGAAAATGTTGAAGTTTCTGCAATTAGCATATTTAGAAGTATGAGGAGTGTCAGTTGAATGACACTAATGTTCACAGCCCTTCTAGTGTTTCCTGCGCTGGACATCCAGCCCAGTCCCTGATTTCCACGGACTCTGGACGGGAACAGTCCCTGATTTCCACGGACTCTGGACGGGAACAGTCCCTGATTTCCACGGACTCTGGACGGGAACAGTCCCTGATTTCCACGGACTCTGGACGGGAACGGCTGCTGAGTGAACCTGCTGGCTCCTCCTGCTGTGTCTCCGTCTGTCAACATTGTTGCGTGACATGATTGTGTTCGATACAGAGCGTGTGTGTGTGGCCTTGGTTCCTTGGTTTACATGTCTTTGTCTAGATGATTGTGTTCGATACAGAGCGTGTGTGTGTGTGGCCTTGGTTCCTTGGTTTACATGTCTTTGTCTAGATGATTGTTGCTCTCCTCATGACATGATTGTGTTCGATACAGAGCGTGTGTGTGTGGCCTTGGTTCCTTGGTTTACATGTCTTTGTCTAGATGATTGTTGCTCTCCTCATGACATGATTGTGTTCGATACAGAGCGTGTGTGTATGGCCTTGGTTCCTTGGTTTACATGTCTTTGTCTAGATGATTGTTGCTCTCCTCATGACATGATTGTGTTCGATACAGAGCGTGTGTGTGTGGCCTTGGTTCCTTGGTTTACATGTCTTTGTCTAGATGATTGTGTTCGATACAGAGCGTGTGTGTGTGGCCTTGGTTCCTTGGTTTACATGTCTTTGTCTAGATGATTGTGTTCGATACAGAGCGTGTGTGTATGGCCTTGGTTCCTTGGTTTACATGTCTTTGTCTAGATGATTGTTGCTCTCCTCATGACATGATTGTGTTCGATACAGAGCGTGTGTGTGTGTGGCCTTGGTTCCTTGGTTTACATGTCTTTGTCTAGATGATTGTTGCTCTCCTCATTGAAAGATTTTGAAATGTTATAAATTGCATGACCCTCCCCCCAAATCCCTCCATGTACCCCTCATCATAAATAACTATCCCTTAGCTGTGATGTGACTGAACTGACTCAACAGTCTGTGTGGTTGTACTTGTTTTGTTATTAAACTTGTCTGGAGGGCAACCCAATGAAAAAAGCGGCTAATGTTTGATTTCCAAGGCAAGGACCTGAAGGCATTTGCTAGACAATGTGATGTTGTTGTTGCACACTTGAAGAACGAAGACTGCTTTCAAGCATGTAGAAGTTCAGAACGTTTACTTTTCTTTTCTGAAACCACAAGACATACACAGCACATCAGACATGCTGCCTGTATCATCACTACCGTAGGTCTTGTTCTACTGACGAACACTGACATAAAACCCCTATAAGAACTCTGAGACCTCTGAGCTGTTTCTAACAGTGCCTGACATTGAGCATTACTCAGTAATAACCACAATAACCATCTCATATCCTAAAATACTAGTCTGATTTACAGTACCATGTGAATAAGCCATAAATCTAAAGATATTCCCCAAAAGTAATAATATGAAAGGGAGTGTTTATTTTGTATGCGTTATATTACTACGGTCCCACATTGTCATGATTGAAGTGTATTGGCTGTGATACACACTGTACATATGAACGATGAACAGATTAATTGTTCTTCTCAAACACCTTATCATGTTTTTAATCACCGGGTAAAATATGTACACTGTTATCAACTTTTCAGGTCCATACTTGTGATAATCAGTGTTAATGGTAATGCAAGTCATTTGTGGTAGAAAAAAGATGGCAGCCCTGTTCCTCAAATCCTCCTCTGGGTCTGTTTTATAGGCATGCAATGAAGTCACCATCAATCTTTTTGTTGTCAGATCTACTTTCCATGATGTGTCATATTTTGATAATACTAAAGTTCCTGTAGAATGGCCTTTTGACAGCAGAGGTTTGTTTGGACACTCTTGCACTGCCCATCCTGTGACGTCCACCCATAAGAGGAGTCCACCCCGACAGGATAACATAGACCTACTGGCTGTCCACCTTTGACCTGGTCACTTTTGACCACACACACACACACAAACTTCCAGTGATTCCTAGTCCCTGGATGTTTTCCAGTCAGGGAGACAACTCTCCTCCTAGTGACCACTTCCTGGCTGTAACCAGCGAGCGGACCACTAACATCGCCCACCTCCAGGGATCCAATCCTGGCTGCCTGTAGTGACACGCTCCATGGTTCTGGAGACTCTCCACAATCATTGCAGTGCACACAGGCTCACACACTCAACCATAACATACTTTATCCACCACCAAGTTAGGATTACACATGCCCAGGCCTTCTACAGTAGCGGGGGGCGTCTTGCCAGCCTAATGCCTTAAATTCCTGCATGTTTTTTCTACATTCCTCACATGGTTAAAACTAAATATCACTCCCTACCAGCCAGTTCATATCCTCATATCATCATATGTTGGAAGAAATGTCATTGTTCATGTAACTGGTGGTTTTACATTACCATTGTATCCAGACAATGTGTCTTTAAACGTTAGTAGAGCCCTTTCAGTGGGTGTGTTAAAGGAAAGATTCACCCATTTTTTATGTTGTAATGTTTTTGGGCTCCTCTGAGCAATGTTCTATCCATTCCCGGGTTTATTTTTGGTTTCAAGTGTGTCGAGAGCTCTGGCCGTACACAAAATCCAGCCAGTATGATGTAGCATTGTGATAAAGCCTCCTCCGCACCCTTCACTGGCTCCCGGTAGCAGCTCACATGAGATTCAAGACCCTGGTGCTCGCCAACCGGGCGGCAAAGGGAACAGCCCCTCCCTACTTGCAAGCAATGGTGAGACAAACCCCTGCCCGATCACTCCGCTCTTCCACCTCGGCTGGCCGCCTGGCACCGCCACCTCTACGGTAATGTAGTTGTGCGGCTGCACGACTTGGTCACAGCTTTTCGTTGTCCTGGCGCCCCGCTGGTGGAACGAGCTTTCCACTGCTGTCATGACTGCAGAGTCACTACCTATCTTCTGCCATAGATTGAAGACCCATCCCTTCAGGCTACATCTTAACTGTCCCTCCTAAAGACATCTTCACCCCCACCACCCCCCTGTACACGTTTCTCTCCTGTTCCTTCTTCTAGCATTGTGACTGCCTATGGCCCCTGGTTTGAGCATTGATTACTTTATCTTATGATGACTGATGGATAGATGATTCACTTACTTAATGTATTTGTTGTAAGTCGCTTTGGATAAAGGCTTCTGCTAAATGCCATAAATGTAAATGTAACAATAACAGTGAATTATTCCTTTAAGTTATGAATCATATAGCACTGAGATGGTGCAGCAGTGGAGAAAAACTAGGCTTTAGCCAACCAACCTAGAAAAATACAAGGTTTCATTATAGATAGCCAAATATGATATGAACAAAGATAACACATATAAACACGTTTGCTCCCCTCTGTATGACATCTCCTGTATAAAGATGGTCTGAAAAGGCAGGTAGCCTTGTTGTTTCAGATGCATGCAGTTGGCACGCACTCAGCCAGGTTGGTGACTGTAAAACAACTGTCTGCTGTTTATCAGCATGCAGTATCTGGAATAGTGAATATTACATAAGGAAAATACAATAATACAGATAAGCCTTCAGCATGGGTACAGTGTGTTGGTTAAATTGGGTACATAATTTTTTTAAATCTGTGCTTAAAAGTTGTCAGTTTCATACTGTTGATTTCCTCCACGGCACAAATTGTTTGGCCATGGTTATAGACTCAATTGATTTACATTAATACTGTGAATCAGTGGTTAAGACATTGTGGATACAGACGCGGCAGAAAAAAAAAAAAAAAAAAACTTTAGCAGAACCCACAAGCCCAAGTTTGGTCACGCCTCTGAAATGCGGACCATTGACTCTTTGTGCCAAAGAAAATTCTTCCCTGCCACTAATTGTGAAAAAAGTTGTGCCATTTGGGAGAGCAGGCAGTATCAGGCAGTATCCAAAGCAAACAGTGCCGCTGTTGACATCTAGATAGGCTGCTGGGTGATCCCCTGTGCCAACTCTGCTTTAACAACTCCCATTTAGTACTGTATTCTTGTCTTATTTTGCTGTGTCATACTGTACTGTATATTATTTAAACTTTGTGTATATACCCCAGCTGATACAAAGCCCTCAAACCTAACCCCTTCTACAGAGCCCTCCATAAGTATTGGAAAGAGGAAGCGTTTTGTCTTCTTTTAGCTCTATATTCTAACAGTTTGGATTTCAAATCAAACAATGACAAAGTAGAGATTAAAGTAGAGATTCTCACCATAATTAAGAAAAAAACAAAACAACATATGTCACCAGCTGAACTACAGAGGCTTCACTGCAAGGTGCAAACCACTAGTTATCCTCAAAAAGGATGGTCAGGTTACAGTGTGGCTTCGTCGTAAGCTTGAAACAACTTGTAGTTTAAACACTAATAGTACACAGTTTGCTGAAGAGACACTTAAGCTATATGCTGTGTGGGGCCACTGGTGTTGCTCACTTGTTAGCTAAAATCAGGCTTGGTAGTAGCTAGTTAGCCAGTATCACCCCTTGCAAGCCTGTAATTGATGCCAACAGTGTGAAATGCACCTTTCAAACTTTTGATTTATTTATCTTGCTTCAGCAAGTATGGGCTTGCATCAGCAAGTATGGGCTTGCATCAGCAAGTCCAACTCTTGATATTACAATGATTTACTTACTTTCACTTATATTTACTTTCACTTATTATTACTATTGTTCTTGCTCATACTTATTACGCTCCGGTAACTTTTCATCCAACCTCAGATTTGTGGACTGCCTTCAAATAAACCAATATGACCTGATTGCTGTTACAATCTCGTTGCTTAACGGGTTATAGTTGTCACTAAGTGTGTAAACATTGTGACGTGGTCGAGTTCCGATGGCAATGACGACTGGATATATGCCACATGTTTCATTTACAAACAGGTCAGATATGAAAGATATCTGATCTACAGCACCTCCAAATGCAACCTGCATGGGATTGTGTTGGGCCTTGTTGCTGCATCGACACTGTGACATTAACATGTGACATATGTCTGGGAGCTAATGGCAGTGCATGACACGATGCAATGCATTGAATACAAACCATCCGGAAAATGTTCTGGAGTGACTGGATGTGGAGGACTCCTTGATCAGAGGTTTGTAACGGGTTAATTGAAGGCTAGAGCCATGGTAGTGTCAAGCAGAAGATCAGCCAGTCAGAGAGTTTGTTACAGATAGTTCACAGAGTTTGTTACCCACGCGGGTCATGATGTTTATGACTGCGGTTTGACAGTCCAAAGGGATGGAAACTAAACAACAAACCAAGGATAATGGCTCCTGATAAACACTGTACATAGGACATCCATCAAGTGTGACTCCAAACTGAAAGGAAACTGTACCACGGTGAAGAGCCTTAATTTATTACTCAACAATTACCCCACTCTGCTCACTCAGGGACCATAGTGTTTAGTCAGCACTTTTGTGTATATTTTTCCGATAAGAGTTGGAGGACGACTGGGACAGTCCATCGGAGACGACACCAGAAAAAACAAGAAAGTAAAAGGATAAGGACACTGGCCCAAATAAGGTGACTCCCATGCTCTCTTACCACAATCTGATTCCTCGTTTGAGACACAGACCAAATGGTGTGTGTGTGTAAACAATCTTCTGTTGGTACCAATCCAAGTTTAGTACAGAGACAAGTAATGGGGAGGTATCAGATTTAGAGACACCACTTGTTTTCAAATCACGGCGTGGGCTCAGACTGTTGCACTTGAATGTAAAGGGGCCTTTTCTTTATTAGCATTTGGATCCTTCAGGCGACCCGGGTGTTTTTATTTCAGCAGAGATATGCCTTCAGCATGGGTACAATGTGTTGGTTAAATTGGGTACATCATTTTTTAAAGTCTGTGCTTAAAAGTTAAAAGTTGTTGATTTCATCCATGGCACAAATTGTTTGGCCGTGGTTATAGACTCAATTTATTGACATTAATACTGTGAATCAGTGGTTAAGACATTGTGGATACAGACGCGGCTGAAAAAAAAAAAAAAAAAACTTTAGCAGAACCCACAGGCCCAAGTTTGGTCACGCCTCTGAAATGCGGACCATTGACTCTTTGTGCCAAAGAAAATTCTTCCCTGCCACTAATTGTCAAAAAAAGTTGGCCATTTGGGAGAGCAGTAAAACGGGCAGAGTCGACCCACATCAGTGGTGGAGGCTGATATAACCCTTGATGGCTACAAGGTCTACAGGTCTGATAGGGTGGGAAGAGGTGGCGGTTTTTTTTTGCTATATCTGTATTGAATTCCACTTCTGTACCCAAGCAATTTGAATGCCTCGTGTGAATGTCTAGGAAGTGCCACATGACATATTTATCAGATAAGCTTAAAGAAGTTTGCAGTGATTTAAACTTCACACAGTTAATATCCAAGCCCACATGGCCTGATTTCAAAAACCCTTTGAAATCTACCCTGATTTACATTATATTGACAAAAAGACCCCAGAAATATATATCCAGTGGTGTTTTTGCAAAAGATATCAGTGAACAATCCTTCATTGTACAGTATGTGTCAGATATTAAATTGCCGAAGTGTAATCCCCGTATGATTTCAAAGAGAAATTAATTTTGATACATAAGGTGATCTACATGAACTGTATCGATGTGATCTACCCAGCATTTCCTATATCTACTCCCTCTTCATAAAGGGGGGTGATCCCAGCGATTTGAATAATTACCGCCCTATCTCAAGGCTTTCTTGCTTTGCAAAAATAATGTCCCTGATCAATTCTCAGATGTGGTATTTTTTTTATCAATAAATTGCATTTTAAATGTGCACCATTGAGGTTATAGGTCTGGACATAGTACCGTATCTACTGCTTCCCTAGTTATAAATTACATTGTGATCTCTCTGTATAAGAAAAACATGTTGAAAAAGCTTTTGTACAGAAATACAGTAAATAACCTGTTTCACCTTTGATAATAGGAGGAGGATTGTCCAGGAAATGCATACAAGCACACGGCAGTCTCAGTTCTCAAACTGCTAGACTCTGCGGTTCAGTCTCTAGGGATAGTTTCTGCACCCACCATTGTGTTTTATATCAGTCTGCGGGTTGGGAGTCTGTGATTTCAAGAAGGGCTTATAATTGGTTTTTATTTGTATATAAAGCAGTTCTTTTAAAACTCTAATTTTACCTCACATTGTTGCTGATAAGAGTCCGATAAATGATCAGTCATCCAAATAATGTACATGTTTTAATTGATTATATTGTGTTAACTGTTGTGGTAATTGTTTGTAATTGTAATGTAGTTTTTTTATTGTTCATGTTGTAAGCAGGACTCCCCTGAAAAATAGACCATGGTCTCAGTGGGACACCCTGAATAAATAAAGGTTTATTATTATTATTATTGATAATAATAATAATAATAATAATAATAATAATAGTAATGTCAGTATGGCACGGTGAGGACAGCAATGAACTTTGTTGATGCCTACGCTCACTGGCAGACCACCCGCAGATGAGTAGACCTGTGGATGACATGACTGGTGCTGCGTGCCAAGTCCTGCATCAGAGATTTGACTGCTATGACACCCACACAGGCTGCACTCCAATCCACACATGCAATTATTCAAACAGCTCATCAATGTGTAAGTTGTCAGCGATGTGAAATTAGGAAATGGCCCAAAGTGAAATGAAATCATACTGCTAATGTGCATCTCTCTTTCTCAGGACAGGCAGGGACATGAGAAGTTCATTTTTCTCATCTGTGCAGCGCCCACCCCCATGTCAGGTTGAAAGTAAGTAAGTAAGTACGTAACGAAGAAACAAGTGAAGGCCAGTCTTTAAAGAGCCTGTAGCTACAGTGCTTGGTGCCAGTGCACAGAACGCAGACAGACTGCCAGGCGTTCTTCCCTCTCGATCATGTCAAACTGAAGTTGAGAAGGGGATTGAGAGAGAGGGCCTAATGCCTCGTTTCTGTCAAGGCCTCTTCACTCGGTAAGTCACACCTCTCCATCCTCGTGTGGCTCTCGACCCGCTGAGATGAGCCTCATTCGCCTCGTGTGGAAACAAAAATATTGCGGGTGATGAGTGAAGAGTCATAAGGTACGGCTGTTGTTACTATAGTAACACGTCTTTAATCATCGTACTGCGAGGACACCGTTTTTGTTGACTCTTAAATGGGATTATGGTGTTGATTAAGTGTTGAAGTTGGAGTAACTGTATAATTGCTTTTCTGAAAGCTTTTGTTCCGACCACAAAATGTGTTTTGATGAAGCATGAGAGAAATGTCGGGTTTATGAAGAAAGAAAAACTAGGCCATTATGTCAAAAAACGAAGTAATCACACAAAACAAAGGATTTTAATATGAGCATAGCAAACTGTTTAGCATGTTGATACAACACACAGAATCACACACACAGCCATATGTCCCGTCGAAGTTGGCCCATTGTAAGCAAATTGGCCAATTGTTAGCTCCCTAGCTAATTCATTCTGTAGAATGCCACAGCAAATAAACCACAGCAAAGACTTGACGAAATGTCATAAGCAGCCACAGAAAAAACACCTTATTACTCAGAGGCGGCAACTTTGCACTCTGTTCAAGAGGAACTGCAAACGTTGTGTTAGCCAACGTTTATGGGGCCGAATGAGAGGCCTTCTGGGACGTGGGGGTGGAGGGTGCGGGCCAGTGAGTGACAGTCTGTCTCGGTAGGTGTGTGTTTAAATAGCGAGACAGTGAAGTTACAAGTCTGGGACTGGCCAGTACGGTGTGTTACATTGTGTACGGATGGCATTAAAAAGCCATGCCAATGATTACGGTATCAGAGAGGCATTAGACTAGAGTGTGGGAGGCTTTGGTCGGCTGTGGTCCCTTTTTCTCTCTCACACAGCAGACACACTCACACTCTAGTCTAATGCCTCTCTGATACCGTAATCATTGGCATGGCTTTTTAATGCCATCCGTACACAATGTAACACATCGATACAACAATATACAGCTTTGGTCGACTGTGGTCCCTTATACACAGCAGACAACATACTGTAGCTTCAACAAGTATTTGGATGCTCCTCATGCGTTGCCTTATATTTACCTTGATGGCATTTAGCAGATGCCTTTATCCAAAGCGACGTACAACAAATACATTGCCTATTGTCTCTAGACATATTCACAGACACACGGTCCAATCTCCCCCTCCACCTCTTTTAATAGGCAAAAACCCCAAGAATGCTTGGAATACAAGACTATACACTTATTTTTGAAAAGTTGAATGTCAAACAAACGTGCTCATACACCATACAGAACAACATATGACTAAATCTGCAACCAAGAAATCATGTCTTGGGTTTTCCTACAGTAGCCCCTGCCATCATTTGACAGCATTGTGTTTATCGTTGAGGGGCTAATCAAGAGGTTATTATATGACCATCATCATTATCATCATAATAATAACCATTTCTTTACCGGTCCCTCATGTTGTCAGTGTATCTCTCACTCCCTCCTTTCTCTCTCTGTCTCTGGAGCTGTCTGTACGAACATGCCCCTCTATCTTGATCTCATGTGTGAACAGAGTCTCACTCCCCTCTGTCGGGGCTTGTATCACCCTGGTCCCTCTGAGACTCCTCTAGCATGACCTCATATGTCAGAACAAAGGCACGATGGGAGAGGCAGAGGTTCGGAGGGAACAAGGGGAAAGGCTGCTGGCTGCTGCCGTGATCCAGATTTGGGGAGAAGTCGTCGGAAAGGGAGGGGAGGAAGCAAGGGAGGGGAGGAAGCAAGGAAGGAAGGAAGGAAGGACAGACAGGCGGAAGGAAGAGAGCTATAGCCATGGGAGGAGATGCAAAATAATGGCAGGAGATAGGAGAATAGGACCACGCTCATTAAGTTGTTAAGTTCTTCCCTGTGCTCTCTCTACATGTTGAGCATTGCCACAGCTGGCTCCAAGAGTCACATTCCATGCTGATGTTTTAACAGATTTAACAGAGCTATTCAGGAGAACTAGTTTCTCAGTGCCTGTATGAAGTATCCCCCAAATACTAAATCATGTCACCAGTGATGATAGAAAGATGTTTGATTGAGCAGTGTTTTACATTGAGTGGATGAGAGAAGGCTGCCCTTGCTGAAAATTCGGACATTTGCACCCTATTATGAAATGTTTAATGATAACAACCGTAGGCTACTTTTCTATCCAGTCTCAATCCCACTGAAATCCAAAATCCTCACTCCTGTCTTGCATGAAAATCCCTAACTTCATTCTGTAATCAATGTGTTGCATTATTAAAGCTGACTCATTAATGCTTATTCATGTCAGATTGCGGTAAAACATTTCTAGTGCTTCTCTGCACTGTGAGAGAATGTGTGATTTATTTTATTTTATGTAACCTTTATTTAACCAGGCAAGTCATTAAGAACAAAATCGTATTTACAATGGCGGCCTGACAAAAGGCAGAAAAACCTCTTGAGGGAAAAGGGGTTAGGGGCTGAAAATAAAACATGTTAAAGTTAAAAGTACCACAATGGACGTACATACATAACAATGACAAATAATAGACAATTTAGCAAACAACCAGCAGCAGGCAATACAACACAGAATCCAGTAGCGACATAAGCTGCAAGTAATCATGATTTTTTACAACTTGCAGCACCGTTGTTGCATATTTTTAACCAAACACTTATTTCTGATGATTCCTGAAGTATGGAAAGTAGCCCATGGAAAGTAGCTCCCCACTTCACAAGGGAGGAGGCACTAATAATCTGAATAATAATAGACAAAAATGTATTGTTCTATTTATTGATTTGTCTAAGGCGTTTGATATGATACAGTTGATCATCATCTTCTGCTGAATAGACTGGCGTCTATTGATCTGAATGAGGGTGCCTGTGATTGGTTCCAGGTCTATCTCAGTCTATTGTTCTTTACAAGTTGACTGTGTTGACAAGGGCGAATTCACTAAAAGAATTCACTTGTCATAATAACAAGACAAAAATTGCATCTCATTCACAAACCAACGCAACCACATCAATGTAACCTGAAAATAGCACATATAGGCAGAACCCCATAAACCTGTTCTACCTGTTCTGCAGGTTTGCTTTACCTGCACGTCTACATGTTTCAAATACCTGCTTTAAAGCAGCTTTAATTTACCTGCAGGTTTGCTTTACCTGCACGTCACTGATCAGGGTGGCAACTACCGCTTTTGAAGCCTAACCCTCAATTTGATGTGCTTTGAGTCACATTTTCAAAATAGTTGAGAGCAGAAATATGATTCGTTGAAGGCAAGACCATTCTGATCAATGGTGGTCAAATTTAGTTTTTTTTTTAACTTCAAAATGCATATGCGTGTCCATGGTGGGTCCCCGGGCACATTTATAGCCCTTAATCCAAGCACTTCCTGTGGAGACAGAACCTTAAATTCAAATCAGGGCCTTCCAGGGGCATCATTTAGCGATCCTATGAATTTTAAGTGTTTTGGTTAAGAATTGTTATGACTGTTATACACAGGGTCTAAAAGGCTGTCACCATGTAACTGCAGGGACAGACTTGAGAGGTAACTAAGCCACTTCCTGTGGTCATAGGAAGATAGATTGTGTTAAAGGATGGTTTGCTAGCTGAATCACAGCCCACAGACAGGCATTGGTTCACTAAGCCCTGCAGGCAATGGTCCTCTGTGGGAGAAGCCAGTGGCTCTTCTTGGGGCAACCTTCTGCAATCTTTTCACTGTGAAGAGTTCATTTAACACTTTAAAGTGTAAACTTTGTTAATTATGAGAGTCTGCTGAGTATGTACATAGTTGAATCATGTTTCTGACCTCAACCATTCTGAAAATGGGAGCACATCAAATTGAGGGGTAGACTTCAAAAGAGGTCTACTTAGCTGCCACCAGGATCAGTGGGCATGATCCTGATAACTTTCTTTGACCTCCCCGATAGCATTTTTGGACCTTTGTTAGGGGTCTCCCAGATCACATTTTTGATTCCCAAGTTTTAGAAAAATATCATGTGGAATAAGACTCCATGAGGAAATCGTTCTGTGTCACATTCTGATTCATTGCAACAAGTTTGGGGTTGATTAAAGTACCGGTATAGGTCTAAGAATGTGATTCAGGAGAGACCCTAACTAGAGTGCTTTAGAGAACACATGTTCATGTATGAGCAGAATAAGGCTAAATGCTAAGTGAGATGCTTGGGACGACCCAACCCTAACTCCAACCCTAAACCCTAACTCCAACCCTAAACCCTAGCCACAACCCTAAACCCTAACTCCAACCCTAAACCCTAACTCCAACCCCTAAACTTGGGGTTAGGGTTATAAACCTGCTTGTGAACAGGTTCCAATTCAATTCAATTATTTTTGTAGAGATAATTGAAACCTGTTGTATGCCAGTATTAAAAACAACCTGACCCGAAGCAGGTTGACCCGAAGCATGAACATGAACCTGACCCGAAGCATGAACTGGTAATACCAAGAAATACACCCCCCCTCCCAGAAAAGATGAACTGGTAATACCAGGAAATACCCCCCACCCCCCAGAAAATGGCTGTGTTCAGAGGATTACAGTGGTTTGGTTGTGACATCGTCTCAGCTAAGTCGTCAATCAGGTTGTAATCTAGGCTAATAAACCTGCCTCAGGGGGGCAGGGCCCCCCCCAGGACCACCTGCTTCTGTGGATGAGTCTTCTCCTTGAGCCAACTGGAGGAGCTGTGAGTGTCCTCTTTGACATGAGCTCAGGCGAGGGCTCGCAGGTCGTAAATCACAGAGCAGCTCACTTTACCAGAGCTCCAACTGTAGAGTTAGCGTTAGCATCTCTTACAGGGAGCCTGTCTGTTTTTATTGTCATATTAGTGTTAATGTGTTTGTTTTGGCTACACTCCCAAAAAACTAAACACTCCCATTTATCGCTACGCCTGTACGCCTAGTTTATTTAGGTCAGAGCGGACACAGAGGTGAGGTTCACTGTCATGAATGTATGTCATTTAAGATGCTCCCAGAATGTCTTTGAGTGGTAATTCCATTCAGTTCAGTTGCATCCAAGGTTGAATTTCACTGGATTCAACTGCCTCCCATCCCCATGTAGCGATGGGTGCGCCCAGTGCGTCGACTAGTGAGACTAGTTCCCCTGCTGCATAGCCACATATAAGGAGGACTCTGGTATTGGTCAGTGTTGCTATTTATTGCTCTCAAACTTAGCCAAACTTAGCCAAACTTAGCCATACCTCCAAATCACATTGTTCTCACAGCTCCTTTGGCTGGCTGTGAGCAGCTGCGAGTTGTCATTTTGATTAGAATTCAGTTGTTGGAACACTACCCACGTGGGGATTAGTGACAATTGATGGCTGTTTGTTTTTAGCTACCTATTGACTGGTTGGGAATGTGGAAAGTACATTACAGGTCTAAAACAAGGTGATAAGAAAGACTGGGAGCTGAGGTTACTCTTAAACAAGCATTCAGGTTCTGGGGGATACAAGCCTGGGGGACTCAGAAATATGTTGTAACATTTATTCATTACACAGGTCTACATCAACATGAAACCATAGTGAAGTAAAAAAAAAAAAAAAAAAAAAAAACATGTTTTATTTGCCAATCAATCAATCAATCAATCACTGTTTAGAATGTGTTACCCCCACCCCCGCCTACAGCAGAGGCCCCAGCCAACCCAATCCCCTGCATTGTGAGAGCCCACCCACCACTGAAAGGGAAGATGGACCCGAAATCGGCCCAGGCAGCAGCCACTGCCCTCCAAACCCGTACCAACCCGGTGGCACACCTGCATCAGGGGGACCCTCCGGGATGAGTAGAGCATAGAATCACCCCCAACAGCACCTGCATCAGGGGGACCCTCCGGGATGAATAGAGCACAGAACCGCCCCCAACAGCAAACACCAGCCACGGGACCAATGCCAACTCTGTGACATTCCTGCATCGGTTGGGCCGGCCCAGCCCCCGCACCACCAGAAGGCGCCCCAGTAACCACTGAGCAAGCCAGGCCCCAAACAGCAAGGATGGTTTATTTGTAGGGGGGTATTTAATTTTGACACTTTGACACGAACATATGAAATCATTGCATGCATTTTAAAGGTATGCTTCACCCCCCAAAAACAATTCCTGGTTTGGCCCTGACCTTGGTTGCAGCTGATTAGCCCAGACAGTATTGAGTTATATATGACTTAGATACTGAGTAGTCATATTGTTGGTTCAATAGGGTCCAGTTAATTCAGAAAATATGTCCAACACATCTTGCAGACACTCCAAAAAGAAAATAAAGAAAAGTCATTTTCCTCTCCATGTCCTATATAAGTGTGTGTGTGTGTGTGTGTGTATATATATATATATATATATATATATATATATATATATATATATATATATATATATATATATACAGTAATAAAGAATGCACACCCAAATTAGGGGCTGACTAATGGGACAGTACAAAAAATAAAGGAAATGTTTCTCTAATCTCTAATCTCTCTAATGTAATACTAAAGTTAATCACACATTGTCAGCCGTAAGTGAGAGTTCTGTTTCAACACAAGGTTATTGATGTGAAATGGTCTCTCTGACTCTCTCCGTACACACTGACCAACGCTTACACTACCGCTTACACACCCCACCGCCACATGGTCCTCAGATCAGAAAAGACATTCAATGATAAACAGGTGAAAATGTTGGTCTGATCACCACGTTACATCATATGCGTATTATAACATATTGGTCGCTTTGTTATTTTTAGATGAGGTGCAAAAGGCTCATGCATAACAGTGCAGTACATAAAAGATGATTGGTACTGGGCTTCCCATAACATACCTGATCCCTGTGGTTTGATGCACTGTTTGCAACATTTTACAAAGCCATGTGGTGTTGCAGTTGGGAGGAGGCCATGTAACAATAGGGAGTGATCAGTTAATCCATAGAGACATATTCACAAGCGATTGAGCAATTGGGATTGGCTAGCTTGAGGGCGCTGGAATGCCATCCCCTGTCAGAGATGGTAGCACAGCTTTTTCAAGTGGCCCTATGGGATCAGAGCAGAGCAAAACAATATTGCGCAAACAGACATAAAACAATGTAATGACAGGGTTGGCAAAAGCCATTAGAAATAGGAGAGAAAAAAAAGCTAATAAAAAGTTGAATTTGCTAGAAAAGATGATAACTGACGTACTGTAGAATTCAATTTAAAATAAATAACTTATTTGAGAGTGCAGGCAATTTTGTAATCATTGCAACCCAAAACATTTCACAAACAGAATAGAAAAGAAACAATGTAAAAGTTTTACAAGCGGCAGGGAAACCACAAGAAAGGCCGGCTAAAACTAACAGTTCCCAGCCAAGGAACGCTAGCTCGTGATTCATCATCAAACAGAAACACACAAAGGGAAAGTTCAACTGCTATGTAAACAAATCAACATAGTTCTCTGTTTGGACTCAATGTAGACATTCAGTGACCAGTGTAGACCTTCATCAAATGGAATCTATGGCTGATTGGAAAAAGGTTGTTTCTCTCCTCTTTGCAGAGGGAAAAGAATATGCTTGCTTAGAGCACAGTGTCTTCATCTTGCCTAACATGACCCTCTTCCAGAACACATGTCAGTGTCACATTCTGGAACTGGGCCCTGGTGCTTTGGTCCAGGAAAGCTCATGCAATGACAAGAGATAATTCTTAGAAACTGGACCAGGAGCGTGATCCCCTCAATGTGTTTATCACGTACTGTATAAGTCGCCCAAGAGACAGTAACTTGGCAACAGCCGTGACGCGGTTGTTGACATTGACATGTGCTCTCCAAAGACGTTTCGGTCCTGTGCCAGAAGCTCATTAAAATACAATAAAAATGCTGATGCTCCAATCTAATTTCTTCCTAATGGCGCATTTTACGAACACAAATAAACTGTCCTTTCTGTTTACCTGTGCCAACATATGAACCATTTACCACGGCTATTTTAATTTACTACCACGGCTATTTCCTATTCAATGGCTGTGGAGACACTAGGAGTTTTGCTCCCCCAAATCCATATTAACTATTTCCTATTCAATGGCTGTGGAGACACTAGGAGTCTTGCTCCCCCAAATCCATATTAACTATTTTCTATTCAATGGCTGTGGAGACACTAGGAGTCTTGCTCCCCCAAATCCATATTAACTATCATGTCCAGATAGCTGGCGGCTTGCCGCCCTACTTTCCCCTCGTCATATTTACCGCCTGTTTTCAGAAAGGTCAAGGCAATTTTCATGCTCTCAGCTCTGTTGTTGTGAGCCAGTGATTCTGTGTGCCTGTCATGCTAGAGAGATGTCCACATTACCGTGTCAAATAGTGGCACACAAAAATCTCTGGAACACAGGAGGAACACTCTTGGATTAGTTTGACTCAAAAGCTTGTCTGTACACTTTGTGGAGGATCAGCCTTGCCTCAATGATCACCATAAGCCACTTACTGTGTGTGCATGTGCGTGCGTGCGTGCGTGCGTGCGTGCGTGTGTGTGTGTGTATCTGTGTGTGTGTGTGTGTGTATGTGTATGCACTTGAAGACTTTGATGTGAACACTTTGATGTGTCAATGAAGAACTTCCCCTCGAAAAGTTGGTGTGATGCTGCACAAGCCCCAGTCTTTTTCTAACGCAGCCCGATTAGATTATTTTCACAATAACAGCCCTGGGACAGTGAAGCATGTTTTGTACTTTTGGCTCTATTCTCCAAAAGTTTGGATTGGAAATCAAACAATTACAATTACTATTAACAAGGTTAAAGTAGAGATTCTCAGCTTTAATTTGGAATCTGCCATTGATGTCAACATTAGAACCAAAGTGGTGTCAATGAAAGTGACAGAAGCCATTATTAGGCTGGCCAAGTCAATCTTGAAATTGAAATCCAATTTATCATGCATTTAATTTCCTGATGATAAAGGTTAAGATTAGAAGAAGATACCCTGTGTCTGGGTCACAGACAGGCAGTTATTAAATGCACAGGGTTGTCAACCAAATACTAAACATGAGTTCTTAATTTGGACATTATTTGAATCTGTCCCATTAATTTTGGTGCCCTGAAATAGGGGACTATGTATACATTTAAATTTACATTTATGGCATTTAGCAGACGCCTTTATCCAAAGCAACTTGCAACAAATACATTTGTCTAAGTAAGTCAATCATCTATCCATCAGTCATCATAAGAAAAAGTAGGGGGCTATTGGCAGTCACAATGCTAGAAGAAAGGAAGATTATTATTATTATTTTTAAATTTATTTTCAGGAGTGAAACTTGCACGGGGGGGTAGTGGGGATGAAGAGGTCTTTAGGAGGGACAGTTAAGATGTAGCCTGAAGAGAAGGGTCTTCAATCTACGGCGGAATATATGTGGTGAATATGATTTTATAGGAAAAGGAACCTTACTAACTAGGCCCCCACCACGACCACCACCTTTGGAAGTGGTATGTCCATAGATGCTAGTTGAGGCATATATCCAGGGAATAACAGCTCGGCACCGTAGGGACAGCTCCTTTGTCCAGCATGGACTCCATTCAGTTGCTGAGGACTTGGGCCGTGTTCCCCTATGAAACCAGTGGAGGTGGAAGGCCCCGAAGCTGTAGTCAGTACCCCTGGTCTCCTGTAGGACCCAGGGAGAGACTGTGCACATGCAACACTACTCTGAAAGGAGCGTCAGGATCTCCACCCGATCACGGCTACGTTTCCTTTCCTTCTCCTATGGTTTAGTTTTGTCGAGCCAAAGAGCTCTCTGCTAGTAGCCTTAGTGCTGGTCGAGTGGTCAGCAGTTTGTCATGCTCGACCGTAGCCCAGAGGACCAGGGAGTCACACAGCTCCTTAGCCTGCACTGCCAAGTGGACAGAGAGGAGGGCTGTGGCACTGATAGAGCGCGTCGTCTGGGCAGCAGCTCTGTAAATTCTGTCGTAGGTGCCCGCAATGAACCAAGGCCACGGGAGGGAGGGAGGGAGTTCCAGCCCATTGACTTCGCATCACTCATGTCCATGGTGGTGGTGAGGGGCTTTAACCCACATAAACTGAACCAATGATAGGCAATCTGGGAAGCAAAGCAAGATTCAAGATTCAAGCGTGGATGGAGGCTCACCTACAGAGGTGAGACCATCCTGCCTTTTTCTTTTGTTGTGTGGGTGGGGGGGGGGGGGCAGCTAGACACTGAGTTTCACTGCGGCCCGTCTGATCGCTCTTTTTAAGAAAACAATTCAGCAATGGACTCCTCATTACCCTCATTCATCTGTTCTCTTTAAGCACAGGTTTAGAGGAGAGGAGGGGATTCCACTTCCCTGTCTTGTCCGCTGTGAGGAGGGGGGAAGACCTGTGAGGGTCAGAGGTTATCGGCCAGCTCAACACTCTCCCACCAGCTAGCAACGGAACTCACGTGGCACCCTAAAGGCACGAGAAAAAAGTAGCTAACCTTTTGTTGGTGAATCAAACTAGAGAGAATTCCGCTCGGTAAAAGGGATTCCAGCGAGGAAGAATAAGCAACCTAACAGCCCACGGGAATTCTGGGAACTTTCCAGTGGAGCTAGGCAGCTAGGTTCTATCGGAACACTGCAGACGGCCTCGTGAATAAGGAAGTGAAGAGTGAAAATAATTAAATGGGCAAGTATTGCAGTGCCTTTATAGGCTGGCCTGAGGCGGGGTCAGCCATGCAGAGCGCTCCCGTCCTGTTCCAGGCGAGATTGAATAGGGTTTCAGCGAGTACGGTACGCAGGGGTGCATAACCTATAGTGAGATGTCGAACCGACTGAAAGAGAACTCTCTGTTCTCTCAGCCCCCCTGCTCAAAGATATTAGAAGGAATGAGAAAATGACACCTGGGAAAACATTCCATGGGGATACTGCTCATGCTCAGACTGGCGTCTGTGTCATTCCCTGCACGTCTGATGAAGCTGTAGGAGCAGATTAGCATTCTAGTGACATGGGGTGTGTGTGTGTGTGTGTGGGGGGGGGGGATATGAATCTGAAACCAGAGTTGGTAAACATTTATTCCCTAGCATTCTCAACTGCCAGCCATGAGGTGTTATGATATACAGTTTCTGGGGGCCCCACTGGGATAGAGCGGCTGGCAGGTTTGGATTCCTTTGTGGTGGCGTCCACACGAAGAGCACACTTCAGTTGGAGACATGTCCTGGGTTTCATCTTCCACCAAGAACACACTGCGACCACACCACACACACTCTCATATTGACATACTGTGTCCACACACCACACACTCTTATATTGACACACTGTGAGACCACAGACTCTTATATTGACACACTGTGAGACCACAGACTCTTATATTGCTGGACTCATGGAATACCATAACAGTTCATAAGGACTAACATACTATAATTGATATGTACACTAATAAGCTAAAAAGTAAGATGTTTGCAGTGGTGCACATCATGAAAGGATTATATCACAAGACCATTGTTGCCATCAGTTGCTATACTTTGTACATAACTTACCCATGTAGTTCAAATCTTAAAGTTCCCATTGAAAACTTTACCTCTGGGGGTGGTTCTGAGCCAAAAGGGTTGATCTCATTGGTCAAAAAGGCGCACACCTCCCAATGCCCATGAGCATAATCTTATGTGTAATTTCCATGAGCATGATCTTGTTTGTAAGCCAAATAATAGAAGTATGATAACCATACACTCAAGCAAAATTTGATATGATTTGCAACTATACTTCCGTTTTACTTTCTAAATTGTGAACCCAATCTGACATTAAAAAAATATTGAATTAAAGCTGAGAATCTCTACTTTGACCCCATAGTAATTGTTTGATTTCAAGTCCAAACTGTTGGAGAATAGAGCTAAAAGAAGACACAAAGGTTCCTCTGTCCAATGCTTATGGAGGGCACTGTATTTGGACAATTGTGCTGGCAATGGAACTGGCAATGGAACTCATGTAATGCAGTGACCCATGTAAGGAAAATGCGTTATTAATTATGAAAGCAAGCTTTTAAATGTCTGGGAGTGAGATATACAGTCACAGCGGACTCAAGGGATTTTGAATCTGGAGGCAATATTTCAATATTTCATGCCCCTGAGGCATTTTCTCATTAGCTCTCTTCGTGCCTGTTGGAAACTTCTCTGCGCACTATTCCAAGTTTATGACAATAACTTCACCGAAGGAGATACATACATGTGTATTTTCTGGCATCCCTCTGTTTGTCTTACTAGCTGTGCCATAACAAAAAAAGCACTGCCTGGCATAACTTCTGCATTCTGATCAAGCCACCCTTTGCATGTATATTCACATGCACATTTTTGGAGAGGTTGTAATGCATGGTGCTGAAATACCTCACAAAGGGCTATCCAGTGGCCCAGCCCTATCCCTCCCCTATACGCACAACCGTATGTACATCACATTTTCCTTCAGCGTTTGGAACTGGAGTGGAATAACATTTAAAGGCCTGACTGGGTTTCACTTAAAAAAAATCCTGGACGGTGAAGTTGAGAGACGGCTTGTGCTGCGTGTCAAAAGACTCGATGAGCAGGGCTATGATCCGGGACATCATGTGTGACAGCTTTCTCATCAATCATTCCCCATATTCTTAAGTCAACTTTTGACTCCTAATCCCTCCGAGCCTGTTGTTGCTATTATCCCTTTGTGTCCAGACATGTTTGCCTTTCTCGTTTCAGGCACATTGTCATGTTAGGTTGCGAAGTAACAGACCTGTTGGTAATAGACTACACAGTGCAGGTGGACCATTGTTCTAAGTAAGACAGGAGGTTTTAAGTGGGAGGGCCTCGCCTTTTGTTTTGGTTCTCCATGGCCACACAGGAATGGGAGAGCCCTCAAAAGGCTGAATAGTTTTCCACTTTTTTTCCACTGAAGATTGTTGAAGCCTCACTTTCAGTTGTTTCCCTCACAAAGCAGACATAACGGGCGGTATGGTCGTAAGCCATGGCACATCTTTGCACATAATTTCCTTGCGTCCATGACCTCACACTGCTGCGGCGATGGTTGACGTCATTTCGGGAGCTTCCCTTCTCGATAGAGAAGTCCCCACTGGTTTCTGACTGGAGCATGCCAGGTTTCGATACAGGAGGCTCCGTCCCCACCCTGATCTCCGCTGAGCTGCGGCTGACTAATAAAAATAGCTCCGCTCCAATGTTTACTTTGAGTGGGGCGTTTGGGTTTTTTTCTCCCTTCTCTTCTCATCTCGTCTCCTATTCGCTTCCAGAGACCAAGACCTCAGGCCTCGGGGAGCTGCTTGGGTGCTGAGCTCATCCCTAACCCACCTCTGAGCAGCCCAGAGGAGGCAATAGGACGCCGGGATCAGGTGGATTAAGATTTCTTATTTGGAGAAACAGATTCACAGCTCCGAGAAAGGGTGGGGGGTGGTGGTGGTGGTGGGGGGGGGGGGGGTTGTTTGTCACAGGCGAGAGTGGTGGCGGGTTTCAGGAGGGGTGCTAGGGTAGGGTAGGGGGACCCCTCCCTAACATAATCCCTAGACTAGATATTAACATTTAGCCAACAATATTGCAATCTTCCAAGACACTTACGCTTAGCTGATTTGACTCTGCGTGGTCCAGCGTGGCGAGCTGAGCCCTGTGCGGAGCAGAGCGGCCGGTTAGGCCAACAATGCAGGGTTCTGCAAATGAAAACCACATGGGTGTGCTGGAAGAGCTGTTCGCTGTGTGCTCTCTGATTGGATGGAACGGCCGTAAACCTCAGGGTGGAACAATAAATGTCAGATCAAAATGCAAATGGAAGGTGGCATATAGGGTTCGGCGATTCGGGATGACGTTTTTTGTTCTGGTGAAAAGTAAATAGACAGATAGGCCGTTCTTCATGGCCTTTTGTGCCGCTGTTCTATGGCCTGTGAAAGGTATATTTAAAATTTAAAGTGTAAATTTATGACTGTCTGTGTCGGGTTAGCTTAGAGAGGCGGGCCAAACTGAAGCATCTTGACAAAACACAAGATATTTTTAGTTTTTTTTGTACATCCTACTATTCTACAACAGCTGTCTCCAAATCCAGTTCCAGAGTGCCTTTTGGTGTTCAGGCTTTTGCTGCAGCCCAGCACTAACAGCATCTGAACCCCAGTTAGAAAACCCCTAGTCTGGAAAGTTGTATAGTTTTACTGAGTAATACAGTACATACATTTAATAGGGAGCAACGTTTGTCCTGCGCAATTTGGTTATTTAACTACATGTATGTTATTCCATGTAAACATGGAGACAAATTTGACAAATTTGAGCAATGCACTACGACTACACTCCATGCCACGTCATAAAATCTCAACTCCTGGAAAAGTGAGATGATGATGGATAGTTACATATTGATGTAAAATAGTTCCAAAATGCTATGGAAAGTAAACCAAACTTTTGGATGCTATTCAGAGGTCCCAGACCAGCATAACAGATCAGCTAACACAAGTTAACAGACCAGACCTACAACTGAATGTGTTCAGAGATATTTATTGAGAAGTATATCAACAATGTAAGAGTGCAGGAACTATGAAGGTTGGTTGTCAACATGGAGTTGCCATGGAGTTGTCCCCCGTCGTGTAACCAGCAGGAAGGACAGGAAGGAACGGCGTTCCTGACAGGACCTGAGAGAGAACGGAGCGGGAGCAGAGGGGGGAAGACAGGGAGGTGGTAGCAATAGCAAAAACACACACACATGCATATATATATATACATATATACATACATACATATATACTGTAGGTAATTGGTTTAGTGGAGGGAGCAGAGGTGTGTTGAGGTATGGCCTGCGTCCTCCTGAACCTCAGTTAATGAACTCCAGTTAGAAACGTGAGCGGCATCTTGGTAATTCATGACCACTGGACTTATTGGATTCAAACAAACGTTGGCCCGAAAGCTATTGACCTGGGCTCTCTCATTCCTGGCTGACATTCAGGCTGACATTCAACATAGGTGATCTGATGGTGGAACTATGACTGAGCTGCTATTGTCTTGCAGTTCCTGAGCAGGGGCCAAATTACACAGCGGTTAGATAGTCGTCAATGTGTTATCCCACATGATACCAACGGGATGCCAAATGTATTTGATTTTGTGTCTGTGCATGTGTTCCTGTGTATGTGTATGTGGGTATGTACAGTGTGTGTGGTGTGCATGTGTTCCTGTGTATGTGGGTATGTACAGTGTGTGTGGTGTGCATGTGTTCCTGTGTATGTGGTGTGTACAGTGTGTGTGGTGTGCATGTGTACCTGTGTATGTGTATGTCGGTATGTACAGTGTGTGTGGTGTGCATGTGTTCCTGTGTATGTGTATGTGGGTATGTACAGTGTGTGTGGTGTGCATGTGTTCCTGTGTATGTGGGTATGTACAGTGTGTGTGGTGTGCATGTGTTCCTGTGTATGTGTATGTGGGTATGTACAGTGTGTGTGGTGTGCATGTGTACCTGTGTATGTGTATGTGGGTATGTACAGTGTGTGTGGTGTGAATGTGTACCTGTGTATGTGGGTATGTACAGTGTGTGTGGTGTGCATGTGTACATTTACAAGCGTGACTGTTGGGTCTACTGTAGGTGTGTGCTGTGTGTGTTACAGAGAGAAAGAGGGTGAGTGGCATTACACCCATGCATTGTACAGCATGACAGTCATCATCACCATGGCTTTAGAGTCTCACTATATTGTAATATCCATCTGTAAACAGCAACGTCTCTTTTACAAAGCCAGAATGACTCACACCGTATTTACATCTGATCCACTCTATCTTACACGATGTAATGGAATACTTATTCAAATTGACACGGCCCAATATTGTTCTATTTACTCTCCGTGCCATGCCAAGAATAAAGACTTTTGAATGGAATCCAATCAGTCATTCAAAGTCAACCAGCCAAGAACATGTTCATGCTGAAACAACAGCCATTCTTTGTGAGAACAGGACCTTGTCACACTGTTTATATGCGGTGCCGCTGGTTTGAAAAGCTGAAGTCAGGTTTTCAACACACCCTGAGTGTGCTATGTCGAGGCTTTAATGTCTGCTTTAGAAACTGTGCTACACACAAAGACACTTGTAGACAGATTGATCGGGTTTGCACAGTTAAAAGTACAATTTCTAATTGTGTACCGCCTTTGGCAACAAGGCAAATTACAACTGAATTGCCACACAGGTAGGAATACCTAACAGCACACAACACACAAATATATATATATATATCATCAGTCATTGTGTGTGTTTTTTGTTAATCTGCCGACAATTTATATTTATACTTTTGCAACACAATCTTCCCATTGTCTGGTCGCAGAATACTGAAAAAAAAATACTGAAAAAAAGAAAAGCAGTAGTCATCTTCAGAGAAGAAAAGAGAAGATGGACCATGTAACAAAAAAATAGCTGCGATGCATAATTCCTCACGTACATCGTTCTATATTAGGCAACACTACGGCAAGGAATGCTGAAAACAGAGGAGCGAGTCAACCACGTTCACGGATCAACGCTAAAATACATTACTCTTCTAACTGAGCCAGAGTTGAGCAGATCAACCACAGACATAGTTTCATCTCACTCCTCCTCCATTCGTGACAGGAGACATACCCTGACGGCAATGATGGCACCGCTACAGTTGACTATGTTTGGCTTTTTCCAAATATTACAAAAGTACAATGAAGGAACAAGTCACATTTTCCACGGCCCATTATACCAGACAAGATTGCATTGCCCAAGGTTAGCGCCCGATTTTCAAATAAACTGAGACTTCTTCACACCGTACAATGTTCCTTTGTGAATCTATTTTGGGTCCCTGCGTATGCATTGAGTGTCGTACCTGAGACAGAAACTTGCAGGGTTATTTTCTTTCCAGCCTTTGATCCAGCCAGGTATTTATACAACCAAAACAAAGAGCAGTCACAGGCGATGACATCACAAACACAACATTTACGTAGCTAGAACTTGCTCTTGTCAGTAAGCAGCAATGCCTCAATGACTGTATGATTAAGGCGTATCTGGAAATGAATAGCATAGATGGAGATTGGGTGGGCAGATTTGAACACTGAGCCATGCCATTTTGGTCTCTAAAATCAAGATCAAGCACTGGCTTTAAGCACTTAAGTACATTTATGTACCATTTTCGCGTTGTGGCTGTCGAAGTGTTCTGCACCTTGAAAACTCTTTGTGAATAAACCTTACTATTGAAATTGCTATAACACCTCATACAACAATATTCTGTATGAGCAAATCCATGAAGCATAATGGGTTTCCTTGAGGGATTTATTAGTATCAAAGCCTGCATTATACAGTTTTGAGAACAGTGCACAATTTGTCAAATGGTTCCGCCTTATTTGAGTAGCCTCCCACAGCCCCCTGTGGTTTATTTTTTGTTTGGGGGGGGGGTGTATAAAATACTGTAATTTGTTAGTGCAACTGTTACTATCAACAAACTATACATTTACATTGTGTCAGCTACGGTACGTTATGTATTCAGCAACTGTGAACGGTGGGGGAAAAAAAGAAAGCAACAGTGTTGTTGTATGTGCTAGTTGTTGCTACTGAATCTGTGGGGGGAAAAGTGTTACGGTGTAATGCTGGTACACAATAGATATGAGTATATGCCTATTCCTGCCCTGGATCACACATCACTCAGTCTCAGCCCGATTATGTCTGAGGTTGAAGTCTATCCACCTGTTTTGAAGATATCTTCACGCTATTGTCTGGTTCTGGGAATCTGGTACTGCAGGCAGGATTCAGGAGATGTGTGTGACTGACAGCATAATGGGGTGTTACCTATTCTCTCCCCCGAGGCAGATAGCTGAGAAGCTGGATGCTGGTACAGTGTGTTGAGCCTCCTCAATCAAAAGGCAGAAAGACGAAATGTCATCTGAGCCCTCCGCATGTCAAGGGTCTTCAATTACTTATGTGTTTGTATGTGAGAGTGAGTGAGTGAATGAGTGAATGAGTGAGTGCGTGTGTGTGTGTGTGTGTGTGAGTGAGTGAGTGAGTGAGTGAGTGAGTGAGTGTGTGTGTGTGCTTGTTTGTGTGTGAGAGTCAGTGAGTGAGTGAGTGTGTGTGTGTGTGTTTGTTGTAAACTAGTCCTAGAGTAGGGCTTGACTAAACAAAATTCCAGTTTTCCCTCGGCTGGGACCTGTCTATTAGGAGTGTGTGGCCCTGTGAGAACTCAATGCGTGTGTGTGTGTGTGTGTGTGTGTGTGTTCTGGAGAGGTCAGCTGTATGCTGTAAAACATGGCTGGATAATGTGACAGTTGGGATGCTCTGGTTATCATCACAGCCTCAGGAGTAGTCTGAGTCAAACACTGTACAGAGACCCCTCAGTGTCCAGATCTGCTGTGTCTCAGTCTGGAGTGTTAGTTATAAGACACTTCAAAGACAGGGTTAGCAGATATGGACCCTTCCAGTCTTTTCTCGCTGACGTAGCCAAAGCCGGCTGTTCTTTATCCCGACACGTCTCAGTGACATGGCTGAACTCCCCCAGAGCATGTCTGACATGTTTTCCCAATACCCTCTTTCATAACCTTTGTTAAAGTTACAGTCTGATTTTTGGTGTGTGTGTGTGTGTGTGTGTGTGTGTGTGTGTGTGTGTGTGTGTGGGCTCCAGAGCTCCTCCTCCTACGCGTTTCAGTGCTACTTCACAAGGACATCAGGAACAGCAGCGGTGTGAGAGTGGATTTTAGGTCAGATGAAAACCTCTTTAACATTCAAGCTGCCACAAAAAACATCATCTGAGAATGTCCTCGACCTGGAGTATGCGGATGACTTCATGGTTTGTGGCAAACCAGAGGCCCTGCAAGCTACCCTTGCAGCTGTCGTATGGGCTTATAGCAACATGGGACTCTCTGTGAACATCATAAAGACCTGAGGTGTCGCCAATGGACATCCGATCCTCCACCTGACCCGCCTGTCTTCATCATTAACAACAGTAGACCACAGTTCCAACTTACAAATACCTGGCCAGCTTCCTCTCTGATGACTGCAGCATCGAAGAGGACATTCAAAGTCAGATCAAACAAGCCTCTGCCTCCTTTAGCAGGCTCAGGAGGAGGGTCTTTCTCAATAAGGACCTCAACATACGTACAAAGGTATCTGTGTATCAGGCGGTCTGCATCTCCACAGTTCTCTACCCGCTGTGAGTCATGGACCATCTATTGCTGGCGCATAAAGATGCTTGAGTCTTTCCACATCAAATGGCGCCAGTGCAGAGTACCCCACACTGACATATTGGCAAAAACAAGCTGCCCAAGTATGAGGCTGCACCTAGGCCAGTGCTCTGAAAGAGGCCAGAAAAGGCGCCATAAGTATCAGCTAAAAACATCCCTGTAAAAGTGCGGCCTCAACTCAACAAAACTGGAGGATACCGCTGCCGGACGCTCCATCTGGCGCCAGCTCTGCAACCATGGGGTGCAGGGACTTGAGGAAGAGAGGGACAACCATGGGGTGAAGGGACTTGAGGAAGAGAGGAACAACCATGGGGTTGACTTGAGGAAGAGAGGAACAACCATGGGGTGCAGGGACTTGAGGAAGAGAGGAACAACCATGGGGTGCAGAGACTTGAGGAAGAGAGGAACAACCATGGGGTGCAGAGACTTGAGGAAGAGAGGAACAACCATGGGGTGCAGATACTTGAGGAAGAGAGGAACAACCATGGGGTGAAGAGACTTGAGGAAGAGAGGAACAACCATGGGGTGCAGAGACTTGAGGAAGAGAGGGACAACCATGGGGTGCAGAGACTTGAGGAAGAGAGGAACAACCATGGGGTGAAGGGACTTGAGGAAGAGAGGAACAACTCATGACGACTAAGGCGTCACAGGAAGCATGAGGCCAGAAATGCACCACTAACACCGAAACAAAGTTTCACATGCGCTGTCTGTGGTCGAGGCTGCAGTGGGGATCAAGAATCTGATTCTACAGTCATACCAAAACTCACCAGTAGGGGCAGAAGTGGAAGTCGTCATCAGATACAATGGTCTATCATAAGCAAGCAAGTAAGTGTTGCTTTGCATAACCCTCACAGATTGAAATACATCTCATGATCCTCTCTCATGCTTGACATGGGCATGTTTTACCACTGGCTGCTGATTTTAAACTTTGAATCAAACAAAAGTCTAATATAATCATATCTCCTGACTGGGAGGATAGCGAATATTGCAATTGTCATTGCCATAAAAGTCAAGGGAATTGGCATTTATAAAATGTACTTGGTATATATACTTAATTTTAGCGTATACAATTATTTCTTAACATTTTGAGGTAGATGTTCATAATGTCTAGACACATGAATGGAGTCGTGTGAATCACAAATAAACATGTTTAATTTCAGGAAATTGCACAATTTCACATCAAGCTCAAGGTTTATGAATCACAAGTTTGACTGATGTGTTGACGTACATACACAATGTGTGTGTGTGTGTGTGTGTGTGTGTGTGTGTGTGTCACAAAAGCAGAAGGCCCTTCATGCAGTGGAACATGGTCGATGACACACACACACAGGTCCAACCGCGTGCTTGTCAGACCCGTGGCTCCGGGGTGTTTGTGGCTGAGTTGAAGGCTCCAAAGTTTGATTCACGACATATCAGGCTTAGCTCAGAATGGTCCCTGCCAGCCATCAGTCAGCCTTCCATCTACGCCTGAGACGCTTGGACCTGCTTACAGGCTGGTAACACACTTACACTCTTTCTCTCTCACACACACACGCACACAGACACACACAGACACACAGAGATCATCAATTAGTCATCACAGCTGCGAAGGCGCCAAATGTTTTTCCCCTCGGGGGCATGATCATTCAAACACAATCATACAGCTATTACTGAGGCGAACATGCAGAGTGGCTACGTTTGAAGAAGTTAAGAGTCTGTTGTTATCGATGCACACTGTGTCAGTGAATATCATGCAACATGAAGTGCAACCCACTCCAGAGGAGCTCAAGCTAAATTGTGTGATTTTTTTGTTATTTTAACATTAACAGTGTGTTTGGGTTAAGATTTTTGTATATGGATATTTTTGGATGTATTTAGGTAAGCATGAAATGCTTCCGAGTCAGGAATATGTGGATAGAAATAACAGTTTACAGTGAAATAAAGTCTTCACTCTTTCCTGTGGCATTCTGCTGCATGAAAGCCCGATGGACTGGATCCCAATGGGAAAAGAAATGGATCCGGTATTTAGTCAAGTCAACAGCTACCGTACCCATCACACTGAACTGGTTAATGTGACATTGCTGTACAGTAAAATCTGTTTTTACGACAGTCTGTGTTGCCTTGTAAGTGACTCTGGTATTCTCAGCACAACTATTAAAAACTATTGAACTGAAATAAGGTAGTCCACGTGCTGTTCCTAAGATGACATTGACGTTTTATTGCAAGCTGAGAACTCCCACCAGTCTATCTTGACACGCACGCACGTCAACCATCCGCTGGTTCTACACTTTCATCTCTTTCTCCAGAGTTCATTGTTGAGGTGATGCAATGATGGCTTCATCCACTTTTTGTTGTCATTACACATTTGTATACTTTTTGCCTAGCCTCCTCAAAACATCGCCCGAATCTCTTTAGTGTCCTAATCCAAAAGATGCAGAGAGGAGTGCACAACTCTAATCCCCTTCTGTGGTCACTTTCTTTTGTTGATGTTCACAAGAGACAACATCAAATAAAAACACAACTCCCAAAGCGGGAGGGGGAATGATGGATATTCTATTCCCAACACGTTGGATACACTGTGCCATGATGAATGATGATAGCTGATTGGTTTAAACAATGCTTGAAGCCATGTATTGACAATAATGAAAACGCTGTGGAAGGGGTTTTTAACAAACTTTAATAGACAAACAACTTGGTGCCATCATCAACAATAATCAATCTACTGTATCTTAGACTTTATCTGCAAGAATATATTGAATATATGTTTCAGGATTTTTGTCATCAAATTGTGTCTAAATTGGTGTTGACTGCATGGTTGATGATATAATGATATAATACAGGGAAGTACCCTGCACCTTTCTACACCTTCCCTACACAAGCTCCCTAAACCCCGCCCACCCCCCCTCTCCCACTATCCTACCTTTGCAGATCATCAACACACCAGCCACAGCCCAGGTTGTTTCCAGACCCAGTACCTAACCCCGACTCCCAGCCACAGGATCCAGTTCCAGCACCAACCCCAGGTTCACAGCCCCGAGATCCAACACTAAACCCCGGCACCAATCCCAGAGTCCCAAGCTCCAAGACCCAAACCCAGCACCAAGTCCCACATCCCCCGTTCCACATACACTCAGACACACTGTCTATCATATACATTTGCTGTACTGTTATCTTGATGACACTGTATCCTGTGTAAATGAATAATCATATCTTTCTATTTTCTGTTATAATTCTGTATGCTACTATCACCAAAGGCTGTTCATGGCTGTCTGTGTGAATAATTATGGGGTTCTAAAAAGGCATTTCTGGGTTAGTAGAGTTTGTGATGGTAGACCTGTTCCCCAATCCCTGTTCCCCAATCCCGATGCACCATATAAATCCAGCAGCCCAGCAATACCTCTCTCACCACATCACTCAGAAGCCTTCCATGTCCTGCTCCCTCTCTTTTTTCCACTTTTTTTTTCCACCATCCCTCGTTCATCTGGATGTTGATTTTGGTCACACTCTCTCTTCCCCAGTCTTAAATCATTGCAGAGAGAGGGCTCACCCAAAGCTTCTGGCAAGAGGAACCGCCCCAAAGACAAAGCAGGCTCTCCATCACACCGAAGCCTCGCTAGTGCTACACAATTACCAAGGAAGATTCTCTGCGCCAAGATCTCTCCCAAGACACACAAACAGAGTACCAAACGTCAGCCCTCAGCGGCACGCTACACGGCCACCAATGTTTCTGACATGTGGTGTGGGCCACAGTACAACCAGAGGCCCAGGAGTTCCCAGGTCAGGCCCACTAATTCACAAACATGGCTGCCCCCATGGGCCCTGGCTGGTCATCAGGCAAGGTGAAGAACCACCATGGTTTTTAGTAAAGGTCCTAAATGAGGACATCGTAAAACTTCATAGTGAATGTATGGCTTTGAAAACATGGGGTACATCTCAATAGTCTAAATGTGCTTCCTCTCCTTGTACCATTTCCATCATCTGCACTGATGTAGCAGGTCTGGGCTGGTGAAGGCAAGTAAGTACATTAACAGTAAGTAGCCACAATTACGTTTTCTCCTATAGTTTTTTTTTTAAAAGCGGTATGTGTCCAATGTGAGACATCTAACATCTATTTTAAAGGTCCAGTATGTAACAGTCAAGCTTTCTAAAATCTTCCAAATGGTTGTAATGACTATAGTTATTGGCAGCAATCAGGGAACGAGATCCCTTGACAGACATATTTCATTTACAAACACTGTGTTCATAACAGTGTGTCCTACATGGGTTAGGGATAGCATATAAACATTGTTGTTACTGCCAGGGGTGTTCTAATGGAGTGGACTCATCTATTTTCACCTTTCTGTCTTATATTATTTTATATTATTATGAGGCTGTTATTATATTATTATATGTTGTTGTTTGGAACGTCAAACTGAATTTCGCTGTGGAGGCCAGAGGTGGCAGATTAATAAACTTAAGCCCTGCTCCTTTAATAATGTTTTTTTTTTTTTCTTTTTTATTTGAATATTATTTATTTAAAAAAATAATAATAATAATGTGAATTGTATTATACTGCACAGTTCAGTCTCTGACTGCGATAATTTATTTAAATCAACTCAAAAACTCAAATAAACTCAACCTGAAGTTGATACACATTTGAAACACATGATGTGATGAAGGCCTACTACTTATGTTGATTGGCTCCACCTCATGAACTTAGGCACTCTCCGTCAGGCCTTTGATGCTATACTTAGAGAATTCTGGCAGAAAACCATTCCCCCCATGTAAAAGATGTCCGTCTATTTTGGTTGGCTTAAGGTGCCCTTGGCATGAACATGTTTACACACTTTTAGGGCTCTGGAGAATCCTGCTGCTCTACATTAAGCGATCTGCCTATCCAGAGCATCTGCCTATCCAGAGCATCTGCCTATCCAGAGCATCTGCCTATCCAGAGCATGTACATTAGACTGTCATAGGGCTGTTCTTATCAGAGGTGAGTGTGTTTATTAGACAGTGGTCCCAAGTGAAAAATACAATATTCGAAGTATACTTAAGTATCATATTTCTAGTATACTTGAGTATGAGTTTAAATATACTTTGGTAAGCATTGGTATTTATGTTATTATTATTATTATTAGTTTTTACGTTAATATTCAGCCTTTATTTGTGCATGTAGTCCCATTGAGGTTGAGCAGGACATGACATGTAACTATGCAAGTAACTCTTGCAGCAGGTCAACTATTTGCATTATTTGCAGTTATGTTTAGCAACTTAATACACATAATTGAGGAATCGAAGTATACAAAACTGAAGGGCACAGTTAATACATAATCTAATCTCAAAATGACTAATGTGCTGCCTCGGCTGATATGTCTAAGTACTTCAGCCTTTTGCGTTCATACGCTTCACCCACTGCAGCCTCCCATGGCAGTTAGTTCCACGATGTACAGGGACGTCTGCGAGGTTCACTACAAGATCAGGCCCGGCCTGGGATTAGTTGTAATGATCTCTGGCAGAAAGATGAGCTTCTGGTCTAGATCAACTTGCATTTTCCAGTCCCGGGCAGTGTCCAGCAGGGTCGATTCAATTCTTGCAGATGGCTTCACTGGAAGTTGTCCTGTTCTTACGAAGGCGATGGTGTTTGAGAATCCGGGCATTGGACAAATTAAAATTACAAATTACAAATTAAAGCATTTGAGTAAGTACACAAAAGTGCAAAGTCAAATCTATTTTCAATTCACTTGAATATACTTTTTCCCCGCTTGGGGTCGGAGTGTAATAGCAGCCTGTCAAAAGTAATGAAATGAAACACTCGGCATGAAGGGTCCCAACAGCCACCTGTCACAGCCTTGCGTGGAAAAAGTGAAAGGGTGTCCTGGATCATTCTGTGCTTTATGACAAAGTAGGATCTGGTCCATTGGTAATTGTGTGGACGGAGTTTCTGAGGAAAAAAGGTTAACTTTGGAAAATGGACGTTGTCCCCTTTGCAAGCTTTCAAATGGAGTGTGAGAAAGTGTGTGTGTGTGTGTGTAAATGGCTTTTGTATCACACCATCGTCAGAACTTTGAGGAAGTGACATTCCGTGTTCAGTGAGTAACAGATGGAGACTGGTTTAACAGTAGATTCACCGTCTATACACTCTTACTGACCTTGGGACTATTTAAATGAAATAAAACCGGCGTTGTGCAAATTCATGCACACAAGTGTTTGTCCATGTGTGCATGAATACAAATGTCTATGTACACCTCAGCCTGCTAGATGCTGTGTGAGATGGAGAATGAGAATGAGTAAGTGAGTTAGTCTGTCTGTGTGTGTGTGTGTGTGTGTGTGTGTGAGTGAATGAGGGAGCATCAGTGCTTCACGTGGCAAAAGGGAAAGATCGACACCAGATGTCCAACAAAATTCAGTGTTAACTGGTTCTAAGAGCATCCAATGAGGACAGACGGCCAGAGTGCAGAGCCCTGCATCATCCAACAGAGCCCTGCATCGTCCAACAGAGCCCTGCATCATCCAACAGGGCCCTGCATCATCCAACAGAGCCCTGCCTCATCCAACAGAGCCCTGCATCATCCAACAGAGCCCTGCATCATCCAACAGGGCCCTGCATCATCCAACAGAGCCCTGCATCATCCAACAGAGCCCTGCATCGTCCAACAGGGCCCTGCATCGTCCAACAGAGCCCTGCATCGTCCAACAGAGCCCTGCATCATCCAACAGGGCCCTGCATCATCCAACAGAGCCCTGCATCATCCAACAGGGCCCTGCATCATCCAACAGAGCACTGCTGCAGTGTGTGTATCGCATGTACGTGCCACAGTGCCAGAACATCATTACAATGATCTTAACCAGGTGCACACTTTTAACCTCTTAAGACGGACGGGCCCAAATTCTGCTTTAATTTGAGTATTAATTTCATTATAGATTACTTTATCTCCTTGTCATGTGTAGTATGTTATTCTGAACTATGATCTGACCATATCCACGCAAAACTTCAAGGTGTTACCTATCAAATGGCATCCTGCTTTTGCATCTGATCATCATATTTCTAATGTTATGAGCAGTATAGTTTGGGTCTGGTTTTTAGGCAGAAATTTGTCAAATAGGGCATTCAGCATATCCTCTGTTGCTTTCTATAAACATATATTTCACAGTTTTTTGCCAGGGTTAAATAGGTTTAGCATGTCAGTCTCATCTTCTTAATCCTGGTATTAAATTGTCAAAGACTCTTGGGTTTTTGGAAGATACATGCATTGTGCACTTCATCCTCTACTTTCACCCTTGTTGCTCTGAAATTAGCAATACGAGGCTTTAGAGAGGTTTTGTGAATCACCCTCAGTTTTTGTGTGTGTCTGTTGCGATGGAGAATGAGAGAATTAAGAGATTAAGATTAGAGAAGAAGGGAGTAAATTAAGCAGCTATCTGACAAGCTGACACCTCTGTGGTTAAGAATATATACGCCAATGTGGCCCAATTACCCATAATTGTCTTGGCAGGGTTTGGCTTTCTGCGTATAGGCCCATCACCTAACATTGGCCTGCCAAGTCAATAGAGGCCTTACACACCACAGGACTACCCGAACCATACTGTGCTGGCTCAGATATTTTCCCTTTTACTTGTCCTTCCCACTGTTTTAGCAAATTAAGTTTACGTAAGTTCAGGTAGGTCGAATAGAGCAGGTCAGGTGACGTACAGCTGATCTCACGTATTCAATCACATGTTCACGGGACAAGGCTTAAAAGAGCCGAGTTATGCATCACTCCACCATGGTTAAACAGTGTTACGCCACTGGCACTTATGGGTCGTCCTCTTACCTTCATATGGTTGGGGTTCATCGGTCCGTTCTCTGGACCCAACATTGGATGTTTTCGGCGAGGTAATAGAACAGGTTTACCACCGGTTTACCACCGGAATCACAGATGGTGGTTAAGGGTTCTTGTCGGGTAGTAAGGTTCGGCGTTTCACTCTCTGCCACAAGTTGGATGTCCAATTGGGTCCACGGGCCGCATTCTTGATATTTTTGTCGCCGGGAGATCACTGATGACTTGGATACGGATATACCTGCCGCGTTCGGGCGGCCAGGCCCGACAAGAAATGCAGCCCCGACCAGTGCGGGCGTTTGCCTTGCCTCGCTCCTGTCCAGCAATGTGTCTCAGCAGTCCAATCAAAACCAGGGAAGTACACATTTGTTTATTGTCTAATTATCTTCTCTTGCAACTTGAGTTCTGCGTGTTACACGTCAGCAGGATATGGTGGAGGAGTTCCGTAGTGAAACGTGGAGGTGCTGACCAGCAGAGCAGCGAGTCTTTATGCTCGCACCAGTGTTTGAGGCATCTGAGGCATCATGTGACATTGACTGTGTATTCGGCGACTGTGCAATCTCCATGCAATCATGTTTACTGTGCGTTGTGACGGTACTAGGCTAAGTATGGCTTAATTATCCTGTGTCCTGTACATGCAGGTAGCATGTTGGTCTCAGCAAGTGAACTCAAGGGTTTATATTATTAGGGAGGATGTGTTGTTCAGACTAGACTGATTTTGAATTTGCTCTCAGTGGTTACATCTGTTCATGATAGCTGTCTGTTGATGCTGTTACAGTGGCAACATGTGGGGTGAGTCAACATGAGGTGTTGATTGATGGTATAAATCTGATGGGTTGCGCAATCAGCTCGTGATTCTACATGTTGTCCTCTTAACTGGTGCTGGGCTGGTATTAGTTTTTGAAGTTCCTGTAGTTGCAGATGCAGGTACTAGTTCTTCAGGACGGTGTTAACACTTTCGACAATGGGATGCTTGAGTCAGAGGTACTTAGCAGTAGGTCAGAATTCTAGTTGTGTATTGGAGTTTGCACTAGCGGGTACATGCACTGGTCAACACAGCAACTACAGTAACCTTCCTCAAGTGGGTGGGAGTTAAAGAGTTAAAGAGTTAAAGAGTGCCATTCCATATCAATAATACACAGTGTCACTCTACTGTTCTGCATTGGAATCCGTCAGTATTACTTTCACTATATGCGGACAGGACAGGATGCTAGTAAACCTGCCGATTTTTCATACCTGTGTTTGTTAAGTATTGCACCATTATATTGGATGCAGGGGGTCGTTCGACATGCACTAGTCCTTGCTGTTTGTAGTTGGATTTCTTTTCACGGCCTTTGTCTAGACGTGCGTCGTCGAGTTGCGATGCAGCTCTCCATTAGTTTTGGGGTCTTAACAATCTTGGGTCAGAGCATGGTTCAAATGGTTATCCTGCTCGAGGTGCCCGGACGCTGGTCTGTCAACATGCCTTGGCCCCCTTTCGGTTATGGTCTAGACTAAATGTGATGCTTTCTATGGATCTACGGCTGCTATATGTTAGCAAGTGATGGATGCAGAGGATGTGATGCAGAGGACCCAAGTGTGGAGAGATACTCAGACAGACAGCGTAAAGTCAAATCAAGGAGGGTAGAATAAAGGTAGAGAAAAAGGTACTGATAGATTGGGAGGGCACTGGCCCCGTACCGCCAGAGGAGGGCACCAGAGTCACCAGACAGCAACCTCAGGCGTGACAGCTATATACATGTGAATGGAGCGGCAAAGACGACAGAACTACAGCCTCCCCTAAGGCTCAGATAGCAGCATTCAGTGCAGCTGCGGTGCATGATTCCTGCAGTTGTTTGCAGAGTCCTTTACATAGTCAATTCAACGGATTAAGAGAACGCAACTTTAGCAATGCTAAAAGTGTTCTTTTCCCATGTGCACAGCTGGTGTCCACAAAAAGAGGATGTTTAAGTCGCTATGACGATTCAGTCGCTGAGTAGCCATACTAGGTGTTCTCACGGCTGCATGGGCAAGTGAAATGACCAGGCATATCTTGATAATCATCCATGGTGGGACGCAGACATGCTTCATGAACAGAGCAGAAACATTTTTCAGTATATATGGTCCCAGCAGGAATCGAGCCCACAACCTAAGTGCCATGCTCTACCAACTGAGCCACCAAGGACCATAAAGGGAAAGGGGGAGGAGAGGCAGACCACACCTAACACTATCAGGAAACTCACCAGGATGTTGTTGACAACAATGCAAGGAAGTTGTGGGAGCTAAGCATCTACATACAAGTTAATGGACATTACAGGCACAATACTACATGGTAGGTTCATATTCAGGTGGTGCTGCTTTTATAAAAAAAATAAAAAAAAAGGTATTATTATTGTTATTATTTTTATTATTATAATTTATATTATTATTATTAATTACAAATAATGTCTGTAATACTTTTTTAACTGGTAGAAAATGGCTGATAATACCTCAGGATCGTTATGAAATGCCATTCAGATATTATAATGCAGTCATACATAATTATAGCATGTCTTATAAAGTGCTCTGAATTAATTATGATTGTACGCTCTAAGCAAAGTGTTGCCCAAAAAGCTATTGCCTTTCAGCAGTGAAATACTGCTCTTAAGAAGTGAAGAGTGAGGGAAGTGGAGCGGAGGAGCACAAAGGGTCAGAACCATTTCCCAGCAGTGCCAGTGGTGGAGATGACATCATCGTGTTTTGCTGGGATGTGCACTTTTATGGATTCTGCCAGCTTGCCTTCTGGTGTGGGGCACGGAGTGTGTTTTCTCCTGAAGCTGCCTGGAGCACACACACACACACACACACACATCATCATCATCATCAACATCATCATCCAGCGCTACGACTTATCTATGAGAATGTACCTGCTGTGCTCTCTACCCATGACCTAGTGGTCTTGTTTTGTGTGTGTGTGTGTGTGTGTGCCCTCGCTTCACTACACCTTCACCCACCCCTGCAGGAGAGAGAAGCCCCGTCACAAAGAGCCGCTGCGTGCCTCCTCTGGAGTGCCATGCTGTGCCATTGTGGGCCAAGCCTCTGGACCCAAGGGGAAACCGGCTGGCTGCAGCTGCCTCTGTGTTCCTACCCCAGTCCTTTGGTCCTGCTGTGTCATTGTCCCCCCAATCCTAGCCACCACAATGCCACAATGGTATTGGCCAGGAGACAATGTCCCCAATGACCCCCCCCCACTACCTCTGGTCGCTACAGATCCTTGGGTCGGTGCCCATCGGGTCACAAGGGGTGAGGACATGGGTACAACCCTGCAGACACCTGCAAGCTCTGGGCCTTGCCAGTTTTGGGAATAGGCCCCAGTGACATTTTTATTTTTAATAAAATATCTGGCATGTCGGCAACAGAAAAGTTATCCGAAGGGGGCTGGAGGGGAGGGGAGGGGAGGGGAGGCATGTTGTGTTGGCATTACAGAGCAAGCAGAAAACAGGGAATGATACTGGAATGTGTCTGCTTCTGGAATGACAGGCTGATGATGCGGGTTGAATCAGGTCCATGATAAAAAAAGACAGAGGTTTGATCCTCGGGCTTGGCAGAAGCAAAACCTGTGTTACCAAATGACAGGTATCACGCTCATGCATCGGTTGGTCTCATGTATTGGTTGATACAACATGAGAGACTCACAGCGCTTAAAATGTTCCCAAACATATTAAAGTACGTAGTCTAGACAAGGCATGAGATTGATGAAACTGTTGAAATCTGTGCACTCTGAACCATTGAAAGTGAAATGTACTTCAACAATATAAAGCACAGATATATAACTCAAAGATGGGGTCTTGAATGCATCTACAGTATTCTGTGGTTTGTAGTAGAGGAAGGTAGGTAGTTGATAGGAAGGTTGGGCAGGATCTGGTGAAATACATGCCCCTACAGTATGTGAGTATAAGTATGTGTGTGTGTGTGTGTGTGTGTGTGTTTGGGTCTGCATTTGGACCTTTGTCCGTTTTACACCTGCTGAAAATAGAGGCCTATGGTTAACATGGGTTTCAATGGTGACACATGCTTTTTGGCACTGGCCATTGCAGTGCTCTACTGTTCTCCTTATTATCATTATTATTATTATTATTATTATTATTATTATTATTATTATTATTAATATTAATATTATTAAACTTTTAGGCAGGGGAGGTCCTACTTTTTCAGAAGCACCCTGCTTACAAACATGAAACGGATCTTAATAATAAGTTTGTTTTGAAGGTTGTTCCAAGTACTCGGGGCACAGAAACTAAAGGCCGATTTACCTTGTTCAGATGAAACGCGTGGAACTTTGAGGGTTAGTCAAACTTGGGACCTGCTTTGGTGGAGAAGGGAAATGAGTTAAAATGGAAGTTTCTGTAAAATAGCTTTATATATAAAGAGGAGCCAACTCTGTGCCCTTCTACAAGACAGGGATGGCCATCCTACAGATTGATATATGGTACAATGAAGGGTGCGAAACCCATCACCAACGGAGATGTGGTGGTGACCGCATGCATGTAACTTACAGCTGATTAGTCAAGAACTGGTAAGAGCGTTGCCTGAACAATTTGGCTCTTATTTGAGCACCATTCAGGGTACGGACATAGAGGTCTGTGGGATTTAAGTTGCAAGCCCTGGAGAACAGCATATATTTCTTATCCGCATTCAGAAATAATTTTAGGTCGGTGAGCAATTTCTGAATGACATCAAAGGCAGTCTGCAGATCATCCATAGCTTGTTGCATTGAGGAAGCACATGGGTAAACAATGGTGTCATCAGCATACAGGTGTAATTTACAGTTAGTTACAAGGGAACCAATACTGTTACTATAAATAGTGAAAAGCACCGGATCTAAAATGGAACCTTGAGGTACTCCTTTAGTGATGAAGGACTGGGATTCATTGGCCACAATACATTGAGTTCTAACAGTTAAGTAGTGCACAGTGCTTTGGGTAGCCTGAAATAGGGGGACTATGTATAGAAAGTGGTGTAATTTATGAATGGTGAAACCAATATGTACACAAATACCATCAAATAAAAGCTGGGAATGTCTTCTTTAACCTCATAGTAATTGTTTAATTTCAAATCCAAACAGAAGAAAAAATGCTTCACTGTCCCATTACTTACGCAGGGCTCTATATATCATATGCAAAGACTACACATGATACATATTTATGCAGGGTATTTGATAGAATAATATTGATAAAAGTAGAATCAGTAGGGTTTAGGTGTTCGGTTTTGATATTAATTGAGTTAGATTTAGATCCTTGCAGATACCCTTGATGTTATCAGAGAAGGGGGACAGCCAATCCAAATGAAGGTATCCCATAATTAAGACCTCTGACTTGGTGAGAGGGGATAAAATGTCTGCTAAATCTATCAGAGCATTCGTTGCGGCGGAGGTCGATACACTCCAACCTCCAAAGGTGCAAATGTGGCTAATTGCACATCTTCATTCAGTTAAAATCAATAGCCCACTTAAAAATATCTCAGCGGGATTGCACCGCTGGTGTGTGTGTGTGTGGGTGACTCCACATTGTCCACATCCCTCCTGCCTGGGCATATCAGTGGGTAGGTGCCAGGGTCTGTCTCTTTGCCAGCCCACCCTGTGCCAGATTCCAAAGGTTAACGAGATTCTGTACCAGACATCAGACGATGACAATCTCCCTATTCTTCTCGGCGCATACCTGCCCAGGTTCCCCTTTCCAGAGCCCCCTTGTTGTGCCGCACAAACGAGGCCTGTGGATCTCTCCCCCAGGAACCAGCGGAGGAAAGATGATCCCTTCATTTTCTGATAATAATTTCACTGAAAGGGGGGCAATCCTTCTCAGCCCACACTAAAATTCTGAATTTTTCAAAAGCAGCTTAGTTTCCATTTACAGTGAATTGGTAAAGAATTGTAAAAAAAGAAAAAAAAAGAAAAAGTGCATTCTTAATGTGTGCCACCATACCGTCTGTTATCTGGGCCAACAGCTATTGTTGGTCAGCTACACTAACATCTGCCCTCAAATCCATAAAAAATATGGCTTTATTGCAAGCATATCCATTAGAATTGCTCAACGATGCCTCCTGGTGGTTGTTTTGTTGAGGTGACTTAAATGAGGTGAATTACCTGAAGTAAAACATGTCAAATAGTCGAGCTGACTCCCTACTGTCATCGCAGTACCTCCTGTACAACTCATTCTTACAGATATCGACCAGGTTAGTGTATCTCATCATCTCACTATTAAAACACTTGCAAACCTATGTAAAAAGGAACCAATACCAATCCCATTGAGATGCCCTCAATTTTATTATTTTCTTTGGAAAGCCTGAGCCATAATTATTTATAGGGTTCTTCTAGGGTTCTAATTACTAGATAGCAAAATGCTGTGTGTGGTTTGTGTTCCCATAGCCAGATTAGATTGAACATGTAACTACAGTACTTTTGGCAGAGTTGCCAAGTCTAGCTTACCTGCACACTCATGCCTTCAGGCTCCACGTTGCATGAGAGGGAAGAGACCCTTGACAGCAGTGCAAATAGATATTTGTTTGTGACATACATAGTTGAATGACAGCAATGGAAAAAGTGTTACCAGACACTTTAGGAACCTGTCGTGTAACATTCGAGGCCCGCGGCGAAGTAGAAAATACACACACACACACACACACACACACACACACACACTCATGCACAGTTATTGAGACTCGCATGTCGAACAAGTCGGAAATTGAAGAGAGGCCTGTAGGCAACTCAGTCAGTGTGTGTGTGTCTGTGTGTATGTGTGTAGCAGACAGCTCTATTAATCTGAAGTGCCATAGTTCATGTCAGCAACAGGGGCTGGTGTTTACAGCTGCAGTGGAACAGAAGGGCTCATGGTTTCACAGTGCAATGCACGTGCCTCTCTCTATGAAAAACAACAGCATGTATAACTGTAAATGGTCTATAATATTTTGACCAAGAATCTGCATCATACAGTATATCCATTTACTGAGTTCATGATAGTACTATATGCCTATTAGTACTATTATGATATCATAATGCATTGCAGTTGACAGCTATGACCCCAGTGGGAAATAACTATAGCGAAATGGTTAGATGACCAAGCATAGACATACAAGTCAGATTCTATGTTGAATAACGTTCATGTATATAAATCTGTGCATGACTCAGGTTGTTTAATAGCTGTTGTTGGCACAGGCTTCCAGCGAATTTGTGGGTGGCTATCACAAACCCAAAGCATGTAAAAAAGCTCAGTTTTCAGCTCTTATGAAATGTCAACCCCCCCCCCCCCCCCTTCATCTGAAGCATTTCTTTCGCACAGCTTGGGTATTTACTTCACGGTCAGCTGTAGAGGAGAATGGGCCTTTGTTCTCCGCCACGGAGGTGTGTGCCGGTGAGCACTCGGTACAGATAGGTGCCCACAACCCGCGTGTCATATAGAGCATTTCAAAAGGGCTGGGGAAAATGTCAAACACTGTAAGGCAATCCGCAGGGGGAGATCAGGGTAAAAAAAAGTGCCTGGCTTTTCAGAAATGTCACTTTGCCTCAGAGAGAAAGATCAATCCAGGAGAAAACTGTCAGCTGGGCAGGGAGAAGCTCCAACGATGTGCTCTGTTTCATTCCTGGCTAAAGTCTCCACAGAGACTGGGTTTTGTTGTGATACGTAGAGTTGGTACTTGGGGGTGGGGGGGGTTGACGTGTGTGTGTGTGTGTGGGGGGGGGGTTGACGTGGGGGACACTAAGGTAAGGCTGAGGATCAGTAATGGCATTAGGGTTAGGGTTAGGGTTAGGGTTAGGGTTAGGGTTAACCCTAACCCTGTGTGGGGGGGGGGTTGACGTGGGGGACACTAAGGTAAGGCTGAGGATCAGTAATGGCATTAGGGTTAGGGTTAGGGTTAGGGTTAGGGTTAGGGTTAACCCTAACCCTGTGTGGGGGGGGGGTTGACGTGGGGGACACTAAGGTAAGGCTGAGGATCAGTAATGGCATTTTCTTTGGAGCGCATAAGAGAACTGATCCCATAATAAGAGTGACCAGAGTTTCGCTGCTCTGTCATGTTTGATGAATGGAAACCTTTTAGAAAACTCACAACATACTGAAGGAGTATCCGATCGCAGGTGTAAGCCAAGTGTCGGAGATAGCGAGAATATTAATTTTTGCTCCATGTAGTAACAGTTTGATCCAGTTTGGGTATTAAGCTGCAAATATGTCGATGTTATGAGCAAAAAAAAATGATTGGTAAGGGTTGACGCAAAACTAAGATACTGTACATAAGATCTATTTTATCTCAATGTGCATCAGGTAGAATTGATAGAAAATAGCAAAGCAAATGAGCAATAGCAATTACACTGTTAAATAGTGTATTTTTCTCCATTATCTCATCAATCATAATGAAAGGCCTAATACATATTATTATCCAATATGTGTATCATCCAGTTACCCCGACTTACTTATTGTTGGTTGTGTCGTGGTAATGAACCAATTCTTATCCATGGTAGCAATCTGGTCTTAGATCTTGGCACAATGATCCTTAAAACGATCTTTAGTAAGATCTTGTACAATCTTACAAAATCTTCAAGGATCTTAGAAAGATCTGAAAGGATCCTATAATACCATTTGAGAGTTTTTGAATTATCTTTAAAATATGTTAATAAAGGACCTTACTAGATCTTAAAATATCTTAAAGGGATCTTACAAGGTCTTTAAGGATCATATACGATATTAGAGTCCTTGAAGATGTTAGTGAAATAATGTAATTATATACCATCAGTGTATGGCATCAGTTAATCTGCTGTCTCTGCTGTTGAGCAGATGAGCATTCTTATGAACTCTGAGCCCCTCTTTCTTAGGATCGAGGCTCTACATAAAACACCATCTGAATAGTTAGTATTTCAACATATCAGATTAATTGCAACACTATCTTGTCAGCTTATGAACAGTACACCTTGCATGTGTCTTCTACTTCAGCTCTATGTGCTTGGTGACAAACAATGCATCTTTCTGTCAGCCTCAAGCGTTCCCCAAGAAAGGATATAAAACTGTTGAATCAAATCCCATATGCCAGAAGAAAAATAGTTTTAACCTAACAGTTTTTCTCAATTGCTTGAGCACATTTCTTGAAATAGTATTAAACTGAAATAGTATCAAAACAGTTAATATGTTCCCCTAAAGAGTTAACCCATTTGCCTAAACACCACATATTTCTTTTGCAACATTAACTATGAGTCTCAAAACTTAGAATACATGTCACGAAAGCAAATAGTGAAAAGTTCACTCCACCATTAATTTCATTATGTCACACTATATTAACTATAACCATCAATATGCATTGCAGGTTGGACAACTTTCATTTCAAAACAAAGGTTAAAAACAGTAAGACTGTCACCATAGTTATACAGTACTATGATATATAGTTTATGATAGGACTGAGCCTGTTATACAGAATATGATTGCTTACTATAAATACACATCTAATATACTGTATCTAAAATATTCAGAATCAAACAGGTAGTTACAACAACAAATGCTTTACTGTAGAACACAAAAAGTGGCAACAAAAACATTTATAGAAATGTATTCTCTCCTGCCAGGCCACATGTTACATTACCGATTACCTATTTCATTTGGGATTACAGACTGATTGCCAGTTGAGCGATGAGATTTCATGTACGGAGTAGAGACATTAATACATTTGGGACTGAGGGGTGAAGCCTGTTCTCCAGTCTAAATTAATTTAATCTTGTTTAAAGTCAGTGTGTTGCTGGTAGCTTTGCTGTATTTAGCTGTGGCTATCCTGCCTTAAGCTCTGGGACCTAGTTTGTGTTGAAAGCTATCTGTTTGAAGCCAATTGCTGTCAATCTCCAGTGGGAGGGCCTGAAACTATTCTGCAAGGTAGTGTAACTCCTGCTCACCTTGGACCAGGACTAATACATTTGGGATTGAGTGGTGAAACCTGTCTGGTCTTTAACTGATCGTTAGGTGGGAGGGGCTGCTACCCTGCTAGTCATCAGCAATTACAGAATTTGCATTTCTATCATGACGGTCATAGAGCAACAGCCTCTGCAACAGCCTCCTGACACGAAGACGGAGTCAATCTGTGGAGTCCATCGAGGAAGGCCTGAGAGGAAGGCCAAACTACTAAGTATTTTTTATTCTATAAGATTAGATTCACTATAATGGGAGAAATACCTATATGCTTTAAGGAAATAACATTTTCATTATGTGTGAAAGCAATGAGAAATACTGGTTTGCTGAAAATTGTCTTGTTGTGCTCATGTATGTTATTGCTGAATGTGAACTTCAGTTTCATACAAAAGGGAAAAACTGTAATGTGGATAATGAAGATAAAGCACTCTGAAACCTAAGAGAGCATCAAACAATGTGCTCCCCTAATCTTGCTTGAGGCACGAACACCAGGATGGCTTCTCGCCACTCTTCTTTAATGAGGTATGTAATGTGAAAATCAAACACTGTCTTTTCTTCACATCATATGGGCTGTCACATCAGGTGCTGCAGAATTTGCCTTGATATTAAAAGCCTTCCAAAAGGTGTTGTCCAGGCTCATTTGCTGAAGGAAACTACTTTTCAAGCCAAAGATTCAAACAGAGCTCACAAATGCATGATTTGAGCAACTGTGCCTCTCTACTCTTTTGGCTAGATTATTCAAACTACTGTTCAACTAAAAGTGTGCGCAATACAAAATCATTACTCTACTCTCCCCTCCCACCCCCCAGAAAATACCTGTTACCAGGGTCAAGAGGATGCAGCTATAACTAGCTTCACAGAAACTGTCCATACAGTGTATCCTGTCTATATGCATCTAAACATTAGCTGATTGTCAATACCCTGAATGCTAACTAGACTAGTTGCCATGTTAGGTGTGACAGAAAGGGCAGAGATGCTGTGAATGTAACAATAGGAGGATACTTCTCTTCTGCTCCCTGACATTCGGTTGAAGAGACAGAACCGGTGCAAAGAAGAAAACAACACGGTCCCCCTCAATTATCAGCAAAAAGTGAGAAAGCCCTGCATCCAAGGCATGTCAATGCAGCTTCACACGGTCCCCTGGGATATGTAGTCATCAGCCCTAGAGGGCCAATCAGGAGGGTTGCGTGCGTGACCACAGTGTCCAAGTAGCATTGAATAAAACCCCAGTGTGAGACCATGCATGGCGTTGGTCGGTGGGGGAGTGAGCTGATTGGCTGGAGTTGCACGTTGGGCGCCTCACATCCCAGATGTCGCCAAGTCTCTGGGTTTCACCCCTTACAAACAGTAAGACTTGGGGGATTTATTTCCCTGTAATTGTTGCATGCGATCACTCCAGGCTCTCCCCTGTTTGCGCATCGCCCAAATGGCCATCAGTGTGCGTGTTGTTCCTCAGCTGTAATCAGTGGCAGATGGTTGGAGGCTCTCGCTGTGATCTCTGTTGGGTTTTCCCCCTCGCTAAAAGATTGAGGTCTTGCTGTGAATGAAGGTGTGAGAGAAATAGAACATACTGGAAGTTTGTCTTGCAGTTCTGTTTATTATCCCTGCTACCCCCCAAACTGGACACGGTTCAGATCAGACTGACAAAACAATGAAATGCAATCACAGCTTGTGTCTTTCGAACACTCAAGGCACATCACATGTTGACGATTTCCACTCATACTGGCTCCAGGGTTGCTCAAGAACACAGGAACACACATCCCACAAGGCCTGAAGAACATTTGTGGATTTATTCTTTGCTCATAAATTAAACTTTAGAGAATGCACAAACGTAATGTTTGTTTGATTGCCCACAATTGGGAACGGTCACAACATATATTTTCAAGATATCTGCGGTAGCAATATGTTTATGGATACCTTCCAGGGAGAGATATTGTAGTTGAACAGCCTCATAAATGTCCCTGAAAATATTGTGTTTTGCCAGAAAGAAACCCAACATTTTGCCAACTCATTGAACTTTTTCTCCCTATAAGCCTTTTAAAAACCCTCTGCACTGACAGCCCTCTCTCTCTCGCTTAGTTTACTTCTCAGGCACTCATCTCCAATTTCTTTCGTTCCTTTTTTGTTCCCCTGCTTGAGCTTTGGGATCAGAGAGTCGTGTTACAGTTAGAAATAATTAGACTGTGTAATTGCACGGTTGTTCGTGACAAACTTGTGTTTAGCTCAATAATTACATAGCCAAGCTTAGCTGAATGTCTTTGTTGTTCAACAATTGACCATATCTGAGCTCCCCAGCGCCGCCGGTGATCCCGGGTGTTGTGTAATGTGTCATAACCTGCTCTGGCAGCTCTTAAACGACAGCCCTAATCGCAGTTATTTTCCTTGGGCTGAAGCGCCTGTACAGATGATTGAGGGGGGTGGATGAGGGGGCGGTTGCAGGTGGGGGCGTTTCCACAATGGCTCCAGAGGTCACAGCAAGGTCAGGCGGCGGACTCCCCTGAGAGACCTTGAAAGAGAGAGATTGTGAGAAAGAGAGGTGTAATGCTTGTGAGAAATAGACATGAAGAGTATGATTGAGAGAAAGAGGGTGTGAGAGATGAGGAGAGACACAGAGTGAGGCAAAGAGAGGCACAGAGAGACAGAGAGAGAATGCTTACAAATATGGGGTTACAGCCACAAGGTTTGGTCACAGATCCATTATTAGAATGCTAGTAACAAGCTACACAGGGTGTAGGGCCTGTTATCATGGGCTGTGGTTGAGTGCCATCCACACAGAGATCCAGCCAGCCTAGACAGATTCACCTGAGGAGGAGGAGCACATAGGTGAATACATTAGAGGGGCGGGGAAATATGGAGGAAAATATATTTTTATACCTATGCAATCCTTTACAGATTAACAGTGCCTTTATGGTAGGGATTGTCACCTGAAAAGACTGCAGTCACACTGTTCTCTGACAAGACTTCTGGAAACGCCATCTCCGAACAACACATCTCTTTGTCCACAAAACACTTCACTGTCATTTCATAGCTATCGTTACACTTCCAGAGAAACAACACAGGCTCATGCTATCGTCTGCCTAATGTACATTAGTCATTATGCACCTAAAAATAGGTGAACCAACCAACAATCTAAAAGTGCCTTTAATATGAATGAGGGGGAAACAATAAGGACCAAGTCATGAGATAATTAAAACGCTCCATGAACAGGAAGCGTGGTTGGCCATGTGAATTACGACTCGCTGCTGAGGGCTCTTTTTATTGGACAGAAGTCAGCAAGGCGGTGGTGGTGGGGCATGGTGAGCCACGGGCTAACACAAGCTAACACAAGCTAACATGGGCTAACAAGCCGCACAGAAACTATTACTCTGTGTTGCCTCCTGTGCTGGGGTAAGGTTGGGTAGGGTGGGTTAGTGATGGAAGACTGGGAGGGGTGGTAGTGATTTCATGTATTTTTTATACTGTGGCTTGACTGCAGTCATAACAATATGTCCCACCTCCTGACAACCCACAGGACCTTTGCCTGCATTAGAGGCTCTCTTTCTGGGGCTGTAGTAGCCATGTCCCGAAGCAGTTTCTCTCTCCTCTCTCTTTTCAGACTTGCAACACTGTCACTATACTTAATATCCTCCTCCCAACTTCTGTTTCCATCTCACCTCTCATGGTCTCTCCCCTCTGGGTCCACCTCTTTTTTTCCTCAAGTCTTCAATAAAGGACTGTCATGTCTCCCTTTCCCCTCGCGTGTCCTCTTTCTTTTACTCTATCCTTTCTCATGGTCTTTACCCCTCTCCATAAATCTCTTGACTCTCTAAGTGGATCCTGGGCTGCTGTCCCAGCCCCATGGCTTTCTCCCGGGTGATTTATGAAGGCTGTGTACTCGTTCGTCACACTGTGACACCTCCACGTTGACACAGCGGAGGTCTCCTTGTGTGTATTTATGGAATCTCAAAATAATATAATAATATACAGCGGCTATCCATTTCGACCAGTAAACATTTGTCTCTCTGTCACCAGGGGAATTTATACCTAAACAGTTGTCTGTTGGCAGACGCCGGGATGTTCCTGTTCTCCCACATACCGGGTAGTGACCGTGATATGCACGGGAATCTGTTTGGTCAAGTTTTCTGGACCATTGGACCACATACTCATAGACGTTGATCTTGACTGTGCTAAAAGTGTGTCCTTCACCTTGGGTTTACTCATGAGAATACATTTTTACCCCGAAAGAAGTCAAGTTCCCAAGAAAGATCTGTTTACAAATTTACTTGGATCGCTTCTGCAAAAGCAATTATATGAAGCATATGGCTATCCTCAATGGCCTCTATTTACATAATTATGTAGATAGGGGGGAGGTGGTTTCCACCCATGCTGTCATGATGGTTGGCCCTGTCTGAGACTTGTGAGTGCAAATGTCGCTCTCTGACCATGAAGACGTCCTCTTGGTCAAATAGTATACACTTAGCCTGTGGGAGACCAGTGTTTGATCCCTGCTGGTTACAGTTGTGCCCAACGAGTTGCAAGTCTCCTCGCGAAGGGGGTCAAAGGGTTTAAAGGGTTCTGTTCCACTGGAAAGTTAGAAAGCAGCGTTAGCCCCAGGGCGCTAGGTTGCTTATCCCTCCTCACAGGAATCCTGCTGATTCAGGCTTCATTCTTACTGAGCGAAGTTCTCTCTAGTTTGTGATGGAAACTTTAATATAATCTGTATTTAACATGTCAATCAATATGTTCTTTGTGTATTCAATATATTCTTTTATGGCCACCCTACAGTGAGGCCAGGAGCCTTTAGGTCCTCTTTGACACTGCTATGGTCCCCATGTTGCATGCTATAATATAGTTGTCCTTTGGATGACTACCACAGCTGGTCTATATTATCATTTAGTGCCTGATACAGAAAGGGAGGCTTTTTGATTTATGACTTAATCTTTGCTTCTCATATAACTTAAAAGGTTTCCCTATGCGTGTTTGCAGTAGGTTGAGAGAGGGAATTAAGTAAAAGAGATAACCTAAGCATATTAGAAATTTCAACAATGCAGAATACCTTTTCATCCCGTTGGGAACGTCGAACGCTTCCAGTCTGCACAAAAGGAGGAGCAGCCAGACAATTCATTTAAAAAAAGGGTACACATTTAAGAATAGTAAATATTTTATCATTTTGATATGGAGCTATTATTTAAACTTGCAGGTTTTCTGCTATTTATCTTCCTCCTTAAGAGTAGGAAGGGGGAAAGATTAAAGAGAGATGAAATGGCATGTCCCCAATATTATCCAAACTACACAAGGAAGGCAATGTATTGTGACTCTTCTGTGAAGATTTGGCATTTTGATTACGACTTAGAACAGATACATACGGCAGGTAACACTGTAGGGAAAAGATGCAAGGTTTCATTTGCGGATGCCTCTCAGACAGCATCTTGTGAAGCATTTCAGAGCAAGCACTGTCGCCTGCAATCGTGGCAGGTCCTGTGTCTTCATGGAAGAATGATAGTGTACAAGGGTGTTTACTCAGGGGACTTGTGATTGAATTATTAACTAAAGGTTTGAAACGGGATGAGCATCCAGAATGGGAAACAATATTATATAATGCATTCTGGGAAATCACCAATTAAATGTCATCAAGTAGGACCTCCTGGGGCACCACCAATAAGTCTTCCTCATGACAGAACAGAACCTCTTATCTTGAGGTTGGATAGTGCATTGGAGGTCTGCAGGTCTGGTGTATTGAGGTCCCAGGTATAGTTAAACATTCCTCATGGTACACCACGTAACCAAAGAGTATTTTTTGTGTATAAAGCACATTCAAATATGGATCTTACACCATGGAAGAAGATGTGTGAACTCTACCCAAACCTAATTGATGAAATTCAGGAACTATATGATTAAATACTTGCACATTTACCTGTTTGCAGGCCTCTAAATTCAAGGAACAATGGAGATGTGTAAGGATGGTTAGGTTTAGATATAGAAACATATAATACATTCAGACAAGCTATATCTGAGTACAACTAGAATTGTAATGGTAAAATTCACAGTAAAAATGTTGATGTTTTCCAACTTTTAAGACCATGACACTCAGGGCGGAGCAGGAGCAGCAGTGTTACAGGGCTGGACAAGCCACCCTGGCCGACTGGAGTTCCATGATTTCGGACCTCAAGAATGGCTACATCCTGGGGGAACTGTTGGCCTCCCTGGAAGATCGTAGGTGATGTATCGACAGTATCGGGTGTGTGTGTGTCAGCTCTCCAAATACACTTCAAGACATGGTTACTTTCCCCCCTTGTTCGCGGGTCTGGTTTTCTAGTGCGTCACTTTTCCATTCGCCTGTGGAGACCAGTTTGACCACAGGTGCAGATGGTTAACACAAACCTATGCAGATGACAAACGAAATATAATTGATCGGAAGCATTGTCATCAAGTAGACTCAAATATATTCTGTTATGGTGCTTAAAGATCAGCCTTCCAGATTTATCTACCAAATTTTAAGTAACAGATACATTGCCAATGGTGTGGGACAGGAAGTGGGACTGTCAATGGTAAGTCTCTCACCACTTGAATAGACGTGCCAAACAGCTTTGAGAAATATTAATTAACGGCGGAAAAATTATTATAGACGAAATAGCCTTTTTCAATGCAATGTCCAAGGCACTCAAAATATGCTCTCACGTGTCTCTACAATGCTTGCCATGCTCGACCTGGACTCGACCTGGACTCGACCTGTCTGAAACATTTATCAATGTAGACTCTACACTGCAGTGTTTTTACCCTCTCAAACACATTTATGCCCAATGTATTCAGCGTATTGCGTATTGTCTTCAAAGTAGTTCTATACTTTAGGCTTTATTTGGCTAAGGTGTTTCATGTCACCTAACAAATGGATTCCTATAGCAGATAAAAATAACTCGATTTTGAAATCTTGTGAAGACAAACATGAACTATGAGAAACAGCTTCAGGAATGTTTCATGTGGCCTAACAAATGGATTCCTAGCCGATAAAAATAACACGATTTTGAAATCTCATAAAGACAAACATGAACTATGAGAAATAGCTTCACAGAATTGTCATTTCAAAATAACTTCAGGATTTATTCTCAGAGTTGTTTGGTGTTTCCAACCTCATGTCGGCCAGGTACGTATTTGTACAAGCCGACAGGTGATTAACAACAAAAAAGTCCCCTTTCTGTCCTGCCTATCTATCAATCGAGTATACACCTCATTGGTATTGTTTAACAAAACATTTTTATAATAGCTGAACGGAGACTTGCACCCAATGGCATTCAGGACCTTTATTCAGGGACGGCCATCTTTCCTTTTCGACGTCATTGAATGACAAAGGTATTAGATCATGTGTTTGTCTTTGAAGGTATTTGCTCTTTTAAAAATAAAGACTGTGTGAAAGACAGGGACAATCAGCAAGCCTTAAACTCGAGTCAGGTGACTGCTCCCACAACCTTCAGGGTTCAATGAAGTCACATTTTGAGAAGGATCACCTGCAGGCTATGACATATGTCTTCTTTTGTTTTTGTTCATCTGTGTACGTGCAATACAGTAGCTTTAAAACAGCAGACATATGATATACAGTAAGACTGCTGAGCTGGCTTTTTGGCAGGCCTTTCGGTATCTGTTCTGAATTGAGTTTATGTGAAGTGGAGAGGAGCAGGCTCTGTGCTGGGCTGAGTTTACAGAGAGAGAGAGACAGACCGGACATTCTGTTCTTACATTCACAAACGCGCCAACATGCACGTAGTTGACGCCACACATACATACATGTAACCGTACGCTTATTTAAATATTTAAGCTATTGAATGCTTAAATATTTATTTCAGCACAATCACAGAGCATATACATAAGAAAGACACACACACAAACACACTTAACCCTAACCCTTAACCCTAACCTTAACCCGTCTATAATAAACCAAGTAAATAACTAAATCAATGCAGAAGAAACTGTCCCCTCAACGTAATTCAAAAACAACTGCTTGAAGTCCCTTGAAGGAACCCAAGCCTGAGCGTTTTCTTTGTTGAGTCAATATTTACTGGATGTGAACCCTTAATTTCAACAACTCCAGCACCACAGGGCACAATTTAACCCCTCTCTTTGAGTATGTGTCTTAGCTTTTTTAACCACCACAATCAACACACTCACAGTCACACTCGCACGCACGCACACACACACACACACACACACACAGACCCTGATGGCCAGTTTGCTTCTCTCAGCAGAACAATAATTAAGATTGGCGATTGTCACCTAGCAACCACCCTCAACAGGCTTGTAATGAGGGGCCATGCTTTTGACAAGCACATCAGCCAGGAAACATGGTTTACTCTGAGCCCATACCGCATTTCCTTCCAATGGCTGTTTGTGAAATACATTAGCAGTGTTATCATTGGCTCTGGCTCAAGGGCAATGCTGACAAATGGGCCGAAAAACCTTGAACATCAGATTAAGCAGGAACCAGAGTGCATATACACTGGTCTGAAGTTAATCAGGAGGTCCTGGAGCCGGTAAAATCTCTTGGCCCTCGTTATGGGATCTTCCTGGTTAAAGGGGTGTTCCACGAAATTCTAATGTGTTCCTGGTTTGGCCCTGACCTTGGCTTTAGTTGATTAGACCCAGACAGTTTTTAGCTGCATATTTTGCTGCCTTGGACAGTATGCTCTCGTTTCAGCGTCTCAACACAGCACAAGGTGAGATATTGGTTGAATCTCAAATATCTTTACTTGACGCCTCGTGTTTTCTCTCTCCAATTCCTTCTGAAGGAGGGGACCCCAGACCCTCTCCTCCAAAGAGTTTTGAGAAGGAATGAAAGACTTTTGAGTGATTTGGGTAATGGCGTGTAATGGTGGTAATCTCTCTTGCTCTCTCCCTCTCTCATTATGGCTGACGCACTGCTCTGTCTTCCTCCCTTCTCTCCCTGTCAGCTGTAGGGCAGGGAGGTTACAGGAGAACACTCCACGGACATAATATTTAATTTCTCAGGCGAGACAATCATTTGTCCTTTTCCAACAACTCACAAGCTACTCTTCACGTAATTTATCAGGCGACAATGTTTGTAAACACACTATAACACATTGTAAGCGATTAGAATTGCTCAACAACGCTTCCTGGTGGTTGTTCTGCAGAGGTGAAACATGGCAAATAGTCAAGCTGATTCCCGCATGCCATTCCGTATTGTGTGTGAAAAGGTGCATGTGCTTTTAGAATGAAGCACTGTTGACATGAAGCTGAAGATGACAGCATCCATACATTACATTCAAATTTGTGGCTAACCTAACATTTGCTCAAATGCTAAAATGTCTTCAACTAGTTACTCAATAAGTTGAATTGAGTCCATTAAGTGCAAAGATAATAGTTCAAACTTATTTTTGAATGTATAACCTTGTCTTTGCAGGGCCCCTCATTCCCTCAATATGATACAGATTCTGATGATCAGGTTGTCACTGAATGAATGGAGAGGAACAAAGCTGCTCAGGAATGCTACCCTGAGGCCTTGGGAGACTTACAAAATCCCCTCAATTCAACTTATTGAGCAACTTGGTTATTTGTTTGTATTTGAGCTAATTTGAGGAGCACCACAGCAAGGGGGTGTAGACTTTTGAGAACAGGTCTTCTCAGCTTTTTATTTTGTAATAAATTATTGACATTCTTTGGATTCTGTTCATTCACTTTGAAAGTGTCCAGTAGGTGGTGTAGATCAGTGGGGCAGCAAAAGGCTTTCTATAGGCACAGTTTGGGGTATTGATACTGTAGTCCTCCACACCTGTACCTGCAACACCATGATCATGATATACTATACCACAATACAGGTAAGCAACTATTCATTTTCATTTGCAATTTTCATTTTCAAAATCAAATGTAAAATATAATATTTTTTCTATCCTTCTGTGAGACATTGGTGTAAGAAAAAGGGGCACATTTTGTGACGTTGTGAGTTTGAGCTTTCTTTTCACAAGTGACTACGGCAACAAAAAGGGCTAAAAATACGAGAGGTTTGCAGACGTCTTGGAGAGCCGTCAAGCCTCGACGGCCAGAACGAACCACAACCTCAACCTAGGTGCCATCGCAGCGCTTCCACAAGAGAGAGAAACAGCTGCAAAATGGTGGAACCAAAGGAAAAACAACGGGCAACGTTTCCATTAGATTAGATTATTTATTAGATTATTTAATGTGAAGGGTAATACATTTATTCCAGGTTATTATTTATTCCATTCCTAGAAGCGCTGGCCACTCAGCAATACCGATTACCACCTGAGAACAGCTTTTTAAACAGTCAAGTCAATTAAGTTAACACAACCAATGCATTGTTTTTCAATGGTTAAGTCACGGCTTACAAATCAATAGAATACCACAGTTTGTATTTTGATGACTTAATAAGGCATTTATGGATATATTTCAGTCATTTCTGTGACTGTACTAAACTGTAACTGTGGAGGTGACATAATGTAGTTTTCATAGGTCTTATCACTCGACAGAGGCTAGCATCATGTCATGTCATCAGCAGCAGTCTGGGCATTCATTCAGTTACCAGTTACTCCATTTTGTTGTCTTGCAGGCCCAAGCCCTCTCATATGCTACTGTTTTTGATTCCCTTCGGATTTAGTGTGGTGGAGTATTTGACCCCCTCAAGAAAAAATCTGCAGTGGCTTTAGGTTAGTGGTCCTGGTTAGGGGGTCATAGATAGATAGAGTCCCTGTGTGGATAATGGGGGCTTCCCTTGGCTCGTGTTTATGATTTGGGGGAAGAGTGAAATCCCTTTGGCCCCTGAGGCTCTCAGCCTCTTCCTGACCAGAGAGGACCACTTCCTTCAGCCGGACTGGGCCACGTTCCCATGGTGGTGGTGTTGCATAACTCCAGATGTCCGCCTGGCCATGGTCTTACGCATGCACACACACACACACACACACACCCTGTAATCCTGCAGCTTGTTGCTATTTGGATACCCCCCCCCCCCCCCCCCGTAACCTCTCTCCTGTCCCTAAGGGGAAAACTGCCCCAAGCTTCCCCATGTCCTTCTTTACACAGGACTTTGTGGCTCCCCCCATAAGCAGTCCAAAGACAGCAAGTAATCAGGCTGAGGAAGCCCCGTTTCACTGGCCAGGCCGCGGAGTCATGACCCAGAGCGGGGAGGCTGGATGACTGATGTGTGTTTGGGGATGTGAGCAAATGTGTTCTTGTGTTGTGAAGGACTGTTAAAGGTCCAGTATGTAACATTCACGCTTTCTAAAAGCTTCCTTATGGTTGTCATGTATGTGATTAATTGGCAACAGGGAATGAAATCTATTGAAAGAAATATTTCATTTACCAACACTGTCCCATGAAAGCGTCTTCTAAGGTGGTGTGCGAGGAATTAAGAATAGACCCCCTTGACAAAAACATGATAATACTTCTTACCCCGCTGATGTGAAAGCAGGGAAGGAGAGAAGCATCACCTTATTCCAGTCATGGATGGGGTCGGGTGGGGGGAAGGGATGTCATCTTGTGACTCAATCTCATGGTGCTTTACATTTGCATCTGTCTTACCCTTTGAAACAGTCCAAGTCCAGAAACTTTAACACACACACGCTCATACAGAAAAACACACACAAAAATAAACACAGTCGTTTTCTTCCTGTCTCTGAGACTGACGATGGCACTTGTTCTTATCGAAGGTTTTAATTACGACGACCGATGTATAGTTGATTCACTTACTTTGACAAATGTACTTCTTGTAAGTCGCTTTGGATAAAAGCGTCTGCTAAATGACTTAAATATTAAATGTAAATGTTGAACACGAGAAAAACAGTAGTCCACTGCCCCCACACTGTTGTACACAATAAAGCACTTGTGGAACATGGCCATGAACATTACTTGACAACTTTATGCATTTCCCACCTACTCTAAATGTCTGGTGAGAGAGAGAGAGAGAGAGAAGTGAAGTGAAGGCTGCCAAAGCTCTGACTTAGCACTGTGAGATTAATGTGGTAGCCCGAGGGCTGGACAACTGCTGCAGAGCACAACGGCCGGCCTCACTCCTACCACTGCCAACAAATATAAAGCGAAAAGAGGCCAACGGTTGGACCTAGCCCTGGATGACTCCAGCCCATTGGGCCAGCTGTAGGTTTAAACAAGGCATTTCTGCAGCACAGCTGAGGACATACACTTAAATGTTACGAGGCAGTTCAATGGTTAAAACTTTAATGCTACCAGCAGGTGGGTCCTTATCGTGTCGTACATGCAGGTTCTACTTTTAGCCGACATTGTGACTAAGGCCGCAGCTATCTCATACCTTCTAAAGCATATGTCAATAGTGGTGAGAGAGGGGGAGGGGGGGGGGGGGGGAGAAAAGAAAACAGTAACAATATCCCTCATTCTCAAGCCAAAACCACGTGTTTATCAATGTGTTCCCAGGTTTGCAACGGCAGCTATGCTCCACGGCAGGTAAGAGAGTAGAGCATGACCGAGACACAGTGATGGGGGGGGGGTGGGGGGGGGGTGGGTGGGCGGGCGGGCGGGCGGGCGTGTTGCTCAGAAACCACAGGCATTTCTATTAATATCGCCCAATGAGGTTACTATCAGCCAGGTGGGTGGGTGGATGGGCGGGTGGCGCAGACACGTAAGGCATTGTTCAGTATGCCTCATAGCGGGTTTCTGGGAATGCACCGGTGCACTGAGAGGTGAGACACAGGCCTTACTGCACCACAGCCAGCCACGTTTCAGTGTTCACATCTCTGGGTATTAATAAGGGCCCCAAATGTAACATATATGGAGCCGTGACAGAATAGCTCTCTATGGGAAAAAAAAAAACATGGGTAACACTTAAGGTCACATTTGTAAAGGGTTTATTCAATTATAAACCATTTTCAAACAGTAATAAGTCATTAGTTTAGATTGTTCGATATTCACTTGTTACTTGCCAAATAGGGAAGCTTGCAATTGTTTATTTCATTTGTTTATTTAAGAACTAGTTATGAATGGTTTATAAATGCACTTATAAATGCTTAAAAAAATAACCTTGGTGTGAATGGTTTTGCAATGGTTGCATAGTGGTTGTATAGTTGGTAAAGTTATATCCTGAATTGTGGGGATGATTCAGCTGGCACCAAACCGATTCAACACATCTTTACATACAGTACAATGTGAAGATCTCCCAAAGTACAGTACAGCTGTCACCATGTTTGTTTGTTTTTTTAACTATGGCCCTTGAAATTATAACTATGGCCCTTGAAATTCTGATGTCCTTGTCAACACATTCCTCATTTAAACATGTCCACCGTGCAGGTTCACAGATTTTATTTGTTGATATATCTCCCACTACTTACCTTACCCCTTCTCTGTGTTCACCTTTGTGTGGTTAGTGCTCTGAGATGATTTGGGTTAATCAGTGAGTAGACCAGTGAGTAGACCAGTGAGTAGACCAGTGAGTAGATCAGTGAGTAGACCAGCGAGTAGATCAGTGAGTAGACCAGCGAGTAGATCAGTGAGTAGACCAGTGAGTAGATCAGTGAGTAGACCAGCGAGTAGACCAGCGAGTAGATCTTCTATCCTGTGTACTTATGGAGAAAACCTCTGACCATATACGAGCTACCAACATGTATATAACTAATGAAATGTCGCACTGTTAACCATTTATTAATGAGTTATCAACATTTGTAACTGATAAAATGTGACCTTAATGTAAAGTGCAACACCGTTGATCATTTATGAATGACTTGCCAACATTTATTAATAGGTTACCAATATTTCTAACTGATGAAATGTGACCTTTATGTGAAGTCTACCAGCAGCCTTTAATGTTGTGGTATGTTAGGTGTGTCTCATCTGAAATAAACAATTATTTTCCTCCCATCTAACTACACTGCCACATTATGTTGCACTCTGTTGTGAAATCTTCCATGAAATCAAGAGTTACCTCCTTATCAGTGAGCAATATTGTTGCAGATTCCATTCTGGTGAGCTTTGTTGCATCAAGATCATCCAAGGTACAATGTAGGCAATGGACAAAAGATAATCTTAGTGCACCAAAGCTTTCGGGAAACTCACCCCTGAACAAATCTTAGAGATATTCAAACCTGATTCAGTTGTATAAGTTGGCCATTTAGTAATTTGTCATACAACTCACTTCAAATGCTTTTGCTATATCTCATGTATTTCATATTTTATCTTGGTAACAACTAATATCAAAGCCTCTTTCAAGGGAAGCCGGGAAACTGCATCGCCATATTGGGTGCAATGGTCGATAACATCCACCGCCACAATGTGAGTAATGGCTGATGAACAGCAGGCACATCTCCATGACAACTGGAGTTTGAATGTGCCTTGACTAATAACTGAACCTTATAAAAGTTCATGCATTTAAGTGGTTCATTTCCAAGTACTTACAAGACGTGATTTTGAGATGTTTGTCATTAACAAGAGACCCAAATGACCACAAAATAGGGCGAACTCCCTGAAATATCCACCCTGGAAATCTGTATTTTCTTGCAATGTGAACTCTTAAACTCTCCCAAACACACATTCTCACACCTACACACACACTCTCCCACTTCTATAGGAGCTCAGTCTGGGAGCCATGTGTCATTTTGACTCATGAGGTGTGAACAAGAACAATGCGGGATCTCGCCACAGGCTCCCCGGCACTCTTATTGGCTGTGGTGGTGTGCCAGCCAAACTGCCAGCGCCCTCATTGGCTAAGGAGGTGTTAATGGGCACTTTGGAGGTTGGACCTGCCATGTTGACTTCCAACCAAAGCCAGGGAATGACCTAACCACCTCCCTAATTGCTACCTATTTATGGTGCTATTGAATACAAAAGAATATGGATTCAGCCCAGCAAGACTATATGTAGTTCAGCTTCAAAATGTCTTTTTCTATTCCAGTAGCTTGCCACAATGAAAACATAACAAAAGTCTGTGGCAGGCAATATGTTACATCTGGGCACAACGTTTATTCAACCACAAGGAACCTGTGATGCAGCGAAGGTATGCATTAAAAGTCAATAGATGGGATATTAAAGTATACATGGGAAGCAGCAGTTACGGCTTCATATGTATGCACTGGAAGTGGGATGTGAAAACAATTACCCCCTCTTAAGATTTATGAATCTGAATTTTTATTTTAAACAAAATCTGCTTTCAATCTGGATCAGGATTTATAGCTATCAACCGAAACACTGTTCCACCTTGTTTATACAAATTGCTGACCTGCAGTCATGTGTGGGCTATTTTATAAAATTCAACATAATTCAAAGTTTTTAAATGCACTACTAAGCTTTAACAACAATAGATTTACATGGCTTAGGATATGATGATATTTTTTTCCATGACATTTTCCACAAATCAATCAAAAGGGTGCTGATGTGCTGTGGAAAAATAAGCTATCCAGCTTACATTTACATTTACATTCATGGCATTTAGCAGACGCCTTTATCCAAAGCGATGTACAACAATACATTTGTTTAAGTAAGTGAATCATCTATCCAACAGTCATCATAAGACAAAGTAATCAATGCTCACACCAGGGGCCATTGACAGTCGTAATACCAGTAGGCTAATTCTTTTTTTTATTTTTTTTTATATATTTTATTAGCAAGAGAGAACTTGTACAGGGGGGTAGCAGGGGAGAAGAGGTCTCGGGGGTTAGGGTTAGTATAGGGGGGGTAGTGAGGGTGAAGCGGTCTTTAGGAGGGACTGTTAAGATGTAGCTGTGTCTGTTTTCATGAATAAAGCTTCTATAGTGTGAATAACCTACAGCATGTCATCTCAACTGTTCATGTTACCTAGCTACCTAGCTAGCTAGCTGCTGCTGTATACTGTACCAGCCTGCACACCAAGCAGTGTGGCTAGCTAGCAATAATGTTAAGAAAAACAATACAACTGTTAGGATACTGTAAGGAAACAGTATCAACTCACCGACCTATAGTTAGTACTTTGCTGATACTACCTTGGATGGCATATAGGGTATTTAAATCAACATTGCAGTCCAATTCAGATTATCAGACTATGGACATGGCTCTTTCTTATTTGACTGTGACAAGAACTTTTTTGGGGCTCAGACAAATTTGTTATCCATTGCAGCCGGCCTCCAACAGGCTATTCTGGTCTTCCACGGCATCCTGTGATCTTCAAGCATGGCTGTGGTGGCAAATGTTGACATGTATTTGATGTAGGTGCCCCGGGTCTTTTGGGGATCAAAGCCCAGCGAAGCCTATCAAAATTGCCTGTCAAAATATCCAATAATTTATGAATGACATTGTGGCATGAGTTGATTAAAATAACAATAGCAACAATAAACATTGTCATAAACAGTGGCACTGTCTGTTGAATGTGATTACCTGCTGGGAAGTTGGTCCTTTAATAGAAATGCCACAGACACACTCCATAGCTGTGTGGTCTCAAGGATTTTGGCAGCAATTTGGCATCATGCCCTGGCCTCAGAAACGTATAGGACGGGTATTCAGCACCCATACACAGCTTGCCTTTCCCCGAGGAGCTAAGTGCTGCTCCTCATGCCTGGAGGTGCTTCTCTGCCGAGTGCACATTGTTGAGACTGTCACTTAGCATACCATCAGATGGCTGTTGGCGTGGCGTTTAATATGGGGCCTGTCTGCGTGTGCATGCTGCTTCACCTGCCGAGCACAGGTAGAAACAACACAGCTTTGCCAGGTGGCGGGTACAGCAATTGACAACAAAGTAATTTGATTGGCTGTCTGGGCCTGACGTGGACAAACTGTGGCATGAAATTGTCTTTCTCTGGCATACAGAGATATGAAAATAAAGAGATACATATACAGTGATACTACTCTCTTTGCCTGAGGTCATTTTAGGTGACCAAAGGGAAGGTAGCCAGATAATCATGAGCTTAGTTGTCCTTGAGGGGAAGGTGTTCATTTTTGAAGACACAAAGTCAGGAACCACTGAGACTGAATAGAGATGGATAAGCATCAGTAGTGGAAGGCTCCATAGCAAACAATAATGGTAATATTGTTGGATTTCTGGATATGCAGATGACGAGTGTTTGTGTCACTGAGAGGGGGAAGATAACATGAAGAAAATAAACCAAGAACAAAGAAGTAAATTAGAGATTCGAGCTTGTTAAGGCCAATTCCTAACTTGCGATCTGTGCATGCAAATCTCACGTAAATCATACATTGGTTTTTATGGTAGAACATTATTCTAATTATATAATTATTATGACACATCAAATGCTGCTTGTGTGTGTGTGTGTGTGTGTGTGTGTGTGTGTGTCAACAGGGCTGCCTGTAGACACATTTTCATTTGTAGATACATTTACAATTTCAAATGAATCCCCAGTTGAGTTCATTTAGCAAACCCAGTGTTTTCAGGTCTGGAGTTCAGCAGGTTCAGAGGGTGGGGATGGTTGTTTACACTGTGACTGACAGCCATTGTTCCAGTGTTTGCTTTTGCTTACTGTCTCTCTGTGATGGCCTTACAGCCGAGTGTGCCACGCCAGTTGCCATGCTCTAGAGTGTCTTTATCTCTTCTGACATGGATGAGTTAATTGGTGGTTGCTGTTGAATCCATTTTAACACTTGAATACAAACTGACATTGACATTTATGGGCTAAATAATTGTTTGCTTTTGGCGTTGGACTGGCTGCATGTCTCAACAATAACACCCTCTCTTTGGCATTTGTCATGTGAGACCTGTGGAGATCATTTTAATATTTTAATTGATCTTACATCATCAGCCCTTTTTGAATAATTTTCACGTATCATGTTTTATGTTATTTTCCTCTAGTTATGACCCTGAAACAGTCTCAATTCAGCTGTGTGTGTGTGTGAGAGAGAGAGAGAGAGAGAGAGAGAGAGAGAGAGAGAGAGAGAGAGAGAGAGAGAGAGAGAGAGAGAGAGAGAGAGAGAGAGAGAGAGAGAGTGTTTGACTTTAATCAGTCAAACACTCTCTCTGACCACTTGTCGTTGCCTGTGTTTTCTCAGCTGGACAGCTGCATGGTAACTTAACCCCACTGTGCACCTGGACTCCCCCCAAAACCAACATTCCTAGAGCGCAACCATCTTGTCTAAAGGAGCAGAGCACCCATTGGATGCCCACAAATTGTCATCACATACTGCCTCGTGGGAATTTGTGGGTTCCCATTTCTCATTTTGTGGGTTGCTGTCACCCTATGGCTTTTATGAAGTGATGAAAACCAAATCCATAGGCAAATTCTTACAAGCACTGACAATGTGTTTATTCAAATACAAAAATTAAAAGCAATAATATTAGCGCATATGCAGTAGCCGTTTGAGGAACTGCAACACCAGAGGTTCACCACATCAAAACAACGTCTTCCTGCTCAGAGAGTTTTGAATTTTAACACATCTTCATTGTACAGTTAAGGAATGTTACAAAAGGTACAATGGAGCACAACAGCTATAGAGAAAATAAAAATAAACCAAATCAATTTAACAACAAAGTGTAACTAATTGATTAAGTTGATGGAATTGTGGTGTGTTTTTTAGTATGTACAGTGAAATCATATCCATGAATGTCGTATTCAAAATGTAAGCCCTTAAAAATACAAAATGTTGTATTGTAATGACTCTTATGTCCTGACTAAACACAACCAATGCATTATTTTTGCATTGTATCTGTCAAATTTATTGATTACACTGTTACACTAACGTAAATTAAAAAAAAAAAAAAACTGAGGCCAAAAAGCTTTACTCTGGAGACGTTGGTTAGTGCTGAAGCACCTTGCCACCCGCCTTCCCCTACAAATGAAATAACTCAAAGAATGAAAACACTCATGAATTGAAATAACTAAAACAAAAAAGCAGCAAATGTTTCCATGTCTGAAGTAGACCATTGTCATTATTTAAATGTATTGTTCTCAACCAAAAGTAGTTTCTTTTCTCCAAGTCATTTTCTTTCTTTCACCTATTTTTTTCTCTATTTTCTGAAGAAGATGCATTAGATCCTTCAGCAGAACAGCACCCCTGGAGACAAATTCCTGGGCTGTTTTTTTCATTTCTTTTTTTATTTAGTTTATTTTGTCGAGAAGCCTAATAATATTTTTATTACACCTGTAAAAGAGCGCAGAAACAGGAAATGTATTAACCTGACATTTACAAGCCCTGGAAGTGGGTACTTTCAGTGCGACGTGTGGCGCACCCTAACTTTAAAGGGCCTTTTAGACAGATCAGACTCTGCTATTAGATTTAAGGGGCTATCATCTCCAGAAGTTGGCCAAGGGTTTGGGGCTGAGCCTATTTCCAATAAAACGTACTGTGGGTTTCATGTTTAATTTCCTGTGATTGGATTCTGACAAGAAGAAAAAAAACATGAACAATTTAAGAAGTCAAGAGTCAAGATCTATTTGTTAAATTGTTTCATCCCGATTCACTTCATATGAAAGTAATGGTTGAGGTATGCACTGCAAAGAATATTGCCTTTGTATGCTTCAAATCCAGGGCCTGAGAAGTACTTAGTGCTTCAAGCAATACCAGCCTACGGACGGACAAAGCTGTGCTGTGTGCTTGCATTTTATGTAACATTTGTTCTAGCTTATCCTTTATTGTATAAGGGCCCAGAAAGGGTACAGGTCAGGGGGAAGGAGGTCACCCTCCAGTCCACGACAGGTGCACAGTTGACCACTCCTTCAGTTTAGGATCGAACACTGATGTACTCAACTAGGATATTCACAGCCATCAGCCATATTTATTACACTAACGGCAATATAAAGAGGGTATTGACTTACAGATTAGGCCAAGGCAAGATCACTGCATTCCCGGTATAGAATGTCACTGGTGGATTAACTAATTACATAGATAGAGCAGTACACAAAATAACCCATCTCTATTTTACATCATTTCATAGTAAATACAATACTGTAAAATGCTGCTTCTTCTTCTCTACTACTTCAGCCTCCCAAAGTATTCAGGTGCCATGGAGTCAATGACAGCCAGACTGTGTCCCAAGAAAATAGGCTTGGGGCATAAGTGACATTTTGGGGCAAAATTAGTTTTATACTCTATATTAATAGAAAGCTCTCAATAAGGTCTGTCTAATGGCTAAAGGATGTGACTGGAGTCCTAAAATGGACTGAGATAGAGGGTAAAAACAAAGACTCCATGACAACATGATGGGTTCAGCTTGATGGCAAAAAGGTGTGTAGACGCACCATTCAACTCATAGAAAAATGGCTTGACGTTGCTGGCAGAAGTGGCTTTGTAAATCAATCTTTTTATGTTTTTCAAAATATTTTTTTCTGATTTTATTTTGCCCTACTGAAATCTGGTCTTTTAGAAAAGTTGTTGTTGTAAAGGTAATAAACACAAGGCCTACCGATCTCAGATTTGTTTTGGCTATCCTGTAAAACGCTGAAAATGTCACTGACTGTACGCCCCAAACCCCCGCCCTGTCTGTTCGTTCAGCCCAGATTTGCTGCCAAAAATCTGCCCTGGGAGATATATAGTATACAGAGCACCTCTGTAGCAACCGACTGTTTCCTCCTGTTCCTAGCAGCTAGGCATACTCCACAGTGTATTGCGGTGGCGTGCTACAAACCAGCAGCAGTGTTTAACTTGAGTCCCAGAGGATGGTCATTCATTTCATGGCCGTCTGACAATCTGACAAAACAGTCAAACAACCAGTGAGAGTGTCTCAGGGAGCCAATGTGGGCTTCTGGGTAATTGCTGGGTTTTGAATACAGCCCTCGTTGGCAAGGTCAAAAGCAGGCGAGATCTATGGGTTTGCACGGAGCATCCAGCTGATATGGTTTTCATGCTCATGTGCGCGTCTCCTTCTGTTTTTGTCGTTGGGGAGCTGCAGTGTCTTCTTAAGGGAACATTGACTGTTGAAGTTACTCCAATGTGGGGATTGTTTGATGTCCTTTTAGAGCATTATGAAGTTAACTATTGTCAGTTTGAGGTTATTTTTTTAGACTCTTATATTTTTCATTTATTGGATAGAGACAGTGGAGAGAAACAGGAAAGTAAGGTCGAGAGGGCATGTCAACAGGGCATGGGGCAGATTTTAACCCATGCTGACATGGGCATACATGTGCACTGTAGGCTATGGTGCTAGACCACTGGACCACCCCAGGCCACAAGCTATTGCCAGTTTGGACTATCAAGGACTTTCCTCAAAGCTTCAGAGCTTCTACACTGCTATAGGCCCTGGTCAGTCATCTGACCCTCAAAAGCAGGTGTTAAGGATGGGTTTTTCACTGATCTATACAGCCTACTGGACACTTTCAAAGTGAGAGAACATTTAAACAATTATAATAATAATTGATTTAAAAAATATATATAAATAAACTGAGAAGGCCTGGTTTCCCAGGCCTGTATTTACCCATTTTTGCTTTGATACTCCTATAATTAGCTAAATTGTCAACAAGCTACACAATACGTTGAATTGGGTCCATCACAGTGTAAGGATAAGAGTTCACCTGATTTCAGAATGAAGACCCTTGTGTTTGACTCTTCATTACACACTGTTAACCAGGCCTGTGGACATTTTGAAAATGTAGGCTGTGTTTTGGGGGATAAAATCATAATCTAATGTATCTCAATGTCAGGCTCTGAAACAAAATGTGAACATTTTCCAGGGGCATTGCATACGCAAACACCAGGGGGTGGGGCCGCTGAGACGTCTGTGGCCAGATTTGATTAGGCAGGTGAGGGGGCGGGGCCAGAGACGTGGGCAGGACTGCCTCTCCCGGGCCATGCTGTTGGATAGATTCCCTCCCTGGACCAATGATTGGCGGCTGGTGACAGCAGCACCAAACCCCCACACATGCTACATCCATTTCCTGGGGAGCCACAAATTGACGTCTGGAACCTAAAAAGAAACGATCGTATCCAAGAGGAAAGAAAATGGGGGGAAAAAAATATATCAAGATGGGAAGAGCCTAGAGAGATCCAGCTGGGGGAGTGGTTCAGAGGCTGGGAGTGGAAATCAGGTTGCTGTTGTAGCTGTCACAGGAGACGGGTGGAGAGAGAGGGGAGAGAGAGATTGCTGGGCCCTTGGGCATACGTCCAAATGTTAAGAGACCCCCCCCCCCCTCACACACACACACACACCCACCCACTGCATCTTGTGGTAATTAGCTCGAGGTGCTTTCTCCATCTACTCAGCTCTCTTGAGCAAGCATTCCGTCAGTGTGAAGCATAAAATTATATAGAAGCAATAAAAGGGACATGAGGTGAAATTAAGTGTTACATTCAAGACGCGGTAATGTAAGATGAACCACAGACAGGATAAACAGTACAAATCACCAGAGAGAAACGCTGCGGCTTATATTCAACAAAACATGTTCTTGCAAATTGGAAAACAAATAAGATGATTTCAAGACATCCCAATAAATGAAAAATCGAACCGTAAACACTCTTGTATTGATAGCATATGAGGAAGCATACTCCACATAGGCATACTCCACATAGGCGCCACAAAGAAAAATCATTGTAATCAGTACTTTAACAACAAAATGGCTTGTATACTGCAAAGGCTTATTACATTGTCTCCAATATCACATACAGCAATCACAGTCTCTCACATAATACAATTATTAATTTATTATTATTATTATTATTAATTATTAATTCTGTTTTTCTACCATGGGCATATATTGAACTTTAAGATTCACTACCATGTACAGGAAACATACAGGTGTCTGAACTGTGTAGGTGCCAGCACTTCCAAGGCTGGACATGATTATCTACATACATGGGGCCCCAGTCAGAGTTAATCTACAGAATGTGTGTATGGTGTGTGGTCAATGTCCTTTCAGTCCAATACACCCCTTACATCCCACTCAAATAGTTAAAGTACATTTTTCATTGAAAAAACGCTGAGGAAGGCGAAAGCCAAAACACTTCTGGTTAACCGCTGCTGCTGTTATTGTGAATTAAAACTACAACATTGATTCCAGTAAGTGCAGAGTTTTTTTGTCGCTTAATTTGATTTCATTCACCTGGCAGAGGTCATTTTGATGAATACATAGATTAAAAGTTGCTGTTCAGGAGTTTTGTCATGTCGGGGATGGCCGATTATAGGGCTCTGAAGGGGTCTTTGCAAACCAGAGACTATAAAAACAAAATATATTCATTCTGAAATCTATGAACTATTATCCTTGCACTCAAATAGACTCAATTCAACTTGTTGAGTGACTTGTTGAAGACATTTCTAAAAACATGTTTTTGCTTTGTCATTGGGGTATGGGGTATTGTGTGTGGATTGGGTAAATTGAGTCTATAACACAACAAAATGTGGAAAAAGTGAAGGGGTCTGAATATATTCCGAAGCCACTGTACATCATAGGTATGATTTATGATACATTATGCTATAATTAACCATGAGGCTTCACAATGGACTATATAGCAGGTGGTATCCTGCTCTGTAAGGGAAACATAAAGCATCATGCATTGTACAAGGGTGCTTCATCTGAAGTGTTGCCATTATTAAATGTTTCCCTTTGGGAGTTATGCTTCCAATAACCCATCTGAATTTGTGTTCTTCACAAATCCTCAAATGTAAATAGAAACGATCACAGAGTTTTCAGGGGTTACGCTGGTCCTATCCCTCGGTCAAACAAGTGTGAAAGCATAGCCTAAGAAAGAGGCACATTGAGAGAAAGGCAATAGCACTGAATCAGAAGTATCATATTAGCACGGCCCTGTGAGGGACTCCAGGGGCTTGAATAGCTCTCATTGTTTGAACGGGGCCTTTATGACACAGGCCATTTCATTACACCCAGAGCCGAGTCAGAGGGAGGCAATTCTGGTCGCGACGCAGGATGCCACTGAAAGCAATCTCTCTCCTTCTCTCTCTTACTCACCAGGAGCAAAACCTGAAAGACTTCCATTCTCTGTCCCGCTGTGATGTACCTGCATTGGTAGAGGTGGCCATGAGGGCAAAGCACTCAGGAAATCCAAACAGAACAGTGGAGAGAGCAAAACAGTGTTCTGCAGTGAGGTGTGTCTGTGTGCGTGTGTGTGGAGGAGGGGGGTAAGTAGAGGGTAACATTATATCCACTGATGCAATTGCTATGCCTCTCCCATGATCCCATCTCCCATCTCTATGCCTCTCCCATGATCCCATCTCCCATCTCTATGCCTCTCCCATGATCCCATCTCCCATCTCTATGCCTCTCCCATGATCCCATCTCCCATCTCTATGCCTCTCCTATGATCCCATCTCCCATCTCTATGCCTCTCCCATGATCCCATCTCCCATCTCTATGCCTCTCCCATGATCCCATCTCCCATCTCTATGCCTCTCCCATGATCCCATCTCCCATCTCTATGCCTCTCCTATGATCCCATCTCCCATCTCTATGCCTCTCCCATGATCCCATCTCCCATCTCTATGCCTCTCCCATGATCCCATCTCCCATCTCTATGCCTCTCCCATGATCCCATCTCCCATCTCTATGCCTCTCCCATGATCCCATCTCCCATCTCTATGCCTCTCCCATGATCCCATCTCCCATCTCTATGCCTCTCCTATGATCCCATCTCCCATCTCTATGCCTCTCCCATGATCCCATCTCCCATCTCTATGCCTCTCCCATGATCCCATCTCCCATCTCTATGCCTCTCCTATGATCCCATCTCCCATCTCTATGCCTCTCCCATGATCCCATCTCCCATCTCTATGCCTCTCCCATGATCCCATCTCCCATCTCTATGCCTCTCCCATGATCCCATCTCCCATCTCTATGCCTCTCCCATGATCCCATCTCCCATCTCTATGCCTCTCCCATGATCCCATCTCCCATCTCTATGCCTCTCCCATGATCCCATCTCCCATCTCTATGCCTCTCCCATGATCCCATCTCCCATCTCTATGCCTCTCCCATGATCCCATCTCCCATCTCTATGCCTCTCCTATGATCCCATCTCCCATCTCTATGCCTCTCCTATGATCCCATCTCCCATCTCTATGCCTCTCCTATGATCCCATCGTGTCCATCTCCAGATGGTTGGGGCACAGGATGGTGACATGCTGTTTCTCAAGCACACACACACACACACACACACACACACATTTTAAAAAAAGTGTCTTTGTCCTTAAGTAGGTGAGAAAAAAATATGATCATTTATGGAAACATGTGACGAAACCATTTCACGTAACTCCCATGTTAGCTCCCTCTTGAGCTGACCATGCATCAGAATGCATCTTCAGTAATTTGACACATCACTGGAGCTCGCAGATATCCATAGCAGGTAAACAAAATAATGTATTTCTATTGGAAGCAGAGAAGAACAGCAATGTGCTTCTTGTTAGGGAGACAATATTTCCTTCCATGTCCACAAGCACAGTGTCCTTGCAGAGAGCATGGGAAATCTACATTGCTGTTCCTCTCACTAGACATTATCAAACTTGACATGGCAGCTCTCCATAAAACTCAGTCATTAGCCCAGAGGTCTCTGAACTATCGTTCATTCATTGACTCTAAGTAGGGGTTTGGTTTAGGGTTAGAGGGCTACGGAGGAGGAGACAGCACTGTCTGCTCCCTCATCTCTGCGGATCACATTCTCTCGCTCTCTCTCTCACTCACATTTGCATCCTCTGTGCCTCTCAGTTTTTTCTCTCCAGGCCTGCTCTACTCTCCTTTCCTCCCCTCCCCTCCCCTCTGTCTCTCTCTCTCTCTCTCTCTCTCTGCGGTCTCACCGACCCCGTGCTGAACCCTTGTGGCCGCTCGGAGCCATGGCTGTTATTGGAAACAACCCTCCAATGATCCCCTTAGCCCCATGTAAAGATGATAGGTTGTGCTTTGTTTGGATATCCGTTTCCAATAGCAGGTCATGATTCGCAAGAGAGACCAAGATTGTGTTGCTGTGGGATCGAAGGCTGCCAAAAAGCTAGAGAAGGAGAGAAAGAGAGAGAGAGCAAAAGAGAGAGGGTGGGGGGTGTCCCAGTAAAATGCCTAAGATCACGAGAGAGCGAGAGAAAGAAAGGAGAGAGAAGGGGATAGAGGTAAAGAGCAACTACAGGGGACAAGAGTCAAAGAGGTAAAAGGAGAGAGAGAGAGAAAGGAGAGGGGAAGGAGGAAGAAATAAGTGAGTGAGAAGGAGACAGGACAACAGGAATACAGGTGTGGGGGGGGGGGAGCATCATGAATGGGTTCAAGAGGGGGGTCACATATCAGTGAGATAAGGATCACCCACAGCACCCATGATTAGGGATGACAACATACCACCATGTGTGTAGAGCTTGGCCATCAGGCTCCAGCAATAGGTTGTGTACCCTCTCTGTGGTTGATCCATGAACCATAGACAATGGAGACAAATCAATCATACTGTATGCAGGAGAGACACATGTATTACTCTCCATAGAAGACATGGATACTGCACATGCAGTAAAGACTATAACGTATAGCAACTAGGGTTAGGGTTTGTCAGGGCCAAAAAGTGGAAAGATTTTTAGGGGCCAAAAAGGAGAAAGTTCTTGAATGACCAAGTCAATCTTCAGATTTCAGTCCAATTGAAGATGCATTCATTTCCTGATGATAAGATTTTAGGCAAAAATACCTAAAAACAAACAACTGAAGATGGCTGCAGTACAGGCCTGGCAGACCATCACCAGAGAAGACAATGGGTCAGACAGTTATTGCATGCAAAGATTGTCGACCAAATACTAAACATGAGTATTTTATTTGGACATGATATGATGTATTTTTTCCAATACTTTTGAAGGCCTGAAATAAAATAAAAATTAAAAGAAATTGCCTACAATCTAAATAGTGAACACAATCAGAAAAAAAAAAACTTGAATAAAGCTGATTATCTCTACTTTGACCCCATAGCAATAGTTTGATTTCAGATCCAAACTATTGGAGTATAGAGCTCCCTCTGTCCAATCCTTATGGAGGGCACTGTGTTGCTCTGTTTTTACATTTGGAGGTGGATTGGGACTGAAAGGACAATTTGTGTTACTTGATTCGTGGGCCATTTACAGAATTCCCCTGTCACTCTCTCCAAGTCTATGCTGTGTACTAACTCTCTTTTGAGAGCAGCGGGATGCATCGAGTTTATCCAGCGTGAGAGTGTGTGAGCCGCGTCATGTGCTCTTCAATCAGTGCAAGGCCCTTGGAAAGCCCACTCAAGATGTTAGTTCTATGAATCAGGCAGTCTATTGCAATGCAATCCAATTTTTCCCCCCACTTGACTGCCAAACAACATTAACTATCATCTTGCAAACAGAATTTACTTTATTTGAACCAAATGTGTGCCTTTAAGCTTGGCTCGCACTTTTGGTTTAACTAGAAACACGTTCATCACATCACTGGTGGAATTTACCTGAGCTTTCCCTTTTTTTTGCTCTCTGTGCTCTGAGCCTCTTTTCTCTCTCTACCAAGTACCTTGGAAGTATCACTAACATTAAAATACTTTGGATTTACCTATCCTAGCGAAATGGAACCATTGGAATGATCCTGTTCTCTCCCAAGAGCAAATGGTCCTAGATTTACTCTCATAATAGTAAATCAAAACTGACCTTATAGTTATGAATGGCTTACCTATTTCAACCATAATGGCTATAAGCAACATTTACAGAAAGATAATAACACTTATTTGCATGATCAATGTGTGATTACATGTGAATAGAAGGCAGCGCGCAACCAGCCTCCGAAGAAGAGACCCATATCCTTCATCACACCCATACGTCGAAATGCAGGCCTATTGTACTCAAGCCACAACATAGTTTTTCTCTCAGTCTATTTAGACCTTGTTTTCAATGGGCATGTATGTGTGTCTGAATAAACATGTATGTGTGTCTGTGCATAAACACCAGTGATAAACTGATAACAGGGCAATACCGAAAGTGGGCAGTCAATGAGTAAAGACGTGGATAATGTGTGTGTGTCTGAAAAAACAGTTACTGCGCTCAGTATTGTCCATTGAAACCTTACGGCTTGCCATACCTGGGGAAAGATGCATCTTGGCCAGCGGGCACGTGAGTGTCTGAGAATATGGCGATGAAAAGCTTTTTAAGCAGACGGCAGCTTTCTGCCCTCGCAGCACAGGGAGAGCGGGTGATAAAGAGTGGAACGACCCTCACTCTTTGTGTGTGTCTGGTGTGTTTATGGCTTTGCAGGACGGTTTTCCAACATGTGTCTTGTATTCCCTGGCAAACAAGTTAACTGCAAAAATGTAACCATGAAAAAAGCAGACAGGAGCTTTCCACCCTGGCAGCAAGGGGAGAGCTACACCCAGAGAACGGTTGATGAAGAGTGAAGGGACCCGCACTCTGTAATGCGCTCCACATTTAAATTAAATATATATATATAATATATATATATATATATATATATATAATATATATAAAAACACACACATATATATATATATATATATATATATATATATGTGTGTGTTTTTAGGGCATTTCTGCTTTATTGGGATAGAGACAGTAGAGATTGACAGGAAGGATTGGAGAGAGAGGAGGGATGACATGCAAGATAGGTCGGAATCGAACCGGGAACCTTGTGATTACGTGGTAAGCGCATTAGTGTGCTACGCCACTAAGCGCCAGGTTTAAATACTTTTTCACAGTTTTATTTATACAAAAAAACGAAGACTTACATGTACCTTAATTGATTAGATTGTTAGGTTTTGGTATGGTAAGTACGTACAGTTACACCATTTATGTCCGTCAATATGTTATACTCAATATGTAGCTCTTTAAAATAAAAATAAAAATGTGGTATTCTAATGATTCTTAAGTATTTTTGCATGGTATTGATCTAATTTCCTGTCTTTTTCGGCTTTTGACAACTCTAAATATCTAACTTAAAACATCGTTTTCTGTATTGAATAGGCTATAGAATATGCATTCAGTCGAAGCCAAAGTACTTTCAGGAGGGAGCTTGCACAAGCTTCACCTGGAATTAGTTACAGAATAACTAGATTCAATCCACTCAAGCAGAATTATTTCATGAAGGTTGTATCTGTGTGTTGTGGTTCCTGGTTGCCAGGGTGGGGCTCTGACTTGTCTCCATGCAGGGATTCCCAAATCATTCCTGTTAGTGTCCAGACAGCCAACTGCATATTTCACAGGAAGAGCTGTCAGTCAGGAATCAGATGTGTGTTTCAGTGGATTTCAACTCAAGTATGCCTCTAAATCCCTATGCAAGTCCCCGCAGAGCACAGTACAGGGCAATAATGGGAGCGTTCTCGAATCCTTTCCAGGAAATTCCTCACAAACAATTTGTCCTTGTACTGAGAGCTGGCATGGGCCCTGCTTTAAGATGTCATGACCAGACCAACTAGCACGCAGCAAAAGTGATTATTACGTAGGTATGTATTGTCATTCCTGACACAGGGCACAGCTCCAAGTGGCTTGCATCCAGTGATCTCTCCACACAAATGTGTTTTTTTTAACACTAGAAGCCCCGGGCCTCATTACTAACCAATGTTCCCAGAGTGACCTCTGGAGACCTCCATTTGTTGACATTAGTGTAAAGTGTAATCATTGAATGAGATCAATACAATGGAAATATAAGGAACTGGTTAGTCAGGACTTAAAAATCATTAGAATATCACATTGTATGTTAAAGAACTTACACATTGAATATAATATATTGACGGACGTAATTGGTGTCATTGTAAATAGCCTACTGTAAAAAAAACAAAAAAAAACAAGGTCAAACGTAAAGCGCCAGCGGAAATGCTTGATAACATGTAAAACAACACCAATCTGAAGCAATAATGAGCAAGTAAAAAAAAAAGTAAAATGAACACAAAATCGCTTCCTCTTTTAGTTGTTATGCCTTTACGTAAATGTGTTAGGAAAGTCCATAGACAAATCCGTAAGCTCTTATGCGCCACCATGCAAACCACATTCAAAACAAATATTGATGTCAGTACATTTAATTCTAGGATACTTTTTGCAAGCATACATTTAAGGAAAAGGAATTAAGGACACTTTTAATACACAAAAGTACAATATACAATATATTTTAATCTGTCTATGTTTCTAATATCGCCATTATGGTTGAAATGGGTAAGCCATCCAGAACTGTAAGGTCAATGTCAAACCCGCCAGACACACACACACACACACACACACACACACACAGAGACACACACAGAAGAGTTTGTTTGTCTCATCCATTATCCACATCATTATGCATTGACTGTCCACTTTTGGTATTGTTATCATCACTGGCTTTTACACAGACACACACTGTAGCCTACGTACAAATAAGGGAAGAGATGTCATAGGATGCTCGTTGAAAACAAGGTCTAAATAGACAAGAAGAACTGTTTGGACATACGGGTATCTCTTCTTCAGAGGCTGGGTGCGCGCTGTCTTCTATTCACATGTAAACGTGTTAATCATGCCTCAGAACGTGACCTGGAGATGTTGGCTTTCAAAAAAAGCTGTGGTAGTTATGCAGTAGTTAATGCTGTGGTAGTTATGTGGTAGTTAATGCTGTGGTAGTGATGTGGTAGTAAATGCTTCCAGATTTTAGTTATTTTATTAGAGTGTCACATCGCACGTGTGGACGTCTGATTGGGACGACTGGTACTAAGAAGACCTGCTGATTTTCCATGAACCTCGGCGTGAACTCTCCACTTACCCGTTAGACACTCCATGTTTCAGAAGAGCCTGATAAACACCAGGTAAGAAACTGCCAGCGGGTATTCGGAGCAAAGAAGGAGCATGTCTGCCGACAGCCAAGGACACAAAAAGGGGTCGTGGCATTTCAAAGCCCCCTTGCTTCCCCTTAGGAGTCTAGGAGATAAACCGGATCCCTGTCTTTTGCAGAGCAGAGCAGAGAGGGTGCCTGAGAACGATTTGCCGGAGCCATTATCTCAATCTGTTAAGGACCGGAAATGCAGGCAACTCTTCGGGCCTTCACCCTAATCGATGTGAGGACGAAAAAAGGGATGCTTGTGTTTTATTTCTGTCTCTCTCTCTCTTTCTCTCATCCTCTGTGTTTCTCTCTCTTTCTCGATCAGATCTTTGCCTCAACATCAGAGTCTTACACAGTCGCCACATTCTTAATATTTGACTTGCTGTCATCCGGCTCAAGCAAACAACTTCAACTGTATCTATGTGTGTGTGTGTATGCGTGTCATGCCCCACCACACATCCCTTTTTAAAGTGACCTAGCCGAAAATCCAGGAAACATGGCGGAGAGTGTGCTTTGCTCGCTCACAATACAAAGAGCAACCCGGGGACAAGTCTTGAGTCAGCGGTGAGCTTTGTCACATTGCAGACAGGCTATCCAGAGTGGCTCTTTTATTAGGGCGCTGGTGTTCCGCAGAGCACTAGTGGCGGTGTGGCTCTGGGAGCCAGACTGTGGTTTTCTGTTCATTGTCTGACACTCCTGGCCCTGTTCTTCCGCTGGGCCGCGACAGGCTGAGTCTGTGTAACTCCGGCGTCCCTGGCAGCTGTCTCCAGGCCTTCCTGTCCATGAGAGCAGGGGCCGTACCGATGGAGGAGCGGGAGTGGCGGGCAGGGCCTGTTTTTCAACGTGTGAGGAGTTGGCAAATGAAACACCTAGCAGATGAAAGGGAGCCTGACTCTGAGCCCGAACAGTTACTAACTCTAAGCCACCAATTCAACAGCAGCTTTTCCAGGACTATTAATATTACTATTATCAATATACTATTAATATTCACAGAATGTATATATATATTTTTAAAGGTCTTTTTTTTTTTGTGGGGCAGTCCCTCTCTTATATTATTTAGATAGAGATTGGAACGTAAGGAGGAGAGGGCATGTCAGCAGGCCATAGTCCAGATTCAAACCCATGCCTACAACGATATACGTGTACACTGTAGGCCATGGTGCTAGACCACTGGACCACCCCAGGCCATGGTGCTAGACCACTGGACCACCGAGAATGAGACTAACTTGAAACAACAAACAACGATCAAACAACGAAGAGTGGACGGGAAGCCGGGGTTTAAATACAGGAGGTGATGAGCAGATGACCAACAGGTGAGCAGAATGAGCAGGTGGAGATGATGAGTGACAGAAAACCGGAGCCTGGCCACGGCCACACACAACACAACACAACACACACAGACAGACAAAGGCAGACAGCAGAGAGGGAGGCACTGGCACAGACTTGGAGGAAGTGAAGGGCGTGACAAACTCCTATAAAACACCTACTTTGCATATCAAAATACACTGCAATTGAGTACATCAATACATTAGCATAAACTCCAAGTCAATCCAACCAAAACAACATTCTCAGGTATCGCCCACTTCAGAAGACGCTAACTTATGCCAGACCAGGAATTACAATGTGGGCGTAGCTACGCCTTGCTACTAAGAGTAATTTAGTGGTAATTATTACAGTTAGGCTAAGATAATTTCAGCCTTGCAGGATGTACTGATTCAGTGATATTTCCTTGTACTGGGAGGGCCAGGGAATCATAAAACAAAATCTGCCAAATCTAATCCACAACATCTTTAATTCAGGAGAGCTGGAACATTGGTTCAAGGGCAATAGGAACCAGCCTGTTGTGAGAAATAGAGACAAATGGAAATCTCTTCACACAACTTGTCTCCCACTACGCCAAACCATGCCCCCTAAAAAAAGAAAAAGCAAAGTAGTTGATTACATTTTAGAGTTAAATTTAGCTTCACTTCCTCCCCCAGGATGGATTTGGTGCCTTTGTAGTCTGGAAATGTCTTCCTTAGTCCAACTTGGCAGCTATGGGACGATGGAACGACACTTTGATGTGCTGCAAGTCGCCTTGACCTCTGTTTACGACTTCATAAATTCAGGATGGCAAGCTGTGGAAAGGACACAGTTTCACTCAGAGAGAAAGGACATACTGTATCTGAAGTCTAAACCTGGACACATACCGTAAGAGAGACTCTGGATGCTGCACTGTTGGATCTATGCCATAAACTGTAACATGGTCACAATGGGTTTAGAATGTGTCAAACACATTAAAACAACAAGGCACAATATTTGTGTTAATACAACCAACACATTTAATCTGATATAGTGTATATGTGGAATCAAAAACATAACAACCAACCAAGGTTGAATTACAGTTGGATTGCTGATGCACCTGCCGATGGAGCATGCCTCATTGACATGCCTCATTGACTATATGTTGAACTGCGGCTGATGGGCGTGAGAAAAACGATCATGCAACGCTCGTGGAATAGTTTGGCCATCATTGATCTCATTGAAAGGAAGTGACCAGGAGATGGATGGAGGAAGCTGTCCCTGAAGTGTAATACCACTACAATCTGGCCCCCCGAGTTCACTGAAGAGTTGCTACAGTCTGGTCGGGAGGCCATCTGTTGTCTGAGAAAACGCAGAACACAGCGAGTCCATGAAAATCAATCACTATGTCCCTTAGAACCAGTCATATCAAAGTGAAATGCAATGTGGCTTTCGGGCTGGCGAGTGGAATCCACTTTCTGTCTGTGTTGTTGTGGTTTTTACAAGTCTTTGTGGGAGTCTACTGGTTGGGGTCAGAGCATACAAGCGCCATGTTCGTTTGAGGCCAAGGTTGAATTTGCTTTACCAGAGGTTGAGTTAAAGAGTGTTTTTTATGGCGTTTGGGTTTGTTGCAAGATGTATGAAATAAACTGAGGCTCTGTGATGTCATAGTCACTGAAGTAGTTTATGAGCTCCAAAACCACCTTAGTTAAATAATTTATGCGCGTTTTATACAATCAGTCTAATGTTGCAGGGGGAAAAACATCTCATGAAATATTTGTAGTTGGCCCGGGGTGAAACTGATTTAAGGTGTCTGGATGCCCGCTGCACTGGCGTGTGAAATCGGCCCATATTTCCCTGGCTCTCGTTGGACAGGGTCAAGTCTGCCATGGGAGGATAGTATGACTCACATTTGCTCTCCAGGAAAACGTTCTCAGTCAGTCCACCTTTTTTCACAGCTGTTGTTAATGATCTGGTTGTGTTCCACAAAACCAGTTGATTTGATACATTAGGTATACACACAACTGACATGTACCCAGTGGGCCATAATCCTATAATGTCTGTACACATGTGCACACTTTTCAATATATTCCATGTGAACTAAAATAGTTTTTCAGGGCCCCATGACAATTTCTTGAGTCATACTCACTCTCCTCAACTGGCCCGTTCAATTTATCTTCCTCTGTTTTATTGGGTTTTTCCTATTTGAAATGTCATGTGTCTCTTCACTGGATGGATGCAAGAACCGACCTCACAGGAATAATTTGGCGAAATCAATCTTGTAGTTAGTTAATCATAATATTTTTACTGGTCACCACAGATGGTGATCTGGAACTTCCATTATCAAATTGATGACGACTATGCGAGTGTGTGTGTGTGTGTCAGTGGTGCATGAGTTCATTGTCAACAGATTTCAGAATATCTGAATCATTCATGAAAGCATTTTTCTCTATGGATGACTGATGTCACTGATTTAAATGATTTAGCATCATTGCCAGTATTTCAGAATAATGTGCCGGATGGCTAACACTACCTAGTCAGCAGAGAGTTGTGGGCCGGATCTGGTCTTGTGGTGGCACATATGGCTCAGTGCCGGAAACAGCAAGTAGTATATAGGCGAGACCTGGTCTGAATTTGGGGGGCCAGCCCTGAATGAGAGTAGGCAGTTTGCTATGGGCCAGCTCTGGCACGAGGAATGTAGCCCTAGGGTTCTCATTGGTTGACTGAATAGTTTCTCAATTATGCAAAAACTAATGAAATACTGCTAAATAATAATGATGTCATCCACAAATCACCTTTCCAAGTTCTTACATGAAATACCATTTCCAGTTTTTAACCAGGAATATGTCCCATATCATCTTATCTTTTATAGATTTTAGCTTCTCTTAATCATTGTATAATTCTTCTTCCTTTTACTGTCTAATATTTAATACTAATTCACTTATTTTAAGGAGCATTCTATTTGTTTAACTCATTTCATAATACTTGAAGTACATTATTAATAGGCTCTATTTGTTTGGGTTACAGGTGGGCCAGCCAATTCACTCTTTCATCAATTCCAGATTGTGGCTTTAAAATTTTGCATAAACATTCTCAGTGAACCTGCAGTGCTCTTTTACTTGATCTGCAAAAAAGGGTAAAAAACAGTCCCCACTAGAGCATAGTTGTCTTTGTTTGAACCATCAGTGCTAAATATAACTTCTGCCCCAATCAAAACATGGCAGCTTTGTCATAGTGTGGTTTTTAATCAGTGTGTTGCTGCTATGAAGGCAGGCCAGGTTTATGCTTGCAGGAACCAGACCACTAGTGTGTGTGTGTGTGTGCATGCGTGTGTTTGTGAATCACAAGACAATTACAATTTCATTAAAATTTGTATATGGTGAGGCCATTAAAACAATACAAGACACATGTTTAAGTTATAATTTAAGTGTGAGTAATATAGTTTGTTGGGAAAGGCTGCAGGTAACCTCAAGGCTGTGTGTGTGGTATGCAAAGAGAAGAATTTCCATTACCTCGTGATAATGGAAAATAAAGTCAATCTTAATCTTAAAGTGAGTGTTATGTGTGTGCCTTGTGACTGCGACCTGGTATTTTAAAGACATGGATGGCAGTGGGCAGACAGGCTTTGCTAAACCTTTCTGTAGACTACGAAGGGTCAACAAGTCTAAGGAGCTCAGTTGTCGCATTAGTGCAGAGTATAGGGGGTTAGGGTTAGGGTTAGGGTTTTGAGGTCTTTTTGCCTTAAATTCCTTCTTCAGCAAATGAAATGCATGTTCAATTGGATTTAAATCTGAAGATTGACTTGGCCACTCTAGAACATTCAGCTTTTTGGCCCTAAAAAACTAATTGCTATGGAAGTATGTTTGGGGTCACTGTCTTGCTGTATGATGAAGCGCTGTCCAATGAGATTGGAAGCATTTGCTCGTTCTTCAGCAGATAAGATGTTTCTGTACACTTCAGAATTCATCCTGCTGCTGCCGTCAGCAGTTACATCATGTGAGCCAGTTCCAGTGGCAGACAAGTGAGCCAGTTCCAGTGGCAGCCATACACGCCCAAGCCATAACCACCATATTTCACAGATGAGGTGGTATGCCGGGGATTTTGGGCAGTTCCTTTTTTTCTCCAGACTTGCCATCACTCTGGTTCATGTTAACCTTTGTCTCATCTGTCCACAATCATTTTTTCCAGAGCTCTGCTGGCTCTTTTAGGTAGTTTTTAGCAAACTGTAATCTGGCTATCTGGTTTCTGTTGCTAACAAGTGGTTTACACCTTGCAGTGTTTTCTCTGTAGTTCTGCTGGTGAAGTCCAGAGTGTTCCTAATCAGTTGTTTTGGGGTTTTTCTTAATTATGGTGAGCATTCTTCGGTCATCCACTGTAGAAGTCTTCCTTGGCTTACCAGGCCGTTTGCGATTGCTGAGATCACCAGTGTTTTTCTTCTTTTTGATGATGTTTTAAACTGTTGTTGTTGGCAAGCCTAAGGTTTTGGATATATTTGTGATAGTTTATTTCTGATTTCTCAGCCCAATAATGGCTTCCTTGACTTGCAGTGACAACTCTTTGGTCTTCATGTTAAAAGACACCAATATCAGACTCCAAAGGAAAACATCAAGGCTAGTATCAATCCTAGACATTGACAGCTCTTATGTCTGCACACGTGATGTGTGAGAACACACAACTAACCAGAAACACCTGTCAAGCCAATTTTCCAATAAAACTGGTTCCCTTAAATATGTATAACAAGGGTTGTAATTTCTAAATGGTGAAACCTCTAAATGGTTTAAACTCATAGTAACTGTTTGATTTCAAATCCAAACTATTGGAGTATAGAGCTAAAATAAGACAGAATGCCTACTCTTTCCAATAGTTATGGAGGGCACTGTATGGGTTAGGGTTAGGCTAGGGTTATAGAGGGCACTGTATGGGTTAGGGTTAGGCTAGGGTTATAGAGGGCACTGTATTTCATTTGCCATGGGATAGACAGCAGAGGCACTGTTTTGGCTCACTGTATCACAGAGACCTAATGTTGCAGCCCAATGGTCTTTCCTTTGTTTCTCATATTATCTCTTCTCACTTCCATCTCAAAAGGAGAATGTCAAAGAAGGAACAGAGGAAAGACTCCTGGGATGCAGGACTCTTGGGACTCATTAGTGTAACTACAACCAGACTGGTGTAATATCAGAACCAATGTCCAGCGTGAAACCAAGTTTCAACAGACGTCAAATTCATAACACAGTCCTTATTGATCTAAAGGTTAGCAGATGTGTGTTGGTGTACATGTGTATACCTTTTGGTGATTACTGGGCAAGCCCGAGCGACTACCACTCTGGAGAAAATCAACAATGCCCAAGCCCACAGTGAAACTCCAACATATGATCGGGATGACAGCATTATATGTGTGCTTATATGGTGTGGTGTGTGTGTATATGATAGAGAGAGAGAGAGGGGGGGGGTGAGAGGTGCTAGGGACCACGTTGATATGGGCTAGCACTCAAACACTACTGGTCCCATAAATGTAATGCTTCCAGTCAAAGTCTGCTTTTAAAATATTCAGGTTCTGGTGAATTTAACAAGGTGTGACAAACATGAAAGCTTTTTCCCCCTCTGTAATTTAGTAAAAAGACAGAAACAACAGTCCTTCCAGACAGTACCGAATAGCAGAAGAACGTATATGTGCTGAGCAATTCATTTTTTATTAATGAACAGTTTCATCAATCAGGAACACAAAGCTTTTATAACTCAATGTTATGCAACCGAATGTTCTTTTTTATTTCATTAGAAACTCTATTCAATCATGCCTGAAAAAGGCCGGGAGCGATTTGCATGGCTGACCCTGCCCCAGCCCAGCTTATAAAGGCTACTACAATGCACGCCCACTTAATTATATGAACCACCTCTTCACAAACCCGTAAAAGAGGGGCAATCTGTTGAGATGTCTCCCTCATCTCCTTCAGAGAACCGAGATTACATACCACGTTACAGGGTCTCTTTCAGTCGACTCAGTTCAACTTCTCACAATGGGGCACTTGCACAACACCCCAATTGCGAAAACCTGAGGGAGTACATGGAAATGTACCCAGTTCACCCTACTCAGTTCTAGTGCCAAAGACCGTATGCCTTAGTGCTAATTTCAAGGCTGAATTTTTCAGTGCACCTAATGTCACTTGACCATCATGTGATGCCATGCCATGCATCATGACATGCCTCTATTACCGATACTCCACGCATCTGAGCACCAGAGATAGCGCTGTGGTATTTTCACCAATAACTGCCAGCACAAATTGCACATAAGCCTGCGTTTACACCATTCAGTCCATTTTGCAGCCGCATCAACAGTGGATAAACAAATTGAAATTGTTCCGTCACTTAGTAATGCTTTGTGTTGATCTTGACGCTGTGCACAGGAGTCATTATTTCAGTCATTCAGTCATTCATCCAATAATAACAATAACAACAATAGTGATTAAAGGTTAGTCATTCTGAGGCAACACGCACCTCGTTAACTGTTGCCCTTGGGTGAATGAGACATAACGAGGCAATGCAGTTGATGATGTACTAAATATGTATTTGCTGTTTGCACAGTAATTACATTGGAATTAATTTGAGGATAGGAATGCTCAAATGTTCCTTTAAATTTGAATGATCGTTGCTTGTTATTTACCATTGTTATTTACCCATAACATGTTTGCCTTCTTGGTCTCTCTGTCGGCCCACAGTTGAGTCAATCATATAGTATCATCCACAAAAACTATTTCTGTCTAGCTGAGAGCGGTAATGCGCATAGCTTGATCCTAAACCAACACCTACAGTCTTAGCTTTGATGACACAAAGACATTTTAGTCGAGTGCAAAGAGTTCTCAAGAGCTCCCGTGTTCCTACTGTCTAGACTGCTGTAATAACTAGAAGGCATTCACCTGGAAAAGGTGTGTATGTGTGAATGGAATGGTACCTACTCTGAGAGTGGGGTGCGAGAGTTTGTGCATACCATGAGAAGTCCAAAAACACATAAGACAGAGTGACATCAGACACCGTTTTCATGTTTGTGTGGTTTTAATTTACATACTGTAATAACTTCTTCCCTCACTTTAGTATGGTCAGTTCCCCCCCCAAAAAAATTCTAAGATCTTTGGTCTGGCTCGATATGGGAAACCACTCCATGAAGCACCACTTAGCCTTTTAACATCATGTCGGCCTCCAATAAATGATTCACTCAACAACTGTACTTGGTGGCCTGGCCGAAGGGCAGAAAGAAACAGAGCGCGGTGGGGGTGGGAAGATTCTTTGATGCTTAATTGGTGTCATGGCCACGCGAGGGGGCCACGATATTACGTTGTGAAGCTAATTTGGACTCTTTGTGTTTGGGATTGGCCTGCCCCGCCCCTGCTGGGCCCAGAGTACTGTTATGGCATCCAGATGTAGCCTAATAGCCTGCACCTGGGCCTGAACCCCATAGCGTCCTCCTCCCGGGTCCTGAAGCTTGACTCAGCCAAAGACTCAACCAGCACGCGCTTCCCGGACCAGCAGACCCACTGGCGTAAGCCGAGAGTCATTTTGTAACCAAGCATCATTTCCAAGCCTCAGTGCTGTGTCACCAGTTACAGTGGTGCCTGAGGCATTTCTCAACAGACTGTAACAGACATTTATTTATGGTGCCCTCACGGACTGAAATTTGAAAAACAAAGTAATCCGCAAAACATGGTCATCCACACTGGAAAATAACATGGCGAGGCCTTACCCAATCACTGTCCTCAAAGTTCACTCCAAGAAGGAAAGCAGTCCAAATCCTTATTTTTTATTCTAACGTGTTAGTGTGCTTGTTGTTACTGCACTTCCTGTCTTTAATGTTGTACCAAAACATGAAACAATGTTAATTGACAAAAAGTGACATTGGAAGATAAACTAAGATGGCAATTTGTTTGTCTGTGTGTTTATCTCTTTTCATTATAAGCTTTTCATAAATATGTCATGGAGTGCAACTAAAGTCAATTAACACTCAAGAGACTGCCATATGAAACCCTCTAATGTTAGACCCTTGCTATTTCCTATACGAGGAAGAGCTCAATAACTCACTGCTCAATATGTGTCCTTTAGCTAATATACTCCCACCTAACTTACCCACACACCCTCCTGTTTCCCCATCTGTGGTGAGATTGGATCTGGCCTCCAGCTACAGTATTTCCACATTTACATTTGCATGCCGATCTTTTATCCTGGGCTTGGAATGCAACAAATCAAAACCTGTTGGGGATGTGTACGTCCTTGAAGACCCCTCACCTTGGAAGGCCTGTTCACTCAGAATACCACACTCCCACAGACTGTGGCAGATGCTGGCTTTCTGAGATGTTCAAAGGCCCTGTTCACAAAGCCATGTCCTCCACACTATTTCTTTTTACACATCCCCTTCCTTTTATGAAACAGCGCCGTCTCTGTGTAGTTCTCAGTGCTGCCTCTGTGTAGTTCTCCCAACTCAAACAAGTCTGCAATGATAGATTGGCTCGGCTCAGCTAACCGGAGTGGTGGCACACTGTTGGGCAGGAGGACAAACACTCCACACGCCTTGCGGTTTTGGAGGGGTTCCTACAAGTATTCATTACTTACAAGTAATAAGGCAAAGTGCAGGTTTCCATGTGTAGCATTTGAATGTGCCATGACAACAGAATGTGCCATGCATTGTGAAGTCCTGTCTTGTTTTTGATTCCGCAGCAGAAAAAAACATGAATGGAACACAGGTGAAAGAGCTGTCATAGACCTCAATTTAACATGAATGGAACACAGGTGAAAGAGCTGTCATAGACCTCAATTTAACATTTGTAGTTGCAAGAGAAGATAATTGGTCCCCATCTTACCAAATCCAACAATGTGTGCTAGAGTCTAAAACACTTGTGTGCAATGCAACTCACAACCTCATTTAGAGAGGAACTGCAAATACCTAAAACTCTTCTTGCAACTTCCATATAAACTGGGTTCATGTGGGTTTAAATGTAATGGTGATAATACAAGACTCACAACTCAGTCTCACAACTGTCCACACTTGTGCAATACAGTGTAATCTGACAGCAGAACAGTTTTTTTTAACTTAAAATATCACATATTTTGTGTTAATATTACCTCATTATATTATACTGAGATTATATACACTTTTCAATGAATCCAGCTAATCAAATTTACTAGATTTGGCAAAATCAGGGACGTAAGTACCTGTCAATTCACCATCTATGTAGTGTGAATTTGCTTATGAATTATTTGAAAAGCATCTATGTAGGCCGTATATACTGTAAGGGTTTATGGAGGCTTATTAAAGCTCTAAAAATGATATTAAAAAGTTCAGGGAGTAATGGGAGTTCAGCAGTGCAGCTGCATCACAGACAGAGGAGAAGCCAGAGGGTTCACTCGGCATCCACTTCCGTCTGCAGTCTGTGGAAAGATAAGGACTGACTGTGAACATTAGTGGTTTACTCTTGGTTGCAGCTTGTGTGCAGTGTGTAATGTTTACAGTCTTACAATCTGTTCACCGCACAGAATGAAAAATGTTAGCCTATCTATATGTTAAATCTTTTTAAAATTTTTAATGAGAGTGACTGCTACACAGATGCAGAGTCAGACGACATCCTTTGCCCAGGTGAATAATACATGATACACATGAATAAAAACATTTGTGACACAATTTATAATATCTTCCCACTGACTTGCATTTCGTTGTCCAGCTACTTTCACACATTTATATTAGGAAATATGAAACCTATCACTGACAAACCTCTCTGCACATGCCTGCAGTGGCTACGTTGCTAGTTTCTGCAAGGACAACGGCTACCATTGGAATCGAGCCAATCAATCATCTTCTAATTATAAAAAAAATCTTTGGCTGCGTCTACACAGAGAACAGCCTTTCCACTCAATCTCCGTTCCTCACACCTCACCCACACGTGAAACCTATTAGCCGTGTCAGAGGGATGATTACGGGCAAGGAAGGCACCGTGAAAATATCACGAGGGCTCTCTCTCTCCCCCTCCTCCTAGTCGTCCATCTCCACTCTTAAGACAGCCCATTTCACAACGTGAGGGATGGTAGAGATCTGTCAGTGTTTGAAGTTTTGGTCGAGGTGAGCTTGGTAAGAGATGACTGGATTGGAAGGCTACAGCCCAGCCTGGAACTGTGCGGCAGGGGCATTCCTTGAGCCAAACACACCAAACAAAAGAGTTATCTGCTATTTCACCTGTCTGTGTTTGTGTTCACCCCTACACCATACTTGTAGGTCTTCTGAGTCAGATACTTTCTGATCTGTTAACCAGCAGACTTATGGAAGGGACTGGGCATGCACTCACACAATTTAAATCATGTGGATATAGATTTCAAAAGGATGGCGAAATGGCATCCACCATGGGAGGCTGGAATTGGAATTGGCTGTAATAACAACTGGCTGTAGAATGTCCAATTGTGTCTCATTTGGACATTCTACATGGTTTTGAGGTCCACTGGAAAAAGATGAAGCCAACAGCAAAAATTATAGATCTCACTTAAGAATAACAACCATTACATTTTGGGGTCAAGTCATTTCCTGAACAATCTGTTCTTAGGGAACATCAGCCAAGCTTTCACACTGGAGCACAGCACCTCTGAGGAGGATCTCTATAATTATTTTGGTCTCGGACAACAATATTTATAAAAGGCCATATTGGCCGCCAGAATACATAAACACCTGTAAACTACATCGGAATAAGGTTATTAACTTTGACCACAAAGCTTGTTCCAGAGTGTGGCATGTTCAGAGGAGTTTTGGCCAACGCTGTCTCTGTAGTGGTGCTGTCGCACTATAAGTGGTACAAAAAGACGTTCTAGGGGTGAAAGAGCCAGGCAGTGTTACATACATACATACATCAGCCTTTTCCTCTGATGCAACTTCCAACCTTTTTGAAAGTTCTACTTCAAAGAGGTGCCTCTACTTGGTGATTCGTATGTTGTCATGATACGAAGACACACATGGAACTCATTGTGGCTGGCTTTCAATGCAGTATAGTCACTGTGGTTCCACACATCAAAGGACCCTAGCACTGGAGAGTGTCACCCCCGAAAATGGAGCCATTTGTTAAGGAGACACGGTTACATATAAGTTCAACCATATTTCTTTTGCTCTTTGTATGAAGACAGGTGACTCTGAGACTGAGCCTCTACGGGCCCTCACATTGTTTTAGTTGGTCTGGCCTCATTTTGGCAAATGCAATCAGCCAATGCAGTGGATAAATGAGGAAAACCTCAAACATTTCAGCCTGATGAACAAAAACAGTGCTTTTTAGAAGCTGAGGGCCCTATTTTCTTTGGTAATGGTTTGATGTGGGACTCGAAGGTTCAGACGACGAAGGGCTGTTCAATCAGTTCTTTAAGATAATAGTTTTGATATGGGATGGGCTTGGCAGGGTTGTGTCTCTTCCGGTGCATTGTCATAACAGTCAAACAAAAGCGTGTCTGTTTTGGCCTGAAGGCAACTTTTTTAGAACACAGATCCGCACCTCGGCTTTGCTTGCATTCCACTTCTCCCCTGTTCCGATGTGCACTCTCACATATGAATCATAGGGCCTGGTGTCTAGAGTCAGCCATCATATTGATGGGTGGAAGTGGCCTCACACACACACACACACACACACACACACCACACCACACAACATCTGTGTGGTGTGGTGTGTGTGTGAGGTGCTGTGTGGTTTGGTGTGTGTGTGTGTGTGCGTGTGTCTGATGTGTAGACGCGGAGCCGGAGCTGACCGGCCCGACAACGGGGTGTGTTTTGGGTTACGCACTCGTCCATGTCACGGGTCGTCCCCCAGGAGGAGTTAGCAGGGAGTTCTCTTTTGTCTGGCATTTGTTGAATGTGCTAGTACTATAGTCAGCCTTCAGACACTGCAGGACAGCTGGAGGAAGCCACAGTTCCTGGAGGGAAGAGGGAAACCGTGTGTGTGTGTGCTCGGCTTTGAACTTTCTGGGTGGATTTTGTGAATTTGTCACCTCCCCTGTGTGCGGAGGTGGTGTTCCAAGAGCCAGTTACAGTAGACTTTTCCTCAGTGAAACCTAATCCATTAGTTTATTTCAGACTGCACATTTAATTAGAATGACACAGTGACAGGGTAGGGAGAACGAAGCCAGGGCGCACCCACATGCACATGCCAGTGGTGCGGGGCAATAACATTTGACACTGGAAAATCCTGGAGGGTAAGATGTCAGTTTGACACCTCAAACAGGTCCAATCCAACTGGAAGGCCTTTCCCATCATTGAAAAACTAAAAACTCAAATTATTTGTTATCAGTGCATTGCAACACTAACTCATTCTCTCCAGGTTCATAAAACTAATCGCTACAAAGTAGACTCAAGTTTCCTTCCAAGGTGCTTCACAACATAATCTTCAATCATATCAAATGTAACAAGCTCTGTTGGAATGGATTGACCCTAAATCCTTTACATGTTAAAAACGGCAAGAGAAGCAAGGCGGAATCATTCTCAAGTCTCCCCACTTTCCCAGGCTAGGAACTGGGTTCACGTGGACGATGAGAGAGAGCGTGTTCACACAGATGGCAAGAGAGCGTATGTGAAAATGACGCCTCCCAAGTGTAGCGATCCCGTAGTGAGTCTCTCAAAGCCACGCCAAGATCAATTTCCATCAAACGTCTGGGGGGACCAGTATCCCGCCATCTCTTGGAGAAGACTCAACTGTTTCTTGAAGGGAAAGGCGGACAGACTGTTAATGTATTATCCATAACAGTAGACATCACAGAGTGTGTTTGTCATGTTTGTGCAGAGGTTCTCAAGGTCATTTGACCCTGTGCACAATACAAAGTGAAGGTTTCATTGTTTTGGGATCCAAAGCACACAAGTTTAATTATGTAAACCCTTGACATCCATGCACTGCGACTACTTCCCTGGCATTTATAGGCTTTTCTCATTGAATCGTGGCCCACAGTTCCTTTGGAGGAGACGTTAAGATCACGATTAATAGCTGACTCTGTAGATTATTGTTTAACAACTCTGTCACTGACAGGCCTCCAAGCTGAATAGTTAAACATTCAGTAAAAGTGAATAATTTTGCGTGATCTTCTCAGCAACATTTTCACTATTACAGGTTATACATTTGGTTAAGTTCCTTTATCCATTCATGTTGCCTTTGTCCTAAGGATGCATCATAATTAACTATTGAAACATTATTAATCCAATTAATAATGTTTGTGGGGCATAAAAAGGCTTCTAGTCATGGCAAGAGGGCCTTAAACACTATCCAATAGATCTCAGCTGGACATGGTATTGGACAAGCAAGCCTTTACCCATCCCTTTTGATTCCCTCCCCAAAGAAAATCAACTGAAACCGATACTTAACATGATCGAGAGAGAGAGAGAGAGAGAGAGAGAGAGGCATGTTGGAGGATGACATCATACCCTGTCCCTCTGTGGCCTGTGGAACCCTGGGAGAGGGCGGCTCCACTTCCTCTCACTGCCTGCTCATCCCTGTCTTTTCCCACAATGATGTCATGACCATGTCACCCACTGCTTTCAGGAGGTCAGCTGGCAAAACAACTGTCAAGACAAACAGACAAGCAAAGAAGGGAGAGAGAGAGAAGAGGGGATGGGTCCTTTTTTTTAAGGCTTTGTTTTTAGAGTCGGACACTCCTAAGGATGCTTTGATATCCCAGGATGTTTCTTGGTGGGGTTTTTGATGAGAGTCCAGCTCATGTCTCTCTGCGGTTGGGTCTGTGGACTTTGAGATTGCAGATACTGTTTGAGTTGCTGGAAGGGGATGTCCTGAAAAGGAAAACAAAAGCCTTATTCCATTTTGGATTTCAGTTCAACTTTTTCTCATCTGTTGAACCTACTGTTTTGATTACAGTCGTGTGTAATGATCTGGTATTACAGATTCATGTCAAACAGTAAGTAACATTATCATAAATGGCGTTCATTTTCATGAAATTCATTTACAATGCTCTTGCGATAATACATGTTGAATTCCGAACAATGAAAGGCCACAATTCATTACAGCAGTTCATTAACTTTTGAACAAACTGTGATGTTCAAACCACACAGCTTCGAGTGCCATTAATAAACCCATGAAAGAAGAAATAGTCCTGCAGCTTTCAAATACCCTTAACAAACTGGCAGCACATTAACAGCCATTACCCAAACCTTTTCTAAATATCCTGTCCAGAAAGTAATACGTGGAATAACGAGATGTCTTGGGTTGTTGTAAATCTAAGGAACTGAGGATTCTAAGTGAATTTTACTCCAATCCATGTAAGCCAATTCCCCTGAATGGCTGGAAAGATGAATAATGAGTTTGGGCATTTGCTCCATGAAACACACTGCAGCCTCTGACCTAGCATACCTGCCAGAGGTATTTGACTGAGGATATAATGTAGCAACAGACATACCCCAGGTTTGAATGGGGCCTGCCTTCCAAGGCCTTCTTGCCAGCACCCATTGTTAGGTACCACTGCCTGATTCTTTGTTTGCTGCGACGCTCTCCTACCACAAGGTTTTTCCAAAGTCAATAATGACATGACTTTGCTTTAAAGGAGAAATCCCAACATGTATTGCAAGAGATTATTTAAAAGCTAGCAAACATTTGTTGTCCTCCAATGTTCACAACTCAATAACATGACCATGAGCAAATGTACTGAACTCAGTGCAATGATTCCCTCAGTTTAAACAGAAATGCAATGTGTATTTACTGACTACTGTACCAAGCAAGGGTAAGGCAATAATCAGTGTTGACCACTGTAACTGCTACAATCAGGGTATTAGCTCTGAGCACTGGATCAGAGATTCGGTGGTCAGAGAGTGAAATCAGAGCTGTGAACTTGAGAGGAGAGAGACAAGGCAGTTATGAAACTTATTGGCGGTGATTGGCCAGTGGTCATATGTGCTGTGTGTGCACTTTAGGAGCATTGCGTTGGGGAGGATTTACTGAAACATTTCACTGCTTTTGAGAGATATCTGCCTGAGAGTTATAAATGACTACAACACATTCATGTATATTACATGGCAGGGAGCCCATACATCTATCAACCCCCACAATAGATAGGGACAGAGCAGAACCAAAGCAGGTGGAGGCTGGGGGTGGTGATGGGAACAAAACAGTAGCAACACACTCATAGCACAGTAACAACCAACAGGACCAGCAACAATACTGTAGGCTATACAGAGGTGTGTAGGCTGACCACTTAAATAGGCCACCATATCAAAGTGTAACCTGACAGACTGACTTAGTGTGTCCTGCCTGAACCAAGCTCGCTCCACTTACAATATTTCTTAACATGATTTATTTTTGCAAGAATGTGTTTCTGGTTTTGTTCTTTGTGTGAAAACTTGAACAATTCTGCAGCATCCAATTAAGAGACGTGAAGGTTGTGCTTAACTAAGTTAGTTCCATGCTCAAGTTGAGAAAAACTGTAATAGACATGGGTTGCCTTGGGAAGTGCATGTGTGTCAGGGTGGGGGTAGGGGGGATTCAATTACAAAACCATTCTCACCTCCCCATGTAACCCTAAACCTGAAGTTTATGTTGAGAAATGCAGACCCGGCTCAAACAAGTCATCTCGCCACACTGCTATGCCACATAACCACACGCTGCAAGTCTTCCAAAAACAACCCCACCCACCCATTTAGTCAAGATGAGCAATAACACAAAACTCTTTATAATTCCCATTATGTGGAGCCCTGAGCCCTCAGCCCTTACAACCTGGGTCAGATAGACATCAAGCCTCGGCTCGAATCCCTGCCCAGAATTGCCCAGGCATTCATGCCCTCATTGCCCGCATTATTGTCAGCTGCTAAAATTAATTAAAGTATATAGTGTTTCACCATTGAGTCTACTGTGCTTCTCCATAGCCCTATGTAATCTTAGTTCTGAATTAGAACTGTTCATATAGTCGAGGCCTTAGAAAAGGGGTTCACCTGAGAGTTAAACCCAGGGGCTCTCTATGAATTACACATTTGTCAGTTTTACAGAGGATCCTGCACCTATTTATTCAATGTGGGCCCTTTTTTTGGTTCGAGTTGACCTGGTCATTGTTTGATGTGATTTGGGATCGCAGAAGTGGTCAGGGCCCCAGGTGCAGTCTGACGACGGAGGTTTCAGGTATGCTCGGCATGTGGCTCTTCTCTGTGTGCTCTGTGGCCCGACCCTTGGACTTTCAGAGCGGGAGTTCTCACTTGCATTCCAGAGATATGAGTTCCTCCTTGGACGTGCTCACGGAGTGTATATGCATAAATCAGAGGAGCATTCAGCCCTAAATAGTTCCGTCTGCTCAAACGCCGGGACCTCCAGCGTGTTTGACTTTAATGGTTCTGCAGCACTTCGCTCTCAACTGGCCCGGGCCTCTGGCCGAATATGACCCTCCCTGGAGCTGTAAAGGGAGACAGGTGGATGATGTTGGGTAAGAAGAAGAAGATAGCGTCTCCGGTGCTGCTCTCATGCATGGAACTAGTAGACTTTTGAGCATTTTGGTTTGAATTCCAATTGATATCAACATTCAAGAGGGACATATCTAGGACAAAGATGTTGATGGGAGCTGGTGCGTTGCTGATGATGGGAGAGTTTTGAATGGATGGTAGGATTATGTGGTCAGTATAGAAGATCATTTTGTGGAATGTAGAGCCGCGTGATACATGTACAGGGTACGATCATCATGTCGGTGCATTGGGTCAAAGTCTCTTTCTTTCTCCTCCCTCGTCTAGCCAACTGCTGAACTAGTCTGGAATGGAAAGGCTCGGCCCTGGAATGGTGGAGTGGAGGAGCAGAAACTGGAGAGGACAGTCCCAGTCTGGGGAGCTGACACTTGGATGGCTTTCCTCCTCTCTCCTGCTCTCCTTAGAGCCTGAGCACAGGCTAGAGAGAGAGAGAGAGAGAGAGAGAGAGAGGCAGCAGCAGCAGCAGCTAGCACATGCTGGAGCTGTGAAAACACACCCAGATGACAGATCTCCCCAGCGCTTCCCTCGCCCAACACAGCCCCTTCGCACATGGCTGCTCCCTGGTCCCTTGCCTGGAACGAGTGGGCTGACAGGCTCCTTAGAAGTCATTTTCCCCTCCCACTCCTCCATTACCCTTCCAATCACTTTGCTTTTCCTGTGGTTTTCTGTAACCATAGCAATTATTGGGGGGGGGGGGATTTGAACATTCGTTCAGTGTTGTTCTTCCAACAGGAGTGGGAAAGACTCCAGTCTTGACTCTTGCACAAGCTGGCGGGAAGGGAGGATTTTGTAGTTCCTTTGCTTAGATAAGCTAATTCAACACATTATATATTAATTCAGGTATCGCCTTTCCTCTCAATGACAACCTAATGCTTTCATCTTTAGCCGTCATAAAATAAACTGAAGTTCTGGGAAGGTAGGCACCCGGTGCCACATTATTCAATTTCCTGGAAAATATCGGTGTTCTCAGATCTTCGGAACTCAGCGTTAGCCAAGCATCCTCCTCCGCAAACAATGGGAAACGACACAATAAATGAACGAATCTAGCGTAAGAGACACAATATCCCAAGTGAAAACATTGACTGAAACTTCACGGATGTAGTCCAAGGGTATTGCTCATGTCTCCCTCCCTGTTCCTCTGTCCCTCCTACAAATGTTTGATGTGGGGTTACACAGGCCAACAGCTGATTTGTTTTGGATATCCTGCTTTAATTGCTCTGTTTGGATATGCAGGCCCATGCTGTGAGCTACCCTTAGCTTGGAACGGATTAGTTGTCCTTGCTTAGCCTGTGTCAAGCTTGTAGCTGTCCAGGAGAGCTTTGGGAGAAAACACACTGACCACAACCCCTGTGATTTCCTCTTTACTCTCCCACATCTTTCTCTTGTCCTCTCTCCTCTACTCTTTTTTACTATCTTCTTTTCACATCTCATATCCCCCGTTTACTCCTCAACTCTGAACTACCCCATGTCCTCTCTACACTTTTTGCCTCCTTAACAACCAGGGTTGGGGGTGGGGGTGGGGGAGACATCACGGCCTCCTCGAAACCAATGAATCATCACTTGCATGATGTCATCCCCTTTCCCGGCTGAAAAGTTACCAAGACCCTGATTCGAGGCATTCACCCGCAGCGGACTTCATATTGAAAAAGCAGAGTGTTGGGCCTCTTTGAGATGTCATAGTCCTACTTCTCTCTCTCTCTCTCTCTCTCTCTCTCTCTCTGTTCAGAATGGCATCCTTTCTCTGCCTAATGGCTTTTGCTGTTCACTCAACAGCATGCCAGGCTCCAGTGCCAGATGGCCCAGGGTTTGATTTAGGTGGCATGCTGAGGGAGCTGAGAGAATATGAATATTTCACTCGCAACCTGTGTGTGTGTGTGTGTGAGAGAGTGACTGAGTGTGTGAGTGTGTGTATGTGAGTGACTGAGAGTGTGTGTGTGTGTGTGTGTGAGAGTGACTGAGAGTGTGTGTGTGTGTGTGTGTGTGTGAGAGAGAGACAACAGCCCCAACTCTCCCTGTCGAACCATCATCCGTTTTTCTCTCACGCCGACCCTAGATGCATGTTCCATCATCTGACCCTAGATGCATGTTTCATCATCTGACCCTAGATGCATGTTCCATCATCTGACCCTCGATGCATGTTTCTCGCTAGGGGCAGATCCCAGGGCGGGTCAGAAGTCATTTGACACAGCCAGTGTGTGTTTTTGTGTGAGCGAAATTCCTTGACAGCAGCTGTGTTTACGGTCCGATTAGATCGATCCAGGAAGAGGGCCAGAATCTCACTAATGACACCATGTCCTCACCTTCCACTTTCATCTCACCCCTATGTTGCAGTTTCCACGGCAATGTTTGTCTCTAAACAGACGCCGTTAGTCACATTAACCCTTTCCGCGCGATACGCATTCTGTGCCTCCATACACATTGTACAGTGATGCCCTAGTATGCCCATACACATTGTACAGTGATGCCCTAATATTCCCATACACATTGTACAGTGGTGCCCTAGTATGCCCATACACATTGTACAGTGATGCCCTAGTATGCCCATACACATTGTACAGTGATGCCCTAGTATTCCCATGCAGTGACTGCAATCTTTTATCAACGTTGGTAACCAGCTTGTACATACCAACAATGTAATTAGACAGTAACACCAGCTAAGGTACATTACACAATGATGGAATTTTGATTAAAGTAAACTGCCTAATATTGATATTATAGTTAAACCAGAAAGTACTCATTGTTAACACATCATTTCTTTGATAATACTGGGTAAATACCAGCTGAAACAGGTTACCGAAAAGGAAAGAGGACAGCTCCTTGTATTTACAATTACATTATTATACCAGTCTCCACAGACAATGTTCTCTAAAATCACAATAAAGCTTGGAGTGACAGTCACTCTGGAATATTCTAAACCACAGCACTGCAACACATGCGAACCATAGAAGATTTGAGAGCTGTCAAGTGGAACTTTAATCAAATCAAGACTGGGATATTAAAGCCGCAGAGGAGTGGCAGAATTACTGTAGGCTTGATGTATAGAAGGAGTATCAATGCAAACAGTCAGTTATGGTTGTGAACTGTAAAAGACACAGTCAGTGTGTTATGGTTATGAACTCCCAGGCACAAGACTTGCCAGGCGTCATGTGAGTGAGAAAGCACTGGAATGCTCACACTCGCTCCCAAATAAGAGGGAGAGGCAAGAAGGAAGGTTTGTCAATGGCAGAAATGATTAGCTTCGCAAGGCTAACCCAAGTTCAGCCGTTTCATGTTTCAAATTCACCCAGGCAATAAATGAGGAACAACATTACCCCTTTTCAAATAAAAGTTAACTTTAACTGCCATTGACACTCATAAAGTCCAGCATGACTCATGAACAATTAGACCAAATCAGATTGTTTTTAGGTGGGACACTTCGGGTTAATAGACATGTAGTGTGTCTGTAGCCCTAACTGTTGTCATACACTTATTAACTCCAGCAAAACACTTATTACATCCAAAAGGCTCATGCATGTGTTTCTTATTGAGTGGCCCTCACCCTTTAACAAGTAACTCTGCTGACATTGGTTTTAAGAAATGCCACAATGAATATCACATGGGGGAGATAAAAAAAAAAGAACAAAAAGAAGAGAGAATGGAGCCATATTATTGTTGAGATAAGATGTTTAGAGATGACTACAGCGGACAAATAACCCCCATATTAACGGCATAAGAGAATGCTTATGGAGGACGCTGATTCCCAATGGTGACTGTGGTCGGAAATTGTGCGCATGAGTGAAACGTAAGGATACTCTATCGACAAGCCCCGAGCAAAACTAATTCAGATCAAAGACTAATAAAGGAGCAACTACCTCACGCCTACTCATAACCCCTCCCTCCTTTTTTACTCACGCACGCGCACACACACACACCAACAGACATTTGAGGCCATCTCTACGTAAGTGAGTAGCATCCTTCCCACCCGCCCCACACTGTTCTGTGTCCCTCCACAGAGCGCAGCGCTCAGCTGTCAGGCACAGGTGTCCGATTGGCTCACAGTCCCAGCTGCTGCCTGATGAGAACGGCTTGTCCAGCTGTGGGAAAGAAGACGCAAGTCGGAAGGAAAAGATGACAGTTCCTCCCCCGTTCCGCAGTCGCTCTAGTGCGCCCTTAGAGACAAGGGCCGTGACGGGGCTGGAAGGGTTGAAGGGTCGGGTTAGCTCAGCTACAATCACACATGTGACACAAGGGTTGACCTCATGTTGTTAGGAACTGTGTTTCCATAGCAATGAGTGTGTGTGTGTGTGTGTGTGTGTGCGTGCACATTTTCATGTGTGCAAGTGTGTTTAAGAGTGTGAACATGTGTGTGTGTGTGTGTCTGTCTGTCTTACTTTGTGGACTCTGAGCACGGCCAAGAGATTTCGGGCAATCCTTAAAAGGAGTTGCTTGGTCTCCCACTGTTAGTCCATATGTGGGCTCCACAGTCAGATCAATGCCTCATATTTAGCTCTATGGTTCTGGAACAAACGTTAATGCCAGTGGAAGAACACCCTGTGGCTTTCTTGCCCATAGAATTGGAATGTATAGAACAGACATCTCCACTGTTGTAGTTGTTTAATGGTCTAGTTTGTTAGGCAGTTGGCCTGGGTCCAGTTTTTTTTTAAAGCTAGCTGTTAGCTATGAAACAAGAAAAAAAGGGCAATTTTTCTATACTTTGTTCTATAGTCTATTCAAATCAACACAGTGAAATTCACTGAGCATCACAACCCCATGCCTTGCCTTGAACTGACCATAACCTTTGACCTTGCTTTGACACCACTGTAAAGAATTTACTGGTTGGCAAATCTTAAACTCCTTTATTAACTAGTCGCAATTCCTTTCTTGAGTTAACTAAACTTCTTGGATACATTGTTGAATGTAATGAACATTTTGAGTAACTTAGGTTTTGGTTCAACTAATAATGACAAGTTCAACTGACATTCAATTATTTTGCCAACACTTAGGAAAGCAAATTGGGCAAACCTGATCATAAAGTTCATCTTACTACAAAGTAGAGGTTGGAAAACCTCAAATGAGAAAAAAAAGGAAAAAAAATAAAAATCAATCAAAATACATTACTACGTCAGTTTTCTAGGTTCCTAGGCAAGGAGCTATACAGAGCAGAGCTATCCAATTACACTAAGCTTAAATGTACGACCATTTTCATGAAATAAATGGTTAAACTGATGTGAGTGTCCTGACTGAAACTATGTTCTGTGGTCAAAAAAATAAGAAGAGAAGGAAATTACCTCCTATACAAAGGATTCAGTGATTTTCTAAAGATACTGTCACAAACACACTCTACCTGTCTGGAAATTCGAACACAGAGTTTCCAGCCAGGTAGAATGTGTTTGTGGCTGTAATTTCCGATAATCACTGAGTCTTTTGTAAAAATGGCCCAGATGACATCACAGAGGGTAATTTCCTTAGGAGCGGTTCTTCTTATCTTTTTGACTACAGAATGTGAAAATCACAGTTTTCACATATGTAGACACTGGTATGGTGAGATAATGAATATGAGGATGGAAATTGTGAAATGTCCCTTGAGCAAGCAATGAGATCAACCCTGATCTCAGCTAAAACATTCCTCTGTACGATTCAGAGTAGGTAGAGTACTGACAAAAACCTGCGTGCAATGGATGACAGTGCCAGGACAAGGACGGAGGAGTCCGTAAAAATAGCAGTAAAAATAGCAGTCAGTAGGAAAGTTCTTCTATGTCTTCAAGGACAACTGCTTCCTCCAGCACAACCGCCACTGCTCTTGGGGGGTCTGTAGCACCTTCAAGGATAGCCATCTTCACTAGAGTTCTGCTGTGGATTTCAGAGTAAATGCTATCCTTGGGACAGCCCAAATCTGATGTCCCCTCATTAAAGTTGAGATTTAAATCGGTTAAGGTTAGATAAGGGTTATGGGTTATGGCTAAGGTCATTTTTCATTGGTCATTTATGCAACAACATGCATTGTTTTGTGTAAACAGAAGCATAAATGAGCACACATTCCATGTCATGTGACTGGCGAAACCAGCTGGCTAATGGACCACTCTATGCTAGCTGTTGTCCTCATTGACACACTTGTTGACACAAAACATGAAAAATGACCTTAGCCATAACCCATAACCCTTATCTAACCTTATCTAACTTTAATGAGGGGACATCAGATTTGGGCTGTCCCAAGGATAGCATTTACTCTCACTTAAGACCCCCTGTGAAGTCCATGGGAGACTGTTGCCAATGTCGGGCCTGCTATGGGCCACTGCAAGCTTGCTTTGGGGTTGTGTGTGATGCCTCTGTTTGCTGCGAGTGAGCTGCAACCTCCTCCATTGCATGCCCATGTAGCAGAGGAGCTCCTTCAGTTGATGATTCATTGTGGAGCTTTTTAACGAGCAGCCATTCACACCCTTATTAAGAAGCAGGCTACAGCCTTTAGCTTTAGCTTTACGAGCCCTTTCTTGCTCTTTTGCAATGATTACTGATGACTTGATTATTCAAGTATGCACTGGATTGACGTTTTATTACTTATCTATTAATTATTGTCTTTGTGTGTGTCTACTTGGGGATTAATAAAGTATTATCTATGTCTATGTGTCTGTATCTAACTTCACACATGAAATCAAGAACTTGTTAGCCGCTGCCACAACATGTAATGATAATCTGCATCTCATCATTTTTAATGTGTCACAAAGCTCATACAGTTTACAGTGTGACCATCATCATCATCATCGTAATCACATCCTGATGACCATAAATTCAAAATATGGCTGTGAATTGTTGTAAATCATTCTCCTCAGTCATAAATCCAACTTGTTTAAGAGTTTCCAAAACATACGTCATAAACCAAGAGGGAATTAGATCAGTATCGTGATGGTGGGAGAGTATACTCTAGGCTGTAGGAGAGGATTATGCAAATTGACACCTCGTTGGTCGTCATTTCGACAGACACCAATAGAAAACTCCAAAGGCAAATGCAAGGCTTCGAATCAATACTAGACATTGACAGCTCTCTTATGTCGGCACAAGTGATGGAACACACCTGTCTCACCAGAAACACCTGTCAAGCCAATTGTCCCATTACCTTTGGGTACCCTAGAGTAGGGGGACTATGTTTAACAAGTGCTGTAATTTCTGAATGGTGAAACCAATATGTACACAAATGCCATCAAATAGCAATTGTTTGATTTCAAATCCAAACTTTTGGAGTGTAGAGCCAAAAGAAGAAAAAATGCTTCATGGTCCCATTACTTACGCAGGGCAGTGTAGATGTGGTTATTTACATGTTAGTTGTATATCCAGGTTAAATCCAGGTGTTTTGAGATCTGATGACATGTGCTTCACATGACCTAGCCAAAAGTGGTTCTTAACCACCTCCACTACATTTGCAGGTGGTCTGGAATGCGGCCGGAGCAATGGATGACTCCATGGTGATGAGGTGCAACCTATTAGAGTGAGTTGTTTAGAACTACATCCAAACATCTAGACAATCACCACGGTAAATACAGGTGTATAAACGATTACATCTGGCTCTCGCCATCTGGAGTGGTACTCAAACAACCGCATGGACGTACATCATCCAGCATTCACCTCTCCTTCGCTTTTCAACCCACGCCTCCCACCTCTACCCCTCCTCCAGCTTTGAGTCATATTCTGCTGGCTTGGAGGAAAATTCAATCGCACTGCTTTTTGACCATGAAAGCTACACGTGATTATTTGTGTCTTGTGCGTGTGTGTTACTCTGTGTGTGAGGCTCTTGTGAAGGGATGATGCGAATGCCAAGTTTGGATTCTCCTGAAGAGAAAAAAGCCATAAATTACCGGCTCAGGCAAGATTTAGACGGCTCCATGACAATTTCCATTCAGATGCACTGTGGTTTTACAACGTATCTGCTCCTTGCCCATGGATAACATTTTCCCAATTATACTTGGGCCTGTCACGCTCAGCTGTGTGTCTTTTCCCATTGTGTGCTTTGTATTGAATGACTCTCTCCACTTCCTCTCCAATATGAAGAGATCATACTCATACTAGCGTAAAGCATAGTAATTATTAAGACAGTAATTATGACGACTTCTGGAGGGAGAGCTCTTTCAGTACAAACAGCTGCAACTATTCACAACAAGCAACCACAAACAGGTACCCCAAACAACCCCAAATAACCCCAAACATGTACCCAAAAGTACCCCAAACAACTACATACAGGTACCCAAAACAATCCCAAACAATCACAGACAACCACAAACATGTACCTAAACTATTTAAACTTATAAGAAAAAAAAAGTAATGGAACAGTGTGGCATTCTTCTTCTTTTGGCTCTATACTCTGAAAGTTTGGATTTTAATACGTTTTAAATCAAACAATTACTATGAAGATAAAGTAGAGATTCTAAACGTTTATTTGAAGGTATTTCTGTACATGTTGGTCTCACCATTTAGAAATGGCAAAGCTTTTTATAAGTAGTCTCCCTATTTCAGGGCACCACATGTAATGGGACATTACGGCTTGACAGGTGTTTCTGCTAAGTCTGGTGTGTTCCGTCACATCATATGTGCATGCATAAGAGAGCTGTCAATGTCTAGTATTGAGTCATGTGGACCAAAGAGGTGTCAATGAATGTCAAGGAAGCCATTATTAAGCTAAACAATCAGAACAAAACTATCAGAAACATAGCCAAAACCTTAGGCTTGCCAAAATCAACAGATTGGAACAACAGAAAAAAAACAGCATTGGTGAGCATTCACAAACGGGCTAGTCAGCCAAGGAAGACTTCTACAGTAGATGACTGAAGAATGCTCACCATAATTAAGAAAAACCTAAAAACAGCTGTCCCACAGATCAGGAACACTCTCCAGGAGGTAGGCGTGAATGTGTCAATGACTCCCATCCGCAGAATACACCAGCCAAACTACAGACGTTTCACTGCAAAGTGCAAACCACTTGTTATCCTCACAAAGGATGGTCAGGTTACAGTTTGCTAAAAAGTACCTAAAAAGCAGAGGTCTGGAAAAGGGTTTTGTGGACAGATAATACAAATATCATAATGTACAAGACTGATTTCAAGTAGGAAGTTTGGATAAAAAAGGATCTTCCCAATATTTCTAGCATACTACCTTATCTGTGAGACATGGTGGAGGGGGTGTTATGGTTTGGGCATGTATAGCTTCAGCTAGCATGGGCTAACTTGTCTTAATTGATTATATGAATCTGTCCCATGACTTTTGGTGCCCAGACATCATGTAATCTCAAGTAATCTATACTTTAACCTATAGTAATTATTTGATTTGCCAGAAGAAGAAAATGAAGAAGATGCTTCATTGTTCCATTACTTACACAGGACACTGTATTACTTACGCAGGGCACTGTATATAGTATAAAGTATATAATGATGATCATAAATAGGTATACTACTGAGGCAAAGCAGTATTTCTTTCTTAGTATTTTTCACAACCATCCACATAGAGAAAAACTCCGCAACAACCTGCTGAGGCTCTGCATGTCTCATTCTGGATCTTTCCGAAAGTCAGAGCGAGCGGAAAATGTGATTGGACAAAGCTGAAATGTTGGCTACACATTATGGATGTATGTCTTTTTATACTCTGCCCAGATAAACAATTACAGAGTGTTGCTTTAAAAGCCATACAGGACTGCAAACATGCTGTCTCATACTTTCCCTCCATCCTTGTTCCCTGAATATGCCAGACCTTGCAGCCTGTAACCCTGTATCCCATGCACTTGACTCTGTCTGTCTCAATCATTCATTAGTTATTCATTCTGACTCCTGCAGCGCCAATCATTCTCAATCAGTCATATTTTGCAATTCTTTATTTTTTCTTAAAAAGTCTTTCCAACAAATTAAACACTTTGCTTCCATTTCATCTCAGGTTCTCTCCTGCACCATCCAAGTACTTTGACTATAGGCTATTCGAATTACATGTTCGTAGCATGGATTAAAACACGAGAGCACCTTCAGCCAGGCCTGAGACACCCTCTTGCCATTAACAATGTATCCTGCCCTTTCCTTTACACTACCTCCACTGCCACCTCCTCTCCTTGAAGGTCTCAACTCCCAACAGGAGTTGGCCTAGAAGAAAAAGTCAGACCATCTTAAGACTGTAGCTTGTTTGGGATTTCTTAATTACCAACCTAAATATGTCAATGAAAGGAGGGTGTGGTGCGTATGGAGCGAGGGCAGGGGGAAGTGTACATGGAGCATGTGCACTTGGCAGAGTGTGCAGACAGCACAGGGGATCAACAGGATCGTCTGGCAGTGGAGGTAATATAATCGTGAGGTTATTTTTAAGAACAACCCAAAGCCTTGTCATTGACCCAACCTCAGGAGGAATACTAGGGATTTGGCCAGTCAAAACATGAGCCAGTGATTATGGAGAGGGAGAAAATAGAGCATATGGATTGTGCAGTATACTGTATGTGGGAGATGGTTTGCCCCAGACTCTTGGCATTGGCATTTGGGTAAAAATGTGGCAGTTACTTGCATCAGAAGCATACTGTGAAAGAGAGGTTTTACCTTCATGATTAACGACAGGATGTCTTTAATCAGATGTATCTATACATAGCATACTGTCTTTTTACTTCCTGTATAAAAAAACTAAACTGTCACCAAATTAAATTAAGAAATTCCATTTGACATATGACTCTTTTAGAAAAGTGACACAGTATACAGTCAGTTCACAGAAAGGACTTGTTCAAATGTCTTCATTCGTTTGGAAACTGTATATCAGTGGTTCACTTCTTTCAACTGACATTTTCAGAAGATCAGTGTCCTGAAAAGAACAGAACGTTTTGAACAGGAGGTCAAAAGAGAGATCTGTCATACCAGCTGTGTTCACAAAGAAATATCACTACCACGGCCCACATGATTACCAAGGTAAAATGTGCAGAGGTTATCGTGCGTGAGGAGGTCATCTTTTCAATGAACTGAATGATGGAACGATTCTTCACAGCACTACAGGCAAGAGACGAGGTGGTGCTGTGAATGTTAGTATTCACCTTTGGAAGACAGAGGTGATTTGTAGCTCGTGTGAGGTGGAGCGTCGCGATTTGACAACACTTGATAGTTTAGCTCCCAACCCCTCTTTGGAGGGGACAACAAAACGCTTTGAAGCTTGATGACATGCAAACCTGAGCCAGAAGCCCAGCAGAGATCTGATCAGAATTTGGCCTCGGCGATCCTCCAGATGTGTCAAAGGGAGAACATTTGGCTGTTTTTACAACAGACACACCTTTTTTCCGCTCATATTGATATCCGCTATGTCCTATGAAGAACATGAAAGGCTGAGCCCCTTTTTTTTCCACAGTGGCTTGCCAAATGATTCTCAGATTTCTCCTCTGACTTTGGGTCCCTTTAGAAACCAGTACGAGCGTTGTGTTAGAGACCTCAAAACGTGAAGGCTCACTTTTTCTCCCTTGCTGTGCATACACAATCACGGCATCAACATAGTCCACATGCTTGGATGTATTATTTATTCATTTATGGATTTATTCACCTAATATCTGATTTATCAATTAAGAGGTTAATCAGTATGGGTCATACTGAGTGAAGCAGTAGTGAAAAGAAGAAAATGTGATGCTAGGTAGTTGAATGGTTAGATAGATGTAAGGTTGTAAATAAGGGTTAGATAGATAGTATGTTAGATAGATAGATAGATAGATAGATAGATACAGTAGGCCAGAGTTTAAAAGGCTGCCACTTGTGTGACAATGTCGCCAGCGTACCGCGACAGCAGTAGAAAGTCAGCTCGACTATTTGATATGTTTCATTTCAGTTAATTCACCCCTGTAAAAGAACCACCAGGAGGCATTGTTGAGCAATTCTAATATGTATATACACACTAATTGTAATATATATAATATTAATATACAAACATTGCTGCCTGTGGGCTGTAGTAAACACAACTGCTGTGACCAGTCGCTAACATAGCTGAAAAACTATTTTTTGAAAACAAATCTTCTAAACTCTAAACCGTTTCTGGGATGATGGAGAAAGCGAAATAATACATGGTGGGAGTAGGCTACATTCAGCAGCCAAACATTTCCATCATGTCAGTTTTGCAGCACTCAACATTTGTTTGTCTGTCGCCAGTGAAGTTCCACCTTACCAGCGTAGCCTTTAAACCCACTTTGACTTTCCGTTCCTTGATCCTGCCTGGTCTAATTACCAGCGCGTTAACGTTAACACTGCGAGAGGGGAGGGAGTGTCCACAGTCATTATTCTCGGGTCTTCATGATTGAAACCTTGCTTTTTTGGCGGGTTGCTTTTGAGCCATTGAAAGGTAAAAATGTTTTTACACAAGGAATATTGTAAATCAAGCATTTAACTGCTCTGCTCGCAGAGTGCAGTCGGCTAGGTTGGTCTTCACGTCCCTGAATAAAGATAATACCCATTTCCATAAAAAATGAAACTGATGCAGAAATTAAAATGCAGATTTTTTTTTTATTTAAGGTATCAGGTGTTAGTCTACAGAATACAAGGCCTACAATACATTGTGTCATTTGTAGCGTACACTACAAGGACAGCCCTAGTTGGGCCCTCAGTGAGTGCAATGATCCTGTCATTGTAGTGGTGGAAGGTGAGTGAATTGTAGTGTTTTTGAGAGGAATGAGAATGATGGTATGATGGCAGATAACGATATTTTTCAAAAACTGTGTTGGTGGTTCTTGGTTGGTCCTAGTTAAGATAACCTGATATTTAAACCATGTACACTCTTCAGCTCTGTAATTCACTGTAATATATTCAATTTTGCCAGAGAATTGTTTTGGATCTCTGTTGTAATGACACAGGTCTATTTGTTACAGTTGTCATAGTAGGTTGCAATGTCCATTTTTTCGTTGTAACAAATAAAAACATGCAATTTAATCTTGTTTTTGTGCACACATCATAATTCCATTGCCAACCTCAGCCGTACCACTTCACCCCACCTTGGGGTGAAAACCTGAAGCGGGAAATTAAGAGACTTTGTACCCTAGCCATTGATAACTAATGGGTGGGGGAAGGTGAAGGGGGAATTAAATGTCTGTGTGTGCTTGCTTGACAAATTCACTTATGACAAATTCACTTGTTTCCCATTAACAAACAAAAGCATGACAATTTATCTAGCCACTAGGCAGTCTTTTAAAGATACAACTCGAATGCTGAGTACAATCCAGTCCCACTCCTCCCCTAGAACAGTACAATTCTTAATTGAATTAATTTGGTTAGTTGAAATGCAAACATTAATTGTACTGTATCCAAAATGTTGCATATTTTAGAGAACTCTTATCAATTTTATTATACATCAAGATAGTTACAGATAGGTCTACAGCAAACCCTGACTGTTAGCTGGTTTAGGCAGCTAGCAGTGGTGCATCTCTGCTGTTTGACAGACGATGAATGAGAAAGTATAAAAAATGAACTTCAACTGTCAAGAGTGGATTTGTCAGTTATCACTGGCTGATACATTTGTTACCAGTGATGGCCTGCTCCTGTAGATTCTTCCTATACAACATTTGAAGGATACGCCCATTCCTCACGAGAGAAGGAGCGCAACTCCTGATCCAGGCACCTGTCATCTTCTGCCAAGACTACTGCAACTCACTTCAGACCAGGCTCCCTGCCTCCGCCATCAGACCTCTGCAGCTCAACCAGAATTCTGCAGCCCGTCTCCCCAAATTCTCCCATGTCACCCCCCTCCTCCGCACCCTTCACTGGCTCCCAGTAGCAGCTCACATCAGATTTAAGACCATAGGGCGATAAAGGGAACAGTCCCTCCCTATCTGCAAATGATGGTCAGTCCCCAAACCCCTGCCTGATCACTCCGTTCTTCCACCTCTGCTGGCGGCTTGTCACCACCATCTCTACGAGGATGTGGTGGTCGCTCTGATCGGTCACAGCTCTTCTCTGTCTTGGCTCCCCACCACTGTCAGGATGGCAGATTCACAATCTATCTTCCGCCATAGATAAAAGACCCATCTCATTAGGATACACCTGGGCTCTTTCCCCTCAGACCTCTCTACCCCCCTAACACCCTGTTGTTCGTTACATATCTTGAGAAAAAATAAAAGTTTTCTTCCTTTCTCTAGCACTGAGTTGTTGTTTTTTGACGATGATTCACTTACTAATAAAAATGTACTTAATACATATATTTATTTGCAAACCCTAACCCTAAGGACTATTAAGATGTACTGAGACTTGACCCCTTAGACAAAATGAGTTGGGCTCGGGGACCCCCACGCCCCTCGGATTGAGCTGTCACTGGCGCAATCCTTGCATAGATTCCCCCTCTTAAAAGCCCCTTCCAGACAGTTTATTAACGATACTATAAAAATGATAGATCACTGCCATATAAAAACGTCACATTCCCACTCAGTCCACCCCATCCTGTTATGGTTGGAATATGAGCAGTTTGTTCCTGCCATGTTTACAGCTGAGCCTATAGAGGCGTTGTTTTCTAGGTCTGTCCAAAAACACCCAGGAGCGAGTGATGCAACAGATGGATATACAGGCCTTCATCACAGCATGTTGTCAAAGCTTGGGTTGATTTTACACTTTGAATGTATTTCAATAGCAGGTGGATGAAGATCATGCATTTCTGGTGGGCTTTTCATGTCCTTTTTTCTTGATGATATATAGCCACTGTCACGTAACATTACATCACTAAGTAAATCATGCAGAAACTAGCTAAGGGAGGGAAATAAAGCTGAGCTGTTGTTTTCACAAATGGTAAAGAGGGGATATCAATTTTCTGTCGTCAATCTCATCCGAACCTTTGCCCTCTTTATACCTACTTGTTCATGTCTTATACAAGTCGAATGAAGTCACCTCCATTTCAGAGAAATATTCAACCAAATATTGATGGGTGTGACATCAACTTATTGTGTGATGGTTTCAAGAGGCTTCGGTTGTTGGAGGTTATAGGCCATGACCCTTGACTTCACTATGATGGTAGGGGCTTTCAGACAGTTGAGCTGAGGGAGGAGAAAGTATGTTAACCTGTATGTATTAGCATTGTGCACAAACATTTACACAAATCTAAAATGCAATTCTGATAAATATAACTGATAGTGAATGAGTGGAGATACTTAAACCTGTTGGAATGTTCAAAATCCACCTAATATTGATTGAGTTACACACATAAACTGAAATCTGAAATCCTCAAAGTATCTCAAATAGTTTGTTTATACAGTTCTAACACTATTGACGATGGTATTATTAAACTTTGACCTACCAAAATGAACGTTTTTCCATGGCTGAGGCTTGACTAATACAGATTGTCATGCATGTCTCCAGACATGAAAAACGACACACCAAGTACAACAATAATCCACGAACTCCACCCCAGCCTCTAACATTCCTTCAAATCATTACCGTCATTAATACTCCCACTAAAGACATGTTTAGGCTCAATCATTAAACACAGACAGGCTGTGTCTCCTGCTGAGTGCCACGCTCTGCACTGCAGTTTGAATCTAATTCCAGGCATTTTTTCACCCTGCATATTTTCTATAATGAGAGGGGAGACCATTATCAGGGTGTCGTCTGCATAAACAAACAGAGCTAGGGAGTATTCTGTTAGTCCCATCACTACTGATGGAAGCCAAGCTATTTCTGAACTGCAAAGCTCCCAGTATAAAGGTGCAGGTCTGTAGATGTTGTACATAAAACATGTTGGCAATCCAAACGTTTTCCACAATGAAAATAAAAATGTCTGATAATTGATCCATTGTTGCTACATATGTAGATGTTACCCTATGTACACCTTTTGTGTACATATTGGTTTCAGCATTTATAAATGACAACATTTTTTATTCATAGTCCCTTTATTTCAGGCTACCATAACTAATGGGACAGATTCATATAATGTGCAAATTAAGCACTCCTATTTAGTATTTTGTTGCCAATCCTTTGCATGCAATAACTGCCCGAAGTCTGCGACCCATTGACCCCACCAGATGCTGGGTATATTCTCTGGTGATGCTCTTCCAGGCCTTTACTGCAGCCATTATCAGTTGTTTGTTTTGAGGACTTTTTGCTTAAAATTGTATCTTCTGGAGATTAAACGCATGTTCAATTGGATTTGAATCTGAAGATTGTCAAAGCTGTGATGTCATCAGTTTAGATGTAATAAGATTGTGGTTGGGTCTCTTTATCAACAGCTCCTAATTTAAATACTGAATACTTTTTAGGGTGACATAAAAAGCAGAGGTCAGGGAAAATCTCTCTCTCTTTCCTGTGTCCTGTTGTGAGGTTATCATCATGTTGTGAGTAACATTGTCTTGAATGACCACTGGTCATTTCCCTACACTCTCTTTATTAGGATGTAACCTTTCTCTATGAAATATTCGCCTTGTAATAGTTGTATAAGTATGCAGTATTATTAAAGCCTCATTTGATTCATTATATTTGACCTTTCTTGCTTGACCTTCCAGCATAATCTCAACAATTCTTTGCATATAGTGATAATTACATTGGAGTTAGATTATCAATATTAGATATGCTTTGCTATTAAGAAAATAAAGCCAAAAGTCTCTGCCAAACCTTCATGTGGAAACTGATAGTTATAATTGCTCTACATTAGCACTTGATTCTGAAACATAGCTCATCCAACAGCCTTCAGAGTGTGTGTGTGTGTGTGTCCGTACAGTATGTGTGAACACATTGCTTTATATAGGTTACCTGTAAACACAGGTGAAGGTGGTAGCGTGAGCCACTGAAGGACATGGTTAGGCATACACACATATCCTCTCCTATCCCGTGTCACCGTCGGCCCACCCCCCCCTAGTCTCACTGTCACAACAGTGGAACATGTCTCATCCATAATGGAAACATTTCCCTGCCTCCCATTCAAAATGCATGGCTAAAGAAACATAAAGCAACGCCTATGACACGTTGTTTTGTTCAGGTGTCGTTCGGGCCACCAAAGGCCAAGCATCATTAATTGAGGGACAGTTAAATCCTGATTGGCCGGTCTTGGGTGTCTACCTTTTGCGTAAGAGGTCAATGAGACGGAGTCTCGAGTAACAGTACACCCGAGGCACCGCCATACCTCGTCACATGATCAGTCACGTCAACCTGCGCTTCGGATTTGGCCCAGGGTAGGTGTCGAAGAGAACGGGAATCACCAGTCAATAATCAGTTAATTAACCTCTTAAGCTTTATGCCCTCTTTGACTAATTTCCGCCTAAAAACCAGACCCAAACTAAACTGTTTATAACATTAGAAATATGGTGATCAGATGCAAAAGCATGATGCCATTTGATAGGGAACACCTTGACGTTTTGTGTGGATATGCTCAGATCATAGTTCAGAATAACATACTACACAACAAGGAGATAAAGTAAACAATAATCTAAATTAATACTCAAATTAAAGAAGAATTTGGGGCCAATTATAGGCTTGTCTAGTTTAAGAGGTTAAAGGGGATTTGTTTGAAAAGTGCATAGACCCTAACATTGATACAAAGCCATAGTTTGTGAGATGTAAATATTGTGTCATTGATCGAGACAATTAATTAATTCTCTGAGATTTGACCTACCAACAGAAGTCAACTATAATTACGTAGGAACTGCTCCATGAAACGGTATGATAATGCATATGGATCCCAATCTTACATAATAAGCTTTTGCACTGCTGTAGTAGTGTTTGATTAATTGCATTGTGTATTTTCAGAGTTGATGAAAAAAAAATCAATTGCACTATATAGTTATTAATACAAAGGAAATGTTGGAAATGAAGTAAAACCAATATTTGGCAAGATAGCCTGGTCTTGTTTCTTTTACCACCATTCAAAATACTGAATGTCGACGTAACGTGACATATTTTCACGTCTTTAGTACATTAATTGACGAGGACCAATTATGTACGTCAGTACAGTGCATCCAATATGAATTAAAGAACATCTACTCAGTTACTATATCACATAACTGCCGGCTTTGATTCAAAGTAAAGGATCTCAGTGACCCCACAGTGTGTGACTGAGCAGTGTTTCACAAATGATAGGTCAAGATACCCACTGTTGGATCAGATCACATTCCTTTTTGGTCAAGGCCTGCGGCAAGGGTCTGGAAAAGAACCATGACTGTTAGTATCGGAGGGTCGTAGAAATATGTCCAAGTGTTGGAGAGAAATGCAAAAAAACAAACATTGGGTGTGTATTTGGGCAACATCTGGGCACTACTGTCGGCTGTATTCAGATGGGTGAGGATGCACATAGAAATTTACCAGAGAGGGGGTGCAGTTTTCTAGTCAGCATGAATATGTCCTGTTATATTCGATCTGCAATACTCTGAATGTGTCATGTGAATAAGCCCATGGTGTGTAGACACTGTCACTGCCCGTACCACTGCTCTGCTAGTTGCGGCCTGTGCGACTGCTCCAGTGGGCTCTGGTCCTAATCCTCCATGGCTGGCTTGGCCCGTCACTCAGTGAGCTGGTCCCAAAGCCCTCTGCCATGTTTACTGTAGGGCACAAGCCCTAACAACAAGCACGGCAACGACATGGGTGGCCTCGTCACCCTCAGTAGTGGAAATCCAATAATGGATAATCCAGAAATGACGCTCCCTTTGGCTCAGCCAGTGTATAACAGGTCAGTCACATGACTGGGGCACCTTACCACTCTCCATTTCTACCTACTGTACACGGTTACTCCGTAGAGCAACTAGAAGTAGCAGTAGAGTTGTTGCGTATATAAATGTACTGTTTACACTAGGATATGCCGGTCAATACAGTATTGATTTTAAAGTTTGGGGAAGCCTTCCCTACAGCAAACCAAAACACTTAGGAGCTCAACCACAAAGACTGTCCAAATGAGTTTACACATGTCCACACAGTATACACCTTTGCTACCGTACACTAGGCTATACATATTAGATGAACTGAATGCTCAAAAATGTTGAAATGTCATCGTCAAAACGTCATCATCGAAACGTCATCCTCCCATGTGTTTTGGAACTGCACATGTGGAAGCTCTTACAGTTTGCATTTAGTCTATTTAGGGGATGGTTGGAAATGTGCAAATGAATAAGTCCATAAATAGCTCTATTCTATTTATTTTTTTATTTAAATTAATTAATTGAACAGAATTGACCCGAACACTATGGTGTACCATAAATGCATAATTGTCGTAATTAATCAGCTTCCCCTGGAACACACACGTTGCTCTCTCACACGTTGTCATCTCCTCTTCTACCCACCCTCTGTCAATATGGGAACCAACAAAATGTCAATGGGAATGTTGGCTGCAACATCCTGCATTTGTAAACCCCCAGCCCTGAGCCAAACATTGCACCGTGCCCCCATAAACATCCTGGTCACCAGCAGGCCAGACAACAAGGTGATGAGGAAGAGGGCGACATAACTTTTTATGAGAAGAGCGTGACTCTTGCAAGACTCAAGGCGGCATGGGATCCTCAAGCTCAGTGACTTGGTGAAAACTGTGAGCAGACAGTCCTGTAACACATCACAGAAGCTTCTTTGTGCTTCCATAGGGATGACACAACATCTAATGGAAAGTCATAACAAACAATGTAAGTTTATGAGAAATGGTCACAGCATAACAGGCGGTCATTTGGGTGTGCAGCCTGCTTACCAGTGCTTTTTTTCTTTTAAATGATGTTCCAAACTGTTGATTTTTGGTACGTTTTTTATGTTTTCTGATATTTCAGCCTCATAATAGCTGCCCTGACTTTCATCGATGTCTCTTTGGTCCTCATGTTTGACAGACAGCAGTGGCAGACTCCAAAGGAAAACGCAAAGCCTAGAATCAATACTAGACATTGAGAGCTCTCTTGTGCCTGCACAAATGATGTGTCGGAACACACCTAACGAACAGACAGAAATACCTTATCAAGCCAATTGGCCGATCACTTTTGGGTGCCCTGAAATATGGGGACTATGCATAAAAAGTGTTGAAGGTCTAAGTTGTGAGCAAGGTTTCCTTCTGCCATTAGTCGTTTGTGTTATGCAACTAAGGGGAGCAGGTGGATCAAATTGGACCCAGCCATCTGATACTCGACTGAGCTTAAACTTGAACTTTTGTAAACACACTGCATGGGTAATTCATTAAGTTTCTTACCCCAATTCTCTTATGCTGCAAGAGGCACATAATGTCTTGTCAAAGTATGTTCTCATACAGTACATTTGTTTACAGCCGAAGTGTTTTCCCCCCACGAATGAATATTGCTTTTGACACTATTTTTCATTCAGAGGTTTAATTATAAATCGAGGTCATGCAGAACGAAGGACAAGAAAACCAAACAAAGGAGGTGTCTCATATTTGATAATTCCTCTCACATTTTCTCTATGCCAAATTAACTCAAACCACATCCTCTCCCCACAACCAATTTCCTTTGCATTGGTCATAGCTTTCACTTCACAACAGTAGGCCATTTAATTGTTCCAACATTCTCCACCGCAGGAGACTATCAGGGCATGGACAATTCATGCAAAGCCAGTCTAACCACCAGTTGACCTTTGCACTGTGACCATGGGCGTCAATGTGGACGTGCCTGGGGTGGTAGAATGCCAGTGCCAATGCCAATAAGCAGAGCAACTTGTACTCTGCTTGTCACATCTGGGATGTCTTCCAGGGTGGCACTGTGAAAATGCTGACACCATCTTGTCTCTTTTTAATCATGGTTTACAGACAGTTTTGTATGCAATGCAACTCTGCATGTCTCTATAAAGCTAATTCAATACAAAAAAACCTTTCAGTTAAATATTTTGAATTGAGCACCATACCTCAAAATCGGACCTATGCACTGACAGGGTTTTTCAGCACACTCAGTTTTGTTGGGCTACTGTACTTTAAACAACATAGGTTACACTTAGAACTGGGCATGCTATTTAGGATTCACATCTTAAACAGCCCAATTACTTTTCAGAGAGTTAATACAGTAGGCCAGTGTTTAAAACTGTTTCTTCATGGCAAAAAATAATGAGGGCATGCGGACTTGTATTGACTGTGGACTGAACTGTGGACACTGCCAGCTCTTTGTCAAGGTGAGATATATTGATGAGGAGTCTATTGAGAAGAATTGTTTCTGCGAAGAGCTACCCAGTCACGCAACGGGACAGGACATTTTTTATGTCTTGACTTGACATGGTCTCAACTGTCTGATGTGCCATATTTGTACAGATGGAGCTGCATCCATGACTGGGAAAGTGAAAGGACGGGTTACAAAAGTGAACGAGCAAAATCCAGATATGCAGGTCAGCCGCTGCATGCTACACCGCTGCATGCTACACCGTGAAGTCCTAGCCGCAAAAGAAATGCCCCCATCTAACTGAAGCATTGGAACAAGCTGTCAAAATTGTGAATTACATCAAAGATTTATTGAATTTATTTAATTAGAAATTGCAGTGTGTAGTTCTTTTACAGTTATTGTAACATTGAGTTTCATTTTGTTCCTGGTTTAATGTTTGTAAATTAAGTAGGTTGAAAAAGCAGTCCATCTCTCTGCGTTTTCCTGGTATCGTCTGATCATATAGTTCTGATCGTATAGATCATATACACTGTAATAGTCCTCAAATGCTTTTCTAATGTCTTTCTGTTCGTGGTGTATTTAATTTGTCACTGGGTCTCTAATCTTATATTGTATTCTCTGCTTGCAGTTTTTTTTTCTTTTTCAGGCCAGAATTCTGTTGAATTTTGTTGTTTGTTTGCTGCCTCATTTTCATTTAAATGTCCTCAGTGTGTAGAGCTGTTATTTCCCTCCGTGTTGTTGATTGTTTGCATGGTTTCAGGGTTAGGAGTTTGTTTGTGTTCAACTCCATATGTTTTAGGGTCATTTATAGGTCACTTAGCTATTCCCTTTTCCTGTTGCAACATATGGCAATAATTTTGCCTTCGAGAACTGCTTTAAACGCATCCCACATGATAGTGGGTGTCACTTCTGCTGTGTCATTAAATTCTCCATATTCTTGTATTTCTTTTTTTTATGTGCTCCTTTACCTTGCTATCATTGAACACCGTGACTTAATTGTGACTTTCTTATCTCAGTTGATATATGAATTGATAGGTACATGGGGGTATGGTCTGATATGTCCATAATCCCTTTTGAGCAGTCTTTAAATCAAATGTCTCTTTTTTTGGAAAATCTGAAAGTAGTCCAGTCTTGAATATGACGAATGAGGTGAAGAGTAGAAAGTACATGTTTCTTTCAGTATAATTTAGATCTCACCATTCACAGTGCCAGAGCTTCCTCCAATAGGTCTCTGTGACCTGAAGTGGAGACTGTTTCAGGGTTGGTCCGAGAGACGTGGGCTCCTTCCCTTCAGTGCCGTCACTGTGGTTCTCTCCCTCCTGCAGGACTTGCTTGAACAGGGCAAGGCCTTTTCTACCGCTAAGGTCTACCTGGCGGCCATTTTGGACCGCCATGTTGGACTAGGTGAAACGACGGTGGGAGCTCATCCCAATGTGTGTCGTTTATGAAAGGAGCACTTAGTCTCCATGACACTCGTCCCCTCTTGGGTCACTGGTTCTCAACACGCTTACTAGCGTGCGATTCAAACCCCTAGAGACCATGGACCTTAAGACTCTGTTTTACAAGGTGGCTCTGTTACTCTTAGAGCTTAGATTCAACTTTATTGTCATTGTGCAGAGTACAAGTACAAGTACTCGCCTTGGCCCTGGCCAATCACGCCAGTCGATCCATGCACTCTTGGTACGATACGTACTAATGCAAGGTTCCTTCCTACGGTCATTTCTATGACTTACAGTAGCCCAGCTTTCCCTTCTACCCTCTGCCGTTCTCTTCCCACAGTGCGTGCCTTGTGCATCTACATGGACAAAACAAAGTTGTTGCAAGGGTGTGATCAACAGCTTGTTCCTTCTTCTTCTTGAAACAACGCCTCTGCCACAGGTTAGTGGAGGGAATCGCCATGGCTCACAGTTGTCAGGGATTGTACATTCTCTATAGGTTTGTTTTGTCATGGATGACAGGGAACTGTAAAGGTTGTATACACCAAGAGAAAAGAGAATGTTTGCTTTACGTGTATGTTCACAGCAGTGATAAGTCTTCTTGTCTGTCAGTGTGTATGCCTGAGAGTGTGTGTATTCATGCATGTGTGTGTGTACTAGAGACACCCAGCAGACTGCTGCTGCAGTGGTGTATTAGTGTGGCAGCTCAGCTGTATGTCTGGGTTGGTGGTGCTGGTGGTGGGGGCAAGCAGCACTGAACTGACACAACTTGTTTTAGGACAATTCCCAGTTAATCTCCGAGCTGACAGCTCCTGTCATCTCACAGTCCACATCGCACCGGCACCTCTGAGACAGGTCTACTGATGCCCAAAGGCTAGGACTGGATTACCATTAGTCAGGCTTTTCGCTTAGGAGAGGCCTTCAACCACACAAGCGCACACAAACAGTACTGGCAGTGCAGTACACCTCCATGTGTTTTTGTGCTTGAAGAAAAGCAGCCCCTATGCTAAGGCAGAGGTCCATATAGGAATGTGTGAGTTTGATTAAGATGACTGAATGCTCACAATAATTAACAACACTGACAAAACAACTGTCCCACATATCAGGAACACTCTCCGGGAGGTAGGCATGAATTTGTCAGAAACTACCATCCGCAGATTACGTCACCAGCCAAACTACAGAGCAAGGTCCAAACCACTAGTTATCCTAAAAAAGAATGGCCAGGTTACAGTTTGCTAAAACTGTACCTAAAAAGCGTGCAGAGGTCTGGTAAAAGGTCTTAAGCTTAATAGTGTTATGTACCAGAGTGAGCAGAAAAAATCTAGGATCTGCCCAAGATTTACAGCATACCAATAAAATCCCTCCGATTTCATTGGATGGCGCTTCATCATACAGTAAGACAATGACCCAAAACATACTGCCATAGAAACTAGGGAGTTTTTCAGGGCCAAAAAGTGGAAAGTTCCTGACTGGCCAAGTCAATCTTCAGATTTAAATCCAATTGAACATGCATTTAATTTCCTGGTGATAATACATTTGCACATCAAGTGTGTTTAGAATGTAGAATGCATAAAGGCACATAGCCAGTGAAAGACAAGAAGCAATTTTGTGTACACTTTTACTTTTTTTTTTACTTTAACAAATGACTGGTGTCATGTGATAGACATACAAATATGTATAATTATATTTCATTACTGCTTCAGATTTGCATTTTACATTTGACCACCTTTTTTTTTTAACAGTAGGCTACGTACAGTTACACCAATTATGTCCGTCAATGTTATATTCATTATGCAAGCTCTTTAAAATACAATACTGAAGTCCTGATGAAACACAACTAGTTCATTGTGTTGTGCACGTATTGATCTAATTCAATGATTACACTGTTACACTAACGTCAACAAATACAGACTGCAGACATCTGGTAACTTTGGTTAGTAATGAGGGCCCGTGGCTTCTAGTCTTAATGGGAGAGTGAGTTCCCATCTGACACAGAATGCAGTTGATGCACTGGTTTTTTAAGTCAGCAAAAGCCAAGCTATAAAAAGCAGCAGCCCCGTGACCCTTGGCGAAGGCAGGGTCTGGCAGCTTCCCAAAGCACAAAACACGGAGTGAGAGTACTTGTCCTGAGGAGGAAAGGACAACATAGGAGGTATGTTGTGCTTGAATGCCGTGCCAATGGAACAGAGGAGTTGGATTCTAAAAATACCACCCCCCAGCACACTTGCGTTCCCAACACGCGATCGCCTTTGCCCTGAAAGATCCAAATCCTTGACCGCAATTACACGAAAATTACTCTTTATTTTTTCTTTGCCTTCATAATTTCCAGTCAACTTGTAATTCATCAGTTTGTCTGTGTCAGCATCGAGCAAGGCGGAGAAGGAAATGGGAAACGCCTTGTGCTATTTTAAGACTACAGTATTCCAGGTAGTCTTCCAAACTTTGCTTACCAAAAGTCTCTGCACTCGACACCTGTGACCAATCACAGCCCACCTATTAGCTTAAACCAAACAAAGACATGTCATGTGTACAGCCTCAAATACAGTGCCCTCCATAAGAATTGGAAAGAGGAAGCATTTCGTCTTCTTTTCACTCTACACTCCAACAGTTTGGATTTGAAATAAAACAATGAATAAAAGAAAAATCATATAATGATTACAAATCCAAATAAAGCACTACCCACCAGACATTGGGTATATTCTCTGGTGATGCTGTGCCAGGCCTGTACTGCAGCCATATTCAGTTGTTGTTAAGTTCCCTCTTCAGCAAATGAAATGCATGTTCAATTGAATTTAAATCTGGAGATTGACTTGACCACTCTAGAACTTACCACTTTTTGGGAAAATTCCCAATTGGCTATGACAGTATATTGCGGGTCATTGTCTTGCTGTATGATTAAGTGACATCCAATGAGATTGGAAACATTTGCTTGTACTTGAGCGAAACAAGATGTTTCTGTACACTTCAGAATTAATTCTGCTGTTGCCGTAGTAGTTACAGTAGTAGTATCATCAATGAAGACAAGTGAGCCAGTTCCAGTGGCTATACATGCCCAAGCCATAACACTCCCTCCACCATATTTCACAAATTAGGTGGTTTGGATTTTGGGAGGTTCCTTTTTTTCTCCACACTTTACACACTTGCTATCCCTCCGGCACAATAGTCTCGTCTGTCCACAATACCTTTTGCCAGAACTCTGCGAGCTCTTTAAGATTTTTTTTAGCAAACTAATCTGGCCATCTAGTTTCTGTCGCTAACTAGTGGTTTACACCTTGCAGTGTAGCCTCTGTAGTTCTGCTGGTGAAGTCTTCTGTGGATGGTAGCCTCTGAAACATTCACGCCTGGAGAGTGTTTCTGATCTGTGGGACAGGGTTTTTCTTAATTATGGTGAGCATTCTTCGGTCATCCACTGTAGAAGGCTTCCTTGGCCTACCAGGCAATTTGTGATTGCTGAGCTCACCAGTGTTTTTGTGCTTTTGGATGATATTCAAAACTGTTGTTGTTGGCAAGCCTAAAGTTTTGGATATGTTTCTTTCTGATATCTCAGCCCAATAATGGCTTCCTTGACTTACAGTCTTCATGTTGACAGATACCAATGTATAAAAAGGGTTGTAATTTCTAAATGGTGAAATCAATCTGAAAAAAAGAAAATATTGAATTAAAGCTGAGAATCTCTACTTTAACCTCATCCAAAGTGTTACAATCTAAAAGAAGACAAAGTGCTTCCTCTTTCCAATACTTATGGTGGGCACTGTATATAACTGTAGTGCAGTATTACTTTTAAGTGGTTAAAACTTTAGAAAACATAATTTGTTTTTCCATAACCATACTTAATGTGTGTCTGTGAAAAGGTCTTTCCAGCATGAATTATGCTAGGTTTGTTTATTTGATATGTTTAGTTTATATTATTATGATGTCATATGTTATATATGGTTTTCATGATTTGAAGAGCACTAAGGACTACATTTTAAAAGGAAATTTCACTTCAGTCAGACCTTGGACAGAGCTGGGTACAATACCATCCCCATACAGAGCTGGGTATAGCAACAACCCCTGCTGCCACCGCCATGAGAGATGCTCATGACGCCTCACAAAGTGCCAGCACAGGTGGTTTGCATTTAGAGACTAGTCTATATTTAGGCTGACAAAACACAATCCATGTGTTTTCTCTGGTTGAACAAAGAGACCGGTGCAGCGCCAAGCTGCCTGCTCTGTGGATCCGTTACATGAGCAGGATCCCTGGAGAAAGACATTGCCTAACCAGCCAGCTGGGCACTACAGATAGTCAGTATTTCATAGTGGATCTGCGGCAATTTCAATGAGAATTTAAGAAAGTGGAGGGGAGAGTGGCCTTTTGTTATTGTTAACTCACAAAGATGTGAGTAGGTGAAAGTTGAAATAAGCAAAGTGCTAAATACAGAGACCTCCACAGACATGTTTTTGATGAGTTGGAGAACATGGTGAGTGTTGATCTGGGGGAAATGTAGGCAATGCCATGCTGCACACAGAACCCTTCCAGTTGGCTGTCCCCTGTAGAAGTCTTTCGCAACGGTTAGTGGCTGCCAGCCCACAAGGCTCATTCTACTTCCATCCTCCACTCCATCTCTTTAAATCTGATCCTTCGAGTTGGGGCTCACAACACGTATCGGTCTGCAGTCTAGGTTTTGTTCCACCACAATCAAACGTGATCCCTTTTGGTGTTTGGTGCCTAAGAGTTGGACAGGGGGAAGAACAAAGCTCAAGTCAAGAGACACATGCTCACTAAAGCAATTTTTCCGGAATTGCGTTCAATTCCTCAAGAATATATTGCAAGGGTTTGATTTTATTGCAAGGAGCTGCATTCCTCACGTTGTCGTCTGGATCTCCTGTGAACCACATGTCTGATCCCTACCCAGACGCGTGAAAATCCATCCCCTATTTTTTGAAGTACTGTTATTTCTTCCTAAACTTCAGTGTCTGCTTTCAAAGCTTGGGAACGTCCTATTCAGACATGGAATTCAGCAGCGTGTTGGCCTTCATCTGAACCTTTTTGGCAGTAGGCAGTGCCGCCACTATGGCTTACATGTGAAGCACGTGAGGGTATTTTCGACAAAAATACATTATTCCATGGGGTCCACATACTAAAAACCAAGAAATGTGGTATCTACAAGTGAATCTGACGAATGCTGTCTGCAAATCTATCGTCTGTAACGCTACTCTGATCTATATTAAGACTATTACGACTCCATCCTGGCTAATGCAGTGGATTAAGTCTATAATATGTGTACTCCCTGCATCCACTGTGTACTCCATCCATCTTAAACCAGCATTAGATGGTCATGCTGATGACCAGTTTATGCTGGTGACCAGTTTACGTTGTGTTTTCAACACCTTTTTTCTGGTCTTGCTGGTGATCTTGCTGGTTACCATCTTATACTGGTCTTGCTGGTGACCAGCTTACATTGTGTTTTGTGTCCGGTGACCAGCAAGACCAGCATTGAAGTGTTGAAAACACAACGTAAGCTGGATACCTATGGTCATTTTGTTTTATTGTGTCAAAAACTAACCAAACTGATGTTCTACAGCGGTTATGAGAGTATTGTTTTTTTGTTTTGTTTTTAAATGGAAATGCTGGATCTCTGTAGCTGTTGAAATGTTGGACAGACATTGTTATTTGATGTTTTTTGCTCAGTCAAATCTTGGTTGGAATTAACAGTTTATTAGATGTTGTAATGTGATGGTAATTTGTCGACTTAAAGGAGCAGGGTGCACGTTTGTCGAATATCTGCCACCTCTGGCCACTGCGGCAAAATTCAGTTTGAAGTTCCAAGCAACAACATCCTCCCTAATAATAATAACCCCCCTGTAATGAACTTGTAATGTCGGTCAGTAGCTGTTGTGTCTGCATGCGTGCAGGATTCGAAGAGGCTGCCACCAGAGACAGAAAGGTGAAAATCGGTGAGTCCACTCCCCTAGAACACCCCTGGCAATACAACATGTTTATATGCAAACCAAGTGCTGGATTTTAGAAAGTGCTTTTCCCGAACCAAAATAGTGTTTGTACATGAAATATTTGATGAAAAATCTCATTCCCTGATCGCTACCGATGAAACAGTCATTACAACTATTAGGAACCAATTATATCCTTTGTTTACATTTGACATCCCTCCCATTTTAGCCAACACGAGCAGTACACACATTGTCAGTCAGTTCCCTGCAGGTACAGATAACAGCCGAGACTAGATGAAACTGGCCATTTAGAATGTCGTAGTAAAATTGCCCCGTCAATCCTGTAGACTGCTGGTTTAAGTACTTGTGCTAAGCAAAAAAGCGACTTTTTGCTTCTTTTTGAGCTTTTAAATTCTAAACAATTAAAGAATGTAACCTAACAGTTTGCTAGATAGCCTGTTCTGTCGCTGGCTAGCTAGAACAGAATAGCGAACGTTCACTTGAAACCCTGAAGAAGGCAGCTTAAAACATTGATTCAATTCACAGACATTACAATTCATAGAACAATATTCAAATACAATAACAATAACTTAAAAGTCCAATCTAATTGCATGACAATGGGATATCTTGTGTGTTTCTTTTACATAAGGAAAACCAGACAGAATAACGTTGGTTCAGCCAAACCATCAAGAGATGTTCTGGGAAGAGAACATTTTAGTTGGAATGCTGAATTCCCCCCTCTCCCTTACATCTGCACGTTCCCCCGCACCTCTGCCATAATCAGAGTCAATAACAAAAAGTGGGGGAGGAGGGGCTCATTAAACCACTCCAACTGAACATCACAACGTGGAAGGTGGTCGTGCCGGGGACGGAATTAGACTTACAAATGTGTGAAGACTCCTCTCTTACTCCCTTTGTCTATCCCTCGCTCTCTCTCTCACACACTCACACACACACACACACACACACAATGTCCTTACATAATGATGGAATTGATATCCAATAGCCTGTGTTATTGTTGCCTATGTAACTCATCGGCATTATAAATGTGTCCGTTCCCTTCCTTGGGTTCCTCAATAAATTTGTAATTGGCTGCAGTTGAACCCTGGCAATTGCATTAAACCCTGGCGATTCCGCCTGAAATTCGAGAAAGATCATGAGATCAGATCAGGTTCAGATGCAAACTGCAGTAATTATGATTTTGCTGGTGGCAGTTCTGGCTGGAGTGTGGTCAAAGAAGGCCCCAGAGCCAGCGCAAACAAACATGCTGCCATTTGGGATGCTAATACGGTGGAACGACGGAGCAGTGGTCCCTAGGGACGCTCCGATCGATCGGCCACCGATATAAATCGGCCGATTTTCACTCCAAATGACTCAATCGGCGGTCGCCAAATTAGCCAATTGCAAAATCCTATCTTTTACGAGCGAGCTGTGCCTTTTAAGTGGTATGAAAGTCAAGTATCAGATTACATTGTTATATAGCCTCCCATTCAGAACAATGTGAACTCTCTCTCCACGGTGGCAACGTAAAACATGTGCAGCACACATTACAACACTGAATAATAATTATTAACATTATTATTAAAATTAACAAATTTGGATGTTAATAAGGAATCGCTCTGCACGTAAAATCAGAAGCAAGATTAGCCACATGCCTCGTCGCAATGTCGTCTCCGGTTTGGCAGTTTTTTGCAGTGTCGGAAAAAGACCCAAATAATGGAATTTGCAATACGGGTAAAAAAAGAAATCTCACGTGGAGGTCATTCAGCAAAACAAATTACAATACGACAAACCTCATACGACACTTAAAGAATCACCACGAAAAGGAGTGTTCAGAATATGAAAAGCTCAAAACAACAGCCGCAACATCAGGCTCGAAGCCCAAGCGTACACAGCCGACAGTTTTGGCAGCGTTTAAAAGCATCGAGCCTTACCGTAGTGATAGCAAAAAATTCAATTTTACTGTAGTAGCCTCTTTGATTTCTTGTTGTTTTAACTAAAAGAGATTACCAAATTCAAAATGTGTCACTTAGCATTTGTCTGATATACTGTATATTGAAGTATATATCTGATATATAGTGAATAATATTTGGAGGGCCTGTTCATGAGTTTAATGAGTGTTTAATAATGGGCAACCTTAATCTAAGCCACAAGTCTATGCAAAGACAGTGTCATCATATGGGTACAATAATATGGGTAAGACCATTTTAAGAAGAGACAGACGGTATAGTTAGTAGCAAAGAGTAAACATTTTCTTTTTAAAAAATCGGCATCGGTATCGGCCCCAAAAATCCAGATTTAAGCATCCCTAGCGGTCCCCTTGGACAATTAGTCAATATTAATTATTTTCATACAATGTAATATCAGCCCTTTGTTTATTTTCTGTTTTGTCACAAAGTATTTAACAATGGACTGACTGTAGACCCCCAAAAAGCAAGCCAGGGAAAAACTCTCCAGTCGGAAGAAAACTTCCAGGGAAACAGTGGAAAGGAAAAGCTCCATGGTAGGTGAGTGTAATATGTCATCTCTGTACAAATCAGAACATAATCACTGCTCTGGTAGTTGGCCTGCTTCAGCAAGTCCAACTGTTTTTATTGCTCATACTTATTATTAGTGGGCTCGCATCAACTGTCAGCTTAATAATATTGATCTATCTATACCTCCCCTTTCTCATCTATCCATCCATCCAACCAACCAACCAAACCATCTTAATCCGCTACCATAATAAGACTTTCTTTCATCTACCCACAGAATCGTATAAATTGTGACAAAAGGTCATGGTATTGCTCTATAATGAGATGGAGAGCTTGCTTGCCCTTTGGAGCTGACCCTTTCAACACTTGAAATCACATTGGAAGAAATAGCAGTCGACTTGGCTGATAATTGCCTTACAGAACAAGGGTTGTTGTGCTAGGGTTGATAACCCCCCAAAGGGTCCTATATCTTTCCCCTACAACCAATTACTAATCCTCTGAAGTAAAAGTGAGGCAATTCTGACCTTGAATGTCACTGAAGTTTTCCATAAACATCCACAGTATGGTTCTTTAAATTGCTCCCCACCCCACAAAAACAAATGTACTGTACACAACACTTGTGACTGAACTCTTGATGCACAACCATGCCCTCCTATCTCCCATAGGCTTGCATTGAAACTCGATGATTTTCAATATGTGATTGCTAGCCACTTATTTTATATTGAAACGCCAAAACGTTGCTGAGTTGAATTGTGTACTGCCAGCGAGCGAAAATACACGGACTTGGGATTTTGTATTGTTTCTAAGGAGCCAAAGAGATGAGCCTGACGGCTGCAAGCAGGAAGTTAGGAGAAAGCTAGTCAAGTCTGTCGATCTAGTAGCTAACTTATTATGATGGAAACATACAATCGTAAGTCATGCAAAGTAAACAAAATATGAGTAGACTTACCGGGATATCAGTTAACTATAAATAGCCGGTTATGTCACCTTATCGTTTATCTAGAAGTAGCAATGTTAATGTGAGGCGCATGTTTCGAGGTCAACTTTGTTTCAACTTTTCAATTTATCTGGCACATTCCATCGGTGCCCAACATCTGGAAATAATTATGAGACAAGGGTTTTTTTAGCTCTTAAAAAAGCCTCGTAAAGTCGGCGCTGTTTTCATGGGCTCATATGAGAGGTTTGTTTAGTTGTCCCCTCAGGGCATGGCCTATTTGGAGTGATGCTGTACCGACTGTATGTATGGGAAAGACTAAAGGGACATGCCTGACCTGATCTCCAAAGGTTATAGTTAAAGTAAACTAGAGATCCGGGCTTTTCTAATTTCTGAAAGCGTGGCGAAATCAGTGGCAGAAAGTCATTTCAGAGGGGTGGAAACCCGGTGGAAATTAGTGACGCCTCACCGCACATCAAACCAATCAAATATCTTGCCTTGGCGGAGCTCCAGAGAGAGGCAAAACTTGTGGCAAAACAAAATTCAGTTTTTCCTTCAGGTTTTCTTTATTTTTTTCTGCAGTGTTGCAAGCTAACATAAGCAACAACTCTCAGTCAATTTTGTCCTCCCAGTCTGAAGTCACAGACATACCATCAAGCACCTCTTCCAGAGACATGTGGGGGAGAGGGTTCTTGGGAGTGTCTTTACAACCGTTTTTAGCTAGCATTCCTTTCAAACAGACTTCACTATTATCAATTGTGTCAGACCATCAAATTTGGCGTGTCATCCTCGATTTCTCTCTTCCTCTGTGGTTCCTTCCTGAAACAATCTGGCTCCTTGGACCTGGCCCAAGACAGGAAGCATGTCTTCTATGCCCACCTTTCATCTGAATCCAAGCAACAGAAAAAATAAATAGTACACAAACACGCTGGAAGTGGATCTCTTTTTTATTCAGATAGAATTTCAGAACCTGTCCAGCTATTAACATTGCTTTTGGATTGTTAGGTCAATCACATTTATTTGTATAGCACTTTTTACATAGACACATGGCGCAAAGTGCTTCACAAGAAGAACAATACTAAACAATATAAACAATATATACAATACAAACAATATGATCTAATGATGTAAAATAATTAATAATGGATAATTCTCTGAGAGTATTGAACTGTCGAGGTGTTAAACAAGGTTGTCCATTGTCACCATATTTGTTTGTAATGGCGAAATCGAAATACTAGCCACAAAAATCTGATCCAATAATATCATCAGCGGGTGAGATATTCAGATCTTGAACAAAAAAGTGTCAATGTAGCTTTTTCCTTAGTCCTCAAACTAGATCATTGCTAGGTCTTATTAAGGATTTGGACACTTTTTCTAGTCTCTCTGGATTAAAACCAAATTTTAAAAAATGTACTATACTACGTATTGGATCACAAACAAACAAAGTACTTAGGTCCTTAGGTGGTGGCTGGGCAAAAATAATAATAACAACATAACCCTAACCCTAACCCAGGGGAAAAAAGGGACTAGAAATGATGCTATCAAATAGAACTCAAATTCTATTTTGTTCAAATCTACTCCCCCCAAAAAACAAAAAAACACCAGGATTTTGAGATGTTTATTTGTGATACAGTATCTGCCACCATAAATTCTTTATTTTGCTATGGCTTTTCTGAAAGCACCTGCATGTGTTTTGTTTTGTAGAACCATAATGTTTCTCTTCTCTTGATTTTATGTACAGTGAGGGCTGAATAATTTGGTTTTACCATCAGTGATTTAATATTTATAAGTGATTTAAAGGTTTCTATCACCCAAAATTTTTTTTAAACCAAAACTTTAACTACACCTGCTGCCATACTTCTCCAGACTCTTCTTCTCTGACTTCCTGTCTACCTGTCTACCTCTCCACAGCTGTAGAGTTTGTTGATCCTCTGGATGTCGATTCTGGACTTGCCTCTGGCCGATCCTCACGTTTGCGTTGGGGATGGGGCGATGGTATTCCTTCCCCACTGCGTACTGAAGACGTTTTTTTCCGTAGTGCATGATCGAGGAGTAGTCATAGGGAGTATTGAGGTTGTTGGTATGTTTCTTATGGAAGTTGTTAGCCATGCCGCGCTTGATGTACTAGTTGATTCTGACGTAGCGGTCGCGGTTGCTCCGGGTCTGCTCATGGTGGAAGCCCAGAGCGTGGTTGATCTCGTGCTGAATGATACCGTGGTGCATGCAGCCGCCCCTGCTGAGAGAGAGAACCTGCCTGCCTCCGACTCTCCTGAGACAAGAGCAGCAGCCGCTTTTACTCTCGATGCTGACGAAGTCGCGCTGATTGGTGCGCGGCACGAAGCGAATGCAGCTTCTGCCATGGAAGGACTTAGTGGCGACGTTGATCTTCTGCATATCGTTCCAGGAGAATACGTGGCGTATCATGTAGGGCACTGTGACGTAGCCGTTTCTGTCTTTCCTCCACAGGCAGTTATTGTTCCAGCAGGCCATGGCGTTTCTGGTCTTTGGTACTATCACGTCTCCCTCCCATAGCATCTCACTGGAGCCGTTGTTAGTGCCCAGAATCTGGTCGGTCAATATGTCCGTCGTCTCTCTTGTGGTCGTCGATCTGGTAGTCATTCATCTTGTAGTCATCTGTATGGTAGTCTTCTTCACTTCCATTCTCCGGTGAAGGCTTGGCCTGGGAGGGGCTGTGATCCATCTTCATGTTGGAGAGAAGAGAGGCTCCTCTGGAAGAGGCTACACTCCTTGGCTCTGGTGGTGGAGGTACTCTAGAAGGTTCTAGATGGTTGTGGAGATGCTGTGGAGAGGGTCCACGGCACTGAGGCTGATTTCTGAGTGTTGGTCAGTCCAGGGCTTTTATACAGGTCTCTACAGGTGTGTCTGCAGGAGGATTAAGGGCTGGGGGACCATGCTGCTAGTCCTAAACAAGCATCTATAGGTATCTAGGGCCAACCTACAGTTTCAACATGGTTTTAATCCACCCTGATAAATTTACACCATGTCATGGTTGGTTTCATTTCAGTGTAGCAGGGGTGTCAAAGATAGTGTAGTCCAATTGGGCGGTTTGACTTGCGCTCCAAAAAAAATAAAATAATAATAATTGTATTTTCTCTAGATTGAAATGGGAAGATAACAATAAAGTTCTATCAGAATGCATTTCCAAATACTAAAATAAAATATACAGTATAAAAAAATAAATAAAAATAATAATAAAAACTTTTCTGCATCACTAAATGATAGAAAATCTTCTATGTGTTACGGAGATGAAGATTAGGGTCAATAGTAACGCCATGGATTTTTACTGCCTGCTTTTGAGTGATCGTGCAGCCGTGGAGACTGAGCGTCAGATCAGACAGTTGGTTTCTTTGGGCTAGGGATGAGCGTCTCAGTCTTGTCCGAGTTGAGGAGTAGGAAGTTGCCCGCCATCCACTTTTTTCCGAAATGCAAGCTTCCAAGACGTTCAGCCGTGGTACTTCTCCTCATTTCATTGAAATATAAAGTTAGGTTGTGTGGACAGTATCGGATAAAAAAAGGAACTCCAGTGGTAGTTTCAGCCCTTTATCCATTCCAAACATGTTGGGTTGGATTACAGGTTTACAGAGAAAGCAAATTGACAGCAAATCATGCCCCCCTTCTACTATTTACGTCCTCTGGACTACATTTTTCTTTGGAGTTGGTCCTTCACGTAGACACTGAAGCTGTATTTTGAATGTCTCACTTGATAGCTTCACCACAGTGCGATGGCTTTTTTTGTATCCAAGTTGGACTATGACACTTTGGGTGTATGGGCACCAAAACCTTGATAGCTGTGTCTATGTTACTAGCCTAGTAGAACACCCATGTCATGGGATGTAGGACGATACTTTGTTTTATAACTATCTATCTGTCTGTCTGTCTGTCTGTCTGTCTGTCTGTCTGTCTGTCTGTCTGTCTATATATCTGTCCGTCCATCTGTCTGTCTATCTAGCGATCTATCTGTCTGGCTGTCTATATCTTTCCTACCCTGAGTACCTTGCTCCTCTCCTTCTTACAGTAGACCTCAGAAACACTCTATTTTTTCCCCCCATTCCCTCACTCCTCTGGGCCGCCCGACACAGAGGTGATGACAATCCCAGATGTGGCCTAATAAATACTCTGTAGCCTGCCAGTTGAACCCTGCTTCGATTCAGCGCAGTTCACTGGAGATACAAGTTCAAGACATTGGTGTTGGTGTTTTAAAAATAGAAGACGGTTTGACTCTCCAGGAATAGGGCCTGTATACTTGAGGACAGTCTGACCCTTTTGAGTGTGTTTCAAATTAGGGACACATCATATTTCATGTCTTTTTATCAAGATGATGGTCAGGACTGCCTCAGTTTGTGAAACCGCATGCTCTCTGAGCTAAAAATACATTAATCTGCAACAGACGCGACCGCAATACGCCCATTGCATGCACTGAAATGATTTCGCGTGGATCAAGGTTGTCAGCTGAAAACATGGCCATGAGTTATATAACTTTGCTGTGTATCCCCATCAAAACTCAAGGCATATGGCAGTGAGGGTGGATGAGACAGTGTGTGTGTGTAGGGTCGTTTGGGCCCATGTTTCTTGGGGTGTTGGGCAACTCGGAAATGAGCCAAAATGTCTCTCAAAGGATATTGCATTTTTACAAGATTATTATCTGTCTCAACTCTCACATTATTACTTTGAGCTGGCACAGACACTCAAACAGCATGTTTAGCAGATAATAATCTCAGACTTTGATTGGTCCAATGTCAACTCCTGCCTTGTGTTTTTTAGGTTAAGGTGCGACTATGGGGACATCTGTGGGGGCCAATGTTGGGCCCACTCGTACCCACCCCCCTCTCGCTCTCACTTTAATTCAATGCAAATGTTTTATTGGCATGACTGTTGAAACCAGACCACTATTGGCAAAGCGATATGCAGTAAAATGGAACTTAGATGCGGCCATAAAATTATATATTATGAAAGATGATTATGATTATTATTAGAGATCACAATCTCATACACACACACACACACACACACAGACACACACACACACACACACACACACACACACACACACACACACACACACACAGACACACACACACACACAGACAGTAATTATACAGGGGGAAAACATTTGTAACTACTGTCAGTGGAAAGTAGAAAGTAGACATACAAGTGCAGCTCTACAACCCTCTCTTGTTGTTCAATTTTTCTGTCCCACCACATTTCTCTCTCTCCCTCACTCCCTTGCTCTATTTCTTTCCCATCTCTTTTCTCAGCTTTTAACAGCCCCAGCCTGTTCCATGATAGCGTTTGTTTTCCTCCTTGCTTCACTGACCCCTGGCTCCCACTGCGTCAGCCCACACATTCTAGCTGCTCACCTGGCCAAGTCAGCCAGACATGCAGCCTGGGCCAACCAACATCTCCCCACCACCCCGGTCCTCCTCCCCTGCTCTCTTCCTCCCACTTCCCTGCTCTCTTCTCCTCCTACCCTCCTCCTCTCCCTCCCCCCCCTGCCCTCTGCTCCTCCTCCCCTGCACCCCTGCTCTCTTCCTCTCCCTCCAGCCCTTCTCCTCCTCCCCTGCCCTCCGCTCCTCCTCTCCCACTACCCTGCCCTCCTACACCCTGGCATTGACCAATCCATTGACCAGTCCTCCTCCCTGGCAGGCGTCTCCTTAACACCTCTTTAACACCACCTACGGCTCATTTCAGAACCCCCCCCCCCCACACACACACACACACATACTCCTCGCCACCTCACTAGCTACACCACTCCCCTTGGTACAATAACACGGAACATCTGCTAGATCTGCCACAAGCGATAGGAGATGCGTCGCCTCGCTGAGGGGGCGTCGGTCACAGTATGCTGGACTGGCAGAATGTCGTTGAGTGACGTCACACCCCCACCACAGTAGCATTTACCCACAACGCCTAACAAAAGCGTTCTGGGTCACATTCAGGAGGGTGAGTGAGACTTGCAGATAGAAATGCCATGGAGCTAACATGATATCTCACTCTACCTGAGAGATACAGTGCCCTGTGTAAGTAATGGGACAGTGAAGCATGTTTTCTTCTTTTGGCTCTATACTCCAAAAATCAAACAAATACCTATGAGGTTAAAGAGATTCTCAGCTTTTATTTGATGATATTTGTGTACATATTGGTTTCACCATTTAGAAGTGACACTTTTGTATGCATAGTCCCCCTCTTTTAGGGTATCAAAAGTGATGGGCCAAATTATCAAATGTCCAAATTAAGCACTCATGTTTAGTCTTGGCAGTTGAAAGAAGGTGAGAGGTTGGTTGGTTTGTTGATTGGATGAATGAATGGAAAGATGAAAGAGAGAATGGATAGATGAGATAGGGGAGGTATCAAAAGATCAAAACAATTAAGAGGTTAACCAGTGTGGGTTATACTGAGTGAATCAGTAGTGAGGAAGAACGATGATGATGCTAGGTAGTTGAAGGTTCAGATAGATAGATAGATAGATAGATAGATAGATAGATAGATAGATAGGATAAGTCTGGGGTAGTTCAGTGGAGTGAGTAGAGGGTTAAGTGGTTGAGAGTGGTGTCATTGTTGTGTAATCATTCTAAGAATGTGTTCTGCAGGTCTCCTGTTGTTTTTATTCAAGAGTTGTGAAAGTTCCATGGCAATTACAGTAACAATGGGGCTCTCAGAATGTTGAGCTGACTCAACATTCCTTGTTTTAGTTACAAAACATAATATTTGTAAAAGTATAAAGAGTTTCAAAAAGTTGAACACAAGCAACTCAAGTTAGACATCTCTGCATGTTGTGAAGTTGGACTGGTGTAAATAGCTTAGAAGTTGTAGGAGCAAGCCCACAAATAAGAATAAGTATGACCAATAACAACAGTTGGACTACCTCTGAACTATAGTTAGAGAACCACTAAATATTTGTAGCTAAAACAACACAGGCAGTACAAGTCCAACATGCATGTAGGTGACTAGCAAGCTAGCTAGTTCAAGCTAAAGCTAACAGTGCTACTAACGGACTAACAGTGATGCCATTACACAGATACATTTGTTGACTATGTGTCTACGGTAAAACGTAATTAAACGTTACATACCCTCTTCGAAGTCGCTGTCCTCTCAACGGTCGGGAGCAAAAACGAAAACACGAACAACAACCCGTCCAAGAGAAGGCAGGCGGCAATCCACGCACTTCACCAAACCTGAAAAACACCGACGCATTTTTCAGTACCTTTCGTTGCTAATGCTAATGGCTTAGTGATGCTAGCTATGGAACACCAGCCGGGTCTGGTCCGTGTAAACACCGACAGAAGTGTGTTGCTGTGCAGCGCTGCGTTAAAACGCTGCGTTAAAGCGCTGCGTCAAACACTCCATAGAACACTGCTCCTGTTCTGTCTCTACAGGTCGCATGGTAACGCATTTTTTTGAAAGTGTGATGTCATGTGTCATTATTTTCAAAACTGTGTGTTGCTATGGAACCTTTCAATATAGAACATTAGCAACATTCTATGGAATGTTCAATCCGCTCCAGATAACAACAAACTTCAGTTGACGTTTATATTGGCGCAAACCAGCTGATTTTCTGCGCAAAACGGACTGAAAAATGCTTAAGTGTTTTTCAAGTTTGGCTGCGAGTGCGTGCACTGCGGCCTGCCGTCTCTACAACAGGTTGTTGTTCGTGTTTTCTTTACGCGATCGTGAAGAGGAAAGCGACTTAGAATGTGACATTGTGACACATGATCTAAACACAATTTCCATTGTTGTGGTATGTGACATTTAATTACATACAATTGTTTGTGCAATGACTATTTTGTCAGTTAGAAACAATGGTAGCATTGTTAGCTGCTAGGTGGCTAAGTAAGCCGTTTACGGTTTCTAAGGGCGTTGCTAAGAGTTAGCCCGCCAACTTCAGCTTGAACTAGCTAGCTTGCTAGCCAACTCCATGCATTTTGGCAAGGAATGTACATTTTGGACCTGTGCTATGTTGTTTTGTATTGTATTCTGTCATTACTACCTGCGTGGACCATCCCAGGTATGTAATGTCTTCCTAATCAGTCATGTTGATGGCATTCTCTTACTGTGGTGACTGATGTCCTATAGTTTCTCTCCATAGCAGGTGGATGTGAAGATGCAACATGTTTGCACGGTCCGGGGCCCTGTGACTCAGCTGTTGTGGGCCCTTTCTAGAGAGACGGCAAGGCTGAGTCCAGAGGTAGGGAAAGACGCTTTACTAACCTACTATATCGTCGTTTATCAGCGCCAACTTTATAAGCAGCATTACTGTTAAGTGTCACTTTCATTTTGTATCGTGTGCCCATGGCTTTGGGCTGCGTGGAATCCACATGCATGCGCACCACACTGAGGGCATGTGACGGGGACCGGTTTCTGTTCATTAGCACTACGTTTGGAACTGTAGCCTGAGATATTCAAATGATCCCATAGCATCACTTTAATAGTCAAGACACTACTCAGAAATTTCCTTTAAAAAATGTCCTCTCCTATAAGTCCATGTCCCTTTCACATGTTAAGAAATAACTGAGAAAGTTGTAAGTAACAATTAAACTCTAATGGTAGCTGTGATGGCCAAGTGGTTAAGGCGTTGGACTCAAAATCCAACGGGGATTCCCCCAGGTTTCCCCCACGCAGGTTTGAACCTTGCTCACAGCGCAGAGACAACAAAGTCCCTCTTCATATCCATGTACTCGACTCATCTCTGCAAATCTGATATTCAGAAAAAAATTGTTGTTGAGCTGCAATTGCAGGATGGTTGAAGTAATGGCGTACATGTGGTTCTGAACAAATGTGGTTCTGATTGCCTTTGGGATTGCCTTTCCTGTTAGGCCTTCACCCTTTCACATTTCAATAAGTAACTTAGAAAACTGTAAGTAAGAATTCTAATTCTAATTCTACTTACTGTACACCTATTAACATGGTAAGGTACATATAATAAATATAGACACGCATATAGACACTTATAATTTCCCATCACTGCCTGTACAGGGTTCATAAGTCAATGTGCAAAACAGCTATCCATCACATATCTAATTCCAACCTTCAGATGTCCACAACATCGCTAGCAACTTATAGTCTCTGCGCAATTGGAACATCATGAGGACACCACAACCAGTAACACACATTGGGATGATTGTTCCATATAATTCCAAAATGACTTTCCAGTGCACAGGACAAGGCCGTTGGAGTAACACCATACCTTTAAAAATAGAATGTGCCGGATTCTGACGTTGCACAATGGGGAACAAGATCCACAAAGAATGTGAGATGGGGTGTTGCATCACATAAATCACACCCCTTGTTGTCTCTGCCCCTACAGATAGGAGCAGTCAGATGAGAAGGTGCACACTGGAGGACTCACAACAAGCCAGAGCTCATTCCCTGGTTACTCAGTGTGTTTACATGAGTGTACTGTATACTGTATTCCACGTACAGCTGTTGTCACAGATATCTTGTTTAAGCGGGGATCTATTTTCTATTAAGGCCAACAGCATGATGAGACAAGAGACACCAAACTGAGGGGGGACAGTAACTCATCTTCAACCCCCCCCCCCCCACACACACACACACACACACACACACACACACACCCCCGGACATCATTCATTCATGGGTCTGTTTACTTTCCTATAAACCTTTCAGACTGGTAGCGCATGAAAGGTTAATTTTGTTTAGGGGAGAAGTGTCTCTGCTGTAACATAATTTGTGGTGTTCCAATAGAACCTGCCCAATCGGCATTTTTGAAAAACCGATGTTGTATTAACATTGGGTTTCGGTTGTATCTTTGTCACCATACCAGAAAATGGTATGGTGCAGCAATGTCTAAATCCAAACATTATACATGTCATTATTTGACAGTCATGTTTGCAACAAGGTTGCCCATTGATTCCAAACCAAAAAGAAGTAAAAAAACAAAAAAACAACATTTAATTAGTTGAACTTGAATGCTTTACTTAACATTGACATAAGCTATACAGTATGAGTACTTTATCCATGCACTAAGCTTAAATAAACACTGTTCTTTATGACACTGATTGGGATTCTAACCCAATACCTTTTGGTTTGTTGTACATTGTTCTGTCCACAATGCAACTAGTCCACTGCTGTGTAGAATTGCTTTGGTTTAGTAACTATCTGTCTGACCGTAAACAGTTTGTCTCCTGGACTGGGACAGAATCCAAATATGAACCTATAACTTGTGGGGTACCACAAGGATCTAACCTTGGCCCATTACTTTATTTATTTATATGAATGATCTGTACCTTTTATCCAAAACTGTATTATTTATCCTATTTGCTGATGACACCAATATCTTTTTATCAGAAAAAGATGATCAAAATGTAATCACCAAAATGAACTTGATGTAATACTAAAAGGAGCTCTTACATTATTATTTAAGTTTTTTAAATGACAATTGCTCAGATAAATGAAATACGAGGGGGAAAATTAGAACAGTTACAACTTGTTTGTTTGCGCCTAAGTATCCATTTGGTTAACATTGTATTTACGTAAATAGGCAACATTTTAAAAACTAATATTTTCAACTGTGAGATGGTCTAATGCTGACCGTCAACTGCCAATGTTAAGAAAATGTTCATTCTCAATCCATGCGCAATCATGTAGCAGCATTAGATGATGAGCATCAAATGACAACCTTAAGTCAACGTTGAAAAATAACCATCACATAACAACGTCTAATAAACTGTTAATTCCAACCAACATGTCACTAACCAACAACCATCAAATAACAATGTCAAACCAGCATTGCAAAAGCGACAGCGTTTGCATTTTGACATTTAAAAAACATTGGAAAACATTACTCTCACATCAGTTTGGGTTGGGGTAGTATGATGATGTCACCTCTGGCTTTATGTGTCGTTTTCGAGTACAGTAAGAGAGAATATGAATTTAGGACGACTGTGTCTGTCTGTCTGTGCCTGTGTGTACATGCTTGTGTACAAGTACACCCACCATATGTAAGTCTGTTTCCATGTAGGTATGTTTGTGTAAAGTGGAAAAAAAAAAAAAACATTTTCTAATGGAAGTGCGTCTAAACCAACAATGCCCTCGATGTGTTTGGTAGCTCCTGTCAAGCTAATGAGGTGAGTGAGTGAATAAGTCCTGGTGGAGCTCGGGGTCAGCCAAAAGCCAGTCCTGCCTCAGTGCTATGCCTCTGGTCCTGGCCACTCCACAGCCCTGGCCCCCTAGGCAAGGCCTGGCACACAGCGTGCCCATCTGCCACCACTCCACAGACACAGGCCTGACACACACACACACACACACACACACAAGATACAATTCCATATAGACAAAGGAAGGGAGACACATACACACACATGAGAAGGCAAAGGCACAGTCATAAAACACACACACACACACACACACACACAGAGCTGTCCTTGGGGAGCCCTGTAACCATTTCCCACATTGTAGCCGGGGAGCGGGTTAGCTTGCTCGAGTTCCAACAGAGGACTGAACGTAGATGCTTCAGTGCATGCATCAATGTGAGTAATACTTTTAATTATGGGTGTTGCGACTGTATCTGATGCTAGTTTATTTCCTGGACCCAATTCCAGTTATTGGGTCATTCTCACAGTGTGTAGAGAAATCTGTTTACAATTTAAAGTCCTGGAGGGAGTCAAATCTTTGGGTTATGGTATGTAACCGCGGTACTCACTATGGGATATGCACTCTTGTGTACCCTATTCGCTGGAACCCTATTCAATCACGCCTGGAACAGGCTGGGAGTGCTTCACATGGCTGACAATGCCTTATACCGGGCAGAGAGTGCTCAGGTGCCTATCCCGGGGGGGGGGGGGGAACCGGTGGGGGGTGGAAAGAAACCAATTCAGTGGCACGACTACTTAAAGTCATAGAAATTACTTTGGGAACAAAGCAGCATTAGGACATATCGTAATCTTCCAATCGGCAGGGGAATCTGAGTGCATGAAGGATGAATCGAGAGTGCATGGAGGTAATAACACAAAGTCTTAATGACGATGATCTCCAAAGGCTCTAATCGAGGGCTCGTAAGCGCATCGAGCGCCAGAGACAAATCCCAAAGCAAGACAGGTGGCCTGGAAACGGTACAAGCGCAGTGCGCTCCCTTCATAAAATGATGCACAAGGGGGTGTGCCCCTAAAGTCGTCTCACCCGGACCGACATGGCATGCTGAAATAGCAAGGCCTTGCCGTGTTTGAGCAGGTCCTGTAAGAAGGAGAGGGCCGTGGGGATGGAGCACAGAAAAGGCACCACACCACATCTTTCACACCAACCCTCAAACACCCTCCACTCTTGGTCTTGTAGACTCCTCGTTGAGGGGAGTTGAATTGTGACAATTTTGGTGTGGACGGCTGTGTCGCTATTTGTTTACTTCCTTAAAGCATTTGAAACGTATCCGTGCCTTTGAAGTAGTTTCCTGGTTTCTGGTGGTCCCTCCTTATGCGTACTTGGGTGAACGTAAGCAGGATGAACAGTCCCAGCTGTGCTCCACGCTGGCCCTGGTCCTGGCCCTGGCTCTACAGACTGCTTGTGCTGTCGCCTTGGCTTTACTGTCAACAGGGGAAGGAGAGGTAAACTATGAGCTGTGGTGGTGACGGTGCCAAACCTAACAGCCACACAAGCTTGGGCAGACTGGCTCCAATGTGGTGGTGGGTGTTATTGTTCCTATATCAGTGCTGTATCATGGTTAAACACAGTCAACCGCTGGTGAGTGTAGATATGATTCAGCAACATATCATCTGTAGGATTGCAGCAAGTTTGAATGAAACAATGTAGTCTACTTAATGTGAAAAAAATCTAAGACCATGGGTGTTATCAAAGTGAAAAGCTAAAAATGTGATTGTGTGTAATCCACAAACATAACCAATACGTCACAGTACAGCGTCTGGAAGAGGCTGCACAGGTTAAGTATAAAGAATTTATTACCCGGTACAACTTCAGACGGTTATGGACATAATAAAGTGGACTTTACATACTAGTGGTCACATGACCAACTAACAAAAGTTAACATTACGTTATATCTGACTCCAACGTATATTTTATGGTTAATAATGATTGATAATGACTTGCTCATCCCTGTGTGACAGACACTCGATCATATCGGATCCTAGGTTCCATTAACAGTACCCAATATGCTATTACCATCCTCTCAAGTTACAATGAATCGTGTTCATAAAGGAGTTTACACTTGGTCCAATACCTGAAGCCGATGACTCGACTCTACGCGTTGTTAACGATGCATGTGAACATTAGACATTAAATGGTGAACTCTATGTGATAACCTGCTCACGATTATGTCATACTGTTCTATCAGAACCTTTATCTAGCACAAAACATCACATTAACTGTTAAGATTTGAAGGTGGATAATCTAGCCGTTTGTGAAAAACAAAAAACATCATAATAATGCACTTTCCAGATACACATAAATATACTGTAGCCAACTCCATATACTGTACATAAAGGTACAAGACATAAAAAAGAATAGTTCATTGACTTTAAGCTGTAGCTCAATGAAGTCTGTTGTCCCAAGAGCGATCTTAAAAACTCCATGCAGACCCCACCTCCTTTCTGTGAGTGTACTGTATGGTCCCCCGTCCTCCTCTCCCCTCCAGTGGTGTGTGAAGGGGAGGTATTGTCCACCCTGCCAGCATTCGTCACTGCAAGTGCAGCTTAGGCGAAAATGAGTTGTCCCACCTGCTGGGTCTGAAGTTATTGGGGGCCCACTTAGTCGACTGGAATGAAGAGAAGCCCCCTCCCCTCCCTCCGCAAACCACCGCATTACTCCACAAAACTGCCCAGGCGGTGGTGGTGGGTTGGAGATGGAGAACAGTACCAGTGTAGCATCCACACACACACACACACACACACACACACACACACACACACACAGGCCAGCTGAGGGTGATTTGGCTAAGGTCAAGGTCAAAGAGCAGGTGGGCTTCCTCGGTGTCCCCTGAGGAGCAACAGGGACCACCGTCCCTGGGGATAATTAGCACCGGCAGCCCAATTTGATCAGTCTCCTCCTCGTATTTCACCCGTGAGATTCCTCCCCAGCAGCGTGCTCTCGTTAACTCCCCTGATCCCCATCTGAGTGCTCAATCAAAGAAAAACATTTCAGGAAAGCTGCATATGAACGTTTTGGTAAAATTGCTGGGTGATAAGTAATCAAGGGAGGGAAGGTCTCACTAGCATGTTTCGTAAAGGCTTCTGGTAGATGCACTACAGGCATGCGGTCCGGTAAAAACACTCACCAAATCAGGGGCTAGATAGATGTGTTGTAGGCTATGAGTAAAGGCTTCAATTTGCTTCAATATAACAGTGCTTAACTGAGCAAAATAATACAGACAACTCAAAATACTACACAGCATGAGTTCTTTAAACAGTGTTTTTGTTATTATTCAACCGGAGTTTAAGTAAATACTGTGAAAATGTATTGCATGGCACGCAATCAGTAGCTGCATTATTCAAAACTCCCACTGGATTAGGTCAGTGCTGTCTCATTGGGTCTTTGGGTCTCTATTTGAATTCAGTTTTTCCAAGTAAAAAAGTGCTGTATCATCCCTGTTGTTGTGGTGCTTGGGGACTCAAAGAATGGGGATTTGAGGGAGGTGTGAAGAGGTCATTAGCATAGTCGATTTGGGCTTAGCCCTCCCTCTCCTGACACTACTATTGGTGTGTGACCCTGGACATAGTGTTCCCTGTGCCAAGGATGCTGATGAAACCCACCTGGCACATGTCCCTATAGAGGAAGGCGAGGGGAGGAAGGCTGCCAACAACGATTAGCTGAGCAGATTAGGGCACAGGGCAGGCAGTTGCCCCTATGGGGGCAGTCCACCTGGCAGTGCCAGTCAGTCAGCCTCGGTGACTCTCTCATGCGTCGGCATACTGTGCATTCTTGCGCTGCCATCCTAACCACGGTTTCCTCTCCTCGCTATGTCAAGTATTAAATACCCGCTTCCTATTAAGAAAGATGATCTCGGGTCCCCACAGTAGCTAACCCTTCCGGCCTCCCCTCGGGACCCCCCTTGCCCTTTTCCAATCAGCTGTATCACAAAGTTTAGTCTTTCATTCTCCCTTTCATTCTTCCTCCACCACTCCACCACCCCTTCTTTCTCCTTGGCTTGTTTGTTTTGGGAAAAGGCTGAGTCACACAGACATCACATATGGGAAAGCCATTAACTTAGCCCTAAAGCATACAACAACCTCAACCATGACAGTTCATGACAGCCTTGGAAGTACAGCTCAGCTCTGGAACCTGGTGTCATTCAATTCTCCATGTTGGGGGATTTATTTTCTTTTTTTTTAGAAAATCTATTGACTTTCGGTGGAGGGAGAGGGCTTGTTAAGTTAATGAAACACTCAGTGATCAGCAGGCTTTTTATTGCTTTGGGATTTAGAGGTTGAGCAAAACCCCAGTCAGGTTCATGCCAAGATCGCCCCACTGATTTCCTGAGCGTAAACGTGAAAATGACGTCCACTTCCACATGGGTTGTTGACTCCTCGCTCAAGTCTCATTGGCTCACGTTATGCTGCCATAAGCATGACACAACAGGTGTCATACCGAGTAACAACAACCTGGAAAGATGGAATTGTGTTGGGAGGGTTATGCAATAGAAAGTCCTGTCACTCTAACCGCAAACTCTGGATACTAGGGATATGCAGTGACCTAAATAAGGAAAACATACAAGACTGGTCATAGGACAATAAAACTAGAGACGCCAACTGATAAATAGATTTCTAGAGAAAGATTGGACAAACGAACACACATACAGGTGTACTCTCATACACTTTAAATTGCAGCTCATCCCTGCTGACCTCCATTGACTACCTGTTCCTCAACAAATTGACTTTAAAATTCTGACTCTGGTCTACAAAGCCCTAAATGGCATTGGACCTGCCTACCTGTTGGACCTACTCTCCACCTATGAACATCCACGCACCCTACGGTCAAGCCACGTCAAACTGCTTCATTCCCCCAGAATGCACCCAGAACCAGGCTCTGCACAATGGGGCGCCATTCCTCTTGCACACCACACCTTTGGAACTCTTTCTGACAATCAGAGGGCTGTTCAGACTGTTTGGGCTTTTAAAGCGGACCTTAAGGCGCAACTTTATCAGCTGGCCTACCCTTCCTCCTAAACTTTGATTGTTGTTTTTATGACATGGTTAAACTGTATTTATTTTGCTTTTGCTAAGTGCAACCCCAAGAACATTGTAAGAGCAGAGCGGGACGTACATTGAATATGAGTCATCGATAGGCTGGAACCACAGTTCTTGGAGTCACATTTCCACCTATGGCAGCACATCTCAATACGACAGCACCAAACGTCGGCTTTCTCAATTCTTGTAATCTGTCTGGATGTTTAGCCAACTGTAATTATAGTTCAATTGATATGGTTTACTTTGATGCAGACCAGAGGTGATGGCATCACGTTATGAAATCTATAAGCGATCACAATTTGCAATGCATCCACACATTCATGACTGAAGTATAATTGAATTGCATAATTAAGCAAATAATAATTGAATTGTATAATTAAGCAAATAAAACAAAGTATCCTCATAACATAATAATGCATGTTTCAATACAGCTTTTTGATGAGCAATTCCTTGATATGCTTGTTTGCAAAGACATCTGCAAGCTTGATCAAAGTTGCCTGGATGAGTGTTAGAGGTCCAAGGGAGGTGAATAAACCTAGGAATTCTATGTTTGGACATTGCTGCCGTGAGTGCTCTGATGCACTTGTTAATTTACAAGCATTTTCAAGTGCAACGTTAGTAACAAGGGTTATGGGAAACAAGGCCCTGTTTGTTTTGTGTGCACCACTGAATAGGTCATCAGCCAATTAATTTAATGTTCTCTCTCTGTCTTTGGCAGATAGCCTATATCTCAATGTGTGTGTGTGTGTGTGTGTGTGTGTGTGTGTGTGTGTGTGTGTGTGTGTGTGAGTGTCCTCCGCACACTCTAGAGATTTAACATGGTTCTGGTGTCAGGGAGTTCCCTGCCGGGCCCAGCCTTGGTCCAGGTCTCAGAGTGCAGGGGTAACTCTATCACCCTGCCTGTCCCATTCCTGGCATCACAGACGATGGAAAGAATGCAGCGGTGAAAGTTGTGATTGGTGTAAGCAGGGTGAGTGGCATTTTGGGACTGGAAATCAAGGGGTGGGAGTGGGGGCAGGAGCAGTACAGAACGCAAGCGGGGGGAAAGGGTGGATCACAAATTCGGGGTCGGGGCGGGTGGTGATTTGTGTCTAGACGCTTTGTAGGCAGGATGAGAAGCACAGTCTGTGCTCTCCAACTTTGAAAAGAATCTCCCTGTCTCTTATTCCCTCTTTTTCACCTCCCTCGCTTTGTTTTTCTGCCCCTACAATCCACTGTAATCGAGGAACAAGCATCGGGGTGCCGCCTGCTAAATATGGGCCTGAGAGAGGACACAGCGTTCTGCCATCGCAGTTATAATGTTTGAATCGTGTTGCAGTGCGGGCTGATTGGGGCCCGGTGTGTGTGTGTGTGTGAAGCCTGATACTGTTTGACAGCAGTTGCAAGCTCAGGCAGGTGCCTTTTAAGAACACAAAGAAGTGCCAATAGATTTCACATGGGAGAGGGAGGCTACATAATGTGTCCTCTTGAGGTAGAACTGAAGTTAAGGCACTAGGTGCCTGCACTATAACGAGACTGGCCCATATGACATCGCTTTTAGTCTCAGTAACCAAAGACAGGTTTATAAATTACTACAGTATGGTGCCAGTTGTACTGTAGGGTAGGAAGGGTTTAGTTGTGTGTGTGTGTGGGTGCGGAGTGGGTAGAAACATTCCACACTGACCAAATTCCAGCGCCAGAATCGACCCATAGCTGTGAACAAGGCCCTGGTCACTTAACCTGACTAGATAGAAGCTTCAGGCCTTATCTATACTAAAACAGTCTGATAGCAACGATTCAAGATCTGGAGCAACAGATGAGTGGACTCTTTCCTCTCAGTTTCTGTCTTAGTAAATGGCATCCCTCCAAAAGGCATGGTTTTGGCAAGGTTTTGAGACATGTTTTAGGATGTATGAAACACTTGTTTATCACCACAAACTTTCTCCTCTCAGATAGCACAATCCCCAACAAACCACACAAACAGGCAGTTTTTCCCTTACAATTAATTGAGGGGAGAATAATAGCTTGGGCAAGGTCTAGCACAATGATGTAGACTACAAAGGGGTGTATGACTGAACACACAAAAGGGGGTTATATTCAAGTCTGGCAACCCACCCAACCTGGCAACCTCTATGGCCCTGGCAACCCACTCTTGGGCCTGAGAGTGGTGCGAGCCTTGCAAACCAATTGTAGTCATGGTCCAACGCACAGGATATAGCCTGAGATGGAAATGACCATTCCTTATCTGTGCGGCTGGTAGGCGTTGTCGATCGGTGGGCGGTCTGGCGTGTTCACTGGTGGGGTGAGGTGTGCCGGCAGTAAGGCGGTTTCTCTGGTGGCAACAATCACGGACACTGACGGGGCGGCCCTCGGCATAAAGGTTATGCATTCGGATTTTCCGCACTGCCACCACTTCCTAGGTGACCTGTGGAAGCAAAAGCAGCCCAAAACACACTGCCCTCCCCTGGCCACCTCCATTTCATGGCACACCCACCCCCAAGTTTCGAGAGTAAAGCTCATGTCAGTTCAGTATGTTTTCGCCCCCCTGACGTTCCCCCCCACTTTAACAATGGTTGTCCATCTGTTTCCAGGTTGCTGTCTAAACATTGTAAACTGCGCTCCCCACAAGTCATCTTTGAATTTCTCCGTCGCTGCCCGATCCTGAGACGGACAGGGTTTGAACCCGGGTCTCTCACATGGATGGCACATGCATCTAAAACTACGCCAAGAGAAATACTTCAAGGTCCCAGCGTGACACTTGAGTTTATATGTCTAAGGCACAGCTACTGTGTATTATCTTTTGTACCCCCTTGAAATCTAGGAAAACACATATTTATGAATTGTTCCCAGCACAATACAGTTCATAAGGCCCCTATAGTAATCTTTCCCATAATCTAAATATTTATCCTCTATCATGAGTACCCAGGCTTTAGCCCAATGGGATTCACTACTACTATGTACTGAGATCCTGGGGTCAAGACTCTTCTACAATCTACTGAGATGACTGACCTCAATGTTTGACCTCTTACCTACAGTCCCCCACATTACATATATAACATTATCCTTGTCCATAAATTGAGCTCTAGAACAACTTGGTGAAGTGCAAATAGATAAGATTGATGCAGTAGCTTACAAACTTTTACAAATCAAGTTTGTGCTTATGAGCATTGGGATGTGTGGTCTTTTTTGACCAATGTGATTTCTGGGCGTTATTTCTGACTGAACCCCTTTTGGCTGAAGAGAAACCCAGAAGCAAAAACCCCCCCATAATGCAACTTTAAAGTCTGGACTAGACCCCACTCTCTAATGCTAGTGTTCTATATACGCTTCAACAGCCTTATTGCTTTCTGTTGTGTCTATTGCGGTCTGTGCCGGAATCCCGTCCAACCTATATCACCACCTTAGACGGACACCCGACACGGCGAGCCATCACGGCTGATTGGCCAAGAGGAGATGAACTGAATACCTGACACCGATGTCCCTTCGGAGGGATGATTGAGAGGAGAGAGCTCCTGGTATTTCAAACACACGTGGGACTGTTTACTCTGTTGCTTCTGGTGTTTACTAGCTCAAGCAGGAGTCAAAAGAGCAACAGTTTGTCCAGAGTTTTAAACATGAGAAGAGAGGTAGGTGGATCGGTTTTACATGTTTCTCCAAAATGGCAGGCTGTTCATTGAAGTTGAGTTCCTTGTTATTTAAGGAGGAGAAGGAGATCACAAAATACAGAGACTAGGGTTACCAAGAGGGGAAAAAAACAGTTGACAGATGAGTAGTTCTCCTCAAAGACACAAGTAAGAAACAGAAAGGGCAGAGGTTTAGTTAAGAGGTCAGAGATTAATCATGGTGGCCTGGTTTAATCATTCATCTTTGTGTCTTTAAGTTTACTTTTGTGCTCAAAAAACAACAGCTAGGCTCTCTAAAACAGATTTGTGAGCTATGAGTAGGTTATATAGCTGATGTATCCAGCCGTCAATCTCTATCCAAAGCCCTGAACCTTTAACAGTGTGTGTGTGTGTGTGTGTGTGTGTGTGTGTGTGTGTTTAGGGTGGGGTGAGGGATGGAGGCCACATGCTAGCCGTCCACCTGCACACTGACAGGCACCAGCCATGTCACAACAATCACAAACACCCCTTGCCCCGGCCTAACCTCTTCTGACCCTCTCCGAGACCTGGCTGACCCCTTGCAACCCCTGCGGCCATCTGTTACAGAGGGGGGGGGGGGGGGCTGGACGGAGGTGCTGATTGTGATTGTGATTGTGGGGCGGGGGGGAGGTCACTTTCGCATGACAGAGCATGTAATCACATCTTGCTAACTGTACAGCATCTAATCATCTACATATACTGTAGAATCTTGTTCTAAGTCTAAGACATATTGATATAATACCCTGTGTTTAACCCTGTGTGTACAGGCCTACTCTGTGATGTGCTGAGCTTTGAGATGAGAGTAGAGGTCATGAACAGCTTGTAAACTGAGACCGTCAAAGAGCACCTGACCTGGAGAGGGATATGGAGCTGGAAGGCCCTCCCCACTTGTGAAATCTCTGATGGGGTAGGACTAAGACTGGACCTGTGTGTGTGTGTGTGTGTGTGTGTGTGTGTGTGTGTGTGTGTGTGAGTGTGAGAGAGAGAGAGAGTCTGTTTTGTCCATCTACAGGGTTCCCTCTCCGCAGGGCCCACTCAAGTTTTTCCTCCCCTCTTTATCTCTCCTCGGCCTAACGGTGGGGGGAAGACACTCGATCCTCACCGTCTTCATCCACTCCATCCCCCCCAGGCTCTGCTCGGCCTCGACCCTTGACCTCTCATTCCGGGGCTATTTATATGGGTGCGAACTTGACCTGCCTGCAGAAGGGAGGGAAACAGCAAACACACTGACCATTCTCAATACATAGGAAAATTACAAACGTATCACGACACAGAAACGGGCCTATCTCATAATCATGCACATTTCCATAACTGGCGAATCAAACTGGACGCCAAATCCCGAACGTGCTCTGACTGTCCTTACCGGGAACTGGCATTGCAGCAATCTCATTGGACCGCACGATTAAATTATTACAATGTTGTGTTTCTGAGCAACTCCACCCTCTTTATTTATGGAAGGAAGATTGAAAAAAACATCCCAAAGGCAGAAAAATGCAGGCCAGGCACGCATGTGAGGCTTAGCAATAACATCCTGAAGCCGTGTATTTTTAGTTGGATTACTAGCCGGGAAGGTTTTTTTTTTTTGCTGTCCGGACGGTGCTCCGATGTTTTGGGAGCTTTGGATGGAAAAGTTTGGATGTGGAGTGAGTCAAATGTACCAGTCTCAGGATAGACAGTGAGGAGGACCGGAACTCTCACACACACACACGTATGCGTGCACACACACACACCACGCGCACACGCACACACACACAGACACACACACACACACAGACACACAACGGCCAGAATACACCCTCATAAGCACACACACACACTTGTAGAATCGGAACACATACACATATCTTATGAGGACGCTGTCGCGTGTCTCCACATTTTGAGTGCCTTGGACTTGAAAACAGCTGTTATGCCTATTATAATTTATCCACCTATATTGAAGAAATATTCAACTCGAGTGGTAATTTTTTAGTAGCATTTTTGTTTCGGTAAAATAACAAAAAAAACGTAACTCCCAAACAACATGGCCAGTGCTGAATGTAAGCTATGTTGTTTGAAGTACAGTAGCCCAAGAAAGCTACTGCAGCGGCAGTTAGAACTGAATGTGCTGAAGATCCATGTCAGTGCTGAGGCCAGACCTTGAGCTATGGTGCTCAATTGAATTTCCTGTATTTTTTTGGCTTTTAAAATGTAATGTTTTGTATTGAATACTAAATATGCACACATATCTAAAGTATGGACGCATAACTCACAATTAAGAAACACACAATTCTGGATGATACAGAGAGAATACTCACACAGATATACATGCATACCTACAGCAGACTGTACACCCTCCAGTATGTCCAGAAGGGCAATTCAGTTCACATTCACCAGTTTACCTGCTTTACACCAGTTTTTCTACACCACTACTGGTTCCAACTGCAGTCTCAGAGGTCACAAAGTCAAACTGGTTTTCCTCTTCACCCGGGGACTGTAACTTTATTGTATTTCATTCATGGCCTTCGTCTCTCTCACAGGCAAAAGTGGGGAGGACTTTCCTGTGTCTTGTGCTAGGACATGCGATTAGTAACAAACTTAAAACAGTTTTTTCTTATTGACCCTACATGAATGGCAAGCTGTGTTCCACTGCTGGATCTCTTTTTAACTCGGTGTGGTTTACATACAGCACTGCTTTCTGAACAGGTCTTTTTAGCGCTCAACACTGTGCCATGTTTTCACGTGTGATGACGGACAAGCGGCTTTAACACCTGTTGCTCAGCCCAGATTACTGCACTCAGCAACCAGACGAAATATCGATTTTCCGATTTTCCTCCCTGGCGCACAAATCCCACTCAGATTAAAGGGTTTATCACCCCCTCCTTCCCGGACCCCCAACCCCAAAATAGGCTGCCCTAATGCTCCCCATCTTGTCTTTATGAACCCCTGCTGAGAGCAAATTGCCATTTTCCAGAGTCACAATGATATAAAAAAAAAAAAAAAGTTAATCCCTTTTCCTGAGCGGGAGGCCACACACGCGTGACCTAGCATCAGCGGTGTTGTGTTTTTCCCCTCAGGCGTGTCGTGGTACAGACAGAAGTTTTCCATGTAAGAAGGACATGGTGTGTAAAAACTGTTGGCATGACCAGTCACTATTGTTTGGGCACATACACACATGCATTAACACAAACACATAAAACACACACACACATACACACACGGACACTCACAGACTTGGACTTGCACACATACATGCACACACACATAAGTCCACACACCCATAGGGTTGCTGCAGAGTGGGAAACTGAATCGATATTGCAATGATAAGAACAGTGCAGATATTCTAATATGGCGTCATCAACACAGCAGGTACACAATGAATAACTCCATGATTGGAATCAGGATGAGCAGCGGCTCCGTGTGTGATCGCACAGCCTCTCTCTGAAAGAGAGACACTGACTTCAAGTGGCCAAGACAGCGTATTACAACAGAGGCATTTCAAATTTCAGTTTGGAGAAATGGATGGTGAATACCCTCATAAAATATTGAGAAAGCGTAGCAAATGACCAAGTCTGACATCCGGGAATCTGTGGAAATTTGGTAAAAGGGTAAAGAAGCATAAAGGTTTCCAGTGAAGTGATAATGCCACAGGGTTGCTTGATTTTAGGTCGTCAGAGAAGCTTGATAAAGAATCATGGTTTATTAGTTTACGTTTTTGCGAATGCTTTGTATGTGGATATTGTCCCTAGTTTGTCCATGTGTTGCACTTTTTGGCAACTACCTTTACAAAGGACTTGGAAGTATGAATATCTATTCTTAAGGTACTTATGAACTCCACATTAACACAGCATACCACGAGTCTGTTTCCTGTGTAACTTGCTCTTTACAAACTATTAATAAATCTTGATGATGGCTTAAATTAGGTTATTAAAGGGGCAATCTGGGATTCAAACAATAACAAAGCGTTTTCCCCTCGGTAAACAGCTGAAGGAAGGGGCTAGAGGAATTGAACTACTCTCAAATACATAGATGGAGCTATGGATGCAAGGACTGACCATCCACATGGTCTCCCTAACATATGCATTTTCTAGTTTGTGCAATATACTGTCCATCGGGAAAGTGTCTTTTCCATTCTGCACTTTAAGATGTTTTCGGTAAAAAAAAAGTAATGTGTAAAAGCCACTATCTAAGTACCAGTTAGTGATCTGTGAGATCCTATCATCACTGATCAAACGAGCATTCTGTCTCTACTCAATTTACATCCATTAAAAGGTACATTAAGCAGTTACAGTAGGCCATCAATACATTAATTCCTGTAGAAAAGGAAACATTGTTAGAGTAAAAACATGTGCATTTGACGTTCTTATTTTCTCATGCAGTCAAGTTTGATTGTCTCTGGGGTTTTTTAAGTTATGTCCGTAGCTGTGGCTGTCATTTCTGTGGAGCCAAACTTGATTTCTGACCTGACCATGTGATCCGCGCCCCCGCTTGTGTCAGGCTTCGGAACAAAGAAAGAGCCTGTCTTTTCAATTCCCGACTCATCTTGATACTTGGCATTGGATCTCGTTGTGCTGTAAAACTGGAAGGTCATTGCTGTCTGATCTGTCTCTGTAGGAGAGAAGGTGTGCTCCTTGACTTCATCACAACCAACTGACTCATTAATCCCAACCAATTTCTGGAATAGGTCAATATAGCACTCTATACCATCTTTATTTCTGAACTTATTTTCCAGTTTGTGCTGTGACTGATCTAACCTCTGAGCTATAACAATCCCATAAGACCACTTACTCAAATAGACACCACCTTGGGGTTTATCCCAACCAGGCAGTCTTGACAATGACCGTACTTTGCACTGATTTACAAACTTCTTTTTAATGTGACTCTGCAGGATCTTAACTGAGGCATAACCTCCTACTAAGAGAATGCATTCGATGCTGAGATCTCTCTTCATGATTGCCTTGTTGCTGTTAGTTATTCCTCTCAGGCTTGTGATTGTGATTGACCCCTCATTCCAGGAGGCTCTGACAGTGCGTGCACCTGCTAAGATCCTGCCCTTCTGCCTGAATTTGCTTTTCCAAAATGTTTGGGACGTTTCTGAGCGTCTACCACTGCTGATGTCATGTAACCTGCGACTTGGGTGTGTGTGGCTCATTAGCAACCTACTGCCTGGGAGCCACAAACATTTCTCAGTGCTGGGGGCTGACCTAAGCAATGGAAGCCTTCATGTGCAAATATGTTTGTAACATGTATTCTGATGATTTTTCCTAGTAAACGTCCTGTTTGAAATTACAGCCTTGTCTGAGGGTTTTTTTGGGCATGTTTAGCGAATGTGTCACTACTGGCTGGCTCATTTCCGTATTCATGTTTCCACTAACATTTCCAAACTAAATAACAGCTGCACTTTCATCTTTTGCTAGTTTCATGCTAGTCATGTAACTAAGACGTTTGCGGGTTAAAAACGTGAAAATGATTGACAGATTCATTGTTCCAGCTAGAAGTAGTTTGCATTGAGCAAGGGAAGGGAGAGAGGAGACACTTTTCTGAATTGTCATTGCAGTGAAAGGAGGGTGCAATCCTGCATAGGGTGCCATTAAGTGAGGGTGAGTATTAAAATGGCTTTTAGATAAAAAAAAAATTGACATACAACTAAACATGAATGATTTCATGATACACTGTGTATCTGTCATTGCTATATTGCAGTCATAGTATGTCTAGGTATTGGTTTATATGTTTGTTTTGTATGTTTTATCCTTTCATTTGATCCTTTTTCTTTTTACTCTTCTCGGAGTGACAGTGTGTCAACCACTGCATTGTGATTATTAGTGTGCTTTCCGAAGCAACTCAAAACTGTTATCTTGTTTGTAGACTTATTTTTTGTTCAATGTGTCCAGTGAGGGATTGAGGGTTGTGTAGAAAAAATAAATCACCCTGCTTTTAGCTTTTACCCTTTACCCTAACCCACCAGTTGCCAAACTTGGGGTCAGGACCCGTTGTGGGGTCCCCTTGTTTCAACTGGGATCCCCTGAGAAACCCACCAACCTCTGTGATTTGATAAATAAGACACACACACATTTTTATTTTGTATGAAGACAGACAATGTCTGTGTGTTGCACCTGTAGACTATATTGCAGAGTTTTTACGAATTAGAGCATATTTGAGGTGATTAGAATACACTTGGATGTTATTATTTTGTGTTGGTATAGGCCACAATCAATTTGTTGGGGTGACAGGAAATCTTTTATGTCAGTTTGGGGTCGCGAGACGAAAACGCTAACCCTAACACTAATTATTCACCCTAGCAATTATTATTGCTTATGTTTGCTAATACCCTTCCCCAGACAATTCACACCTACCCTCACCACTACAAAACTATTCCTAACCCTAACCCTAACCACTCACGGTTAATGCCCAACCCTAATCCTAACCCTAATCTTAACCACAAAGTTTATGCCTAATGCTGCCTTACTGCCAAGTAAGTCGTTGCTAGTACCATTTTTTCTAGACGTCTTCTATTTTGACGAAATGCCCTGCGTAGGTAATGGGACAGTGAAGCATTTTTTCTTCTTTTGGCACTACACTGAAAAGTTTGAATTTGAAATCAAAAATCAGTCAATCAAATCATATCAAATTACTATGAGGTTAGAGTCGTGATTCTCAGCTTTTATTTGATGGTATTTCTGTACATATTGGTTTCACTATTCAGAAATTACAATACTTTTTATACATAGTCTATTTCAGGTTACCAAAAGTGATGGGACAATTGGCTTGACAGGTGTTCCATCAAATGTGGTCTGTCACGTAATTTGTGCAGTTCTAAGAGAGCTCTCAATGTATTGATTCAAGTCTTTGCGTTTGCCTTTGGAGTCTGCTGTTGATGTCTGTCAACAAGAGGACCAAAGAGACGTCAATGAAAGTCAGGGAAGCCATTATGAGGCTGAAATATCATCAATCAAAAATATAGCCAAAACCCTAACTTACCAAAATAAACAATTTGGAACATCATTAAAATGAAAGAAAGCACTGGTGAGCTCAAAAATCCCAAACGGCAAAGGGAAAAAAAGGAAGAGGAAGATTTCTACAGTGGATGACTGAAGAATGCTCACCATCATTAAGAAGAAAAAAAACAACAACAACAACTGTCCCACAGATCAGGAACACTATCCAGGAGGTAGGCGTGAATGTGTCAGAGACTACCATCAGAAGATTTCACCAGCAGAACTACAAAGGCTACACTGCAAGGTGCAAACTAGTTAGCCACAAAAACAGGATGGGCAGGTTACGGTTTGCTAAAAAGTACCTAAAAGAGCTCTGGAAAAAGGTATAGTGAACAGATAAGACCAATATAATCACGTACCTGAGTGATTGCAAGAGGAACGTGTGGAGTACAGGAGGTAGGCGAGAGCATCACCAGAGAACATACCCAGTGTCTGGTAGGGTCAAAGGGTCGCAGACTTCAGGCAGTTATTGCAATCAAAGGATTGTGGACCAAATACTAAACATGAGTGCTAAATCTGTCCTTTTCCAATCATTTTTTGTGGCCTAAAATAGGACTATGTCTAAAAAGTGTTGTAATGTCTTCATGGTGGCAACATTTACAGAAAACCACTTTAATTAAAGAGACTCTCTACTTTAACCTCATAGTAATTGTTTGATTTCAAAATTCTGTCTGACTAGGCCCTTTCACAAATTCAACCTGTGTGTGTGTGTGTGTGTGTGTGTGTGTGTGTGTGTGTGTGTGTGCGTGTGTGTGTGTGTGTGTGTGTGTGTGTTTATGTACCTGTGTATCTAACACAAATTCTGTTTATCTTACTGTTATCAGTTGACCAAACTTAAGAAATACACCTGTAGCGAAGTTTGGGGGAAATTAGAATGTGAACTGAGGAAAATAGGATATACATAGAAAACAATTCTCTTTCAAGGATGAGTATACTTTCGACATAAGTTATTTGTATTGCTTTTTAATGTGTATTTTTCTCAGAAATTATAAAAGCCAATCAAAATACAAGGTTCTGCATACAGCCACGGTGGCACATTCACACATTCTAAGTGTCGGCGTTATAGTCAAGGTGGGCAACAAACCAGGAGTCTTCTTTTTGCGTCAACCTTCAAAAATGTGAGACCAACATTATTTGTTTTTGTGGTAGAGGGTGTTTTACTGGGCAAGCGTTTCACACACAAAAATGCAGAATCAACCGATGTTTTCCCATATGTGGTGTGACAGTTGTCATAAGAGACTCAAATCAAAACTATAAATAAGATGGGGGGGGGAGGGGGGGGGGGGGGGGGGAGAACAAGCAGATTCATAACAGTCCTGGGAGAGGAGAGAGCAGGGAGATCAGCTGATGCAAAACATGGGAAGTAACAGACAATAGACCTGGCACCCATATTCATATGCGTCTCAGAGTAGGAGTGCTGACCTAGGATCAGGTCCCTCCTGGCCCTGTCATCTCTGTCATTATGATCTATAAGTCACTCCTACTCTGAGACGCTTCACAAATATGGGCCTCTGACTCAGCTTGCATACTCTTGCTGTGTAATTCTGGAACATTGTAGATGTTAAAACAACCCATTCATAAGTGCTACAATATGCATTCTCATTGAAGTAGTAGAATTGACCACGGAGTTAAGATTTTCCTCTCCCCTCCTGCCAACATAACTGACTTGACTGAGGACAGTCACAGAATGATGACAGCTCACAATGTTAGACAAAAAAAAAAAATCATGACTAACATATCCAAATCCAAGCTTTGCGTTAATCATGACATTGTTTACCGATGACCTCTGGTTATGGACACAAGTTAGTCAATGCTAAACAACAGTAAATCTAACAGTAACATTAATTTTAATTATTTCCCCAAATCAGTAAAACATTCAAACTAAACATTGGCCAGTTGAGTCATTTCATTGAAGGTAATTGATGATCACAGTTAAAACACTGCATACAAAACACTGTCCATACAAGTGATACTTGGCCACATGGGGGCAGTAGACACCAAAATTATATATATTTTCCTGTGAGAGTGAGCCATGAGGATAGAAATACTGCTTCTGGTGCTGCTATGCTAACAAACATGGGATGTTAGATGTATGACGTAATATAGCCCTCCACTCATGCAAAGAACATACACAACAGATCTGCTTTCCCTACGCAGGCACCTCCAGGCTGTTTGCTCTTCCCACTGTTTTGCCAACTAGGAATAAATTGCAATAATTGATAATATATATCAATAATTGATATTTCACATGACACTATAATACATTTTAAGTGCTTGACTCTCACCGTTTATTTTTAGGCATGTTTCATTGTCGAGATCACATGTTGGCGGTGGAATGAATCCATCTTTCTGATTTTCATAGACGCTTTTTCTCCCCTCCCCTTTCTACCAAATGTTACTTCCTACTAAACCTTTTTTTTCCAACGCAGAAAAATGAATCATACCATAACAAAAATAATGCAGTGAAAAACATATTCAAAAACAACAGTGACAAGCTTTAAAATACATACACTTTACACCATATATATTTAGATGCAGTTCAAAGACTCGAAATCTTATAGCCAAAATAAAGAGTACTTTTTTTTTCCGCTTTCAGTAATCTTGATGTAGACTATACAATAAATGTATACAGGTATATGAGATAACATAGAGCGACAGAGCAAAAAAATAAATATTTTAGTCACTGTAGTTTTCTATATATTTATATATGTATATGTATATGTATATAGCTTACTTTGGGGTATGATATGGGTGTTAACTGTTTGGCTGGCTGATCCATAGAGATCGTGGCCTCTTTTACTATACTGTCAAGGCTCCATGTGGTGGACCTTAAGGAAAAGTTCATGTCTGAACCCCACAACTCTCCTAGCTTGGACCCTCCTATCCTTCATAGCAAAGAGAACTCTGGCCGTACGCACAGACTCTGCAGTGGCGGCATCTCAGCTACAGTCAATGGGACACACACAAAGATCCACTGTCCTGTGTTTGGCTAACCTATGGTTTGGCCCACCAAAGCATCGGTTGTGAGTCCCACTCTCCCTGCCACTGTGGTATTGTGTCATCGTGGCTGATTGGATAATGAAGGGGACTGTTCTTTGGGAATTTAGGACAATCTGACCATATGTTTGTGTGCGTGTGCCCATGTCTTAACATAAGCTCGGCCGTGGCGCCATTTTCTCCACAGAGGATACAAAATGGTGTCTATACGTAGGGCCACAGGAGACTCAAGCTATACCAATGACACAAGGGGGTTGACATCTCTCTCGGCGAACGAGTGTGGATGAAGCAAGCTTCTATCCATCCTCTCAAATAGGCCAAATCCAAACTGCTGATGCATCTGCGTGAACTTGAACTTACATTCAAATCTCCTGCTGGTAGAAAGTCTTTTAAGCAAAGAATTTCAGTTCCGTTTATGTGTTTCTACAGTAAGGATTTCACTCCCGAAGAGGCCAACCACAAAACCAAGAGGAAGGAGAATGAGCCATGGGCATTTGGTCTGTTGTACTGTACTTTTTTTTTTTTTTTTTTTAGGAAGCTCTTTAAAATAACACATCTCAGGCCTCAAGTCAACCTCCCATCCAGAAAGTACTCTGTAATATTTACATTTGAATCGCCTCGCCAGCATGCAAAATATCCTTGAATACGCTTTGCGAGAAGGCAAAGATGCAACCTTTTAAGAATACAATACATACAGTATCAGTACATGTATATAGAAAGACGTTCAGTTATTTGTTTGATTAAGCAGCCCTATTTTACAAAATATAGTTTCAAACAGACCTTCTAACAGTGGCATATTTGCCCTGACTGCTTTTTAATCTTTGGTTGACCAGTCCAAAAGCCTGATAGATACAATTCTCTTCACATCCCACACCTTCACTTCTTCTCTTTAAAAAAAAAACACTCACTGACATCATTTCCTCTTCCTGTTCTCATGTTACCCTGCAAGAGAGATCACAATGGCCTCCCAACCCAACATCATACACAGCCACACCCCAAATTACACTTCCTCTATCCCCCTAGTCAGCTCCACCGAGGAGTCCTTCCAAGAAGAAAAACAAACAAAAACACACACACACACACGCACGCAGGCACACGCAAATAGACTCCCTCACACACATTTACGCACACTCACACACAGATAAAACACACAATAACGCAGATAAAAAGATGCACATGAACATCAAACGTAGAACAGAATTAAAATAAAACATAGTAACCCAAATGTCCTCTGTGGTTAAAAAAAACAAAAACAAACAGACAGTTAAAAACAAAAAAAAACGTCAGGGGTCACCGAAGGTCAGCTCTCATCGTTTCTGCGAGCCGATCATCACTTTGGAGACAAAGTTGACGATGGCGCTTGCGGGCTGGTCAGGGTCCATTTCTGCAAAGAGGTGACTGACGTTGTCGGTTGTGCTTCCTTGCTTCCGGGCCACAAAGCCAAAAAACCTGGATCACAGGAGAAGGACACAGAGAATGTGTGAAAATGTGTTTCTGTGCAAACATTTTCAATTTGTCTCCTTTCCGATGGGACCCATCTAGACAGGATCTAGGTGGTATTCAAGACCTTTTGGATTTTTTTTATATACAACATGTGGCCCTAACTAGTCTTGCAGGCCAGAGGTGTTGCCTTCAATAAATTGTATATGCTCCTATATCTTCTGAATCTGTTTGTGCCTTGTCGTCAACATCCCCAATGGAAACAAAATGAGTCTCTAACTTCTAGAAGCTTGCCAATGTTAACTGAGTGCACTAGCTTTAGAGATTTATATAGACTTATTTAGATTTATAGAGAGTGCTGTTTCCAACTTAATTCTGAGCCCCATCTACCGAAACTCGGGATTTGTCAGGAAAGGCTGTAGCAGAAGTTCTCAAAAAGCTGGATCCATTATTTCAAGACATACCGCTCTAGCTGGTATGGATTGCTCAAGATTAGGCCTGGAATTGTATTACGGCAAAAAAAAAATTGAGATTGTACAATCATTTATAAAACCCACACAAAATGAAGATGTTACTGTTTTGTTATGTTACTGTTTTTCAATGGGGGCACACATGTAGTGTTTTGTGTTTTGAGAAAGGGTGGAAAGGGTGGAAAGGCTAAATACTATGACATAAATACTGTGATGAGAATTTGTTTGAATCGGGACCAAAGACCCATGATGTGGTAATAAATCCATAAGCATTAGGATACCTGAGATTAATACATTTAAAAAAACAAAACAACTCTGACATTACAGTAAATCTGAACTGGTGTTTGCCAATACTGGTGATTGCCAATACTGGTGTTTGCCGGTGCAGGGTTAGACTCTTTCATCCTCTGCCCAGCCATCTATCCATCTATCCCTCCACATAACTGTCCTCCTTTCAATCATTGCTGGGGATTTTCATTCTTCCACTCATTTAATGGCTGAGCGGGGAGCTATTGGCTTTTTCTATGTTGGAATGGAAAGGAGAGTTAACAGAAGTCACATGTGCCGTTGCATGGAACTGTTCGTAAAAAAAGTTTTCCCCATGGACTGTAATGTGACACAAATCAACCGCCCAATACAACAAATTGGATTGCATTAGAGTTTGTAAGAAATGTGCTAAAGACATAAAGTTTGATTGCACTGTACACTGTTTGATTACACAGTATTTTAATGAGGAACAACTCAAAAGTTGCTGGCAGATCTCGTTTAAACCATTTGAATACCGGTCAGGTATTTTCAGGTCCCTCAGTGACTTAACAGGTGGGTACAATTTTGCTCTCAAATATCTTTCAGGAACCTTTGATTTCACCTTTGAAATCACTCAAATGTCCAAAGAGCCCTTATTGTTCTCTCTGTATACCAAATGTATTGGCTCTTTACAGGGGTTCTCTTACCACTGCTATGCTGAAGGTTTTACTTATAATGACTGCTAAATGACTAAAATGTAAATAAGACCTGTCCTTATAATTAGAGAATGTCTCTCCCAGCAAGCCGTAGCAGAGAGGGGGTGGAAATCGAATCTTTGGTAGTGTGTTAGGCATTAATATGTACGATAAAACTACAAAGTCAAATATACTGGGTGCGTACTATACAGGTATGTATATATAGTGGGTGCGTACTGTACAGGTATGTATATATACTGGGTGCGTACTGTACAGGTATGTATATATACTGGGTGCGTACTGTACAGGTATGTATACTTACTTGGCTGTGCCTCCCTCAGGTTTGCCCCATCTGCAAGAGAGATAAAGAAATGAAGAAACTATTATGTATGATATAACATGATCATCATCTTGCTTTTTGGTCTGAAACCATTGTTTGTGTGTGTGTGTGTGTGTGTGTGTGTGTGTGTGTGTGTGTGTGCACTCACTTCCTCTCCTGAGGGTCAATATCACAGTAGGTGACAGTGCTGATTGGGTAGTGACGTCGGAAGAAAAGCCTGTGGAGAAAATGAATAGATGGTTAGTAGTTGAATAAGTGGCTGAAGACGTTTAACACACAGATGACGGTCCTCTGTGGCTCAGTTGGTAGAGCATGGCACTAACAATGCTTAGGTTGTGGGTTTGATTCCCGCTGGGACCATATGTACCGAAATGTATGCACTCACTGCAATGTAAGTCTCTTTGGATAAAAGCATCAGCTAAATGGCATATATTATATTAGATGACCTAGCCTGTCTTGCCAGGCTCATGGGCCTCTACTCCGCTTCACCATTGAGTTTGTCTATAGTCAGTGTGTTCAATGGCTATAGAGAAGTCCAATGTGGGTGTGTTCAAAATGACATGACTGACAGGTCATAGCACCAATCAAAGTCAATCAAGTTGAGCAGGGAAACAAATGGAGGACCTTGGTCTGTAAGGGCCCTCCTACTCACTTTCTCTGGTTGTCCGTCAGGGTGATGCCTTGCGCCGACACCTTGAAGTGCACGATGGTGGCGGTGGGCGGAGATGCGGCCGCCACCGTCTCCGAGATCGCCTTGGCAACAGCCTGAGGTCCCGTCAGAGACTCCATGTCCACTGAGTTGATGTACAGAACATTGCATGCTGGGAAAATGAGCAAGAAAAAACAGTCAGGGCAGCCCCTCTTAAACTTAAAAGAGGAGAGAGGTCAAAAAGAGAGAGAACTTAAATAGTGTCAGGCGGAGAAGTAGAAAAAAAGACTATTAACAATTGAACAGTGATATATACACATATACAGTGCCCTCCATAAGTATTGGAAAGAGGAAGCATTTTGTCTTTTTTGTTTTAGCTCTGTACTCCAACAGTTTGGATTTGAAATCACTGTATTTGGTCGAATCTATAACATACCGGTAACTACAATTACCAGCCTTGTATGCGTAGCAGTTTATACTATAGCATTGCATTTAATGTATAAGTCAAAATCATTGACCATTTAATCATTTAAACATTCCTGATTGTTTAAAATGCTGTTAAGGTTATTCATTTCATACACAAAGACGTTACATTTCAGACTGGTGTTAGTGGGTTTACTGATTACTGAACAGAGGCATCCACAAGTTCATGCGACAGAGACATACAGTACATTTCTCTCAGTACTGTGCATGCTTTCAGGAACAAGGCTCGGAGAAAAGCCTTTTCTAGGGACAAAACAAAACATCTTTTGCTTGATACATCTGTTTTGAAAGCTGAACTGCAGCAATGTTCAGAGAGAGGATAGAGAGGTATGAGAGAGAGGGAGACTGTTGGTCACACACACAAACAGACACACACACACACACACGCAGACGCACACATACACGCACGCACACACACACACACACACACACACACACACACGCACACACACTCATGCTCATGCACAGACAACTGAGGCAGACATTCAGTGGTAGTAAAACTCCATGTTGGCTAGAATGCAGCAGTCAGGAAGCAAGTCACATTAGAAAGGGGCACGGCTTTACCATGGGAGTCAGCTGGCGACCTCTGCCCTATAGTGACCAGGGAGTGATGTCAGAGTGGAGGTTGAACAGAGGAATGATCGAGAGGATGTCAAAACTGGCAACCAAGCTCACAAATGTCTTTCAAATCATCCATCCTTCATGGAACAAAACGACCAGCCAAACAAAGTTGTCAACGTCGGACCGGAGTCAAAATAGATGTTGTTTATTGTCACTTGAGTGCGTTTTAATGAGTTTTTAATGAGTATGCTGACTGAGAGATCTCTTACCTGCTCCTTGTTTGAGAAGCTCGGCAGCCTGGTTGGTTGGTGTAGCGATTTCGGGCATCTCCTCATGGAGATCTGTAAGGCAGCAGAATCATACAGTACTTAAAATCAAATCACCACATTCTGGTATCAATAGAAGACCAAATGTACATAGTCATTAACACACACACACACGGGCCGGTCGTTAATGACTTTGTGTCATGGTGGAAGGAGTCTTTCCTTGAACTGAATCTGTCTACAACCAAGGACATGAGTATTGATTTTAGGAAGAAAGCATCCTTCCCCAAACTCACAGTTATTGAGGGAACTGAGATTGATTTGGTGGAGAACTACAAATATTTGGGTGCTGTGTTTGATAATAGGTTGTGCTTTCAGGCTAATGCAGATGGCATTTCTAAGAAGGTACAACAACGTCTTTACTTCTTGAGAAAAATTAATTATTTTAATGTGTGTTAATGTGTTGCACCAAAATGATGACTCTGTTCTACAGAACTTCTATTGAGTCGGTACTGTCTTTTTTATTGTGGCGTGGTTTGGAAACCTGAATCTGGCCAATAAGAATAGACTTGATCAGCTTGTCAGAGTGGCCAGTGAAGTTGTTGGGGTGAAGCAAGCACAGCTCTCTGACCTTTACGATCGGCAGGTCGTAAGGAAGGCCCATGCCATACTGGACTGTTCTAACCACCCCCTGCAGAGGGAGTTTGAGCTTCTACCTTCAGGTAGAAGATATAGAGTTCCAACTCATAGGACTTACAAATTCAAAGACTCTTTTGTTTGCACTGCAATTAGCAGGCTAAATGTGCACAAATTATTGCACTAAGTACTTTCTGCACTCAGCAATTTGCTTGTCCTTTGTCTTCACATGACGTGATCTTGCACTGTACTGTATTGTATTGTTGTCTCTGTGTCCTGTCTGGTATATTGGCTTTCATGTTGTATTTATGATGGATTGAATGTGTTTTTTACTACCTTGCTGCAACCAAATTTCCCCAAGTGGGATAATAAAGTTGACTTGACTTGACACACACACTGAGCTCCCCTCACCTCTGGTGGGGATGACCAGTTTACAGGGCAGGGCCAGTGGAGTCATGGAGTGCTGGTAGACCAGAGCAGATAGACATCCTGCAAAACACACACACACACACACACACACACACACACACACAAAAGACAGTTTGGCATTAGTACAGTATTCATACATACAGATACACAGCACAGTATGTCTTACTTTTTCAGATCGTGTACATGGAGGATGGGACGCACACGCACACGTGCACACACACACACACACACACACACACACACACACACACACACACACACACACACTTGTAATGTGGTCTGCAGACGAAATTAGAGGGGGCTAAATGACTTCAACTGATTCCATACTATAATTAGGATCAGGCTTTACAAGGTTAGAGGACGTCCACTCGACAGGGCGGGCCCAGAGTGGGGACAGGAGGAGGGGATAAGACCAATACAGCCAATAGACTCAATCTCCTCACAGCCACACCCTAATGATACTTATTTATGAATTACAACCTCCCTGGCTACCGTCTCCAAGATACACATCATGTTGTTTTCAGAAGTGTTGTGTGTGTGTGGCTGCTGTCTTCAAAATACACACCATGTACTTGTCAGAGGTGTGTGTGTGTGTGTGTGTGTGTGTGTGTGTGTGTGTGTGTGTGTGTGTGTGTGTGTGGGTGTGTTTGTGGGTGTGCCGCTGCTGTCTCCAAAATACACACCATGTACTTGCCAGAGGTGTGTGTGTGTGTGCGTGCGTGCGTGCGTGTGTTTCTTTGTACGTGTGCCTGTGTCTGTGTGTGTGTGTGTGCGTGTGTGTATGTGTCTGTGTGTGTGTGTGTGTGTGTGTGTGTGTGTGTGTGTGTGTGTGGCAGGTGAGGGTCAAGGATAACTCACCAAAGTATGGCTCGTTGGGACAGCCCTTCAGCTTCACCCCCTTCGGACTGGTCTCAATCAGGAAGTGCCTCACCAGCTCATTAGTGATGTCACCAGCTACAGAGACGCCAAGGGGACAAACACAAACACAAAAACAAAAGACACAAACATACACCAGAATGAGAGAGAGCTCAATTAGTGGCATGTAGACATTACCTCATGTAGGAGGTATTAGATATTAGTGGTCATAATGACTGTTTCTTTGCCCCCGCCCGACAACAAACAAACCAAAACAGAGACAAATAGAGTGACGCTTAAAGGAATGTCTCAGTATGATCTCAGCTGCTACTCCCAGACCAACAGAGAAAACAAATGAATGTGAATCAATACAGTACAGATACTACAGTATCAATGTTATCTTGATGAAATGTTTTTTAAAAACAACTACATTCCCTAAATATTGTAGCTTGAAGGCCACTACAACAAGCTACAATAGGAACGCAGTGAAAGGGAACATTCTAGAAATGTAAACACATTTTCCTGAAAATAAATATTCCACAAGATCCATTACAGTAACTAATAACCAAGCCATGTGCTGTTGGACTTTGTTGTTGTTGTTGTTGTTGTTGTTGTCTGTGTTGTTGGAAGCATTGCAGATCCTCATACTTTAATTAACGGTATCCCATGTTATTTGTTTTCAGTGTGTGGTTACGATGGACTCAATGTTCATGTAGAGTCAAACCCTGCTGGTGTTGTGATGTGCTTTCATCAGGACGTGTGTGTGTGTGTGTGTGTGTGTGTGTGTGTGTGTGTGTGTGTGTCATCATACTGAGCTGTAAATCATAGAATGTGTCCTATGAATCTGTTTGAGCAGTCAAAATAGGGCTATGGGAATGCCGATAACTGTCAGTGGCAGTGTCAACTGCTGTATCATCATAACTGTCAGTGGCAGTGTACTGCTGTATCATCCCAACACAGTTTTTGATATAATGTAACATATTATAATGCTGCATTCAAGTGCTCCTCTGAAACTGATCTTCCCACCAACATTTAGCGTAGGATTTTGCGTAGAATTACCTGTAGGCTAATTCAGAGACAGTGCTGAGTGGAAAATTCCGAGATCTCAAAGTAACACCAGTTGCCCAGTCGGGGAAATGTCCAAGTTTCCTATTTCCAAGGAGCACTTGAATGCAGCATAATGTCACATGGCACTCATTAGCGTAAGCGTACCTTTCTTGGACTGTTGCACCGTGGGGGGTGGCGAGGCCACCTTCATAGCCAGGCCGTAGGCCCCTCGGAAGGAGTGACTGTCCCGGATGACAAACGCTCCTGGTTCTCTCTCTCGAAGCAGGCTAATAGCTGAAGAAAAAAATAACACATTAATTATCATTGACTTTACTTTTACCTGGGTAAAATTCAAGGATGCGACGTGCTGAACATTGCAGATAGAATATCAGGAATCGAGGCGCCGGGATTCTCTACTCTACAATACAAAAAAAAGACAAGTCTGTTCTACGTAATAAACTGTATAGTAATATAGTCACGTCGTCCGTGAATTACCCAATTGGAAGCTGTGGATGATGAGGTGGCCAGGGTAACATGATTAGACCAAACAAAGGTCTGCCCTTCATGGTAAATATAGTACCTGATTACTAAGTGTGATGAAGTCTTGTAAACATATCCATACCCTATACTTAAAGGAAAGGTTCACTGATTGTCACCATGACTCAACAGGTGATCTGGACAACTATTTTGAAGTAAAAAATCTGTGAAGTGTCCCTTCAAAAACACACAAGATGGAAGAGAGGGAGAGGGAAGAGGAAAAGGAAGAACATTTTATAATCGCAAACTGTATTTCAATGTGACTCCAGTGGATAGCTGTGCTCTCTGTTGTCTGTATTTAATGCATGCCTAACATGCTATTCAGTGTGTACTCCTGGCAAATATGACAGCTCTCTAAGTAAGACAAATGAACAGTGCATGCAGATGTTCTTTGGCCACTGGCCACTAACACAGTACATATGGTGTGTGTGTGTGTGTGTGTGTGTGTGTGTGTGTGTGTGTGTCTGTGTGTCTGTGTGTCTGTGTGCAAGTGTGTTTGTCTATGTGTCTGCCTATGCATGTGTGTATGTGTTTGTGCATGCGTGTGTGTGTGAAGTGTGTGTGTGTGTGTGTGTGTGTGCGTGTGTGTGTGTGAAGTGTGTGTGTGTGTGCGTGTGTGTGTGAAGTGTGTGTGTGTGTGTGTGTGTGTGTGTGTGTGTGTGTGTGTGTGTGTGTGTGTGTGCGTGTGAAGTGTGATGTCATCCTAGTTGAGCATATGCTTGTGTTTAGCGCTGCATCTCCAGCACAGATGATCTAATCCAATAAGAGCCGTGAGCAGAACCAGATGTGAGGCCCAACAGGCGCTGACCTCACAGTGAAACACACAGGAGCAGAGGGGGGTCACACAGGGGGGTCATCTAGGACACACTCTGCTTGTGCTCTCAGACTCAGAAAAGCCACAGTACCATTGATAAACCATGACACATTTTTACCAGGTCAAATGTCCATGCCACATCTCACAATCAAGTCGGTCTTCCCAAAGAGTGCTTGATGGAACGTGTTTTACCGACTTGCAATGTTTTACAAAGCCTGCAGTTTGGAGAAGGGCATTCTACCCTATGACACAGCTCCTTCAGTTGGTGTGTCAGCTCTAACTGAAGGAGAAAGCCACAATCTTTGAGAGACGGTCTAGCACTAAATCAGGGAGTTTTAGGAACAATAAAAATGTCCTAGTGGTGTTCCCCTTTGAGTCAAATGCATTCCCAGATCTCTTTTTAAGTCACAACCCATTGTTGTTGAGTCACTAAATCTCAAGTCAAAGTCCAAGTTTAAATCGAGGTGTCAGTCATGAGAATCTTGACTTTTGAGTTCTACAACACTGCAAAAAAAAAGTCCTCGAAGTAACTTCCCTCAAAGTAACTTCCCTGGCCCATATACTACATGTAAGGTAAGGAAGCATCTTACTATAAGTTGAAAAATATTGAACCTCACCTTGCTCACGGGAGATGTCTGGCTTGTACCAGAACTTGGTTGTGTCCTGGACAAACTTTACATTCAGCCTCGTCTCCGGACTTCCATCTGAGGGAGGAGAGGAAGAGGAGAGCCCAGGTTGAAACTACACATTTGAATTTAACATGAATGCCACATGAACTGTCCTCAAGGAAAATAAAGATGTAAGTTTAGTCCAATTCTAATTTAAGTCTAATGTAAATCTAGCCCTAATTGTATGTTTGACTTGTTGATTGTGTTTTAAACCACGTAGGATTTTCTTTAAAATCAATGTTTTCAATGTTTTCTTGTAAATGTGAATTATTATTATTATTATTATTATTATTATTATCAGTGTAGAGTAGAAGTCTACTACAGGTGTGTTCTGTCCTCTTACCAGACATGTTGAACTTGGAGAAATCAGGCAGGGTGTGGAAGTAGCTGGGTGTGCTCCCTCCACTGGACATGGGCGAGGACATCTTCCCGTTGTGGGTGCCGTAGGACACGCCCCCGTTGGGCCGCTCCCCACTCGACATGCGCCTCTTCTCCGGGAGCTGGGGCTGGACCTGGACCTGGACCTGGGGGGCCGGGCTGCCCTGCATCTGCCGGACCCCCATCATCCCCCCGCCATCCAGGTAGCCAGCGGGCGACAGGGGGAAGGAGGGCGTGGAGGGGGGATGATACCCTGAGGAGCTGCTCTGTCGGGACAGGGTCCCGTGCCTCTCGTCTGGGGTGGTGTAGCCGCTGTGCATGGGGTGCCTGTCCAGGCTGGGGCTCCGCTGGGACCCTTGGGAGCTGGACGGGTGGCGGCCCAACACGGGGCTGCCCTGGTGGGTCAGGGACGGCTGGCGGCTCAGCACCGGGCTGGTGCCCTGGGAGGCCTGGGTCAAGGAGGGCTGCCGGCTGAGGACAGGGCTCCTCTGGGACACGGGACTGCTGCTGCTACCCTGTGTGCCCGGCGACAGAGACGGATGCCGACCCAGGACGGGACTACTACTACTACCCTGTGTGCCCTGCGTCAAGGAGGGATGTCGGCCTAGGACGGGACTACCGGCCATCATCATCATCCCAGCCGCCTCAAAGCCATTGGCCGGGGACGGCTGCCGGCCCATGACGGGGCTGCCCTGATTGGCGGCCCGGTGCTGAAGACAGGGACTGTGGGAGGAGCCGTGGGGGGGAGGCGTTGTACGATGTGGCGCATGCGGACTTCCATGCGAAGGGGGGTGTGTGGCCAAGGGGTTGAGCTGGGCGACCTCCGATCGAGGAGGGCTGGGGTCAGGGGAGATGTAGCTCCCTATAAGGCAGCTGGGCCCCGGGTAGGAGGGCGTAGGGGTGGTGGAGCCCAGGTAAGAGCAGGTGGGAGAACTGGAGCCCAGGTAGGGGGAGGGTGCAGGGATGCTCTGGGCCTGATAGGAGTAGGGGCTGGGGGTATACTGGGCCTGGCAGAAGGGGGTGGGAGTGGGGGCGGGATGCACACTCTCAGGCGGCTGGGAGCGGAAACCAGAGTCACTGGCCACCTGTGACAGGGGGCTCATGCTGCTGTCAGCTAAGGGCTGGTCTCTGTGAGTGGGGAAAAGAGGGAAGGAGGGAGGAAGGAGAAAGGGGGGGAGGGAGGAGGGGGAGGGGGAGGGGGGGGAGAGAGAGAGAGAGAGAAAGAGAGAGAGAGATGATGCTATTTCTGAGATTCAAACACAATAAATACATCATGACCATTGGAACGAACTACCTATGGGTCCCATGAGTGTATTATTTGTTGAAACACGTGGACCACATTTTGAACACGGATTCCATGCCAATACAAATGCCTAAAATCTCCTTCATTCATTATCTATTTATTGATCTGTCTAATTGATCTATCTATTTATCTGGGAGGAAGGTTGTGTGTGTGTGTGTGTGTGTACTCACCCCTCTGAGCTGGGTATGGGGCTGCTACAGGACAGCGGGGGGTTAAGGATGTGGACGGGGGCTGTCTGTCTGACAGACGTGTCGCCCGGCGGGGTGAGGGTCACGGGTGATGCCGGCGGCGCCCCGCCCGCTGCCGCTGATCTGGCAACCGATTCCACGTAGCTCCTGGGCTCTGGACAGACAGGGAGATGGAAATCAACATGGCGTCTCGGTACAGTTTCCTGGTGTCAGCATTGAGAAACGACGCTGTGATAGGAACAGGGTGAATGACTCCTGACCCAACCAAGACAGCTGATGATGCATAGGAACAGGTGAATATGTGTCCCCTGCTTAAAATGGTCATGAAAATGTGTTTTTAAAAAAAATAATAATAATACGAGTGCCTTGCAATGACACGGATTTGGTACAGTTCTGGTCCTAATCATTCGCACTGAATGGTTTCGTCCATCGTTGAAGGCTAGCTGGCTCGATACTACGATCTTGGGCCTCGCTCTGCTGCACTGCATCTGAAGTTCTAGATTTACAAACGTAATTCAAATTTCCACTTTTTCATCCTCTAGCGAGCAGAATGTTCCAGGTAAACGTTCAAGTCATATCCTGAATGATTGTTCACTGAATGTATCATCTAACTCAGCACCTGCAGACCATAAACCTAACCTAAACATAACACATAACGTCAACATGGCATGAACCTGGGGCGCTTAGCAGCGTAGCACACTAATGCGCATACCACATAATCGTAAGGTTCCTGGTTCGATTCCGACCCTCGACATATGTCATGCTTGCATGTCATCCCTCCTCTCTCTCTCTCACCACCCTTCCTGTCAACCTCTACTGTCCCTATCCCAATAAAAGCAGAAATGCCCTAAAAACATATTTAAAAAAAAACAAAAAAACACGGCATGAACCTAAAAGGACCCAACGGCTGTTACATCTCAACTGTTCCCCCGTCAGGTACTGCTCTAGGTTAGTGATGCAGTCCTGGTCCTAATGCAAGACATCTGTTGATGTCTTGTTGACATGGGCGGATTCCTTGGGGTGTGCTCTTCAGGAGGAAAACAGCACGCAGAGCCAAGTGAATAATGACTGGGTGGAACGAGAGGATGGGAAAACAAGTGGAACACATGCATTCCCATGGTGTTGTGACACACAGGAAGCAGGGATGAAAGATGAATCGGAGGTGAGAGGTGACGAGAGTTAGATCACAGGGAAGAAATGCATCTTTTTTTTACATTCGATACAGTGATGAGAGTGCTTCTCGAGGAAATGAGGAAATGCGAGGTGACTTATGATGTCCTGGCGGTGTCCTTACCTCCCTCGTCTTCACTACTCTTGCCATCTGAAGCATAAATGACAGAGGGGAGGACAGAGGACAGGGTGGGAAAAGACAAGAGAAGGAGAAAGAGAGCAAAGAGGGGTATGAGAAGGAGAAAGAGACCAAAGAGGGATATGAGAAGGAGAAAGAGAGCAAAGAGGGGTATGAGAAGGAGAAAGAGACCAAAGAGGGATATGAGAAGGAGAAAGAGAGCAAAGAGGGGTATGAGAAGGAGAAAGAGACCAAAGAGGGATATGAGAAGGAGAAAGAGACCAAAGAGGGGTATGAGAAGGAGAAAGAGACCAAAGAGGGGTATGAGAAGGAGAAAGAGTAGGGAAGGTAGGGTGAAATGCCAGAGATAGTAGGGGAGGGTGATGAGGAGGAGGAGGAGGAGGGAAGGGGGGAGTGAGAGTAGAACAGGAAGGGTGAAGAGGAGGAGGAGGAGGGAAGGGGGGAGTGAGAGGGGAACAGGAAGGGTGAGGAGGAAGGTATGGTGTGTGAGAGATGATGGCAGGAAGAGGAGAAAGTAGTTGACATCAAAGCTTGACAGAGAGGCAGAGAGACGTGTTCTGTAAGAGGCTGACTGCAGTATATTGAGTAAAGGTGTGTGCGTGTGTGTGTGTGTATGTGTGTATGTGCGTGTGTGTGTGTGTGTATGTGCGTGTGTGGACTGCGTGTGACTGTGTGTGTTTTACAATAAACCTGAATAAATGTCTATTCATGCATAAGTATAGGTGTTCTTATGGCTATACCTGTGTGTGCCAATGTGTGTGCCAACTGTGTGTGTGTGTGTGTGTGTGTGTGTGTGTGTGTGTGTGTGTGTGTGTGTGTGCGTGCCTGCTGAGCAGAGGGTCCACATGGAGTGGGCCAAACCACACATCCCTCTAAGAGCCCGGCACCTCTTCTACCAGTGAGGTTTCATTACACTTCAATAACAACACAAACCATGAAGGGTCAGGAGGATGTGATCAAAAAAGAGCACTTGTTCAAAGGGGTCATTCATTATTAAATATTAAATGACACTTCTGGGGGCTCTCTCAGATTTAGCTGTTGGCTGAATAAATATACAACTCAAAAGGAAGCGTCACTTTGATGACTAGATGATTAACATCCTGATCATGGTCCTACCTTCCAATATAACCACTTATGAGACAAAAACAGAGAGAGTGTGTGTGTGCGTGTGCGCATGGGGGGGACGGACGGACGGACTAAAATGAAGAGTTTGGATGTACCGCAAATGGGGTGTCTTTCATCGTCGGAAAGACCTTGGGGCCTGTGTTGCTATGCTAGCAGCCTAATTAGATAGAAGGTTAAGTAGCTCTGTAAACATTGCTGTTATGCTTGTATACATCCTCCTAAAAGAGGGTCTATTGCTATACTACGGCAACAACATTCCCGTACACCCTTGCTTTTACGTTGGCTGCTTTCAGTATTTTAGCTTTAAGCTAATATAAGCAAGAATACAAACACTCTCCAGATGGGGCTATAGCACTAAGCACCTCTAGTCTTTGATACAACACTAAGCTAGTTAGTTTATAAGTGTGGCTAACAGCTTGATGCTAAAAGCTTCTCCAGAGTCAATGAGCATTATGCTATGCTAGTATCCTTCCTAAAGCTATGATGCTATGCTAGGTTGCAAACAGGTTCTCCAAGCCTTTGGGAATATGATGCTATGCTAACAGGTTCTCCAAGCCTTTGGGAATATGATACTATGCTAACAGGTTCTCCAAGCCTTTGGGAATATGATGCTATGCTAACAGGTTCTCCAAGCCTTTGGGAATATGATGCTATGCTAACAGGTTCTCCAAGCCTTTGGGAATATGATGCTATGCTAACAGGCAGCGGTCTGCTGACTCACCTGAGCCACACTGGTTGAGGATGATCTCAGCCGGGTTGTGGGGTTTCAAGCCCAGGAAGGAAAGAGGTGTCTTGGCTAGTCCAGGAGGGGATCGACCTGCAGTAGAGGGAGGGTAGAGATTATCACACCATTAACCATCAGGCTACATTCTTAATGACACCAGTTTTGAAAGCAAGCACCTGTGTGTTCATGTGTGTGTCTTTGTTCTGCACACAACTATGTGAGTGAACACAGCCAGTTTCTGAACATTAATTCCAGTACAGAGTGCTTTGACTCCCAAACTTTCATTCCTATTTTTTTGTCATCAGATATGTGACAAGTAGAACCAACACATACCATCTTGAGGATGTTTATGCAAACACACAGGTGCTGAGCTCGTCAAGACGTTCATACAGAAATGTGACACGGTGACACATCAACACGGGGGACATGACGGACACACAGGTAGAGGTGGGAGGGGTGTGCTCATGCTCCATGGGAGGGGAGGGCCATACATGCGGGTGTCCAATCACAGTGTGACGAGCCTCTGACCGCCACACTGTCACATCCCGCCACTGGCAGCATGTGAGCAAAGTTGCGTCATGCACACAAATGCGGTCAAGTTAGGGTCAAGTTCGTTTTCATTCTAGTCCAGAGGAATAAATGGACGCTTAAATTGAAAGGCGCCCTCTATGTACTATAAATAGGCCATTTCAAGTCCACTCCTAAACTGACCAGAATTTCCACTTTGACCTCAACGTTGCAAAACCAATCACTGAACAAGACAACACAGACAGATAACAGCAGTAACTCACTAACGTGACTATAACAAGATAAGACATGGACGGCTTGACAAATAAGGTTGTTTAAGAAAACTTAAATACACAGATGACACATTGAGAGCAGCACCTATTTTGACAGTTTTCTGTTTTCTGTCAGGAAATTATTTAAAAGTGTGTGTGTGTGTGAGTGTGTGTGTGTGTGTGTGTGTCCATTCCTCCAGGCCAGGAGTCGGTGTGCTTTCAGAGGTGCTGCTCTCCAGCGGCATGCTGGGTAAAGCGGTGCAGGGCTACAATAGGCAGAGGGAGCGGGGTCACTCGAGGGGTCACTCGAGGGGTCACTCGAGCGGGGTCACTCGAGCAGGGGTCACTCGTGAGCCGCTAAGCCTTGGGTAGCATGGTCGATTCAACGGGACGGTGGGGCTATATGGACGTGCATCTTCAACTTACCAAAGAATCCCAATCAATTCTTTGTATGACAGCCTAAATGTCCTATACATGTGTTTCGGTGCACAGGGGGCCGCAGCCTTAGAGGGGGCTGTGTGGGTGTGCCAGTGGGAGGGGTCTGGGTAGTTCTGGTATCCCATAGGCGTTGATCCAACATCAGTTTCCCGTACACCAAAAACACATTTTACCACGTAACGTCACACTGACGATATACCGGTGCTTACGGTCACCACTAAACTACACAAAAGGAGCGTTGCAGAGAAATCCCACACTATCTCCTTCCTCCCAAGAACCAGTCGGGATGAGTGTTAGGGCTAAAAAAAGGTCCAAATATACCACAGGAACAACCATAGCAAGGTGTATCTTTCATGAATCCATAACATCTTGTTTGAATCAAAGCTGAGAACTGTCTTCATTTTCACACTTAACTTGAGTCCTCCTTAAGGAAACAAGATATCTTACTTTTTTCCCATGTTTATCCAGCAAAAATAAGTGTTCAGTGTCAGGGTGTACAGGATGTTCTCTCTTTGCAGGGGGTGGGGGGGGGGGGGTAACACGTTTAGTGTGGTAAAAACGATGTTGGCTTTTTACGAGGAGGTTTTACGGGCTAGCCCAGGGGGAGAGAGGCAGGCGGGGGACCATCATGTAATTGGTAGAGCTGGCAATTGACATGTTACTTAATACACAGCTTTCTTTGCAGAGGTTTGTGTGTGTGTGTGTGTGTGTGTGTCTGTGTGTGTGTGTGTGTGTGTGTTTCTTGTGTGGCTGTGTGTGTGTGTGTTTCACTGAGTGACTGAGTGACTGAGAATGTGAGAAACTCTATGTGACTTTGAGGGTGTCAATGTCCATTACTCTCTACTCTTTTATGCGTCTGTGTGTGTGTGTGTGTGTGTGTGTGTGTGTGTGTGTGTGTGTGTGTGTGTGTGTGTGTGTTTCTCCCAACACATTAATGTACTGCTATATACAGCTGACGACTGGTGGGATCCCACACTGTGTTGGTCTGCAGACAGCAGCTCATTCTCTGAGCCCACTGAGTGACTGGGCAGATTCCTGGAAGGCAGGGGGGAGAAGTGGGATTCTGTCTGACCGGTACTCAGCTGCTCAGATGAGCCAGCACAATGCCTGACAGTGTGTCCATTGACGGAATCATGAACTATCCTTCTTACTCAGACATACTTTAGTTTGTTTAGATAGAGGATGTGGTATGATATGTATTTCCTTATTTCTAGGTGGGGGAGAATGTTTGATGAGTGCCTTGCATCAACAAGCGCCTTCATGGCCTGAGTAGGGGGTCAACCCTTTGTGTTATCCCACTTAAGTTTAGAGAGAAGAAGAAGAAACATTTAGAATTAAAACCCACCACCACATCTCTGTAGACCTAGCTGGTAAAACCTGACTCAGAGCAGACAGTTATAATATGTTTATAGCGTATCATACTGTAAAAGCATGTATATATATTTTTTATATACACAAACACATCTGCATCAGTGGTTCGGGGCAACTTCTTCCACCAAATCCCTATCTGTCCCTGAGCTCCACAGCGCCCTCTGCCAGCCGGAGGGGGGAACTTACACAGGTTGAAGTAAGGGGTTTGCGGCGAGATGGGGAAGGCAGGGGTTTGGGGGAACACCTCACCACCAACAGTGGTCGGGGGGCTGATCGGGCCTCCGTCCATCTCCTCAAACGCCTCCCTGTAGCTGTGCATGTGTCTCTGGAGAAATAGGAGACAAGGAGATACACATGCACACAAACACAAACACAAACAAACACACAGGCGTACATACAGAGTGGCACACAGATACACACACACACACACACCACACAGACACACCACACACACACACACACACATATATTCATTAGTATTCAATAATATGATTCACATCCTATAGGAAAGACAATGGAGGAGGGCAGGGTGTTGTACCTCCTTGGGCCGGCCCCCAGGGTTCAGCGCAATAGCGTTGACAAACTCAGGCGAGACGCAGCGGATGGGGGAGCGGACCGGGGCGTCGTGGCCGAGGCTTCCGTCATGGCCGTTGTGGTACTGTCCCTCGCTGGTGGAGCGCCGACGGGGCGGGGCAGAGGGATCATCCAATGATATCCCTCGAGACTGGACACCTGACGGGACAAAAACGAACAAAAAAATGTATTAGGCACGCAATCAATTCAAATCAATTGCTGGAATGTGGTAACACACACACACACACACACGAGACAACACACACATGCACTGCATACCCCCCCCTCCGAGACACACACGTACACACAGAGAACAGAGCTCAGTGTTCTGGGCACAGGATCAGCCATCTTCGGCACCCCTGGAGCAGTTAGGGGTTAAGTGCCTTGCTCAAGGGCACAACGGCAGTGGTAGGCACCTTTGATATGAAGCCAGCAACCTTCCAGTCACCAGCTCACATCTGCCTCCCTCCCTCACATCCTCCTCTTCTGTGTCTTCCATACGTCTAGGTAGTCAATCCGTGCATTTGTGATTCATTTAGAATGACTTAAATCACAGTGCATTGTAGGACTTGCTCCATGCATTTATAAAACATCATGGCGCCTTGTAACAGTTTTAATAAATGCATAAAGGCAATAAGCGCATGTCTTATCCAGTGGTGAGGTAATGCATTCATTAGCATTCATAGTCACTCATTAGACCTCACAGAAGTCTTGGTAAAAGCACACATGTCAATGAATAAGAGCAATTCATGGAAGGTTTGTGGTAACCTAACTCCTTACTGCATACAGTATAAACCCAACAACGCCTTACAGCGGCATTACAGGCAGAAGGATTATCCTCCCTGGTAAGCTACTGTAAATGAGGGAACAGTTACAAAGTGTTGCACAGTAAGCTGTAAGTAACACAATACACACAATAACTGATGTTTACATATGCTACTTAATGTTGAAAGCTTGGAACCAAAACCCATTACAATTAGGGACCATGTGAGACCACAGAGTTCAGTGGGAAATAATGCATGACACACTATTATCGGCAACTTGACTGAACACGTGAACGGTGTGAATTGTGTTCTTGTGATCTCGTTCCTGCTCTCAGTCGCCTTGGAGTTTTTTGGATGGACCTCAAAGGAGCCAATAAGCTAATTTCCGTGAGCTGGTTTGGATCAAGCAGGTACAGCCAGTGTAAAACAAACAGGATTTGTGTAAGTTTTAAGCTAATGTGTGTTTGCCCGGAAGAGTGGGGTACAAGAGTTTGTTAACCAAGAAAGCATTTTGGATGAAAATGGGAACTAATTATTGAAAAATGTCAGCTTCCCTGTGCTATGGGAGAAGATGCAGAACATTGGTAAAGAAAAGCTAAAAGCAATGAAAAACAGACTTTTTGACTAATTGTTTCAGAGGGAACTTATACTTCATTAATAAGTCTCGTGGGAGATGACACAACAAAGGGATCAATAAAGTTCCTTTGTATTGTTTATTTACACTGAGGCCAGCTGGTCCTTGAATAGATCACATGTTTTCCCAGCACCCTCCTTGCTTTTCGTCCAGTATGGGAATATACTGTAGCTAGCCACTGAGTGTCAACAAACACAAGTCGGTTATTCTCTCAGGCTGTCCTGGCGGACCCTCCCAAAGATGGAAAAGCATGCGCACACGCCCTACTGCAAGAACGGGACTGTTATGGATACCATGAAAAATATTTCCAAACACTTACTTCTCTTTTGGCCTGAGGAGTAAAACCTGGCGATACATCCACAGGGGAGAGTTAGCTGTAGCATTAGCCTGCAGCTGGGAGAATCCAGGGAGGCTAACTGTTGCTGTCAAAATGCAGATGGCTGCTATGGTGATACTACATTGAGTATGAGTTTGAGAACCCCTAGTCTAGTAAGAACTTGTTCATTGGTTATAACCCATCCTCGCCACATCGTTTCCTTTAACTTCCCCTTCTTCAGCGTACTTTTTGTTAAATGCTTTTTGTTATACACCTCGGCAGCATCATAGCAAAGAAATGTGAAGAAACCAAATCAAACTTTAGCTGACTACATTTACATTTACATTCATGGCATTTAGCAGACGCCTTTATCCAAAGCGACTTACGACAATACATTCGTTTAAGTAAGTGAATCATCTATCCAACAGTCATCATAAGACAAAGTAATCAATGCTCACACCAGGGGCCATTGGCAGTCGTATTGCCACTAGGCTATTATTATTATTTTTTTAAAATATATTTTATAAGCAGGAGAGAACTTGTACAGGGGGGTAGCAGGGGAGAAGAGGTCTCGGGTTTAGGGTTAGTATAGTAGTGAGGGTGAAGCGGTCTTTAGGAGGGACTGTTAAGATGTAGCTTGTTGACCAAATGTGAACATTTGGAGCCCCATCTCCGTAACATTATGACGCTCCTGAAAAGAACTCAATTTGTTCATGTCTCAAAGGCGAATACTGTACACTTCATCATTAGCATGACATGTAGTTTATTTCATGCATGTTTGGTGGAATGTCAAACATACACACATGCCATTCACATGCCACCTGTTTACATTCTGGATCTGCCGCCTGTGGCTCGGCTTCAAAAGGGTCACATGTGCAAGCTCCGGCTTTTGATTTGCGTAAAGAGAGGCGTTGTTCGATAAATCTCGGAGCTGGCGCGTGAAGGGCGTGTAGTCCGTTTCCGCACCCCCCTCACGGGCCTGGAAACACGCAAAACAGATGTACCCAGAATGCACTTCTGCTCCACAGAAGAGCACTGTCAAACACTGCGCCGTTACCCGGGTAACGGCTAATGGGTTCCAGCTGTGAAAACAGAGATTCCCAGGACTGATGTATTTTTGGATCGTTTCGTTTTTTTTCTCCTGGTTTCTCAATCTTACAAAAGGCGAGATGTTATATGGAGTAACGTGGAGGCCATTTTTGTTTATCCTATTATCTCAGAGGGGAGAGGTTTCTCTGTCTTCTGAGTCATATGCATTTGGGCTCATATAGAGGACCACTGTGTACTGAGAAAGGGTTATCTAAGGTGATATTCAGGGTACGCCCCTTCAAAGAAATACATTGAATGGACTGGAAACAGATCTTTACAAAATGCGTAATTCTAGTCCTTTTGTCCAGTCCAGTAACAGATGAAATTGATACTTTGAACTTTTGTGAACATAACAGGCAGAACACTGTGGCCAACAAGATGCCCACTTTCCTCACTCTACTTCTATGGTCCCGGGCCTGAACTGTAAAAAGTGGAGCCCTATGAATAGAACGGTGGATACGCGACAGACTCCCAAGGAATACTGTACACTGAGTGCAGAGCAGACTGGACCTCACTCTGGGGCCCCAGAAAGAACAATACAGTCTCCATCCTAGTCTATGCCTCCCAAAGGACAGATAACGCCTTCACAATTTAAAAAAAAAGGCAGGCTGTCTCTCTCCCCTGAATTTAGTGGCCTTTGTCTGCAATCTAAATGTTAAAACCAGAGGAGGAAAAAGAGCAGCCCTGAAAGAGGCCAGTGTATCCTGGCCTTGGTATTGTTCCTGGAGGTCTGGCAAACGCTATCTTGTGACATGCACTCTGCGAGTCCAGCAACAGAGCTGCCTTTGTGCTTCCTTGTATCGTTCTTGTGAAACTTTAACATTATCTTTTTTTTCTTCTTTTTTTTCGTGTGTGTGTGTGTGTGGGGGGGGGGTCAATTGAACAAAAGCAATATTAAACTGTCACTCGGGCAAAGAAGAAGGATGGCATACTGATAACTAGACATTAGGTTGTTAGTTCATTGAGGGAGTGAGAATGAGAGAGAGAGAGAGAGAGAGAGAGAGAGAGAAGAGACAGATGGAGGCAGATATTGAGAGTAAGCAAGGAGAGATAAAAAAAATTAAAAAAAGGGGTGGAGAGAAAAAAAACAAAGTAATGCAAACAGGAAGCCGGGGTATGGGAGGGAAGAGGTGGGGAAAAGAAGAAGGAAGGAAGGGAACAAACCAGAGAAGGAGAGGGAGCGACGACGCTCAGAGTGAGGCGAGGTCACGCCTCGGATGCGAGCCGAGTATTCTGGGTAGATGCAGGTGCATGATGGGAGTCAGCAGGCAGGTGAAAAGGAGGATGATGAAGAAGATGAAGAGGAAAGAGGGGAGGCAGAGAAGTATCCTCATGTCATATGCTCTCAATAATTGCCTATAATATAATAAATAAGACACAGGCCAAGTGAACACATCAGAAATACAACACATACAACAGGGAATACATAACAAGTGTAAACTGTGAGTTGGATCACTTTTCTGCTTTTTCTGCACTTTTCTGCTTTTTCTGCACTTTTCTGCTTTTTTGCACTTCTGGTTAGACGCTAACTGCATTTCGTTGTCTCTGTACTCTGTCTCTGTACTCTGCACAATGACAATAAAGTTGAATCTAATCTAATAACAAATGTAAACTGTGAGTTGGATCAGATTAGCAGCTGCCTGCATGACAAAGTGGGGTTGTATCCAGACCCGGCCAAAATACATATTTGAAATGGTTTCAAATATTTGAAAAGCTTCAGGTGAGCTTGACTTGGCATTTGCACTTCTGAGAATATTCCATTGCTTCCACTGTGCCTGATAAAGTTAAATCAAGCCCACCTCAACTTCTAACCATTCCAGATATGTATTCGGCCCGGGTCTAGTAGCATTCCCCTGCCAACCACCATATGTAACAAAGGATCTGGGTCAGGGATCGGACAAAGACACAATGCACTGGGTGATAAGCTACTATCAAACAGAGACGGAGGTGATAAAACTATACAAGCGCTAACTTCTCAACCGCTAATGACAGTCGTCTTTGTGGTGTCAACAAGATGACATACAGCAGTTCTACTCTCTCTGTTAGAGGTCAAATTCAACTCTATTACGGCAGACTGTTTGCCATGGACTTGGGATCAGAGCGGCTTCCCCTTGTAGGACAGAAAAAGAGAATGAATCTGTTTTAACACCTTCCAGAGCACAGAGAGATCACAGCCAACTGTGCCATTCGGGGAAGGGATCTCAAGGAAGGGGGGCAGAACTGCTCCCCCTTCATCCTCACGGCTTAGCGACGGTTTTCAGGCACGCTGTTTTGTGTCGGTTTTATGAGGAGCTCCCTTGCTCCCGACTGCTCTGCGGGATGTTGTGTGTGTGTTGGGTTACAACAGGCTGACTGCTTCTGCTGGATAGAGCGCTTACTGTCTGAGCATGTGTTGTGATGATGCTTGATGAGCTCTCTGCCAAAGCAGACTGGCATTATAAGACGCTGCTTTTTTGTTATTGTTGTTTTGTTTTTTAGTGCTTGTCACAGTTTGTTACTCTGATTGGACAAAAACTGGATACATCGAAAGACAAAATACTTAAAAAAAAAAAAAGGACTGAATCAGATGTATCAGTAGGTGTGTCCTTTCATGGGAGAAGAGGTTCTGTAAAACCACAGCAACCAATACAGTATAGTATAGTGCAGTGCAGGGACTTCTGAGAAAAACCTCAGACACAGCACTATGTACAATGCCTTGATTGTGACCTCATAGGGCTCATATCAATGCCAACACCACAGCTCAAAGGGCAACGCTTTGAGCCAGGAAAGTCAAGCTGGCCTCATAAAGGGATACTGAGTCTCACTTTGGGACCTTCACATGGAGCTGCCGGGGGGTGTGTTTGTGTGAGTGTTTAAGTCTACATTTCCACTGGATGTACAATGGTTGTGCAATGTTGAACTTGATCTGTGCTGACACCAAGTTAAAAAGGAGGCAGTCAGACATACCAAGTTCTAGGTGTAAACTATACATTTGCATTTAACTTCCGTCTTTCATAATTTCACTGTATCTCAGTGAGAGGATCACTTTGAAGTCCATTGTAAATACATTATACAGTCGGCATTTACAAATGAGGACAAATGAGAGAGTATTTACGGTCTTACCCGCCACTCGCTGGGCCACAAGGCCCTCGACACTAAATCCTTCCTCCGCCTCAGTGTCCCTAGGCTGGGAGGATGAGGAGGAGGCGCTGGGGCACCGCTGAGGCTCCTGGAGGTCCGGGGACAGGGACGCTGTGCTGGGCGGGTACGTGTTGATGGGCTTCAGCTGCAGCTGGCCCACGTTGGAGGAGGGCTGGGTTGGGTAGGCCTGCGTGGGGTAGGTTTGGGTGGGGTAAGCCTGGGTGGGGTAGGACTGGGTGGGGTAGGCCTGAGGAGCAGGTATAGGACTGCTCCTGGCTTCCCCTCGGCTGGCAGGTTCAGCTGGGCGGCTGACCACGGGACCGGGCTGGTACACCTCTGTGGATCCCTGGACGGCAGGGGGCTCTGGCGTGCCAGAATGCCCAGGTGATACGAACGTCGGGACGGGGGAAGAGTGTCGTTGGGTGGTGGAGGGGGGGCCTTCTGGATGGCTGTGGATGGCCGAGTCAGCCTGGTAAGAGGGGCGGGCCTGGGTCTGGGAGAAGGACGGCTGGGTGGTGACCACCACGTTCTCCCCCGGGGGAGCGCTTTGGGACTTTGGCATCTGCGGACGACCGAGGTCCAGGTCCAGCATGAGCAGGTTGAGGGTCTCGATGGACTGCTCGATCTCCTGCTGTGAAGCGCTGTTGTGCTGGTGATGCTGGGGGAACTGGGGCAGGCTGTGGTGGTGCTGGTGAGGGAACTGGGGTAGGCTGTGGTGGCTCTGCAGGGCCGACGGCAGGCCGAAATGGACACCGTCCGTCACTGGTTCCTCGGGGACGCCGTAGTGCTGCCACACGTTGAGGCCTCTCTGGACGGCGTCCCTGCTGCTGGTGGTGCGGGCCGGCGCTCTGGGCATGGGCTTCTGCTCGGCGCCGAAGGACTGCGACCGGTACAGGTTCCCGTTCTGGCTGATGATGTAACCACCCGAGGGCGGGACGGATTCGCCCTGGGTCGGCTCTTGGGCGACGGACGACAGGCTTCTCACCAGTGTGACGGGGACCTCGGGGGTCGCGTCCCTGGACCCGACAGTGACGACGATAACGTCCTCCGGGGACTTCTTCTCCGGGACACTTCTCTCCAAGTACGGCACCTCGTCCCGTCCATTGATCACCGTCTCGGGCTGGTCGTAGAGATCGGCTGGGGTGGCTCTCCCCTCCAGGGACTCCAGCGTGGCCAAGCTGTCGACGCTGTTACCTTCCTGGCTCGTCGGCAGCTCGTCATCCAGGATATCCGTCTCGCGGTCGATACTGCTGTTGTGCCCGTTCACGTGAACCTGGGCGGGCACCAGGTGGAGCACCCCTCCTCCTGTGCCTCCGCCCGAGGGTGAGAATTGGTAGCCCTGCCGGTGCATGGGGCCCTCCAGGCCGCTCAGCAGCTGCTCCAAATCCTGCTTCTCCTGGGGGCTGATAGGCTGCTGCTGTACGGGAGGGGCCACCTGTTCTGGGGCCACCTCTTCTGGGGCCACCTGCGATGGAGGCGGAGGCTGGCTCACTGGACACGTCTGAGGGGCTGCCGCCACTGGCTCATCGGTGCGGTCGGTCTTAATGGATGCTGTGGAGTTCCCCGAGTCGCTGCTCACAGACAGGGCGTGGTCAACAGCGGGGATGGCGTGCTCTGCCGTGGTGGGCGGGAGGCCGTTGGCGGTCACCGCCCCGTCGACGGACTCCTTCTTGCGGACCTTGGCATAGAGGCTGCCGTCCAGAGGGCCCTGCGTGTGAATGACGTCTAGGGAGAGGAACAAGAAGGGGAGGAGGTCGTCAGTATTTGTATTTGTCAGTATTGGTCAGTGTTGGTCAGTGTTGGTCAGTGTTGATCATATAAATCAATTTCACTAATTAACTCATTAAAATAGTTAGGATTAGCTTCAGCAACATACCTATAGTTCTTTTAAACAACTGAACCCAATGGGATTGGGGAGAAAGAGAGAGAAAGAGAGAGAGAGAGAGAGAGAGAGAGAGAGAGATAGAGAGAGAGAGAGAGAGAGAGATAGAGAGAGAGAGAGAGAGAGATAGAGAGAGATAGAGAGAGATAGAGAGAGATAGAGATAGAGAGAGATAGAGAGAGAGAGAGAGAGAGAGGAAAGCGGACAAAGAAGTGACAGTAAAGAGAAGGGAAAGAGCACGAGAGAGAGAGGCATAGATTGTAATTTCTCATTTTGCAGGCGATGCTAAAACAGCTGCAGTTAACCCAAATGCGAGCCAACTTATGCCTATTTTACCAGCCTCTCTGACAGGAAATGAGAATGGGCTGTGGCATGTAATGTGGAAAAAATGATGAAATCACATTAGCCTGGCTCACTATTTATCAAGCCAGTGACACTAATCACCACAATCTGAGTGGGTTTTTGTTTGTATGTGTGTTAGGGTTAGGGTATTGTGTACTGTCTACTGTATATCATTTACCCCTGGTATAACCCTGCAGACATACACACACACACACACACACACACACACACACACACACACACACACACACACACACACACACACACACACGAATATGCAACTAAAAACACTGCACACACACACACACACACACACAGCCCCACCCCTTTTGTAGTCCAGGGGACCCTCCCAGACGGAGGTGTAGGGTGCCTCATTCAGAAGTAGTGAGTCATCGATGGAAAAACAGCCTCACTAAGTAAGGCCTGTAGCTATTTCCTGGACTTTTATTGGAACCAATGCTGAACATTTCCTACAAAGACACTAAGAAACAGACTAAAAATGCTAGATTACACCAAATTACACATTGCATGCATATGAGCTTATGATGAAACCTAAATATACCACACACACACACACACACACACACACACACACACCCAGACACACACACACACACTCACACACACGCACGCACACACACACACACACACAGACACACACACACACACACACACACACAGACACACACACACACACTCACACACCCAGACACACACACACACACTCGCACACAACAATATCATCATTGTTTCTGTGTTTTAAGCCCTGTCACAACGCTTAAAACCACCAACCGCAAAGGCCCTTCATTAAATGCCCATGTTGTTGGATCGATACAGTACGCCACTTAAAACTGACCCCATGTGCAGTGAGCTCACATTTGAAACAGCAACAGGGCTGTATAGTCAACGCACCCTGGGACTAAAGAAAAAACTATACTGTCTCCACTATACCTCAGTCCAACCAACGTGCACAACTTCAAATGACATCAAACAATCTGAACAACTAAATCCAATGCTTTCCTGCATCACACCCCGCAAAGGGTGATCAGATATTTCCCCAACCCCTCATGCACAGTTCCCACCAAGCCTCCACGCCCCGCCCAGGTGTCTGCTGATGCACAAATCAGATTGCACCGCTGAGAACACCACACCGCACAAAGAGAGAGTGTGTCTTCGCGAAACCCACTGACACGCCACAGGGCTGGACGTACGGAACTGTGGGCGACTGTTGAATGAACCACACTGGAGATGCACGAATGGGCCCTGCTGTTCAGCTGCTCTGAGGTCACTTCCTGTCCATTCTCCTATAGGTCAGCGTGAAAAGCGTAGTTTGGGGTGAGTGAGGATGGATTGTGTCCTTGCAAACTGAACTTTACACCTCTCTCTGTAGGGTTGAGCCTTCCTTCTTCACGGGGTTACACATGCCATACCTTCCTCTTCATCAGCCTCTCAGGGGAGGTAGGGGAGGGTCTCAGGGGAGGTAGGGGAGGTAGGGGAGGGTCTCAGGGGAGGTCTAGGAATTGTTTGTTTTTGAGCATGGGTGAGTAAATGAGAGAGAGCAAGAGAGAGTGAACGATTGAATGTGTGAGGGATTGAGTGAGTGAGTGAGTGAGTGAGTGAGTGAGTGAGTGAGTGAGTGAGTGAGTGAGTGAGTGAGTGTGTGTGTGTGTGTGTGTGTGTGTGTGTGTGTGTGTGTGTGTGTGTGTGTGAGTGAGTGAGTGAGTGAGTGAGTGAGTGAGTGAGTGAGTGAGTGAGTGAGTGAGTGAGTGTGAATGAGAGAGAGAGAGAGAGAGTGATATGGGTTAAAGCCTTAGCAGGTACACCGTGATACCAATGTAGGACAGACAGATTAATGGAACAAGCATATATAGTTTGAGATTAACTAACTGTAGTCCATCGCAATGAAAGGGGCTCTTCGCTCCAAAACAATTCTACTTGGAATGTCTTTCAAGCCTCAATTCCACTACAGTGAGCAACATTCAACCATTCCTCGACTTTATATAAAACCCCACATTACACTTAAAATTTCGGTCCATAAACAGAGCAGTAAACACATTACATAAAAGGAGGGTTAAGTATAATTAAGAATTGTTGTGTTAATGTCAGGATCTGGAAGGCCACTTTGACAGAGTGGGACACTGAGTCCTGAAGTATTCATCCTCTTAGCACAAGCGCTGTAGAAGGGGACTAAAGGACATGCTAGATCCTTCTTTAATAGCTGATTCGCTGGACAGTGAGTTTTGTTCTTTTCATCAGTCCAGGACCACAGCCAGCACTTCCTTTAAAACACTTCCTTTTGCTTGGAAAAAGTGAGCCCCCCCCCCCCCCCCCCATCAGTCTACTCTGGCCTCTGTTGCCGTTGACGACTGCCCGATCCTATCTTTGCCTAATCGGGAGGGTTCTAGAGGGTTCTAGAGGGTTCTAGAGGCGACACATAAGAAACTCAGAAGTAACCCTCACACTAACACTTCTCACAAACCGACAATACCACACTATCAAACCGACAAGATCAGCTGCAAAATTGATTTGTTAGATACCAAAAACAAAAAGAAACGGACACCTAATAAAGTCTATCAAATCAAAAGATTTTAAACCTTAATGCTGACCATGACGAGTCAGCATATCCACACAAAACGTCAAGGTGTCACCTATCAAATGGCATCCTGCTTTTGCATCCGATCATCATATTTCTAATCTTATTAGCAGTTTATTTTGGGTTTGGTTTTTAAGTGGAAATTAGTCAAATAGGGCATAAAGCCAAAGGCTGGCGGTTGACACCACATAGTCATCACCACACATTAGGAAGGGACACAAACACACATACCAAAACACATACTCACACACACACACACACACACACACACCACAATGCACACGCACACACATGTACGCATACACATGTGCGCACACAGACACGCACACGTACACAAACAGGCATGCACACACACACACACACACACACACACAGACATTCCCCTTGAAAGAGGAGCTTGCCCTTTTTTCTCTCTGTTTCAGCACCTTTTTAATCACCTGCCGACTGCCAAATGTGACACCCGATCAGCGACAGATGATAAATCTATCAGCACAGCTCCACACACACACCTACATTAGTATTAACAGCTCCATACACACACACCTACATTAGTATTAACAGTGACACAACAACACATGCTGAAGCACTTACTGTTGGAAGGAAGTGACTTTAGGTTTTAAGCTCCGTCTCACATGCGTAACAAGAGAGAAGAGACTCCCCCACCTGTGTGGACGCAGGTATAGTCCAGAGAAGTTGGGAAAAGCCCCCTTTTTGCTACCCCAAAGCAGAGCCCCTGGAGAGGAACGTTCTGGAGAGAGCAGGAGGAGTTGTCTTGGCTCGGGATACAGGGTTCCTCCTCCCTTTACACAAGTCTCACAGTGTTGCTGCTGCTGCTCTGGTGACCGGCTGAGTGAGCGAGTCAGAGTGAGAGTGAGCCACTGCCGTGAAATCCCATTGACTCTCACAACAGTCTGTGTGTGTGTGTGTGTGTGTGGGGGGGGGGGGGGGGGGGTGTCCCCCCTCCTACACCCCATGGTATGTGTTTGACGGAGTGACATCACTCCTCTCTCACTCTTCTCTCTCTCTCTCTCAAGCACACACACACACATACACACACACACACACACGCACACACACGCACACACACACATACTGCCAAGCAGCTCCGTAATGCAAAGAGCCACTAGGTTCCAATGACCGGTGACTGGCATTTAACAAGTTATCAGACTGAGTGGCTGAGAAAAGAAACAAGCCGTCCCTGTGTTGAGAAAACCACACCCTACGATGGGCTGGGAGGAAAGAAAGAGAGAGGGAGGAAAGAGAGAGGGAAGAAAGAGAGAGGGAAGAGAGAGGGAAGAAAGAGAGAGAGAGAGAGGAAAGAGAGGAAAGGGTGATGAGAGGAAAAATGAACAAAAGAATTATGGTGAAAGTGAGAAGTTATGAACAGCATCTGATCTCGAACAGGGCACCGGTGAGACTGCAGGGATGGTGAACACACCCACCCACCCACCCACCCACCCATCCACCCGCACGCACACACACACACACACACACACACACCCACCCATCCACCCGCACACACACACACACACACACACACACACACACACACACACACACACCCACCCACCCACCCATCCACCCATCCACCCGCACGCACACACACACACACACACACACACACACACACACACACACACACACACACACACACACACACACACACACACACACACACACACACACACACTACTACATTCATACAACATACTGTAGTTCTGTTACAAAGATAATCTACACTGAAGCCTCCCACTCAGTTTGCGGTCACAGATCTCCTCTGTCTCCCATCCATTGCAGAGTTCATCTTTCCTCACCATCTACAGGGTTAGGGTTCATCTACAGGGTTAGGGTTCATCTACAGGGTTAGGGTTCATCTACAGGGTTAGGGTTCATCTACAGGGTTAGGGTTCATCTATAGGGTTAGGGTTAGCGTATAAAACAGAAGCTTAACAGTGGAAAACAACACAACAACCGAGCGCAAATATCCTCCTTATCTCCTTCAGTCTGATAACACACGCGACTGCGGACCAGGACAGCAGTCAGCTTCAAATAGCCCACACACCCTAACTCGCTTATTCCACTTCCATACGCTAACAAAGCCAAGCGTAGGTAACGCTACACGACAGCTAAAGCTAACATGGTATGTTGTGATGATTCTATTGACTCTGTTTTCACCTGACCAGGGACAATGAGCTCTCTAGCTGCTGTTACAGTAACTCACTCACGGCACATTTACATTGGCTTGAAAACTGAAATGTTGATCCATCTGCACTGTCCCACATAAATGAAGGGTCAGCAATGTCCTTTTCTAACCTCAAACAGGAAAGCAGGGTGGCTTCCTCTTCATCATCATCATCATCATCGTCATCGTCACCACCACCATCATCTTCTGTGTGCTTCTGTGTGCCCCGTTTGCCACTCCAGTCCGTTTATCGTTAATGATAATCATAAGGGTGACGATAATGACTATTCTGGACTGAACCCTCATCAGGTCAGATTTAACCCTGCCTTAGATGTCCCTCCTCCAGTTGGACGTATCTCTTAAGCCTGAGCTGAGGTCAGATCCAAAATAGAGGGAACCCAATCTGTTAGCTAACACCTTCACAGCTTTTAACGATGGACACCCTATTTCTGTCTGGGTTTCTACTGATGTGTTGTGTTCGCTACTGTTTAGTCTGTCTGCACAGAGTGTGTGTGTGTGTGTGAGTGTGTGTGTGTGTGTTTCTGTGATGTCATGATCAGACTGCAGTCGTTGGGGTGTAAACACTTCCTGAGAGGCCACATCTCAAGTTCAATGAAGCCAGTTTCACCAGATTCATCCATGTCAAGTCTAATCCAGGCCTGACTTGAATTAGAACGGACTAAGATTCTGACCCAGTGAATTGGTAACATGATATAGTATGTGTTCTGTCAGAATGTGTTGAGGTTCCGTTCCCCAGACGGTCCCTCTGCATGACCTCTCCCTTGCTAACCTTCAACCTTTGACCTGTAAACCATAGACACACTTTATAGAGGAAACCTGCTCTCTTAACGCCCTACAGGGGAATTGCAGAACCCGCCGCTGTGTGTGTGTGCGTGTGTGTGTGTGTGTGTGTGTGTGTGTCTCTGTGTGTGTTTCTGTGACTTCATGATCTATGTGTGTGTGTGTGTGTGTGTGTGTGTGTGTGCATGCATATGTGTGTGTGTGTGTGTGTGTGCATGCATACGTGTGTGTGTGTGTGTGTGTATGTGTGTGATAACACAAGCACAAACACTGACAACAATGACGACCACTGTGAAGACGGCGTTCTGTGAGAGCCTAGTTGAACGTGACCTCGGGCACTACTTGTCCCACTAATGGCGGTTGAGAATCCAGCATTCCAGCCCCCCTGGAGAGAACCTGGGTCTGTGCTTGTAGCTGTTTATAGCATGTGCCAGATTCAGGAACAGTTAATGGCTAAACTATTGATTCAGTCCGTCAGCAGGTTTCCTGGTTGGGAGTCGACTACCGCTCCTACGAAGGTGCAAGGACGAGGAGGAGGGCACAGACAGCAAACATCACCAGGAAACCACCTCTCCTGCTGACTCTGTTAATAATCTGTTATCATTAAAGTTCTGTTTTTTTCAAATTTGTCCTCCATTTTGGCTTTCAAGAGTAGCTGAATGCTTTTAATATATCTGGCACCTTGATTTCCGCTGTAAGCGACACGGCACTTCTGCCCAGAGTCGTGTCCCTGAAAATGTACTGATCTGTAAACTCAGGGCTTATTGTGTAGTTCTTACTCTGGACTAATGGGGGGGGGGGCATTTAAAATGGAGGTCTTTAATAATGCATCAACGATCCTCTCCTTGGATATCTGCGAGACAGCGCAAATAGAATCATAAAGTGTTTGAAGGCAGATAGGATGGCAAGAGAATCCCATAGAGATGTACAGAATGGTGGAATAATGCCCACTGGTAATGTACCTGCTTATGTTGTAGGTGCTTCGTGACATCAAACCGCAACACATAACCCAAAGTGTGTTTCAAGTCACTCTCCCACACACGATAACCCTCGCACGTTTCATTAAGTCAACATTTGTGTCAGTCTTCCAGGGTGAACTCTTTGAGGTAACTCTTTCTACAGTATGCAATAGTAGTAGACACATTGAGTCCACACAAAGACACACACAGTACACACACTAAGTACACATAAATTACAGCTTGAAAATACACAAATGCAGACACATGCCCACACACACACACACACACACACACACACACACACACACACACACACACACACACACACACACACACACACACACACACACACACACACACACATACACACATCACAGCCCACATCTATAAGGAGCTAAAGTTTCACTTAGGGTGATGTAGTGTCTCAGGAAAAGCAATCAAGCTCCGCTTGCAGCACTGGGAAGAGCCTACAGTAAGGGCCATCTGAGGCGATGCTCTGATCACCATGGCTGGCTATGCTGTGGTCTGGAGAAGACCCAAGGAGGCGGGGCAAATGAATCATTGCACATATCATGTGTAAACCCAGACTTAGGATGTGCACTTTTCAAAGCCATCTGCTGTATCATGTCCTATTTACATCCATTTGATTATTTATAGATTCTTTATCAGATTCTAATCACTTCGATTTTCTTTGGCAACTTTAAATTCAGTTCTTTTCAGTCTGATTGAATTAAACAGATTTCTTGCAGAGGGACTCCACAGACAATTATCTTAGGTGGCTTTCACACCTAGTTTGTTTGAAGTGTCGTTTTTCCTCAACCCTTTTCCTCAAACCCCCTTAGCTTGATTGGTTTACACAGGTGAGAAACAGAAACAAATATGTCCTTCCTGTTTACTTAAAACCAAGGGTAGTTTCGCAGACTTCTCACACAAAAAAGGCAGACTCAATTCCTTTTGCCTGTTTATATTTCTCATAGAGAATAGCTAGGCACAGCTTTGACATTCCCTTCCAGAAACCCTGTAATAAGGCCTGATATTAGGTGCTGCCAATAGGGCCAGATAAACACAGCCGATGCCAATAAGCTATCCAACGTGCAAAACGTCCTCATGACAACCCCCAAACAAGGTCCTATCACCTCCATGGCTTCTGCCACGTTAAATCGGCCAGACCGGAACCTCATTACTTCAGGCACATCATTGGACAGGAATTAAGCAATTCCAAAGGACCCAATTCAGTGGAGCTGACGGACAGAGAGGGAGAGACACGGTTGCCAGACTGTTGGCTGTGTGTGGGCAGTGAATCAGCACTTTTCATTGTCCTGATGTAGCACTAATTCCTCCGGCCCACTACAGCAGATGGGCTTGTCTTTTTATTGTAGGGGGGACGGGCAGCGGACTCCATTTCAGCCTTAGTTAATATTGAGTCTAAAAGGCCAGGGGCATTTATAGTTCTTGATGACTTCGGTGTATTGAAGTCTAAGCATTTAGGCTACTAATGCATCGATATCTCCTTCGCATACAATATTGATTGTCCAATACAGTGCAATACGTTTCTCCACACAATGCTGTTGACAGTCTAATTGCTTTGGCACTGCAGAATGCAGTGCATGAGTCATGCTGATGAAGTGTAGTGGATCTGGCTTTGACGAGGTCCAGGGGCTGTCTGGAGGAAGCAGCGAGGGGAGAGAGTGGGATTCCCTCTCTTCAGAGTTGAGATAGTAGGAGGGGAATAATGGGTTGCATCCCCAATGGGGATGTTTCTGTGTCTGACAACTTCCATGTATGTGTGTGTGTGTGTGTGTGTGTGTGTGTGTGGGTGTGTGTGTGTGTGTGTGTGTGTGTGTGTGTGTGTGTGTGTATGTGTGTGGGTGTGTGTGTGTGTGTGTGTGTGTGTGTGTGTGTGTGTGTGTGTGTGTGTGTGTGTGTGTGTGTGAGCATGTGAGCATGTCTTATACTGTATGTATGTACGAGTGATAGAGAGTATGTGTCTGCGTGGCCACATGTGCTTGTGTGTATGTATGTATGTGTGTGTGTGTGTGTGTGTGTGTGTGTGTGTGTGTGTGTGTGTGTGCTTGTGTATGTATGTGTGTGTATGTCCTTACGTGTATAGAACTAGACCTCTCTCTCACAAATCTGGACAGCTCATAGGGCTTCTATTCAGCAGGATAAGTGACCCATTCAGGTGGATGCGTGAGGGCCTGCGAAGCGTCAAGGAAAACAAGACAACCGTGTCTAATAAAGATAGGCGAGTCCCTGGTTCCTGTCCTCCTCTCTTCCTCCTCCTCCTCCTCCTCTCCTCCACCCACGGCCGGTTCCCAGAGGTCGTTAAGCCCAAAGACAAACATTGTGTTACGCTGTCAGCCAAACAGCTGAGAGAGAGAGAGAGGGAGAGAGAGAGAGAGAAGGAGGGAGAGAGAGAGAGAGAGAGAGAGAGAGAGAGGGGGAGAGAGAGAGAGAGAGAGAGAGAGAGAGAGAGGGAGAGAGAGAGAGAGAGAGAGAGAGAGAGAGAGAGAGAGAGGGAGGGAGAGAGAGAGAAAGAGAGAGAGAGAGAGAGAGTCTGGACAACAGCTGGAGGCAATCTGAAGCCATGAGGGCGTATATGTGGTTCACATATATTAGCCAATGCGGCTAATGGCTAGTACTGTTCCTCAGAGACAAGTGGTTGCGCAAAGTGACTTCTCAATTGTTGTGGTGGCATTTTTGTTCAATGAGAATTGTTCAACTCTCGAATAGGATTATCACTTCACAGCCATGGTCATTCCTACACATTCTGTGTTTCAAAGAAATCAGCCCCATTTCTGTGTTCCAAACCAGAGACAAGGGGGACATTCAATTCTATACACAAGACACATGTTATCCTGTTGTGTTTGTCTGATGCCTTTTTCCTAGAGGGCATTCTTTCTGTCTGTCCTTGCTGTTACGCACCTCCAAACAGTAAGGAGTTTGGAGTCAAAGCAATGTAATCCCCAAAGCCCCACACAGACGAGACACTGTCTAGTTTAGGCCTGTTTCCAACACAAAGGCCAGACAGCTTCACCTCTCCCATGTTCTGTGAGAAACACTGTTTTTCGCCCCGGCACATTTTAATGAGAATTAACTACAATCAGATGGGCCTCATAGTTTAGTTCTCACGGCAAGATAGATAGATGTCAGCTGGGAAGTTCAATACAAATCTGGTGAAAGTAGGTATTTGTCAGTATGTGTACTACATGAAACAGTGTGAATACTAAAGCACATACAGTACAGGGATTTAAACAACGATTTAAATAAAGTCACACACATATGCACGCAAATACACGCACGCATGCGCACACGGCTGTTAAACCATGTTAAAAAGGCATCTGCACCAGTGAACACCATGCTTCCTGCAAGTAAGGAACAAACATGTAGAGGACTGTCTATTTTTGTTTTCTTCAAATTCTGAGTATGGAAAGATGATATGAGGGCAATGTTTACGTAATGTAATAAACTACATTTTGCTCCATTTGGTACCTTGGTGCTCCATGTTGGTCCTTGTCCCCCGGCACTACAGAGCCTGACAACCTGCCCCTGGAAGGAAGGACCAGGGAACACAATCCCTCTACAGCTGCTCAGCATAACATCACTCTGTTGTCAAGCACCAATCCAACCAACAAATCCAACGGTGTGTCAACAACTTGACACTAATAGAGAGAATCTATCGTTCCCTAAATAAGTACTGAAAAGACTTACAATAGTGTGGCTGTGTAGTCACAGGGACAGAGAATAAACACTAACACTGTTCTCTCTCTCTCTCTCACACACACACACACACACACACACAGGCTGTCACGTCGCCACCCTGGCTAAACATTGGATAAAGTATAACTTATTATCACAAGACAAACCACATTGAAGCCAAATGCAGGGTTTGCTACGCAGCAGCGACAATTGGTTGATTTTTGGTTTTGAAAAAGAGAAGCCCTCTAAATGCTTACAGTGTCTCTGTTCTCTGTGTATACAGCTGGACTATAAAACCTACATATACCACATGTGTTCAATTATCCTCATATTTGACAAAATGCAACATTCAATGTTCAATAATGTCAGCATACTAACGTTCAGCATTCAAGTTAACAGTTTAGTGTGAAAATAACCTGATTATGATTCTCTCACCTCAAAAACTGAGACGAAAAGTGAAATCCAAGGCAAGTTTGAGATCACTTTGAGAGACTCATACTGTAGGTGTCCAAACTTTAACAGAGTAGTGCGATAACCTCAGTTTAAGAGGTTGGCGAAATGAGAAATCTGATGTGAATAATTAATTCAAAACATGTGAGGGCAAGTTCAGAACAACGTCCCCAGTTTACCTGTAAACCGTAAATCTCAGCATCTATGCAATTCACTAGTCATTTATTGCTCTTTAGAAACTCACTTGCGTCAAAAAAAAGAGAGGAACTTTACTGACCATGTCCCATTAGTACGGTATGTGTCTGACCAGAGTGGGAGCACACAAACACACACACACACACACACACACACACACACACACACACACACACACACACACACACACACACACACACACACACACAGACACAGACACACGCACGCACGCACACACACACACACACACACACACACACACACACACACACACACACACACGCACACACACGTGCACACAAACACACACACACACACACACACACACACACACTGCATGCTCTGTCACTCCCCCCCCTGTGACACTGTGCAGTAGAGTGGAGGCTTTAACTCTTGAGAGCGTGTTTGAGACTTTAGATGTGTTTGAGATTCCATGAGTTGTTTTTGAGAGAATGAAAGTGGTGGAGCTTTGTTTGAGACAACAGGAGTTGTTTTTGAGATTGATTGATTTGAGACTTTAAAGATTCAGGCTTTGAGACTGTGTTGGTAATGTTATTTGAGTTATGGTTTCAAGATGTCTCATGACGTTTTAGGGGTATTGAGTGTTTTATAAGCACAAAGGACCACAATGGTAAGTGGTCCTTTGGGCTTGTGCTATTGTAAGGCTTGTGGTGTCTGAGGGTGCAGAGTGCACGTGCGCGCACACACACACACACACACACACACACACACACACACACACACACACACACACACACACACACACACACGCACACACACACACACACGCACACACACACAAACACAAACTATACTAGAAGTGTTGTGGGCTTGGCAATAGTGAAATATGTGATAATGGACCAACAAACCCATGTCTATCTATCCTACTGCTCTCATACGAATGTATCTCACTTCCCTCTTAAATTACATTTGAGATTATGGAACAGACAAGAAGACATCCCTGTCCGTTGACTGAAAGAAGGATTTTTTATCAGGCAATATGGATTTCGATGAGATTGCTTGTTGACGTTGTCCTCCACATTGCCGCCCGTCAACTGAGACGTGAATAAAGTAGTTTGGCCTAATCGGAGCATGTGAGCAGAGTTAAGCAGTAGGCGATGCTTCTCCTTCCTCCCGAGGCTGTGCACTCCCTCGCTCCACATCCTCTCCACATCCTCTCCACATCCTCTCCACATCCTCTCCACATCCTCTCCCTCGCTCCACATCCTCTCCCTCGCTCCACATCCTCTCCACATCCTCTCCCTCGCTCCACATCCTCTCCACATCCTCTCCGCGCTCCACATCCTCTCCACATCCTCTCCACATCCTCTCCGCGCTCCACATCCTCTCCACATCCTCTCCACATCCACTCCACATCCTCTCCGCGCTCCACATCCTCTCCCTCGCTCCACATCCTCTCCCTCACTCCACATCCTCTCCCTCACTCCACATCCTCTCCCTCACTCCACATCCACTCCCTCGCTCCACATCCTCTCCCTCGCCCCACATCCTCTCCACATCCTCTCCACATCCTCTCCCTCGCCCCACATCCTCTCCACATCCTCTCCACATCCTCTCCACATCCTCTCCCTCGCTCCACATCCTCTCCACATCCTCTCCACATCCTCTCCACATCCTCTCCCTCGCTCCACATCCTCTCCACATCCTCTCCCTCGCTCCACATCCACATCCTCTCCCTCGCTCCACATCCACATCCACTCCCTCGCTCCACATCCTCTCCACATCCTCTCCCTCGCTCCACATCCTCTCCCTCGCTCCACATCCTCTCCCTCACTCCACATCCTCTCCCTCGCCCCACATCCTCTCCACATCCTCTCCACATCCACTCCCTCACTCCACATCCTCTCCGCGCTCCGCTCCAAAACCACTCACCGGTCACAGAAGAAAGGTTGTTGCTCAAAATTCGCTCCATTCGTTTCTCAGTTTCAAACAATCATTTAACCCATTTAACAAACACCAACCTCTAATCTTGAAAGTATTTGCCGTATTTGTTATGGTAAAGAGAAAACAGACCATTTGCTCAGTGATGAAAGTGACACTGGCTTGGAAGGCATTAGTAGGAGGGCAGACGTGTCTTTGTCATGTCATTGATGTTTCCATCCAGAATTTGGAATTTGGAATTTGGAATCTGCAAAATATTTTGGTCCGGACAGGCATCCTGCTTTTGTATCTGATCATCATATTTCTCATGGCATAAGCAATTTAGTTTAGGTCTGTTTTTTTAGGCGGAAATGAGTGAAATAGGGTATGGAGTTTAAGAGGTTTTCAGTTTGGTGGAGCTGGTTGCCATCTCAGCTCTGACCAACAAGTCTGGAGAGAGTCAGGAACACACTTAATTACAGTGGAGATGCAAACACCCCAGTTTCCTGGAAGCACATGAGCTGTCTGTGCCAGTACCACAAACACCCCCTTCCTCTGAAATAGGAGTAACTCCAGCAGGAGTTTTGCACGGTGTCTTAGTGTCAAACAGACACTAAGACCAGAGAAGGTGACTGAGGGAGCAGTGGAACCGCTTTGCTGAGGTCCAAGGCAAATAAACTGTCCAGTGAGATCCACACACATACCCACATCCACACACACACACACACACACACACACACACACACACAAGCTGCCAACTATTTTGGCGTCCCCTATTTAAAGCCGGTGATGGGTGATAGGGGATGGACACTTTATGGCCATGGTGATAAAAGGGATGGCCACGGTCAGATGATCTCTGGCCTTCCAGAACTATCCAGAGGACCAAGACAAGCAGCCAGAGAGAACAGGAACATTGAAGTAAGTGAGGCACCAAAAAACACAACAGCAACCAGTTTCAGAGTTCAGTCGTGCAATCACATGTAAGCAGAAGTGCAAGAGTTACAAATGTATAAATTAGAATCCAATAGACATAAATGGATAAATGTATCTTTCTTTCAGGTATTTTTGCTTTTATATGAATCAGAAATTGTCACTTTGAGACGAATGTATTTGTGAAAAGCGCCATGCAAATGAAACTCCAACGATCTATTGATTTGCCCATGAATATCAACAACAAGTGGACAGCAAGTCAATTGAAGAAAACAACATAATCACATGCTGTCACCTAGGACGCGGCACTGAGAGTGACCACTGCTCCACACCAGGAATGCTACGTCTGACCGTGTGGCTACACCTCAGGAATGTCTCTCACTGGGACTGGAATCCTAAAGAGCTGGGACGCGGGGCGCTTTGGGCTCCTGTTGTTCCGTTGGTCAAGACAGACACACCAGATGGACGTGAAGGGACTGCTGTCTTTCCCACTATGCCACTACCATTATATAGACTGCCTGTTGAGAGGACATTTTATCTTGACACCTCTGTAATGAGACCTTCAAGCTATCATGAGTGTGGCATTTCATAAGCAGTTCTAACTTAGCAGCAGCTAATGACAATGGATTTCATCTAGGTATATGGATAGGTATAATGGTTTCATCTAGGTATATGGATAGGTATCATGGATTTCATCTAGGTATATGAATAGGTATCATGGATTTCATATATTTAATATAGTAGGTAAGTCAGTTAGTCAGCTAGCTAGCCAGTTAGTCAACCAAGGTAACAGTAGCTCTGTAAAGAGATCTATGTTGTCATGGATACGGCGGCTAATATACCAGCCTTAAGACCGGGTTGTATACGTCGTTACCATCACCTCCCCTAAGCACGCCCAACCAAAGGCTTCTTCACAGCGAAGACTACTGACACCTACCTGGTCAGAGCCCTTCTCAAAGTACACTAAAGGGGCAAAGAATAGACAAGGAGGAAGATACAGAACACGTGTATCTTATACCCTAGATAGAAGGGCATACTTGTTCACAGAAACCTGCTTTGATACAAAACAAATCTGAAATATCTGAAGATAATTCTACATTCCACATGCTGTACTAAAAGTTCAGTCAGTCATATCCCGTATCTCCTTCTGGGGCAAACAGAACAGAGTGATATTACCCACCAAACTGGGTCAAATGGATTCATTTGAGATTATGGTCATGTTCGGATCACGTGTTAATACAGGAAGAGTTATGTTCAAGGTACAGACTACATATCCTAATGCTTTATCCTCACTTGATATGCATACGGTCAGAATCCTAATGGCGCAACTCCTGTGCTCCTGTGTCACGTCTCCCTGTTGCTGGAGATTAGGGAGATGAACGTGTGAAAAGCCTCTAAACTCTGTTAGAGCTCTGATTGAATCTGTCTCTCTGTCACGCACACAGAGACAGCCAAGGGAGAGGCAAGCACACACAAACTGCCCTCTTTGAAAAGTCTGATGTTCGTGACTACAGTAGTGGGAGTATGTGTGTGTGTGTGTGTGTGTGTGTGTATGTGTGTATATGTGTGTGTGTATGTGTGTGGGTGGGTGGGTGTGCGTGCGTGCGTGCGTGTGTGCGTGCATCTTTTTGCTTGGTTAACTTAAAAATAATGAGTGTCCCTCCTGGTCTTTTTAAATGAGGTGATTCCATAATCTGGGGGTGTTAAGAGCCTCAGCCATTAACACCTTGCAGGCTTTACAACAAACAAGACTAGTGTGTGGTTCAACTGTTCTTGCTGTTTGTGCGAGTGTGTTAGTGTGTGTGTGTGTGCGTGTGTGTGCGTGCACATGTGTGTGTGTGTGTGTGTATTCACGTCTGATAAAGATATAACAGTCCAAACATGTTTATCTGGAATCACAACACAGAGAACAGGGACACTGATATCAACTAACCACTGGTATGACATTCCAAGTGCTACTCACCCTCCATTGTGTCCTCACAGTGCTGGTTGAAGTTCTCATAGGAGTCCCAGCGGATAAGAGGATCTTGGGTATTGTAGTCTACTGAGACAGTAGGACCATTCTCCAGGTGGTCCACCCCTGAAACCAAAAGAGAGGGGTCAGAGGGGAGGCAACCTGGTGGAACCAATCCAAGGCATACTTTATGCTTGCTACGTAGATGGGCGAACTAGAGCTGTGTGATATGTCCATATGAGATATATGCCATCTACAGTTAAAATCACCTCTCTTTAACAAAATGGCCACAAAAAGGAGAAGGAGGTATGAAAGGAGGTATGAAAGGAGGTATGAAAGGAGATGCTTACCATGTATTTTCTCAGGCCCAAAGGAGAAGACAAACTCCACCTTGCCATACTCTGGGAATCGCTCATCTGTTTTGAGGAAAAGAAAAGAGAAAGGACTGTCCATGTTCAAAACAGCACGAGGATTTGAAACTAACAATAATAATACTAATAGTAATATAATAATAATAATAATAATAATAATAATAATAATAATAATAATAATAATAATAATAATATAATTGAACTATGCGATAGTGCCACACTGAATTCGATACGATCATCATATCAGTTAGACTGGGAGTTTATGCATTTATCTGAAAATATTACAACTTTGTGGACATTTTAGCAGGAATGGCAAGTCTTACCCTTGAAGGTCTCATCAAGCTCATCCTTTCCGAAGACAATTCCCAAGTCGTGCACCGCGCAGGTATGGAACTGCACCCGGAATATCACATCCCGGGAAGGGCTTCGGAAGCGCTTGTGGTAGCACTTCAGCTAGAGAGGGCAAGAGACACAGTCTAAAACAGGAACTTCACAGAAACTGACCACACATTTCGTGGAACTGTGACTATCATTGCTTAAGACACTGAGGTGACTATTTCATTACATTTTCAGTCCTTAAAACAAGCAACAACTTTAAAAGGTCGATAACATAGATCAAGAAGACAAGTTCCACATGAAACCAAAGCAATTAGATGTTCATGCTTCAATGTACAGTAAATCACCCTAACTTTCTCAAAGTCCATTTGAATCACATTCTATGTCCACATTGAAAGCAACGTTTCATGGTCATTGGAAACAAGCCAACACACCAGCTTGATTCACAGTCCAATCCTGTTCTACTGCATTGGCTCTGTGCTAGAGAAAGCAGTAAGAGTTTTTATATATAACCCTGTAAATGTATGGCCTGACTCCCCCAACAAAAGCATTATTATCCAGGCAATTGCTATCCACGCCAGAGCCTTATAAAGCCTAGCTAAAACCCTGCTCAGGAAACTCTTCACTCTCTCCCCCACTGTGCCTCATGATGGCTAGGCTTGGCCAGGACTTTTACAAGGACCTCACATTTACCTAACTTACTAAAGGAATACAGAGCATCGCGCTTCATCCGAACGACACACACCGCCCGAAAACTGTGGCTTTACAGAGAAAGGGTCGAGGTTAGAACACTGTGAGAGTGCATTTAAGGGTAAAGCCTGAAAACATTCTTATTCTACTGGAATGTATCACTCCAGACCCCCATAACCCTGAATGAATAAGAATGTCTTTTGGGTTATCTTTTTTTCCCCATGAAACCTTCCCATGTCATGACAAAAACAATGTCAGTTTGGTGTACAGCATGTCCTTGGCATGTGACAGAAAGCTTCTATTGTGGGTGGCTTAGTGGTGTAGCACATTAATGGGCATACCACATAATCGCAAGGTTCCTGGTTTGATTCCGACCCTCTACACATATTGCATGTCATCACTCCTCTCTCACACCATCCTTCCTGTCAGTCTCTACTGTCTCTATCCCAATAAAAGCAGAAATGTCTTAAAAAAAAATAAAAAAAGAAGGCTTCTATTGTAGAGCCCTCCTTAACGTTTAATGAAGCTATTTAGCAAGAGACAGAGACAGAGTCAAAACAAACAAGTCTGAATGGAGGAAGAGGGGGAACCAGGCCAAATGTCCTGCGGCTAGTGTGGCTTTATGGGATGCAGTGTACAGTACCTCCCACTGGAGGTCTATAATAAGGACAAGAATAATGCCAGTGAGCCTACACCAATGCAGATGACTGACCAAAAACTGATAGTGGATGTATTTCAAGACAAAGTACTCCATGAGTCGGTGTATTGAAGAAACAATATCAAAAGTGCATGCTGTACAAAGCGAAGTTGTATTGGCATGCAAAATGTCCTATGCCTGAGCAAACTTTTTTAAAGAATCAATTTGAAAGTAACACACATCAGCGCAAGTACAAGATGGGGTCGGATGATGCATTCAGCGAAATCCATTAGTGTCGATAGCTGATGAGATATGATGTACTTTGGCTAGAACAGCTGCTACAGTATCTGTTTTCAGGGCCAAATTGATACCGTCTTAGGTAAGTGCCGCTTTTAAAATTCCCCTTGCGGAAATAATGAGCTCTGAAGACACATCAGGTTTATGTCTTGAATGACATGTCATAAGAAGAAACTTGGCTGAGGTACACAATTATTTGGCTGCACATTAAAAAAGCATCTCCTTGTGTCACGCCAACACGATCCATGTCTAGTGGAAAAGGGCAAAGGTCGGTGGGCAACTAAAGATATGCCTCCACAACTAGCATGACACAATAATTGGGCCTCATATACCCAGCATGCCCTTGGAGAGGAAGTACACTCCATGGCCATTTTGACATGATATTTTACAGCCAGCATAGTGTGTGCTAATGAGGGTCTTTAAACTGAGGTAGGACCCATGCCAACTGTCCTTCCTTCAAATTCTTACAGCCCTATTTCTTTTATGAATGGTGACTATAAAATGTTACAGACAAACACATTGCATTTGTGCCCCAAAGCAAGGTGGCTACAATCAATTGGATTCCCCTATTATTAACTGGGGTCCAACTACCTGAGGCAAAAGTTCCTTGTTCCAGGTATATTACACAGACATTCTACTTTTTTAAAGTGATAGGAAGGAGTCCTTTATTGCAGCTGTCTCCCCTATTTAATTGTGTCTCTTGTCAAACTTTACAAAATGTTCACTGTCTCACTGTTTTCATTGAACGGTCACGTGAAAATGTTCTGTGGCCACACCTCTGCAAGGGTGTTTGTGAATTTTCATTCAACTTGAGATATTTTTTCAAAGTAAAAAAAACCTACGGGAGAAAACCTGTGTATAGCAAACAGTAAAATGCTACTTGAGATGTAAGCCACATTGTACGACACTTACCAAGATGTCCCCCTTCAGTAGCAGGCCAGGCTCGATGGTGATGCAGATACTGGTCTGACCGTCTCCCTGGACGTGACTGCAAACGTAGAAGACATGTGTTGCTATTTCAGACGCACCGCTACCTCATACCAAACACGTGTTCATCATCACGCTATCATATACTGTATGCCTCTACGATTCACATGAACAGTCACATGTATATGATCAGCAGGGCTAGATGATTGGCTGTTAACAATACTTCAGTGGCTGGTATGACAGTGAAATTTTGGATTATCTAAGGCTTAGGGTAATGTCAGTATTAGTGCGTACATGCTTGTCTAAATGGGAGACAGGGATCAAAGGATAAGGAGCAGTAATAGGATGCATGTGAGAGAAGGGATGAGGGAGGAATGTGAATTGCGGGCGTTGAGGGGGGGCAGTGAAGCAGTCTGGGTAGCAGAGGAGCTACTTTTGGGGATTTTTTTCTCACATCCAGATGAAGCCAAATAACGTGTGTTAGAAGACGTGTAGTGTTCATAATCGCACACACGCACGCACACACACACACACGCACACACACACACACACACACACACACACACACACACACACACACACACACACACACACACACACACAAACAAAATAGCAATGACAATTGCACTCAAGATATGGGAGAACACAGTAAACATACTGTAGATGCGTCACTCTGCATTAAAGTGCCTTAGACGTGTCATGTCTGTTAGGAGGGGAGGGGAGGGGAGGGGAGGGGAGGGGAGAGTAAGGACACGCATAAAGGACGACAAGGAGGAACGAGACAAAGGCAGTGAAGGAAGGAGGGCAGGAAGGAAGGAGGGCAGGAAGGAAGGAGGGCAGGAAGGAAGGAGGGCAGGAAGGAAGGGGAAGTAGACACCACACGAGTGCCACCCTGGGTGCCCCTATTTCCCTCGCCATCTTGCAGGCATCACTACCCCCCCCCCCCCCCCCCCCCCTCTGTGCTCAAACGACTGTACAAAGCAGTATAATCCATCATTTCCTGGCCAGTCCTGGGAAGCTGTAGGGGTCCACTTGGAAGGTCCCTGGGGCGTCCATACAGCTGCCCCTAATGCTTATTTCACTGGCTCTCTGGTTACTAATAACACTACTACTGATCATAACACCAGGCCGGGACATCTGAGGTCCCGTAACTAGAGCTACGACTCGGGAGGTTAGCTCAACAAAATAACGTGTGGCAAGTGCACAATGTATACTGGCAGGAGGGCAAGTGTGTGTGTGTGTGTGTGTGTGTGTGTGTGTGTGTGTGTGTGTGTGTGTGTGTGTGTGGTGTGTGTGTGTGTGTGTGTGTGTGTGTGTGTGTGTGTGTGTGTGTGTGTGTGTGTGTGTGTGTGTGTGTTCCAACATGATGAACGTACTAGATTCCAGATGTGTAGACAGGCTGCATGGCTTGGTAGATCTTGAGAAAAGGGCGGCAACCTGCAAAAGTCATAATAAAACATTGAGTAAAAGTAAAAAAACAAAAAAACATGCGTGTGTGTGTGTGTATGTGTGTGTGTGTGTGTGTGTGTGTGTGCGTGTGTGTACTCACCTCCTTTGGCTTCAAAGTTGGGGATGCCGTGCATGATGACATGGTGAAGGAATAGCGGTTTGTTGTTGATCTTGATGTGTCCCGAGAGAAGACCACTGAAGTACTGCACATACCTGAGAGAGAGAGAGAGAGAGGGAGAGAGAGAGAGAGAGAGAGGGAGAGAGAGAGAGAGAGAGAGAGAGAGAGGGGTATGGGGTTTGGATTCAGAGATTAAGGAGCAGAGGAAGGGAAGAACATGTAAGAGAGGAAGAGAGAGAATGTGAGGATAGAGAAGAGAGAGAGAGAGAGAGAGAGAGAGAGAGAGGCCATGTACTGGAGGATACTGATATTGTCAGGATTGCAATGTTTCAACAACATTAGGATTACTTGGCTATTTTGTGTAGACTGGACAGAAATAGAAATACATTAAGAGGATAAGACGACCATTGCTTATATCATGCTTATGAACTTTGACTTTCAACTCTGGAGATGAATCAGGCATTCTCTCAAGCCTCCTAATCAGGCCTCAAGAGGGGAGCCTCTTGAGGCCTGAATAGAAGATTCACTTTACTTTACTTTACCCAACTGCTGTATTTTTGGGGTTTACAGTGCCTTTACCCTGTTTGGGTTATTGTTTTGTTCGTTTTGGTCTTAGGTGTGATACTGTACTTTGAATTGTATTTTGTATATATGGATAGTAAGATCCAGGGGTGGTGACATGGGTGGATTCATTTTTATTGAAAAAGACAAAAGAAAGAAAGACAACAGTAGAAGTGGTAAGGAAAATCTATTTTCTTCTTTTTTTTTTCTTTTACTTGGGGGGAGGGGGGCACACTGGTAGCACCTCAGCACAGGATAGGGTAGTGAGCGGGCAAACAACATGAAGTGATCTCATCACTGACCTTTTCTGTGATGGCTGACCCACAGGAAGTACTTTGTCTTCATAAAACCTCTTCATGGCGAACCGGTCCAGGGCTTGGTCGGCACTGCATTCCAAGAGTAACATCTGGTTAGAGCTTGCACCCCCTGTGTTTATCCATCCTAATCTTAACACTCTGGCCCTGTCCAGAAACCCCTTAGAACAGGGGTATTTGCTTACATTAAGCCATTGTTTTACTAAAATCTTGGCGGGCCACATTAAATCTGTTTACTGTCCAGATTTGGCCCTTTTGACTGCCCTAGACCCTTGTGAAGATCTCAAAAGATTGGATAGATACTGTATGTGAGATGGTGAAAAATACATTGATCAATCCTGGAGAACCTGCTCATGTAAACTAATCTAACTTGACTTCCACTGATGTTGCCTTGTAGAAATGATGTACATTTAGAGAGACAAACTGGCTTTAAAAGGGATAGTTCACCCAATTTGTATCACTGATTGAGAATCCATGGAAACAGCTAGCGGTCGCTAACTATGGTACATTTTTGGTGCTGTGAAAATAGAATGGAAGGCTAAGCGCAGAGGGTCCCGCTACTGTGTACAGATTCGTGTAACGTATAATATAATGAAGTGAAATAATAACAAAAGAATGAAAATTGGCTGAACTGTCCCTTTAATGTGTTTGGAACTGTGAGCAGAGGCTTGGGATGAACTGCAGCTGGATGTTGAAAGGAGCGCAGTTGGCACATCGCAGGGGGAGAATGTGATCAGCAGATAACATGAATCTTGTGATCCGTCATCTGTTGATCTGCTCACTGGCAGCCAGACAGCGTCCGCCGTCTCCTAATCTAACTCCAGACCTGCTGCTTCCCTACTCTATCTGTACTCTTCATAACACAAAACCCGATACATTGATAGATATACAGTATATACAGACAGTCCATACTTTCTCGTGCTACCTCTCCCTTTCTTTACTCCAGCTTTCACTCTTTCACTCCTTTTCTTCCCTTTACACTCCTTTGTTTACCTCCCTCCCTCCCTCCCTCCTTCTCCTCCTCAGATGTGGGCTGCTGCTCTGTGGTTTTAGTGTTGTGATAAAGCAATGAAGGATTCTATTACCATTATGTCTTTGGATTGATTTTTCTCTTGCCCTCAGACTTCTCTCTCTCCCGCCGTCCTGGTTCCTGTCACTATCAGTCCATTTCATTATGGTCTCTCTTTCTCACTGTCTCTCTCTCTCTCTCTCTCCGTCTCTCTCTCTCTCTCTCTCTCTCTCCGGGCTAGTTTGACATACCTGGCCGATATGTTGCTGTAATGCATGTAGGCTGCCACCACCACTCCTGTGCGTCCACGGTTGCCCTGCATAGACAATGCAACAAAACAAGACTTGGTCATCAGGAATACCTCTCATATACTTTATCTATGTACTTTATTTATGTACAGTAAAATAAAACAAACCCTTCCAATATTAAGACTAATATTCTCAACAATTATATTCAATTCCCTCTCCACTTTACACTTTACCTCTCTCAAAACATTCTCTAACACACACACACACACACACACACACACACACACACACACACACACACACACACACACACACACACACACACAGACTACGGAGGTGGAGGACACCACAGCCAGAGAACGCCATCTACTGTCTGGAAACACACCTTGAGGCAAAATGACCCTGGACTTCTCTGTGAGGACAGTAACATATCTATCTATCATATCTGTACATATGCAGTCAAGTACTGCAGTGCTGAGAATCCATTCATACATTAGCTTTTAAATTATTCACCATCACAATAATTCCTTCCTTTGCAATTATAGAAACACATGCTTCAGTAGCATTTAATTCAAGAGTTGACAGTTTAATCATTGCTAATTTTCTGAACAGCACACCACACCACACTGAGTTACCAACTGGGAGAGCATTGTACTTACCTTGTTGTGAATGACCACGACATTGTGGCTGTCTGCACTCAGCCAGGTGTCCATGGCCTTACAGATGCTGCAGATCTTATCCAGAGCTGGAGCATGGTGATCTGGCCAGCCAAAGTCCAGCACCTGGCAGGGACACAAGGAGTGCATATCAATTCTGTATATTTGTATTTTACATTTCCAATGTAGGGAAGGGAGGAGATGAGAGAGGAGAGAGGGAGAGTAAAGAAATGAATAAAAGAGAGCAGTGGAAAGGATACAGAGACAATGAGTGAGTAAGAGGAGGGTAGCTGGAGCTTACCTTGGGGTTCAGCTGGTTGATATCGTAACGTTTCTCACTGAGGTTGAAGAGCTGAAAAAGCAACACATTCAAATCAACAAGGGATTCATAGTTCACTGAAGAAAACAAGATGCTGTCCAGATAATCAAGGCATACGCCTTTCAAGCCTTTTCAGCGCGTGGGTATGTTATAACTTCTCATTATCTGTCATGATAGCTGTTATGTCAATAATATGACAGTACTACTGAATGCAAATTCCTGTGTGTGTGTGTGTGTGCGTGCGTGCGTGCGTGCGTGCGTGCGTGCGTATCAAACTGTATCACTGTATCAAACATCATTGGATCTGGTACCTTTGATTTAATGCTATTCTACCTTTAGGCCAAGCCATTTTTACAGTTACATTGTTGTATTTATTTAATTCATTAGCAGCCCAAGGACAGCATTATTTGTAGAGGGCGCTTGAGTTGCGCCTGCCTTGAGGCTCACTTTCAGACTTGTTGAAGAGTTTTAGACCAGATCATTTGGATCTGACTAGCATTTTCATTTATTCATTTTGTTTCATTCATTCATTCGTCTGGAAAGATGCCAATGAAGATTGGCCTATTGAATGGATTAAATAAAAAAAAACGTTTCCTCCTGTCCCGTCCATTTTGTCTCATCTAGTCTGTTGCGTGTAGGATTACAACATTAGTAGCGCTTATTTTACAATATTATAGCCTATTATTTGAAAGCAGCCCTAGAACTGTATTACATGAAAGCAATCTAAACCCTACTCAGACAGGATTAGTTTTACAAGGGGTGGCAGGGCAATGTAATCATTAATAAAGAAACATGCCCGACTCTAAATAAATTTCAGTTTTGATTAAAGCGTCTTTGGGTGATGTATATCCCAAGGTTGCTCCAATAACTCAATAATACAGCCAGCACTCTCAAATAGAAAATAAATGATGGTTTAATGCATAATCAGCATTGTCACTGTACGCGTTTCAGTGTCAAGCCTTCTTCAGAGTTGTACACACTAAAGCCAGAGCCATACTGTAGGATATGCCATCATTTCCAAAGCCGCAGCGGACAGAAATCGGCTGATTGTGAACAACACAGTGTATTTGCAGAATATTAATTATAACAATAGCTCATTGTGTAAACATGGTCGATAGACCGATATACATTGAATGAACATAATGTTTGCAGACACAAGACTATTGTCATACAGCACCCCTATAAAACAGAAAAACGTATATTTTATAAGAAACAACTCTTCAACTCAAACAAGTTCTTTGTTGAGCCCCTTGGGGGCTTCTGTTCCCAAATGAAACATCCAGAAAGCTTCTCTTTGCAGAAGCTTCTGCTCTCTGATGCCTCCGCACTTCAGGGGGCTCACTGTTTCTAGCCCCTGAAAATCTAAGGGTACAAATGTCATGTCCCATGGCATTAATATATCTTGCCACAGGTGATTTTATGTTATTTGTTATGGTGTTCTTTGCTTCAATATCCTCCTCTTTCTCTCTTTCCTTTCATATGTAACCCTAACCCTAACCTTAACCCTAACCCTAGCCTCAGGAAGGCAAAGCTCTGTGATCACTGACCAGATAGTTGTCCCCGTGTTTGGAGCCCAGCATGGAGGCCACCTCGCGCAGGTTGGCGGCGTAGCTCTGCTCCTCCACAGAGCTGGGGAAGGACACGGAGATGATCCGCTCTGTGATGTAGAGCAGGTCCACCTCATAGCTCTCCTCCAAGGCCTGCAGCAGACTCAGACTCCTAGAGAGAGAGGGGGGAGGGAGAGAGAGAGAGAGGGATAGGGAGAGAAAACAAGAAAGAAAGAAAGAAAGAAAGAGAGACAGGGGTTGATCAATTTATGATGGTTTCACCACTATCCAATGCCACATACACTAAACCATTAAAAATGAGAGGCTTGCAACTGGACAGAGGAGAGAGTCAGAGAGACTGGTCATCGTTACAGGTAATTAGTAGCATCTCCAGCACAGTACAATGTACAATAGCCCAAGCAAAAGAGAAGAGCACACATAAAGTTGGGCTTGGTATTTTGCCGGCATTTGCAGTGATAACAATCCCCCCTGAACATGTGTTGCCAACACATACTAATTATTTATTCATTTATTCACTGTCATTAGGGACCGATACAATTGAAACATTGACGCACTGAATCATCAAGAGTCAGATGCATTGCACCATGACGCATTCATTTTCATAGCATAATAAATCTGTCTCATAACAGAGATCCAAATTTGGTGATAGTGTCTAGGTGGAATTCAAAGCCCCCACATTACAAACAAAGCTAAATCACATATCTTGCTTCCAAAAGTCTGCGCTATAGTTTAGCACATCAGACACACACTCTGTGTTTCGCTTGGGATGGTCACAAGAAAACAGAGTGGAGAGAGATTGATTCAGTAGATAAACAAGACGCGATATGAAAATATCCCCACATTCCGAGTGTGTGCGCCTTTGCAGACCAAACAAAATAATTTGGTCACTCGCGAGGAATGAGTCAGGGTGTAGAAACAGACCCAACGGCTGCTTCTCCCAATCTGCTGTGTCTGGACTCTAATCAGTACTAGCAAGCCTGAGAGAGAGGGAGAGAGAGAGAGGGAGAGGGAGAGAGAGAGAGAGAGAGAGAGATAAAGGAGAGGTGTCTGGACCCAAGCCTACGCCAGAGTCCCACAGCTTAGGGGGCCCGTCTGGAGAATATTTCCCACATGTGCAAAGAGCCAGATCACCTTCTGAGAATATTGCTCATGTGTCTGTCTCTGGGAATTACACATGCTTTACAGTGCAAACATGCTGTACATCTGGCAATGATAGAGAGCGCTTACTGGAACTTATTAATCACCAGCAATGGTAAAGGAATGAGGCCGTATATCTAACACAAACTCTACTCAGCAAACATACTGTAAGTATCATCAAATGCAAAAACAATTACGTATTTATAATGTGTATATGCTACTCTAGGTCTCTTCAATTTCTGTCTATTTTAGCTTAGCTTATTGTCCATTTCTCTCATTCTGCCTCTCACTCTCTGCATTTCTCTTTCCCTTCCTCACACCCACAATTCACCCTCCCCCGTCTCCCTCTCTCTGTCTCTCACCCGTACAACTCTCCCTCTACTCCATCCTTCTCTCTCTCTGTCATGTGTACATATGAGGTGTGTGTTCATATTTAAGTGGCAATATCTCAAGAGAGAGAGAGCATCAAATAAAGAGCATCACAAGTCAAAGTCTCTATCTCTCTCTCTGCCTCTCTCTCTTTCCCCCTCTCTCTCTCTCTCTCTCTCTCCCCCTTTCCTGCCTGCTGGCTTTTCCTGAGTCTCGGTGCGGGCAGCACAGCTCATATACGACCTGAGGTTTGGGTCAGCTCCAGTCTCTCAAGCCTGAACTGGACTCAATGTGGTTCTCATCATCCACTCCTGCCATGGACGCCTTGGCTTGGCCTGCTTTTCCATATCGGCTCAGCGAACGGCCGCGTATCTTTCTACGCTCAATTACGTCACCACACTGATCGCGTTTGTGCATTTGAACAGATAAAAGACAAAAGAGAAAATAGCCCAAAAAGTGTCGGTTTCAACACTAAAGACGCTATTCTTTCAAAGCTCGTCCTTAATGTTGTCCTCCGAGAGGAGCTGTGTATCTCTTCCATATCCTATCTGCTCCTCTGTTCATGCCCCTTGTTTGGACCGTGAAGTAGCAACAGGAAACCTTATGCCCAAATACAGAAGGAATAATATATTCCCTTAAGCACCACAGCGCGTATATTTAATTACATATCCAATAAAATAAGAGATTGTGTGATGATCTGTATGCTCACTATGAAGTGTACTGCTGGCCTGATAGGGCAAAGCTTGATCCAGTGTGGCGCCTCCCTCACTCACAGTACAAATGCATTATATCTGGAGCTCTGTTAGAAGCTTGTAGATGCCTTTAGAAGCTTATAAACAACGTACAGTACCATTGAAAGATGAAGGAGGTACAGTACACATCACAGCTAGTTCTACCCCCCCCCCCCCCCCCCCCACACACACACACACACACACACACACACACTCCCACCCTATTATATTACTGCTGTTTCTGGCAGGGAAACAAAAGAATTTTGTGCTTTAAAAAAAGCTCTGGAACGATAGCGGACACAGAGACAAATGGGGTCTAATAAATGGATGCAGGCTTAAAAAGGCATTGGTTCATTTAATGTGAACAACTTGTCAGGAGGCGTCTACCGATGCCTGCTGTCTGCAGTGTGTGTAGGAGAGATCAGACAGGCGGGGCCCGTAAAATGAACCCCACAGAACGATCCATAAAAACACGCTTTTCATCTTTTCACTGCGTTCCCTTTTTAGGGTGTTCCATGTTACAGGACACGGCGAAAGCCGAACGATTGAAGACTGAATCTGATTCTGAGACCCAGAGCATGGCCGAGGTTTACTTGTTGGGCTCCGGGAGAAAGATGTTGGGTCTTGTTGGGAAGGAGAGGAAGAGAGGAGGAGAGGAGGGGAGGAGGAGAGGAGGGGAGGAGGAGAGGAGGAGAGGAAGAGAGGAGGAGAGGGGAGGAGGAGAGGAAGAGAGGAAGAGAGGAGGGGAGGAGGAGAGGAGGAGAGGAGGGGAGGAGGGGAGGAGGGGAGGAGGAGAGGAGGGGAGGAGGAGAGGAGGGGAGGAGGGGAGGAGGAGAGGAGGGGAGGGTAAGGCCAAGGACAAAGTACTGCGAACTGATAACAAAGTTATGCAAAGTATATGACAAATACAATTTGATTTGATTTGGTCTGAATTGATCCTACCTTGATGGCCTGCGTCGAGAGTCCATGCTCTTGGAGGACTTTGTTGAGCCCTGAAACGAAACAGGAAGAAGAAGGTTCACTCAACTGAAGTTCACTTACTGATACATGCCTTTCATGCCTTGCTATGGTACGGTAAATGTGACAAATTATGCACACACACACACACACACACACACACACACACACACACACACACACACACACACACACACACTTCAAAGTGCTGGTTCACACTACGCTATGGATGGTGGCTTATATGAAAAATAAGAACTCTAAAAGACCACAAACAAAGAGGTGTGGAAGTGGCTCTGACAGGGTCATTACCATGGAAACCCCCCCCCCCCCCACACACACACACACACACACACGCACACAGCTTCGGAAATACCTGATACCATCTCAACTAGGCTACACCAACTCCAATTGAGTTCAAAGGTCATGTGAACTTGATTACTCCCCTGTGGGGCAGGGGAGAATCTATCATCATCCATTATATGAGTTTGACTAACCACCACAGTCAATACCACAACCATCACTCGCTCACACACACACACACACACACACACACACACACACACGCACACACACACACACGCACACACACACACACACACACACACACACACACACACATTCATGTCTCATTAGTGCCCTACAGAGCCAATTTGTTTTGACAAGATCTATCCTTTTCCCAAGGGTATTTTTTTTCTTTTACAACTTTTTTACAAAGTTCACATGTGCCTGAGGCCGATTGTAGCGACACAGAGTGTACCCCCTCTCTTCTCTCACATCTGTGTCTCCGGCTAAATGGTTCAGCATGTCGGAACGGGCACTTAAGTGGAGAGAGTCGCCGGAGTACGACAGAGACGAATGAGAGTTGTGTGTGTGTGTGTGTGTGTGTGT